>NC_143398.1:164703727-165333191 GCF_052110815.1 Crocodylus siamensis
AAGAAGAGAGTTGTCCTTGAAAAGTAACAAATTCCAAAGCACTTTTGCATGGAATTCATTTGCACACAAATGCTAAATTTGACTTAGACTAAGTGGATCTTGTAATTGGCAGATGCTTAATTTGAAAGTGCACAGAGCACTGAAATTCTGCCATTTACAGGTGGTGCATTTTAACAGAAGACAAGATAAAAAGAAGAAATTTCATTGGACCATCATTGTTTTAGGCTATTTTAACATGCCCATTATCAATATACTGGTTCTAAATTAGATAAAATAACTTTAAAATGTGCTCTTGTGTCTGCTAAGCTAAAACATAACATAATATAAAATTCTAATTCTTCAGAGATTTAAACATATAATTTTACAAGAAATAGAGATGTTAAATTCAGGGGGATGGGTCTTGAGTATTTCGTTGACAACATATAAATGTACACTAGAACCCCGACTTACATGTATATTGCATTCCTGAGAAACTTCACATATCGTGAATTCGCGCAACTCGAGGTGACTTTTCCCATAGGAAATAATGGAAAAGTTAGGGGCTGCGTTCCTTGGACCTCACATTTATGACACCAAAGCCACCAAATGCAACCTTTTTCAAACAATACTTTATTTATTATGTTACAAAAATATATTGTAAACACATTTATTCATTTACTTTATAAGTAAAATAATAAAAAAATATGAAATAGACATGCAACAATCTTCAATCCATCCATCAAGGGGGAATCGAGTCTTCATCCAGGTTGAACACATCAAAAGATGGCAGTGATATCTCTCCCACAGAAGTGGCTACCTCCCCCCCCCACAAGTGGAGGGCTGAGAGTCAGTTGACTGAGTCGAGACAGTGCTGTCCTGCTTCCTGAAGAACGTGTCCAAGGAAGACTGCATTGAGCAGTGCTGCTTCTCCCTGTAAAGCTCCGTGTAGCAGGCATTGGCTTTCTCCATCAGGCTGGCAACCTTAGCACGTCTTTCACAATCGTGGTTGTTTTCATCAAAGAAGGCTAGGTAACCATCCAAAAGTTTGAACACATTGGCCATGCCTTTCATCATGAGAACATGGGGGGAGCCCATTTTCTTCCATGGGCTCTTCCTCTTCATGGACCTTCCTATCCAGCTCAAGAAGATCCTTGTTTGAGAGTTCCTCCATATGGTAATTAAGCAGCTCAGCCACGTTTTCCTTGTCGACCTGCTCAAAGCCCACACTCTTAGCCATCTCAATTATCTCACGCCTTGCATCACCGATAAATTCATCAGCAGCAAGCCTTGGAAATCATTCACAACATCAGGCCAGATGTTTTTCCAGGCACCGTTAAGGCACTGCTGTGTAACATCATTCCAGGCATCTCCAAAGATGTCTATGGCCATCTTGATGTTAAATGCCTTCCAAAATTCTTTGATGTTTGCCTTTTCTTTTGACTCTGTCTCATTGATAAGCTTCTTGAAGGTCCTTCATAGATAATAGGTCTCGAAAGCTCAAATAACACCCTGATCCATGGGCAGGATAAGCGATGTTGTGTTTGGTGGCAAGAACAGCACTTTAATATTCTCACTGAGGTTGCCAAGGCTTGTGGGGTTTCCTGGAGCATTATCAAGAAGCAGTAGAACTTTGAAAGGCAGATTTTGCCCATCACAATAAGCCCTCAATTCCAAATGCAGCAGACTGGAAAAATAATCTTCAAACAATGATCCAGTAACCCATCCTTTCCAGTTGGCTCTCCAATAAACAGGCAGGTGCCCCTTTGCATAAGCCTTAAGTGCCTGAGGGTTTTTGGCATGGTAAACCATCAATGGTTTGAGCTTGAAGTCACCAGCTGTATTCGCTCTGAGCAGCAGTGTGCAGTGATTCTTCACGGCCCTGAACCCTGGAGCGGTTCTCTCCTCAACTAAGATAAACATGCAACTTGGTATCCATTTCCAGAAGAATCCGGTTTCGTCCAAGTTGAAAACTTGCCTCAGTTCATAGCTTCCCTCCTCAATGGCAGCCTGCAGGATCGAAGGAAATTTATCTGCAGCACTTTAATCAGAAGATGCTGCTTCACCCATCAGTTTCAGATGATGAAATCCGTGGCGTGCTTTAAATCTATCAAACCATCCAGCACTTGCATTAAATGGCTTGGCTTCAGGATCATCACACTTTAACACTTCATAAATGCTGAGTGCTTTTGCTTGAATCACCTGGGTCGAAAGTGGCATGTGTTCTTGCTTCTGGTGCTCAATCCACGTTGTCAACATGTGTTCCATTTTCTCCATGATGGCCGACCTTGTTAATGAAACACAAGCAGTAGATAAGAGTCCTTGCAGGACTCCTTAATTTTTCTCCTTATTGTCCCTAATTGTATGGAGAGTTGACTCACTGAACCCTGTAACACATCTAATTTCCTTTGTCTTTTCACCTCTTTCGTATCTCTCGACAACTTCAAGTTTTTTTTCCAAAGTTATAACTTTCCTTTTCCTTGTAGAGGCAGAAGCACTTGTAGAATCAGTATCAGAAGCACTTATCTTGAACACAATGGTGACACTGAGGCTGAATCCCAAATCCCAAATCCTGCTTGGGAAACCAACCTGCACATGACTCCACTTGACTTGATCTACATGTCTCGCATATATACACAAATGACACGTATCTCAGGGTGTATTTTTCTGCTTGGATGCTAATATTAATTTGCATAAATGTGAGACTCGGGTAAGTAGAATACGCATAAAATGGGGTTCTACTGTATGCTGTATCAGGGCCTCAGTTGCTAATACATACCTCCCAAGGGTTCTGGGAGGATTGACTGATATGTCTAGAGTCCTTGGAGCATGTAATGTATTATATGTAAGTGTTTAATTACTTATTTATAGTGACACCCCAAATCCTTATGGCTTCTATTATACAGGTATAGGATAGTAATACAACTAGCTGTGTCCAGGTAGAAGCTACTGCAATAGCTATAGTGCCTTACTTGCTTTAAGATTATTCATATAGTCCAGTTGCATATCAGTTCAATCTCCTGTTTATCATTGGGACTAATGTACACTACAGAGCCTTTGCTAGCATAGCTATGATGGCAGAGTCTTCTAGTGTAGGTGAAAAAAACATCAAAAGGAGGCTTTCTGCCAGTCTAACAATACCTGCTTACAGAACAACCCAAGCAAAGCTGACAAAAGTATTCTTCTGTTGACATAGCTATGTCAACATTAGAGGTTTTGCTGGCATGGCTGTTTGCTAGGGGTTGCAATCGTTTCACATTCTAACCCTCAAAACTATTCCAGCAAAACTGTGTAGTATAGACTAAGCCTTAATTGTAGATTAACCATACCATTGATCAAATCTCAATGGCAATATGCAGTATTTAGGTTACACAGAGTATAGAGGATAGAGTTCAAACATTAAGGATCTTTGCTACCCAGGAGAAGCCTGATGAGAATCCGGGTTACTGGCCATCATCTAGTGGTTTAGCTGCTGCACAAGAAAACCTTTTATTGTTTTTTGTTTGGTTTTTTTGGCCTAGATTAGAGCTGTCCAACAAGCAGCAGTGGGCCATATGTGGCCTATGAGAAGCTAAATTATGGGCTCCAGGCTCCTGCCCAGCCATTGTGCTCCCCCATTGCTCCAGCTGCAATAGTAGCTGGAGTCTCCAGGTTCCCCCTTCTTCCTACAGCTTTCACAGCTTACCCTGCCCTGGGAGAGCAGTGCAGCACAGGATGGCCAAGTGAGCTGAAGGTAAGTCTGGGGCCAAGTAAGCATATGGTGCAGTATTGGAGGGAAAGGAATGTGGATGCATGGTACAGTTCTGAGCAGAGACACAGGTACATTGTGTAACATGGATGGGGAATACATATGTGAAATGTAGCCATTGGCAGGAGGGCCTGTACAGGGGTAGTCCAGTGTGTGATGCAGCTATGGGTGGTAGTGTCAGGATGGCATGTGGCCTGGGGGAGCCTGTGGCTCACACTGATGCAGTCCATGGGGTATTTGGCCCCTGGCCACTAAGAAGTTAGAAAGTCCCAGGCTAGACCAGGCAGCCTTAACAAAAAAGTTTGGCTGAATAAGGACTTCAGAATTTGCTTCATTTAACTTTAAAATAAAGCTTTTATGTAACTCACATTCACGTTTGCAGTTGCTGGTTGTACTCTGTTACTTCCCTCATTATCATTCTTGAGTTATTTTTTTCATGCTGGGAGTTGGATTTTCCTGGCACTGCATCTGTTTTTAGCAATGTATATACTAAGACTGCTGACAACAAGGAGTCTGATCCCATGTTCCTCAACCCAGGCTGTAGCCTGTTTTTTCTGGCACCACTTTAAAGTTTCTCATCTCCACTTGTCTCATGGTGACCAGCGGCAATGCATGAGAAATGGCTGATATCATTCTATTATTTTCACACTCCTTCAGCTCTGTTGCTTACAGTAGTGGATTGAGTGCTATTTTTTACTAGCTATGCAGCCATTGCTCATTCCTAGACACAGCCTCTTCAGGGTAGGGCATAACAATTTTCCACTTATCGTTCCTTAGTTTTTTACCACTCCAAAGAATTCCACTCCAGCTTCCACTAAATGATTTCAGATCTCCTTTCCCTACACACAATAGTTCTCCAACTCCTCAACCCCAGTCCAGTGACTAGGAGGAGGGAATTGTGGGATATCTCTCTTCCTATATATCTGTGGTAAGAACTGCCTGATCTTACCTTTACTACCATTTAAAAAAAAAAAAAGGGTTTCTCCACCGACACACTTCCTCCTGCTGAACATATCAGCGGATGTGCAGCCAGACTGTATCTTGGTTGCGAAGCAATCCAAGGCCTGCTTAGTACTTGGGGATGGAGACTGCACTAATGCCATAGGGCATGTTCAGATGAGCATGCATGTGCCTCTTGTCCCATCTCAAACTCCTTTGAGGAGGGGCAAGAGGCACGTGCAGGAATGAAAAAATGTTCCCTGCTTTAGCTCCCCTTGGCTGCAGATCCGGAAGGAGCCTGGCAGGATTATTTTGCCCCTGGTGGCACAATTTGCTCCACAACAAAGTGCATGATCCAGCATGTGCACTGAGGCAAAAAGTCCCAGCTCAAATTTGCACCGATTCTATTTGAGCTGCTGCAAGCGCATGTGCTTGCGTGTGTGGATGTGCCCACAGAGTTTCAGAGTCATGTGTGAACACTTGGCAAATACTAAAAGAGAAATCAAATAAATCACATTTTCACTGCTGAGCTGATTGATGGGAGTAAAAGAAAAGAAGGAAGGACATCAACAGATGATATGTTGGTCTAGGCAAGAACCAGTGGTCTTCCACCGGGTTAACTTAACTGGAGCCGCTGTAGTCCCATAGACATACCTGGACATTCCTGCAAATTTGAATCCTGTTATAAAATCAGTGTCTTCCTTGACCCTTTCAGTTTTGGTTTGATGGAAACTAGAACTTTTTACTGGATTGTGTAGACAAGTATCCCATCAAGCTCCATGTTAGAGTTTACAGTAATGAAGATTAATAGTTACTAGTACTTGCTTTGGATTTTCTTTGCTTCTTTCAGTCCTTTATTGTTGCTCAATTTAATGCAATCCTTTCTTGACTTTTCACTATAATGGAAAAAAACATAGGTCTTCCAGTGGTTACATCAGTATGAGTTTCAATTATTGTTCAATGTCTCATACCTCTTTATCATAAGACTCCAGATTTTGCAAGTGCATGCTTGTTAGGACATTTCCTTCTAGGGTCCTCACTGCGGTGTTTGTTCACATAATCTTACTACACTTTTCCAGCACTTAAAACATTATCTTAGATCCACCATTTCCATTTGTCCAATATCTATATTATATTATATTATATTATATTATATTATAGACTAGTCTTAATCCAGATCATTTTCTGCTGTAATCCCACCAGACTTCAGGAAACAAAGAAGATCAGTAAATGGAGACAAACCTACACACATTACTGTTTTGCTGCAGGAAGTGTTAATTACAGGTGATACTCATTTCTGAGTCAGTCCAGAAGAAATGCTCCAGCTTGATTTTTAGGAGAGGAAGCACCACTTGTCAGAGGTGATCTTTAAATGAGTTTTTGACTGTGTCACTAGAATTACCATGTCATCCTGTGCAGTTAATTTCAGTACTCTGGCTGCTTTCCAACTGCCCGTTACTGCCTAATTACAAATGCACTTTTCAATTTCAAGTGGATAAATATTCTTCCTATTTTCTTTTCTTAAAGTATTTATACTGTTGCTTAGTGTTTTTAGGTGATGAACTCCATCTCTTGCTCACCTCCTGAGGTTGGTGTGAGTTTGAGGGTGGTATTATTTCTAAATCACTTTTTGGTTGGAAAGCTGTATGTATATTACTGCAAGGTTCTAGTGTAGTAATGCAATCAACTTGATTCTTGAGGAGCTGGTCTGGAAAGCTGCATTTGCAGTTTCCTACTGAGATACTTACAAAAAGTGTTTCCAAGAACAGGATGATTCTTAGAGCAGAACTTCATGAGACAGTGACCACATTCACTAGTATTGTCTCTCTCAGCGTCTCCTGTATTTTGATCAACAGTCTGTTCCTAGAAAGGCAGCACTGAGAGCTTCTGTAATCACCAGCACATGTCTTGGCTCAGTGTCAGTGGGACCATGTAGTTAGCTATCAATTTAATCATTGCTGGCTGCTCTAATTGTGGTATAGATTTGAATGATAGCTTTAGAGGACATCTTTTTAAAAAGATTCAAATAAGCCTGGCACTGAATATATTGTCTCATCAAGGAATGCAGGTGCTTCCTCAATAAAAATTAATGCCAGGCTTTAATTGATGTCTTAGCTTTTTAGCCATCTTTATTTCAGTGCTAAAATGGCTGCTATTAGTATGTAACTCTCAGAAAACCTGACAACAAATTTTGCTTAGTGTGTTATCTGAAGCAGGAGGTAAGGATGTTTAAATATAGCATTGTAACGTTGCAAGTGGTGAACTGTGTTTGTTTTCAAGCCACCTTTGTAATACCAATAATGTCAGAAGAAGATTTGGTTCCATTCTCTCCCCATCTGGTGTGCTCCAGGTTACTAATTCTTTTACAGTTGGCTGATTAAAAAATAACCTGCACAGAGTAACAAAATTGGAGTTGTGCTGTTTTTGCTTCTTCATGATGTATACAATTATCGTAAGTGTGTAGGGAATTACTTTTAAGGATTTTTTCTGCTTTAGAAATCAAGGTTCTCTGTAGGCTGAAAGATCTGATGATTTGAGAACTGATTAAAAAGAGCAAAAGGAAGAGTGAAATGTAATTTTTACTCAGGCTAGTTAAAACATTTTATTTTCCTCATTCAACTTCAGTTATGAACTGTGTTTTTTGAAGAAGGCATTTCTTTGCCAAAGGTCAACCACCATTTTGCTTAAAGCATGAGAGCATGTAAGCACAGCTTTGTGAGACGTGGTTGCTCATAAAAAAAACAGTTGAAACCAAGTAGGTGAATGTACTTTTTCAGTGTAGTTTTACCTGTGAATTGTGTTGGTGGGGGAAAGAAAAAAAAAGCTTTCCTATATAGATAAGACCTAAATCCTGCAAATCCTTTGTTTTTCTAAACAGGGGATTGGCACTAAGTACCAGTTGGAGAGAGCTGTACAGTCTGGGTTTAGTTTTACTACAGCATTTTTAATACTTTCCCTATTTCTGAAAGCAAGTTATTGCAGCTCTTTGGATTGAATGAGCTCTGGATAGGCTTGCATTTTTAATTGCTTGTTTTGCAAGTAACAAACTCAGCCACTCATAGTATTACACCAGGCTGGAAGAAGAGGCAAGGCTATTGAACAAGTTTAAGACCTTTTTGTACTTGATTTGATTTGGATTCAACTGTCTGGCATTATGATCAAGTTTTGACTTTCTAAACTGAAGAAAACCCTTGAATCTATGTTTTTGTATTTCTTTCTTTGCTTTTGAAAGAAATTGGTTTAGACTCCCAATTCATTCCAAATTTGCAAACAAGAGTTTATCAAATAGATTTGACAGCAAGGACTAATGCTGAATTGGAAACTTTGTTGAGATATATTTGATCCTAACAAATGCAATTTAGAAAGGAAGACATGTATTAGTGCATGAGGAGGTTAAGGGTTGAGACAGTAACCACATATATTAATTGCTTATATTTGTGGAAATTGCTAGAGGAGATAATACAGTAGCAACAGCTGCCCCTGAAATTATTTGTACACATGTTTGGCTTCAGAGATTGCAGTGCAGCTGGTTGGAGGTCATTCTGAGAGCTGATAAGGATTCACCAAATTCCAAAAAGGAGAGGACAAGGTCATAGGTTTTCCTGGTAGAAAGGCAATGTATGTTTAGCAGAAAGTGCGTGTTTATTTTTTTTTATTATTAGGATAAGAAAGAAAGAGCACAGTGGAAGTCTCAGTTCTAGAAGAAGGCAAAAGGTATCAGTTCAATTGCAGCTTTCAGCCTACCTTTAAAGGAATGTAGATATTGTCTTTTTTTATTTCAAGTAATTTTACAGATACAGGTTCTGTCCAGTTACAAAATATCCTTATCTACAGCAGAAAAGATTCCATTAAGTGTGCCTATTTTTTAAGGAGAAAATATTTTCTAAGTGGTATAAATCATGATTTATTCTCATAATCCTAACATTCCTCATATCTTCAACTGCTTGTTAGAGCTTGAGCAGTCCAACTGATCCATGAACTCAGGCAAAGAGCACCTTGCAGCTATCTTGGCACATTATCTTCAAATTGACAGTCAAACCAGTATTTCTTCCAGTGGTGTAATAGGTCCAGGTGCCGGGAGCAGCTGCCATACAGAGTGGAAGCAGGGACTTCTGATTGGTGCCACTGCTGCTGGTGTGATTTGTATGGCTGCAGCAACAGCCTATTTTTGTGGCCCTCCCCTCCAAACTGGCACCCAAGGTGACTGCCCCAGTCACCCTGCCTTAGTTAACACTGCTGTTTATTCAATTCTGATCCCATGTAGCTTCCTTAATGATCTAGCCAAGGTATTTTTCTATGTAAAAGACACTTATTTCTCAGTGGGACCTCAATTTTATCCGTATTTCATTGATATGGCCTTGTACTCCTTGCTTCAACTGTTCATGAAAAGTCATTCTGGTTGCTATCACATCATTTTAGCAAGGTGAGTGGATGAAGTCCAAACCCTTGATGGCAGATTCCTCTTGCACTACTTTCTACTCAGTAAAAGTGACTTTACAAACATACCCTAAGTTTCTTCCCAAATTGATTTCCAGTTTTAAGTCAGCAAGTCTCTCTGCTGTTTTTCCAAAGTGCCATCCTTCTTAAATTAAGAGAATCCCTGCAATTATTCGATGTTAATGGGGCACTGGCTCACTAATTATATGGGCCAAGCCTTTTCAAAGTACATAACTCAGCTATATATTTCCATAGCTGAGTGATCAAAAGGCACACCAATTTAATCTCAGAAACTGTACAGCTAGGTTTCAGGCTGTGTCAGACTATGTTATGAGCAGGGATCTGGGTTTTCCGCTTCCCATGGGAAAACAGAAAAAACACTGATTTCCCCTTTTAACGAAGAAAATGCAGATTTTTAATTTTGGCAGAGAGACATGCGGATTTTCCACTTTTGCAAGGAGCTCTCTGCAGCCTGGTAGAATTTCATCCTGCAAGGGTGTGGGGGGAGTGGGAGAAGGGCAGTCAGGCAGGAGGCACCATGTGCATGTGCATGCTTACACATGCATGTGGCCATGGCCACCAGGCAGCCTGGAGAGCAGCTCCTGCAGGTAAGTCTGGCAGCAGGGCAGGCAGGGAGCCTGAGCCTGCAGCGACCAGCCCACACTTGCCCCCCTAATGGGCTCTGCTCTAACTGCTGCCCATGGGGGAGAGAAGTGATAAAAAGCCCAAAATCAAATACCAACATTTACAGGTACTTAGAATTTATTTTATTATAGTGATTGAGGCACTGGTAAGCTTCCAAATTGGTTTAAAATTCCAAATATATCAATAAAACATTGTGTTCAATTGGTACCTATATATATATAGTGGCATTTCATTTTAATTGTGGATTTTGAGGTTTTTAATCAGGGAAATGTGTGAATTTTTTTTAATTTTTTTTTTTTAAATGAAGAAAACCAGGATCCCTGGTTGAGGCTACCAAAGTGGACTCATCCTCTGTGATATGTGCCAACTTCACCACAGTTCAGGCCACCCTATTGCCACCCATTGTTAAACAGCCCCTTTGGAGTTTAGTCCTTAAGCCCGAAGTGATTTTGGAAGTCTCCCAGACACATGGTTCATTTGACAGGATGGTTCTCCAGTTGCTATTCACTTATGGAACCCAACTCTGTGTGGACACTGTTTGGGGGTCACCCATTAATCAGAATTTGCATGTGGACAACTATTTGAAGGAGAAAAGTAAGTTACTGTAGCAAGCTTACCTTTTAGGAGCTTGGGTCAAGTCCCAGGATCGCGAGTCTCCTGTTTGATTGGTGGAACCTGCCCACCAATCCAGAGGCAGCACAAGGGAAGCAATGCCCTGCCCTTTTCCAAAGGGAGGGGGCAAGGAGCATCTGGACCTGAATCAGAACTGCACCAGCCAGGTCCAGAGAACTTTGGGGGTGGAGCCCCTGAAGAGTATAAAAGGGGAGTGTGCTCAGCAGGGTGGGGAGAGATGAGGAGGGATGGCCTCCAGAGATGGTCATCCTTGGGACCCAGCTTGAGCTTCAGCAGAGTGCAAATCAGGTTCAGGCTCTAGGAGCCGCTTAAGGGAACTTGAGCCTGTGAACCCAGCAAGAAGCTGGGCAGTTGGTGTGTAGATTAGCACACTGAGAGCTGCCTCTGGGAGCAGCTCACAGCTGCTTGGGCCTCGCCCAGTTCGCAGGTCGGCACATGGAGAACCACCTTGGAAGCAGCTCGTGGCTGCTCACATTAGCCCTGGCCCTAGGCTGAGTGACCAGAGCCACACAGTGGGGCTTCACTTTCAACTAAAAGAGCCGCAATGCCCAGAACAGGGCCTGGGAAAGGGGAGAATTCCCAGTGTGAGACTGGGGAGTCAGAATCTGCAAGGGCTTGGCTCCTGCAAGAGAGAGAGCAGGGTGCCAGGCCATCGAGGAGAGTTGAAGGCACCCCTGGGGAGAGGCTCTTGCGGGATCAGTCACTAGCAGACAAGCCTTGACTTTTCTAGAGAGGAAACATGAGTTACTGGGAAAGCAGGCCCTGCAGGGGAGGCTGACATGGGTAAGAAGGGTCTGCTGCCTCGCCCCTCCATTGCAGGAGGGGTGTGTCCACATCCCAGGGCCCTAAAGGGAAGGGACTTCAGGGAAACCCCTTGGGGAGGTGCTGAGTGCACTCCCTATTTTGAGGTTGTCGTGTTAAGAGCTATATGGCTAGAGGTATTCTTTAAGGCACCTTATATGGTTTATGTGTTTTAATGTCTCAGTGTGTATATTGGTATTATTTGTGAAGGTTTAAAGAAATATTATGGTTAAGTTACTTGGGATATATAAGTTAATATCCCTATGTGTTAATTGTGTTGTATAGGTTGTAAGTTTTTGATTCATATTTCTTATTATATATGAATTGTGGAATATTATATTTAGTATTATGTGTTAGGCCTTGTAAATATTCTATGTTTTATATTAAGCATCTGTATTTATTCTTGTAATAAACTGTCCATAGTTAAGTATTTGATTTTGGCCTAGCTCCTATAGAGAGGGGAAGAAGCTGCTCTAGTAGCTGACCCCTTCCTCAGCACCCTGCCTGACCACCACCACTGTCATCGGAGGACAGGGCACCTCCCCCAGGTGTATCTGGGCTTAACATCATTTGAAATCTCTGCAGTTGAGAGGAAATAGAGGAGCAGGAAGTGTGCTCCACCCTTGAATTACTCAGTGCAAGGCTATAAGGGGGAGTTCATTCTACTAATCTGTGAAAGCAGAAAGCCTCTGGCCTAAGACTGAGGGCATGAATATTACCAGTAGCACAACAAGCAGAGCTGGCACCTGAGGCAAACCCTGTGGGAGAGCGGGAGTGGTGCACAATTCCTAGAGGAGAGTGGGGCTGCAGAGCAGTGGGTATGGGGATGTGTAGCTCCAAGCAGTGGTGATGCACAGGGGGTGCACATGCACCCCCTGAGACTGCTGCTGCACTCCCTGTGTAGGTGATGGGCAGGGGGGCAGGCAGGAGCACCAGTGCTCCCACTGCGAGTGCTGGCCACGGAGCAGGGCCACCAGCAAAAATGGCCGTGCCTCTTCTGGAAGTGGCTGCAGGATTTCCACAAGCGGCATAACCGCTTTTTGGTGAGTGAGATTGGCTGCAGGGGGACCCCCTCCACCCCAGGTCAGCACGATAGGCCATGGGGGGGGATCCCTGGTCAGTATCATCGGCCACTGGGGACCCCTCCCCCAGTCAGTGAGATCGCCCATGGGAGACCCCACCCTGGTCACTGACTGGTGTTGGGGGTGGGGGGCATGTGCCTCCCTGACTCAAGAGGCACCAGTCACCCATGGCTTTAAGGGAGGGGGTACTACCCCATCAGAAGCACTCTGCCACCATGATGTAGATGTGCCCAAAGTTGTTATAATTGCCACAAAATAATGTTGCCAGGATTTTGAGATGTAGACCACATCCATGATTTGTCTCATCTGCCCTATCAGCAACTACACCATCCGAACATTTCAGAGTATGGCCATTCTCTGTATTCCATTACTACCAACTGGCAGGGGAAGTGAGGAAGAAGTCTATAGACATCAGATATTAACTGTGTGTTTTGGTGGAGAGAATACATTCTAGGATAAAAGATACCACTTCTTGTTCCTAACTCTGCCACTGGCTATGGGCAAATCACTTTATCTTTATGTGCCTGTCTTTTTCCATCTGCAAAATGGCTGTAATAGAGCTCTCCCTTGAAAGTGCTTTGAAGTCTACAGGTGCAAAGTGTTATCTAGCCATAGTAGTATGTCAGTTACAAATTATGTGATAACTGTAAGTATGTAAATGACCAGAAGAGTCCTGCAAAAAATATTTCTCCTTTTGCTAAAAATACTTGGATATTTACTGAGAAAAATCTTCACTAATACACAATTAAGGTTGCTTGGGATGTCTTGTCTCTTTCTAGAACTTCATTTTCGGTGACATTCAAAAACCTGAAAATCAGGAAAGGGAGAGCTAACATATATGCTAATGAAGCTGTAACTGCCCTCTGAATATTACCTCAATACAACCATAACATACAATCACACTCTGCTTTGCAGGTAATAAAGAAGAGTCAGGGAACAGGGCACATAATAGCCATGGGACAGAGTCTAATACCTTCACTTTGCTACAGCAAAATTAATATTTAGCTGAACTGTACTGAAGAGAAGGTACTTATACCTGCCCTATACTCACGGAAGAGCCCACTCCACAGAAACAGCCCTAGACTTCTTACATTTTACAAACTCCTTATCTCCTTTTAAAACTCATTCACATTCACCAACGGACTGCCATCTAACATCATACTTTAATTTACCCATCATTAAAATCCTGACCACTCTCATATCCCATTTCATTTTCCTATTACTGATACAGTTTTATAGAACCCCCTGCTGAAATGAGACACACAGGATCCTTCAAGGTACATACCCGCCTCTTTGTATTGATCACCGGCATGGGGGAGAAAGGTCTGAGACCCAGCTGGGGGCAGGGGGCAGAGTAGGAGGTCTGAGACCCAGCCAAAGGGGCAGGACCTCCAGATTTCCACGCATCACATTTAGATCTCTGCCACACTCCTCAAACTAATCCCCAAATCTTTTCATAACACAATTCCAGCTTTGAACAAACTTCTCCAAGCTTTGCTACTGTTCCAGCTTTGCTACTGCTTCAGATGGTTCAATACAGCTACACCTAGGACAGCTGGAGTGTATGCAGATAATTCCTAGTGGCTATTGCCAGCTCTGGCGGGAGGGCAGAGTTAAGGTTGTGTATGCATGTTCCTTAACTCTTCATTTCCTGGTTTTTAGAGCTTTGAGTGTCACTTAACCCAATACTCTAGAAGGGAACCATAGGGTCCTTTTAGTTCTGCATTAAAAGTTTTTTTCTTGTCCAAATGTTACCATCAGATGTAGTAGTAGGTGCAAGGGAGTAGGGAATAGGGTACCATAAGATTATTTTTGCAGAAACTAGGGAAGAAAAATCTTGGAATGAGGTACTCTCAAAAGCAAGACAAAATCTCCCACCAGCTGTTCTGGACTCTAGTAATCTATGTTTTGGACAGACCAGAATGGGATACATGTCAAAATATCAGAGGGACTTAAGAATGTAACTTACAAGCTTTCCTTTTCCTTCAGATATATTAGCTGCAATGATAGTAAATATATATGAAAAATATAAACACTACTGTGTTTATATTTTTGTCACTTGTGATCTTCCTACCACAGATATAACTACCTTAAAACAAAGAATTAAGCCAAAGAAAGACTCAGTATTTATTACATGTTAGCCCTAGAGTTCTGATAGTTTTTGTGAAGGTTTGCAAGGATCATAATCAGAACTTCTAATTGTCTCACAATAGAAGAAGCAACCTTGTCTTAATATGTGATGCCTGTTATTGAGCTGATCAAAATCTTTTCTTCAAAATAATTTTAGAGAGAAAAAAATTTTTTTAAATTGTTGGGTTTGTTTGTTTTACTTTCCTTTGCCATGTTCTGTAAGAGAATGATGGATGACAGGGTTTTTTTAATTTCCTTTTTCATATTTGCTTTTGTCATTCTGTAATTTTGTTAGGACTGCAAAGCTTTTATAAATTTTATTTATTTATTTTTTACCAGCTCTAACCTGTTCTGTAGTTACAAAGATAATTTTTACATTTGGAGAGATTATACTAAGAAAACTAAGCATTGAATTTTTCCTGCATGTATTTTCAGACACTCTCAAGTTGTTTCCCACTGCAAAAATGGGTAAGGGCAAATAACTAGTGAGTGGGCAAGTAAAGAGTCTGCTGTTGACCTAGAAACCATAGATGAGCTCAGCTTAGTCTTTAAACAAAAAAATGTCCAGTTTAACATAAACATTTACTTTGAATAACAAGAAGAGAAGGAAGGTGGCTTCAGGAATTCAAAGGATGATATTTTATGAATTATGTATCTTAGACTTAGGTCAATTTGCTTTGATCTGAAAGTGGCCTTTGCTGTTCAATGTTTCTTTTTGGTGAATTAGAGCTTTTAGACCTCTGAAATGCAGAATGCCATTAGAAAATGTGGGAGTGATTGTTTCAGTTAAGCTGATTGTGTACCTTTCCAACCAACAGCCATCTTTGCTGGTAAAATAACTTTTCTGTGCTAAGTATGATAAAAGATGCATTTAGGGGTGTTTGGTTGAAGACAGTGTTTGCTTGGGATTCATGTTACAATTATAATTCATATTTCTGTAGAGGCTAGATAAGGCTGTGATGATGAATTTGTATTTGCCAATAGAGGTTTTTTTTTATAGGCTAGGAGGCTCTTGTCCATATAAAAAAGGAAAGTCTGAAAATGTTACACAACAGATTTCATGAGTCAAGTAGAAAGCCATAGGACCAAGTCTACACAATACCATCCTTCCTGCAGCTACACCTCAGAAAGCACTTGCAGGTCGTCAAAATGACCTTGCTTGAGAGGGTTATTTTTTGTTGGATTCTTTGCAGTTTTCAGAGCAAAGATTCAGGAATTACATAATTTCTTTCTACAACAAGCTTCTACATTCCACTTTAGACCTTTAAAATCCACCACAGCCTGGCTTAGAGAGGGCAAATATGGGACCATACACACATCCTTTTGGGCATGAATAGTCCATTTTATATTATCACTAAACAGAACCCCCAGTGTGAACTCAGAAGGAGGAAACATTCAAGTGAGATAAGACCCTTGGAAGAGCTGAGAGATGGGTGAGAGAGACATTTAAGGGACTCATATAGCCTCTTCTTTCTAATCAGAAGACCTTGAGGGTCTTATGTTATCGGGAATGGATAATCTAATTTGCCTGGTACAGTACAAAACAAAATATTTCACTTTTTATCTCGATGGGAGTTAGGAGCCTCTCTTACTATATTCAAGCTAGAAACAAAAAACAGACTAGTTTCAAAGCTGTGTCTTTGAAAGGAATGTTCTGCAGCCAAGGACAACCCTTTACTGTAGTGTTTGTGGGGTCAGAGAGTTATTCTAGCCTCTCCTTTTTTATATTTGTTTTTGTCTTCTTGAAAAATGTCCTTTTCAGCTAAAGGATTATATATCCTTTCCTAGTTAAAAGATGACCTACCTGAAACATGTCAACATGTTATGTTCAGATTTTTTTTTCTATTACGTTTAGATTCCCCCCACCCTTTTTTGAATGTGATGGTACAAATACCAGTGATGTTAGGGAAACCCCAAAATATAAGGGCTAAATTGTGGCTGCTCTTTATACATGCATACAGACAAGATAAGGATAACCCCATTCTTGTTTGGTCCAGGTGAGAGCTGCCTACATTAACAGGCTGTCACTTTGTGGAAGATAGTAGCAGCAGCTGCTGATTTTTCTTTCCTTGTGAACAGCTTCCCAACACAGCAGTGGAAAGAAGCAGGGAGTAAACAAGGGCAGAGCTCTACTCCTACAGCTCTCCTCCTGGCCGCACAGTTGGGACTATACTACACACTTTAGTGAAATGCAGCAAATTGACTTCGCCACTAGTGTGATGGGGAAGCTGAGGCAGAATATCATCACCTGGTACTCCCTCTGAGTCAGAGCAGCTTCACCCCACCCTTCTCAGGGCTGAGCCTACTTGGAGTTGCAGAGGTCGTCCTTGTTGAGCCCCAATGTCTTTGATCATTTTAGAGCCCTAGTAATTGGAGACATTCCAGTGGTGAAATGTGGTACTTTTAATGCACCTAGCAATGAAGCCCCTTGGGACTTTTTCATTAAAGCAAATATGGATAAATATCTGTTTACATTTTATGTTACATCAGAAGGCAGGAACTATCAGCATCAGCTGTCATATATGGGATGTTTCTGGGAAGGGCTGAGAAATGTGTTCCCCAGTACAGAGCCTGAAGCTACTCCTTGAAAAATACAGTATTCTTTGAGTGACACTGAAATAAAGTTAGCATCTGGGGCACATGGGGACTAGTGACACCTCAGATATTTGGGGACATTTTTGAAGGAAATTCTTGTTTAGCTTGAAAATATGTTATTTAAAATAATAAGCAACCATTGCGTTTTGTGCTGTGACAGGCGTAAGCCTCATTCCTCTCAAGGGAAAATAGCTCCAGTAGACATACGAATGGCAATCCCCAAACTCCTTGTCAAGCTGATAGCGCAGGACGATTGAACATGTATGCATGTTTCTTCTTACTGACCTACTTCTTTCTCAGTCTCAAGTTGAGAGAATTTCTGTGAAGGTTAAATCATGCAGTTTGGTTTTGTTCTCTAAGGGTAATTTTTTCCTTAGCTATTTTATTAGCTTTCTTCTACAGCTCATTTTGATTATATCAGTAGTTTTATGTCTAATTGTCCAAGAGGAATTAAAGAACAAAAAGAAAGGGTAGCACTGGAAAATAAACATGCCCTTTCACTGTGAACTAGTTTGTATGAAGAGAGATTAAAAAAGTAAAGTAACAATTACAGGAGATCCTGTTGATGATAACCATAGCTTTAGTTCCCAACAGTCCACAGCAAATGTGAAAATATTATAATAGTTGGCAAGAATGAAAATCTGAAAGGTGCCTGTGATAGTGCAAACCCCTTTTGTTAAGAATGAGAGAGTGAATTCTGACATAAGGGTATACTGCATAATTAGTTATCTAAACTGCTCTGTAAACTACCTGTTGAAAAGCTGTTTGATTAGCTGAATTTGTTGGGATAAGTGAAATGATTACAAATTACTTAAGAGTAGAGGTACAATATTGCATTGAATAAGCTTGAAAGAGAACTCTATACCAACTCAAGAGCCAGGAGCAGCGAGGAGAAGAGGGATCCAGGCACACATGTGTCCTGCACGCACGTGTGCCCCCTTACCCTACCCGAGGCGGATGCAGCAGCAGCGGAGCCAGCAGTGGGGGCAGCATCAGCTGATCCCCCTAAGGTAAGTGGGCAGAGGGACCAGACACAGCTGAGCTGGATCCAGAGGGGAAGCCCCCCGGATCCCTCTTAGCTGAGCTGGTAGGGAGCCACACTCCCAAGCTGTGCTGCGCAAACAGGCGCGCTCTACAAGACAGCGTTGGTGTTTGCATGCCAGCAGGTGAGCAGGAAGGGCCAGGAGGGAGACTCCTGCTAGGGCAGGGCGAAGGCACTGCACTAAGGTATAAACAAACAGCAACTCCTACTATGGTGTCGACGCGGTGTGTTGCCAGGTCCCCTGCCTGGGGGGTGCAGCCTACCCAGGGCTTGTCTGAGGCCTCCACCCAGACAGAGCCCATGGGGGAGCTGGTGTCTCCCCACCCCCTGGCCTGCGGGGGTTGCCCAGCAAGGCTCTGGGGGGACAGGGAGTGGGGACCCCCACACCTGTCCTGCAGGCGCCCGGCTTAGGGCCCTGGAGGCGGAGGTGAGGGAGCTCCAGGAGGAGGTTAGCAGGCTGAGGGGAATCAGGGAGGCAGGCTGAAATTGATGGCTATTTCCTTTCCCTGCAGGGCCACACACCCAAGGAAGAAGCACCTCGGGAGGTGCCCTCCACTGCAGAGTGGCAGACAGTCACCTCCAGAGCCAGGGCTGCTCGCAACACAGCAGCACTAGTTTCTCCAGTCTGGCTAGAGAACAGGTACGAGGCCCTGGCAACACTGGAGGAGAAGGAAGGAGAGGAGGCAACCGGAGAGGAGGCAACTCTGCACTCTCCACACTCTGAACAGGCCGAAGGAGCTAAGCAGTCCCGGAGCAGAAAGTATTGAGTGATCATCATAGGCGACTCCATCCTGCAAGGTACAGAGGGCCCCATCTGTTGCCAGGGCCGCTCGACACACGAGATCTACTACCTACCCAGAGCAAAGATTCAAGACGTGATGGGGATGATCCAGGCCATGATCCAGCCCACCGATTACTACCCCATGGTCCTAATCCATGTGGGTACTAAAGATGCGGCCAGTAGAAGCCCTGATCGCCTGATGGCAGACTACCGCGCTCTGGGGGATGTGCTGAAGGAGGTAGGCGCACAGGTGGTTTTCTCTTCTGTCCTACCAGTGAGCAGACGTGGAAGGTGGCATGAGATGTGCATCACAGAGACCAACTGGCAGCTTCGGGAATGGTGTCCTGAGGCGGGCTTTGGCTTCCTTGACAATGACCCACACATCATGACGAGAGACGTGCTCAGATGGGATGGGCTTCACTTTTCAACTAAAGGTAAGCCTGTGCTCTCTTCTAGGTTGGCGGATCTCCTCCAGCGGGCTTTAAACTAGGCTCATCGGGGGAAGGGGAAGACAAGGGAGGAGGAAGCCTTGGACCGCTAAACCAAGCAGCACTCGCAAGTACATCCCAGCCTAGACTGACAAGCGGAACATGTACACAGGTAAGCAACAGGGACCAGGGCAATGCTGAGATTAGGGGGCCAGTGCACACATCCACAAGAGGCCTCAAATGCCTCTACACAAATGCTCGTAGTATGGGAAACAAGCAGGAGGAACTTACCCTCCTGCTAGCCGACACCAACCCAGACATAGTGGGACTCACTAAAACGTGGTGGGACCCAACGCATGACTGGACAGTGAATATCAAGGGCTATAGGCTGTACAGGAGGGACAGGGAGGAAAGGCGGGGGTGTGACGCTTTACCTTAGGGAGGAATACACATCCTCATCAAGTAGCGCAGAGGCAGAGGAGGGGCACTCTGAAGTGCTCTGGGTTAGAATACAAGGCAGTCAAGAGGAAAGAGACTTAATGGTGGGGGTCTACTACCGACCAGCCAACCAAGGGGAAGAGCTAGACCGGGAATTCTTAGGTCAGCTCATGGAGGTAGTTAGGTCAAAGGATGCGGTCATCATGGGTGACCTGAACTTTCCAGACATCTGCTGGGAAGAGCAGTCAGCCAGGTCTGACTGCTCACGTAGGTTCTTAGCCCAAATGCAGGACCTCCATCTAACCCAGGAGGTGCACAACCCCACCACGGGAGATGCCTTGTTGGACCTGGTGAGGGGCTGAGGGTGCTCGACCACCTGGGTGACAGTGATCATCGCCTGCTGGAATTCACTATCCAGCGCAAGGTGGCAAAGGCCTGCAGCAAGGCAGCAGCCCTAGATTTCAGGAGGGAGGACTTCAATGAGCTAAGGAGAATAGTCGGGGAAGCACTGAGGTCCCAGAGGGGAGGGGAGCCAGGTGTCCAGGAAGAGTGATCGCTCCATAAGGAGACGATCCTCCAAGCCCAAAGGGAGGCAATCCCAACACGGATCAAAGGGGGCAGGAGGGCGCAAAAGCCCCCATGGCTCACCAGAAGCATGCAGGAATGTCTCCTAGCTAAAAGGGAGGCGCACACCCAATGGCAGGGAGGCGCCATCACCAGGGAGGACTATACTGCGGTTGCTCGGGGCTGCAGGGGGGCAGTCAGGAAGGCCAAGGCGGAGATGGAACTGGGACTAGCTTCCCAGATCAAGGACAAAAAGAAGTCCTTTTTTAAATACATAGGGGCAAAAAGAAGGTACTGGGTAATGTGGAGCCCCTGCAGCACACGCTAGGAAATTTGATTGTCACACCAGATGACAATGCCAACATATTTAACGACTTCTTTGCCTCAATTTTCCTAAGCAGGGACCAGATCAGCCCCCCACTCGGCCCCCCTCAGGCCCCAGGGGAGGCGCATCTAGGCCAAGGGTCAGGGAGGATCTAGTCAAGGAACTTCTGGAGGGACTGGATGTATTTAAATCAGCTGGTCCAGACAATCTCCACCCTAGAGTGCTGAGGGAATTAGCTGAGGCCTTACGGGGCCCCTGGTACGGTTGTACGAGCACTTGTGGTGCTCTGGTGTGGTGCCAGAAGACTGGAAGAGGGCCAATGTGGTTCCCATCTTCAAAAAGGGGAGGAAGGAGGACCCGGGGATCTATTGGCCAATTAGTCTTACCTCGATCCTGGGTAAGCTTTTTGAGAGAATTATTCTGGCACGTCCATGAGGGGCCAGTAGGGGAGATTATGCTTAGAGGCAACGAACATGGGTTCATTAGTGGCAGGTCCTGTCAGACCAACCTGGTGGCCTTCTACGACCAGGTCACCAAATCCTTAGATGCAGGGGTAGCAGTGGACATAGTCTTTCTGGACTTTTGAAAGGCCTTCAACACTCTCACCCTGTTCTCATCAAGAAACTGGGGGACTGTGGTGTCAACAACTACATAGTCAAATGGGTCACCAACTGGCTGGAGGGTCGCACCCAGAGAGTGGTGGTGGATGGGTCATTTTCAACCTGGAGGGATGTGGGCTGTGGGGTTCCTCAGGGCTCAGTTCTTGGGCCTGCACTGTTCAACATCATCAGTGACTTGGACGAGGGGGTAAATAGCACCCTGTTCATATTTGCTTATGACATTAAGATGTGGGGGGATGTGGGCACGCTAGAAGGGAGGAATAGGCTGTAATCAGACCTAGACAGGTTACAGGAGTGGACAGATGAGAATAGGACTGGATTCAACACTGAGAAGTGCAAGGTGATGCACCTGGGGAGGAAGAACCAGCAGCATACCTACAGGTTGGGGAACTCCCTTCTCGTCAGTGCAGAGGCAGAAAAGGATCTTGGAATTACCACTGGTGCCAAGATGAACATGGGCCAGCAGTGTGGGGATGCGGTCAGGAAGGTCAACCGTACCTTGTCATGCATCCACAGATGCATCTTAAGCAGGTCCAAAGAGGTAATCCTCCCCCTCTATGCGGCACCGGTCAGGCCGCAGCTGGAGTACTGTGTCCAGTTCTGGGTGCCGCACTTCAGGAGGGATGTGGACAACATGGAGAGGGTCCCGAGGAGGGCCACCCACATGATCAGGGGTCAGCAGGGCAGGCCCTATGAGGAGAGGCTACAGGACCTGAACCTGTTCAGCCTCCACAAGAAAAGGCTGAGGGGGGATCTAGTGGCCTGTTACTAACTAGGCAGAGGGGACCAGCAAGCATTGGGGAAGTCCCTGTTCCCCCGAGCACTACCAGGAGTGACTAGGAATAACAGTCACAAGCTGGCAGAGGGTAAATTCAGATTAGACATCAGGAGGCGCTACTTCACTGTCAGGGTGGCTAGGATCTGGAACCAACTTCCAAGAGAAGTGGTGCTGGCTCCTACCCTGGGGGTCTTCAAGACAAGGCTTGACAATCACTTTGCTGGGGTCATTGACTCCAGTACTCTTTCCTGCCATGGCAGGGGGTCGGGCTTGATGATCTGCTCAGGTCCCTTCCGACCCTACAAACTATGAAACTAGGAAACTGTTACAAGGTACAGTAATCTATCAGTCTTAAGAAGTTAAATGTGGTACTGTATTAAATATAACTCAAGGAAAACAGCTTGTTACGTAGCATCAGCAATTACAAGCTAGTAAGAAAAATACCATGTCATTTGGTTAACTGAGGCTCAGGTTAACCAATGATATACTACTGTAGCTCTACTTCTGACTAGGTCATCTCTGAACTGTATGAACAGGTAAGTGATATTTCAACAGATACCCAAGAGTAAATTTCCCACTTAATATTATGATGCCGAAGCAAAGAGATCCATGGAAAAATTTAGAGGCCTTTCCTACCAGACTCAGTACATGATGGGAGATATTTCTCAGAGGTATTATAGATTCATAGATTGTAAGGCTGGAAGGGACCTTGGAAGATCATCAGGTCCAGCCCCCTGCACCAAGCAGGAAAGACAACTGGGGTTAGGTGACCCCAGCAAGGTCCTTGGCCCAGCGGAAAACCAAGGCAAAGCAGTCGTTCAGGATTTAAGTTTTCTCCTGAGTGGCAGTGACTAGCTGTCCTGAGTTGTTGAGCAATGGTCCCACTCCCATTCACTTTCCTCCAATTCCCTACATACCTAAAGAAAGACTTCTTGTCCTTGATTCCTGTTGCTCATTTTAATTCAGTCACTGCCTTAGCTTTTCTAATCTGATCCCTACAAGTGTGGGCCATAGTTATATAGTCCTCTTTGGGGGCTGTCCCTAGCTTCCACTGAGTATATTCCCAGCCCTTTTGCTACATTTTCTCCACATGGGAATGGACTTCCTTTGTGCTTCAAGGATCATGTCCTTTAGGAAGGACCACTCTTCATGCACACCTTTCACATTTTGTCCCTGGCTCCTCAGCACATTCCCTCCTAACGACCTAAGGTTGTTGAAGTTTGCATTTTTTAAGTCCAAAACTTCAAGCCCGCTCTCCGATTTGTCTGCCTTGCGATGGTTCTTTTTTATGAAAGAACAACAATGAAATAAATAAGCAGGGCTAATGTTTCTGAGGCTTAAACTGTGTACTCCCTCAGACCGGATAACGCAAGGGTAGGTAACCCCTGGCATAGGTGCCACTGTGTGGTAAGTGAAGGCATTTTGTTTGGCATCCACACCTTGGGGTGGATGGCAGGAAAGGGGCTGTAGCTGTGCTGCCACAACAAGGATTGGCTTCCTTGCCATCGGCCCCTGGCACGCCAACATCTTACAAATCAAAGTTGTAGGTGTTTTTGGCACTCTGCCCAAAAATATTGCTGACCCCTGGGATAGTTCCTTCTTTCCCTTCTGCCTCCTTAGATACTGAAGGGTCCTAGTTCTCTTTTCTCCTATGCAGCTACTAATACCGCCAGTTAATTCTGATAATTTCTCTAAAACAGTTGCTTGCTGTCAATGCAAAAACCTTTGACATATTGGAAACTGAAAATATGGTGTTAGCACAAAGTTGTATTTAATATTAAAAAAAAACAAACCCAAGAAAGTACAATGCAGCTTTATGCTGAATGTACTCAAGCCTACTGTTTAAATTAGAGCAAAGCTGTCACAAACTTTGCTATAGTAGAATGCCACAAAATTTAGGAACGTTTTGCAGAGTTAAGGTTCAGCTTGCTGAAAATTGCACAAGGCTTTTATTGTATGTACCATGTGGTACAGATTGCAAGAGTCCACGTTTAAAAAGACTTATTAATTCATACTCACAAGAGATCTCTTTTTGAAAATGCACTCTGCATTCTGGTGTATTCCAAAATGTATTTTTTAATGAATTTTTGCACCTTGGTGCATTTCAAAGGCAAAAAAAATAATCTCCCCCCAAAGCCAAACCAAATCAAAACAGTACAAAACAACTCTTCTGAAGTATTTCTGAGTCCAAGGGCCAAAAGTAACCTTTGGCACAGATAATTTAACTGTAATAACAGAGAAGTTAACTCCTTCAGATGCAATCAATCTATCACTTCCTTAAACTTGGTGGTAGATTTCTGAAAGAGAGAGCCTGCTCAAGTATGCCTGTACCATGAGATTTTGTTGACATCAGAGAAGAGAGGTTTGCTTTGAATGGTTTGGCTCCTTCCTGTCAAAAAGACTGCAGAGTATTTGCCTATCCATGTTATAGGTTTCCTTCGGAGTTCTAGTCTGAAGGAATCAGTTTACAGTCTGTTCAATCAGTTTACAGAGTCCTTCGAGAAATGCTATAGCAGTTTGGGTTGTGGCGCCATCGTTCTGACCATGACATGACTGCTTTGTGTTTCTCTCATTGGATCAGGTTTGTGCAGTGTTAACTTCCTGATGTTGGGTTTTTGGGAGATAAGGAAAAATAAGAACAGGCAGATGCTATATTCAGATAAAGTGGGTGTTGTGCTTCTTGATTTGAGGAAGGCCTCTAAAGAGTATGGTGATCTGAGATGCCTGTCCTTATTATTGTGGAAATGTGCCTACTGCTCTTCGAGATTCATAGTTGAGAGTTACTTCTGGTTCTTCAAGTCCAAGATAATTCTTCTTTTTCCCCCTTTGTATTTAATATGATGCTTGTGACCATTTCTCTTAAACATGGACTGTCCCAGCCTTTGTGACCATCAACTATCTCACAGGGATTCTGTGAGGATCATTTTATTAATGTGTGTAATGCCTTAGATATTATACTGATGGGTCCCATAAGAAAGCCTGCATAATCAAATGAAATAAATAAAATCGAAATGACCTCTACATGAAACTACTGGCTTCACTGCACTTTGCTTCAGCTGAAGCTTCCATCTGCTAGCTCAGCAGTTGGCTGTAAGGAGTACTTTACACTGTAGACCCTAGTGCCTTTCAGCTCATTCTGGCTGCCATTCAAGATGCTAATGATCTATAAAACCTCTATGAGATTTGAATCTTTGCCACCTCTCTCTCAGTGCACAATTACAGTAGTTATGATCTGCTGAGCTGATCTTGCCAACAGGTCTTACACCCTAGGACATTTTCAGTAGAGGGCTCAACTCTACAAATTACTTCCCCTAAAGCAGTAGTTCTCAACCTTTTTAGATGCAAGGGCACACATCATTAGATTCACGGCACCCCTCAGAAATACTGGCTCATCATTTTAAATCTTTTTGACTCCAGGAAAAAAAAAGTAATTATTTTGTTGCAAAGAGCTCAGAAAGACCACAACAGGGAAATGGTTTAAACATTGTTTAAAATCTCTGGCTTTATCTTGTGAATCATCTTTGTATACCTAACAGTATATTATTGTACAGCATCCAGTGGTACCCTTGAAAGGATCTCAGGGCACCCTGGTTGAGAATCACTGCCCAAAATAATCATATACAGCCTAAATTGAGACTTCAGGGTATGATTGAAGGCCAGTCATTTACTAAAGCTTTTGCCAGTGTGAAAAGGAAGATGGAGCTTGCTTATATTTTAGTCTTTGTCTTAAGATGATTTTTATCTGGGTTATTATTGGCTTAATATATGTTTATGCATTCAAGCCAATTTTAAAGGTACGTTTTTTAAATTAGAAAACAATACAGTAAACATTGGGCCTTGCTGTTCCCTGTTTCAACAGTATCTATGACAACACTGTAAGAACACTTTGACGGAGCAGATGGGTGGCTGCATAGCTAAAAGTGATTTGTCAATATCACGAAAGCCCTTTTATAAAGGGAGTTCTTCAGACTCTTAACAAGGGCAACTATAATATGGTTTCAGCACTAAGGAAATGTTCAAAAACAATATACTGATCTGGAAACCTTTTGAAAATTAATGGAAATTGTGTTCTTAATAAACTGTATGTTTAAATATTCCATTTTTATTTTTATATGTATGTTGCGTTGCTTTTTGCATTCCATTGCTTATAATACTGTCTTGGAAACTTGAGCATCATGTTTCCCTCATATGTCTGGTAATCTTCCTTTTTTAAAAAAATCTCCCTGTTTGGTGTAGCTGGTACTACTAAGGGTATCTTTAGCCAATTGAATTTATCTATGGTCTTGTCTTATTCTAATATCAAGGCATTTGTGTGTGCATGCATCAGCATCACTTGATGACAGTAGATTTAGGGATCTACACCAACCTTGATTTTTGTAGTGTCCAATCTGTGCATGCATGTAGTGCAGAGGGCACCCACAGCTATGGTCCTGACCCAAAGCTGCCCAACCCAAGGACAAATTAAAGGGCACAAGGGTACCCCTAATTCACATTTCTGGCTTGAGGTCAGAGGGATCTTACAACAATGAATCTCTAGTCTACTGTGCCTCCTCACCTCTATACCCTTCCCCTGGTCAACCTTTGAGTCGCTCCTGCCATCTGCTTGTGTATGAACATGGGCTGCAGCTGATGTAGGAAGTAGAGTGGGTGCATTCATTAATTATCACTAGGGCATAGAATGGAAAATATTTTTTATAAAGAATATGCAGTAAAAACTTCAGGCAAGTTTGTAACCTCAAATCTAATTAAAATAAGGGAAGTTGCAAAGCTATGCTGCTCAAGAAACATAGCAGACAAAGAACTATGATTCTGAGAATTTCTATGTGGACCCTGGTCGTCTTCCTCCCTGTCCTTCCCCCCTGGAGAGAGAGCTGCCAACAGAACAGCTGGTCCCTTTCTACTGGTCAGCATGTCCATGTGGCAGAAACAAGGCTCACTCTATGCTGGCCCTTGGACTTGTCTACCCACTCCCCAGTCACAGAAACTGGGGGATCAGCAACTGTAAATGTTTTACCCCCTGTGCTGTGAGATCTAGGTAAGCTGTGTAGGCTGGTAAGGCAACACTCTGCTCCCTCATGTAGACACATTGGGCAAACTGGACAAAGATCAAGCTTGTCCATAAACAGTTACACATCTGCAAAACTGTTTGTGGATAGGGTGACCATATGTCCTGTTTTCACCAGGGCAGTCCTGTCTTAAACATCTGTTCCAGGCCTCCTGTCAGTTTGGTTAAACTGATGCTTTTCATTGCATAAAACAATATTTATTCTTTATTAACCCCCCCCCCCAAAATGAAACTAAACAACATAAACCCCCTCTACTTTATTTTTTCCTGAAGATTAGACACAAAATCACAGGAAAAATAAACATTCCAGGCCAGAAACATTGTTTATACAGTTGCTTATGGGTAAGAACTCTGTGTAGTAATCAGTGGCTCAATCCTGCAACCCTTAAAATCAATGACATTTTTGTGATTTACTTGAATAGCACCAGGTTCAGGACCTACTTTTTCAATATACATTATCTATATTTTTAACTATCTAAGCAACAAATGTGCTATGTAAACCATAAAACTGAGTTAATTGTTTTAGTGAACAGAATGAAGCTATCTGCTGTTTTACAGGTTGGTATAGTTGGGTGAAAGGCGTGCTGTGTAGTTAGGTGCCTTTGCTAAACTAAAAAAGAAGATAGCATTTTTGTCGCTTTAAAATAGTTTATATTTTTCCCCTTTCTTGAAGATAAAACTGCTTTTTTAGGTTATTTCTTAGCAGTTGAAATAAGAGGAAGGACGCTTTTGTGGTTAATGTGTGGTTATCACTCTGAAAAGTGACAATAAGATGACAAGCTCAGGTTTTGTTTGTGTGAAAGTGAGAGAGAATATTGGAGATGGTCAGCTGAGAAGTAAAAATTGAATTTTTTTTCTAATTGTCAGCCATGCAAGCTTGAAGTAGGAAAATCAGCCTATGTTGTTGGCATGTGTCTTGCCAACAAAGAAAATTGGAGCTTAGAACTGGAAAAATGGGTATAAGGGACCCCAGGAGGTCATCTAGTCCAACTTCCCACACAAGGCAGGATCATCCCTTTCTGAGGCAGATCAGCTACATTTGTCTAAACCAGTGGTTCTCAACTTTTTTAGATTCAAGACACCCCTCACTAGACACAATATACCGCTCAGAAAATGTAGCTCTTAGTTTTCACTTGTTTTTCTGACTACAGAAAAATAATAGAGCAGGTTTTTTCTGTTGCAAAGAATTCAGACCACAATGGATCAAAATATTTTTAACACTATGAATTCCTATTTGAAATCTCTGTGAATATCTCGTGAATCGTGTGCAAGCTTAGCAGCATGGACATTGCCTGGCACTCTGCAACACTTTTAAAAGGATCTTAAGGCAACCCAGTGTGTCATGGTGCACTGGCTGAGAATCACTGGTTTGACCTGCTCTTAAAAACTTCTAGTGGTGGAGATGCCACAACTTCCCTCAATAACCATTCTGTTGATTAACATCAGCCAGATCCAGTCTTATCTCTGCTGGGTTCTGTGGGGTATGAGTAGTGAAAAGAAATAGTTACAAACTTATTATCACTAAAATCAGGGGATTCAACTCTAAATTCGTACATGCAGCAAAGCAGCAGCATTTTTGCTTAAGAATATTTTTGTAAGACTTAAGGTATTAGATTGGGCTGGGGATCTATATTTCTCAGTTCCGACATCCTTGGACATGAAATAGAAATGGCTGGAGGGCAAAAATGGCTTTAATCCATTTTTTAACTCCACATATTTTGGCCTCAGTGTATGTTACATAAATCTTGAGACTGGACAGGTGTTAAAACAATTACAGCGAGGTCTTACCTGTGCACTGTATATTTTCAAGGGGCTTTTTGTACCATTCCCTGTCAAATTTAATTTAGGTCTAATGTAGAGGTCTAATTTTAACTTAGACCTCTACATTTCAATCCCAGTTCTACTAGAAATTGCACCAGAAACTGTTATTCTTTTCAGGTATGCACAATAAGATGATCTGTATCTTTAGCGTGGCACTGGTTTGGCTGGTGGTTTCTGTGGAACACTCTTGTGGGGGGTTTTTTCTGCTGCCTGTCTGCTTGATCTGTTGCTTGTCCCAAAAATATGGGAGTACACTGGTTTCATCTGAAAACTGGACTCTGTCTGAATTTCCTTCATATCTATGATTTAATTTAATTATTTCTAAATGCACATATAATGTGAAATAAATGTATATAGCACACTTAATGTTCTTTTTACTATTAATGGTGAAAACTATGAAATAATGTGACGATTAGTTAATTTGGAGTTGAAAGGGCAGCACTACACCACAGACAAAAAAAGAATTGTAACCAGAGTACACAGGAATGTGCAGAGATAGGAAAAAACAAAAGAAGTTTGCCTTGGCTTTTTTATTTTCAAATCATACTCTTGACTTCTACGCATCATGGAAATATTTTTAAGTGACCAAAAAGCAGTGCCAATGCAGTGAACTGTGCAGGGAAGATCATTAATGCAGAGATGGAGTAGCAAGGAAGAATCATAGAAAATGAGGGCTGGAAAGGACCTCTGGAGGTCATCTAGTCCAACCCCCTGGTCAAAGCACAACCGGCCCCACTTCAATATCATCCCAGCCAAAGCTTTGTCTAGTCAGGTCTTAAAAACCTCCAAGGATGGAGTCTCCACCATCTCTCTGGGTAACCTGTTCCACCGTTTTACTACCCTTCTAGTGAGATTTTTTTTTCCTAATATCCAACCTAAACTTCTCTTACCGCAACTTGAGATTGTTGCTCCTTGTTCTGTCATCTCCACCACTGAGAACAGTTTAACTTCCTCTTGTGAACCCCCCTTCAAGGGAAACAGGACTAAGAAACAGAATACTAAGAAATGAGCATTGGCAGTGGGAATGTGACAAGAAACACTGCTGTTCCCAGATAAGGAGAAGGGGAGGTCTTCAAAGGTAGTGGAGGCCAGCAGTAAAAGTCTGAAAGCTGAGGCAATGTTTAAGGCAGTGGTTCTCAACATGTTTAGACTTGGAACACCCCCGGACCAGCTTGAGGCATCCCTCAGAAAATGCCAGCACTTGGTTTTCATCTGTTTTGTGACTACAGAAAAATGTGAGAGCAATTCTTCTGTTGCAAAGATCTCAGGAAGCCCACAGCAGAGCAGTGGTGGTGATACCACAGGTTCCTAGCTGAAGTTTCTGGGTTGATCTTGCAAACCCTGTCTGTACGCCAGCACTAATGTGACACAGCATGATGGCACCCTTGAAAGGATCTCTGGGCACCCCAGGGTTCTGTGACCCCCTGGGTGAGAAGCACTAGCGCAAGGGGCCGAGCAAGAGGTGTTGCTCTATCTGTGCTCGTGGGGATGGGCGAGGAACAGGAGATTTTAAGTAACACCTTTCCCTGGGGGCTTGGCTTCTGAAGAAACCCAGCCTGGCTCTTCCTTTCTCCCCGCGGCCGGAGGGGATTTTCCGGCGGCGGTTTGGCGGGGGCTCCCCACACCCTCTCCCTCCCCCTGTAGTAACAATGCACGTGTGACCATCGCCCGACACGATCATGATCAGATTCCGCTCCAGGCAGCAGCTCCGCTGGGAAAAGCAGCCGCGCTTTTCCATAAGACTCTCTTAAGGCGCGGCGGGCGCCCTCCCACGCTGTCTAGGCGCCCTCCCACGCAGCTCCCGCCTAGGCCGCGGTCTGGCAACCGCGCGATTGTCCCCAACATGGAGGTGCGGGCGTCGCACGCAAAATTCCTGCGCACAGGCATAGGCACTGGGAGGGGGAGGGGAAAGAAAGGGGCGGTGCCACTCGACGTAGCCCTTCTCTACCCACCTGGAGGCCACCTCTATGATCCGGCGGCGTTCGCGGGAGGGCGCGGCACGAGACCCGGCGGGCCAGGGGCGGGGCCCTGCGGCCGTTGCGCTCAGACAGGCAGTTCCCCGCTGCTCCCCTTTGTGTCTGGGCCGGGCCCGGAGCGGCCCCGTGAGAGGGGCGACGCCCGCGGCTCCCTCCCCCCGACCCGTTTCCCTCCCCTGCGGCTTTGGGCGATGCGGCGGGGCTGAGCGGGGGCAGTCGCCGACGGAGGAGGCGGGGCAGGGCCACGGGCCTGGCGCTGCCCGCGACCCGCCGCACCGCGCCCGCTCCTTCCCGCGCGGCTGCCGGGCCGCGATGCCGCCGCGGGGCCGGGCCGGCGCCTGAGGGGCCGCGCACGGAGCTCGGGCCGGGGGGGATGCAGCGCCGACCCCGGACCCTGCAGAGCTGCCGCGGGGGGGGGCGGGGCGCGTCGCAAGGCCGCCAACGGAGCCGCCGCCGCCTCGCGGGCTCGGGCTGACAGGCTGAGGCTCGGGGCTGCGGGAGAAGCCGGCGCTGTAGCCATGCGGGTGGAAGCAGCAAGGCAGGCGGCTCGTGGTGGCTGCCATTTGCCCTGCCAGCCGGGCGCGTGAAGCGCCCCCAGCCCTACCCGGAGACGGGGAGGGGACCCTCCGCCAGCTGCATCGATCCGCGTTTTCGTCTTCCTGCGGTGCCTCCTACCTCTGCCCCCGGGATGCCGGCCTCACTGCGGCGCCTCTTGCTGCTGCTCTGGCTCTCCAGTGCCACGGCGCTGCTCGGCATTGCGGCTGGTAAGTAGCCCGTGGGCGCGGGCAACTAGAAATTTTGGGATGGGGAAGGGCGTGGGGTTCCCCAGGGGTTCAGTGAGGCAGGGGGCCCTGCTACAGCATCCCCCTGTCCGCACCACATGCTCCCACGCCCTCAAGTGCTCAGCTGCAGACCCCCTTGGCAGAGAAAACAGGCTTCATTGTCTACCTGGACCCACCCCTCAGCTGGGCTTTATTTTACCTTGTCTGTTGTTGGCTGAATGGCTTTTTCTTGTCATTGGGGGGGAGGAAATGCAGGCTTTATATTCTGAAAGCCTCGCCCTTGGTGATGTGTGACACAGGTTTTTTCTTTTTCTTTTTTCTTATGGTGTGTTCGTATTGCCAGCAGAGCTGTGCGTGCTTGCTGGTGGGATCTTTGGGCACAGCCATTTTTAATTTTAATAGCCTTGGTGATTTGAGAGGCATTACATCTATGAGGGCGGGTGCGTTTTTAGGGATGCCTTCTAGTCCACCGTGCATCTTCTCCTGGGTGTTTGAAACCCAAGTGAAAATTTTCCATTGTTACCTGCGATCACAGGGTGATAAAACAGAAGGCTGGCGAGGAAGCTGCAAGGTGTGTGAATACGGAACATGAAAGATTTACTTTTTTCTATAGTGAGCGAAATGTCTAATGATTTGAAAGCATCGTTTTCTGTATTTCAAGCAGTTGAATCCTTTTTAATTTTTTCTGAAGCTAAGGTTGAGAGGAATAGAAAGAAGAGTTTTCTATGTATTTGGAAGAGTAGTTGATATGGCTCTAGCCTCCGTTGGCTTTTGGTCATTGTATCAGCTGAGAATGGAGGAGCTCTTCTCTGAAGGGTTATTCAGCTTTTATTAAGTACTAATGCATATTCCTCCCGTGTATGCTCTTCAGCAGCTTTGGAAGACTTGTGGGACTGCGATATCTGTCCTTCTATTCAAAAACCAGTTTAGAATACCTGATCTTTTCAGCATGATTCTTTAGTCAGCCATGTATCTTAGTCACACTCACAAACAATAATTTTTCTTGTGAAAACAGTAAGATTAGGATAGTTTGCACACAACTTTTCACATGAGTAGTTTTAAGTGCTTTCCCCCCCCCCCCCCCCCCAATGTTCAAGCCAGTCACTCTGTGAATCAGTCACATTTTTATCAGTTTCTCCATGGTGGATAGTCTGCGTTCATTTCACTTCTCTTTTTTTAAAAGATCTTTAGGGAACTAGTGAACTGAATTGATTAATAGGCATCATTTGCCTGGATCAGCATGACCTTTGACTGCATTGATATTATAGAAGGATATATGCAGTGTCTGTGTAGTAATTTAAGAGGATTTCTTTGAAGAATGGACCTTTGAAGCTCAAAAGCTTTGGTATGAAAATGTATGTATGACCCTAGAATATCACATTATTTAAACTTGTCCCTTAAACGTGAAAGTTGAAGTGTAGCATTTTCTTTTGTTTAATTAGTAAAACTTCAGCAGGTTGATATTTCTTTGTACTGATAGACGTGAAGGATTATTGAAGGAGTGAGCACTGATTTGAGCTAGGTAGGCAATGGGTAGGTACTGTATATAGGCTTACTCAGTCCATTTTGCTAATTGGTCTCGGTTTCCACCCGTTAAGAACATTCTTGCTATTTCTAACTTGGGTATGTCTTATAAAGAAACAGTAGCAAAGCCAGCATTTTTGATCATCTTGTGATATGTATGACTAGGGATTTGCTTTTTACATTATGAATTTATTAAAAATATGCATCCAACCTGGGCTTTAAATGGTTTGTTCACAATTGATGGTTGCTAATGTTTTTGAGACTGAGCTAAAGTAATTATTTGAAAGTTTGATTGTAAGTTTAACTGTGAATATTAAGGAAAAATATTGATACCTGGGAAACCACTCTAAGGTGAAATTCTGCCTGTTCAGGGGATAAAAGGGCTTGTTCATGTATGTGAAGTAAAATGGTAATTCACGTATAGGTGCAACATTTTAACCCTGTGCAGTTTGAACTCCTCAATTAACATGCTTCTGCATCTCGCTTAGGAAAGGATAACTCAATGGCAGGGTAAATTCAGTATCAATAAGCATGAAGTAATTCCCTCTGGAGGGGAAACTTGAATGTATGATTTTAAGTTAACAGGACTAATGCAGAAAAAATATGTAGGTATCTTTTGTCAAAAAGCAAAGGATGCATGGGGAGTGTAAAGGAAAATATTATAGTGTCATTAAAATAAAGGATTCACTTACAATCTGTACAGAATGCAGGAAATATGGTGAATAGGGATTTTCTTTACACTGAACATTTGAAAACCTAATAAGGAACCAGCTTGAGGCTTAAATTCTTCCTATAGGCTGCCTGGGAAAATTTACCACTTTCCTCAGCAAATTCTTTTCATATCTTAAAAATAAGTGTTTTGGGTATTCTCTTCTGAAAGTTGTGCATCTCCCCGCCTAAAAAGCAGTGTTACTGTGTAGAAAATGGTCAAGATAAAAGGTTGGCAGGGCCTTTAAAGGTGATGTATGAACGCCAGAAATTTGAATTTGTGCCACGTTATGCTTCCTCCTTTTGTAAGAAGAAAGCTTAAAATTCTCCTCGTGTAACGTTTTTCTTTAGAGGTATCCAGCATGTGTATTTTATCTTATGTTGGGAGACCTCCTTAGTGACTCATATAGCTGGGGACCTTAATTGAAGAGGAATATTTGTTGAATCTTTGAAGGATTGTGTTAACATTTATTTAACAATTTGAATAAATGTAATTTCTCCTCTAATATAATCATGTTTTACTTTCTGGGTATCTGGGATATATAATCCAAAACCTATTTCTTCCTCACTTTGTAGACTCTAGCCATGGAGATTCCCATCTCTAATGTAAAAACCCAATTAAGAAAAATCCAGAAATAAATACTGAAACCCACCCCCCAAACTAGTGCCTTTATAGAGCACATGAAGTTATCCGTTGGGCTGTATCTGCATGTTCTTTTCTTCAGCTAGTCAACTTATGAAAGTAGACCACCTTTGGAGTGGCTGGAGTTTGAAATCTGGTTAAAGACAATTATATTACTTGCTTTAATAAAAAATGAATCATTTGAGGCCATTTTAACTAGTTTGACAGAACAGGATAATGTTTCTTGAATGTCTCAAGAAACATTATTACAAGTGTGAAAGTCAAGGATTTTTCTGTGTGCTATCTTTCATAGAACCAGTGTGTAGTAGTTGTGAAAGACCTTTTGGGCATTGAGTGCTTTTCCTTAGGCTGGGAAAGAAACTGACACAGTTTGAGCTAAATAATGGGTAGACCAGTGGCTTGTATATAACTCCACATGTGAATGAAAAGAGTCATTTCAAGGAGTGAAGGAGGGCTGTAAAGAAGGAGCAAAGGTGAACTTTTGAGAGGTGGCCAAGGATTTCTTTGGCCATTCATTTCAGTTCTGTTATTGGTGTTTCTGACTTTTACATAGATTTCTGATTCTTTTATATAAAGCGTTTCCTTGATCCTGTCTTTTCTCCAAATGCCTGTTGCTTTGCCAGAGCTATGCTTGGTGCCCATTGTGCATTTCAGCAATAATCAGAAAATCCAAATCATGCTTGTTAAACAAAAGACACCTGTTTAAAAAGGTAGACTTTGTGGGGCAGAGTTGGTGTACTGTATAAGTGCATAAGCTTTGTCCTTGCATCAGATGAGTCCTTCATTGACTTTTGTTAGGTTACTCTTTTGAATGAACCTACACCATCTTTAATGGAGCTTTCTGCTCACATGAGGCAGCCAAGGCTTCTATAATCAAGTTGCTAAAACATAGAGCAGAGAAGCCTTAAGCTGGCATGGAAAGGATGCTTCTGTTGGAAAGGCAGAGGTCTCTAGAAACCTGCAAGTAATGGTGGGGAATGGAGGAAGGGACGGGGAATCCTGAACCGTCTGCCTGTTCTACTGTGATGATGGTGGGCAAAACTTATTTCTTCACCTGTTACAAATAAATAAAGGATCTTAGCTGAGTATTCTTTCACTGGAGTTATTCTTGCGTTGGGCATGCATGTGTATGCATACTTTTGTATGTCTTATGAAGTGGAGTTTGGTCCTGCGTTAATACTTCTCTAGAAAATATTGTTTGAAGGGATATCATTGGCTTATCTCTTGTCTGCTTTTTCCTATTTAGTAGTATTTCAGTTAAAAATATTTTTCTAGAATCTTATAAATATACTTAAGTTTCTCTGCATTTGTCAGAACCCTGTGCAGGCAGTGTCACTGTTTTCCATAATGTGTAAGTTATCTATTACCCTTCTTGGCTTTCACACAGATGAAAGAACACATTAAAATGCAAATATATGACTAATTTTTATGTCCTTTCTTTATAGGGAAAGGTAGTATCACTGGAGCTAGTTTGAATTCTTTAGAATTGGCTACATTTAAAGTTGATGGGTCTTGCCAGAAAGGTGCTAATGCAGTTTCCTTAGCCAGTGCTGACAGGACCTTGTATGAATGATAGTGTAAATCCTGTTGAGAACAAAATGTTTTGCCTTGACTGAAACCAACAGTAATCCTTTTGGATGCTGGTAGGAATATGAGTGGGGCCTGCATCTGCTAGTAAGTGTTTTATGGCTTTCATGAAATAGCTTGCTTTTTACATTTCTCACATTGGTTTAGTTTAAAAATTCCGTGAAAAGAAATAGCAACTACTTCATTTGTTAAAATAATTAAACAAAATATTTTTGAATACATTGGTCTGTTTGCATTTAGAACACAGGAATTTACAGAAATGTAGAGCAGGAATGCACCTGAAGAGGTCACCTGTGCTAGTCATCTGATCTGAGGGATAAGTAAAGCTAGACAACCTCTGAAAGATGTTTGCTTAACAACCTGTTCTTAAAAACCTTCCTCGAAGGGGGTTTCGCAGCCTCCCTATCTAGCTTATTCATGTGCTTAGCTATTTTTACAATAAGAGAGTTTTTTTTAATATCTGTCTTAAATCTTTGCTACAAAGTAAGCCAATTACAATTTGTCTTGCCCTCAGTGGATGTGGATCTCTATCCTTTTCATACTGTCTTTTAACATATTGGAAATCTGTTAAGTCCCTTTTTTATCTTTTCTTTTCTAAATGAACATAATTCTTTCAATCTGTACTTGGGTCATATTTTCTTTCTCTCTCATCATTCTTATTTTCTGTGCTCCTGCACAGGACTGCTTGAGAGCAGTGTATACTCTCGTGTCCAAATGAACATTGTTTCATGATATTGGAGTCCATGAAACACTCCTGGAGGTCCTTGATCACCTCTCCAACTAAGCAGAGGGAGCACTCAACAGTTCCTTTGCCAAAAGCCATAGGAGCGTAGCCAGGTATGAATGGATCAGAGTGGAGGTGGCAGATCAGTCGTAGCCATTACTGGCATCAGTACTGGGTGAAGGCCAAGGTCTTTAAGTCCCAGTATGAGAGGACCTGGGTTGCCAACCAGGTTGCGTGCACCTGGTGGACAACATGTATTTTTCTTTGAAGAACTATTGTATGGCCTCACTTGGGCTGATTCTATAGAACACTGCTTTGTCACTGATCAGAGGCTTACCCAGAGTTACTTGATGACAGTGTTGTTGAGAAGAAGGAAGGGTCCCTGCTGTAGTTTCAGTCCCCCACAGCAGGGGATACATCAGCAGTTGGGACCAGACAACTCCAGCAACATAGAGAAAGGTAAGGATCAAGTGACTGTCTGTTTTGCATTGTCTCATTTTCCAGCCTAGAGTCAACTAGAGAGAATTCCCACATGACCAAGCACTCTTGACTTGATGAATAACTGTTCTCTGAAACTGAAGACCTGATAAAGTGACATCCAGACAGCCTACTCTCAGCTGTCATTGGATTCCCTATTCCAATGAGGGCGTTTTGGCAGCAGTGCCGTATTGACAGCGGGCAGGGGGCACTGGCTGGGCCCTCCATGGGGAACTTGGTCCCCAGCGCTACTTCAAGTTTTAATTGGCCACAGATGGGTGTGTGTGTGTGTGTGTGTGTGCGCGCGCAAATGCAAGCATTGGGCCCTGGGTGCAGGAGACTCGCTGTATGCTACTGATTGGCAGTTCAAGGAACTGATGTGCATCTCCTTTTGCTCCTCCCCCATTGCTTATACAGACATTTGGGGAGTGGTGGGTAGGGTGGCAGTTTCCTACAGTACCCCATGCAATGCCTTCCCCCTGTTTGCCCTGTACCCCCCTGCCCAGCTCCAGTAAAGTTTGCTTGCAAGTAAAGACGGAGGCAACTGTTTTCTGATTGGGTACCTGAGGAGGGAAAAAAACATGTCACCTCCTGAAAATGAGAGGGACCACATAAAGACAGTGAAGAGCAAATGTTTTCTTTCTCTTTGCAGCCACAGTTTCCCTTGCCACAACAACTGAACAGTACTGCTGGAAACATGCAGTGCTATCTTATTCAGCACATAAAACACACAGTTGGGCATCCAAGGAATATTACTATCACAGGATTCAATCTTACCATAGCAGGAAGGTAGAACAGCAGGTTATAGTAGTGGGGAAGGAGATCTTCCCCCCTACCTCCCTGCTCACAACTCTCTGAAGTGGAGTACGGTGGTAACTTAGGGTGTTCTGAGCAGTTGTGAGGTCTTACAAGTGCTATGACATAAAGGTTCTCCTCAAAAACCTCATATCATCCACTTCAAAACCCCATGTCATCAAGGGGACAAGTCTTTGAGTTCCTGGAGGCATTGTGGAGCTTCTCTGACCATCCAGTAGTCATATGTGTGAATTTCTTCCCAGTGGTCCACAGTGCCCTGCTGCAGGTATCCCTGGCTGTTTGTGTGCTCTGAGCTGTATGTGTACATGTACCTGTCCCTGGTGCATTTCAGAAACTGCACATGGACACATCTAATGATGTCTTCTCATGGTTTGGAGAGTCAAAGGAGGCTATTATGGATTGCTAATCTTCAAATGATTGCTGCCACCTGCTGATTCACATTCAGCAGCGCTCTAATAGGTGCTCAGGTGGTCAGTTCTGACTGTCTTTTGTCATCCTGCTTATCCTGAAGTTCTGATGCCACTCATCTTATATCCCCAGTGCAATCAACTATTTGTCTTCATTTGTCTTTGTGATTTAGAAGCAGCAGTAGATAGTCTGCAGAACTCACAGAAGGTTGTCCTTTTGGACATTTTTTTACTTTCTTCCTCTGGCATTTTATTATTGTACCCAGCTCAGCACACGGTTCTAGGAAGTACCTTTTCCATGTCAGAGCCCATTGAACTCTGAGATGTCATGCTTTGTCAAAGCAGCTGGTGAAGATGCTCAGTGGCAGGCATGGTCAGGTGCTAGAGGACTCTGCCTTGACGCTGATAGTGCCAGCACTGCTTACTCAATGCTGCCTACAAGGTCAAAAGGTGAAAGATATCCATTCTTTTCTGCCTCTGGAATGAAATCAAACCGAATCTGACCAGTCTTCCTGACGTGCTCTACATTCCCAGAAGTGCAAAGGCCAAAAAAGTTTTGGAAACCTGAGGAACAAATTTGAATCATGGCTGAAAAGGCTGTGGGGATTTGTGGTCTCCAGTTATCTAGTGGTTAAGCAGTGTTGTTCCTGTACCAGGGGTCAGCAACCACTGGCACATGTGCCGAGCATGGCATGCAAGACCATTTTGCTTGGCACACCACCGACAGCCTGAACTCTAAGCAGCTGCTGCCAGCCACAGAGCCCAGGCTGCTCCCAGCAGGTGGCTGGGAGGCGGCAAGCCCTGCTGCATGCAGACCAGGCTCCATGGGCTGGCTGCTGCCGGGAGGCTGCAAACAGCTGCTCCAGGGTCCGGCAATTCCAAGTTAGACTTTGTTTTTTTCTACACTCTGGCCAAAAAATATTGCCTACCCCTACATCTAGTCTCTTTAAAAAAAAAAATAAAAAATAGAGGTTTCAGTGAAAGAGGACTGTATGTCTGTCTGCTTCTATTACCATACATCTTAAAAGCACTTTAAAACCCACATTCTTTTGACATACTTTAAGTGTACACTGCCTATACCCTAAATTTAAGTGTCTTACATTTTGTATTCCTTTCAATAATTTATAGTTTATTTTATGTTTCTTAACTCGTGGTTGTGGTTCAGCGGTAGAATCCTTTTCTACCACATGGGAGACCCAAGTTTGACTTCTGGATGCGGATATAACTACAGCCGCTGAGATGTCTGGACTCAGTCTGGCCTTTGGATTCTGGCTCAGTGGTTTAAGTGGCAGGGAAGTGGAAGGTTTTGGCAACCTCAGCTCTTCTGTATGCCTGCCTAAGCATATTCATCGATGTTCCTGGTGACCTCCAGAAAGATCGATGGTTGCCTGGTACTACTCATGTTTCTTATTTATGTCTTCTCCATCTCTGGTTCCAGCTGTTTTTTTGATCCCTCATGTGCAGATCTCTTCATGCCACTAATTTTCAGTGATCACGTGCCCCCTTCTATCTCTTTCAGATATTTTGTCAGATAGGATGGTCAATATAGTGTTTCAGGTAGTGACAAACCATATATTTATTTTTCAGCATAATTTTTTTTTAGTATCTTTTACTCCATCCATTAAACCTCTTAATGTTTTGCTTTTTTTTTTTTTTAAACCCTCACTACACATTAAGTAGGGGTTTGCATTGAACTTTCCACAAGAATGCTGCTATCAGATTTCTGAGTAACTTGGCTAATTCAGTTAATTTAAGAGTCCACAATATCTTTGAGTACCTTTTTTCTTTCCAGTGTGGATTATTTTGATTTTTTTTATCACTGAATTTAATTTGTCGTCTTTATTTACTTAGTTTTGGTACAGATATTTCCATGTTTTCATCTATGTTATTGTCTTCAAAAATTCCAGTTACTGTCAAATACTGACTTTTCCAGTATTGTTCCTCTTTACCCTTGTCTTTTGTTATTAGCCTGAAACAATGAAACATGAATGAATTTATGGAAGCTTAGGGCAGTATGTGAGACTATATTCCCCTGAAAACTTGATAATGTGTTATTCGGAATCGGAGCAAGCTGCAGAATAAGAGAGCTAACAACTAGTGCACTTCTGGGCACCGCTGTCATCACAGGTAGTGACTTAAGTGCCTGTAAGTAATAGCAGCAGTACAGTCACTGTTGACCAGAGATATTTCCTTGCTTGGTATTGCTGTATTTACCTGAATCCAAGACTACCCTGAATTTAAGGTAACTCCAATATCTTGGGGGCTGCGGGTGATGGGCCACCTGGGAGACAGTGATCATCGCTTGCTGGAATTCACCATCCAGCGTAAGGTGGCAAAGGGCTGCAGCAAGGCAACAGCCCTAGACTTTAGGAGGGCTGACTTCAACAAGCTAAGGAGGATTGTTGGGGAAGCGCTGAGGACCCAGAGGGGAAGGGAATCAGATGTCGAAGGTGAGTGGTTGCTCCTTAAGGAGACGATCCTCCATGCCCAAAGGGAGGTAATCCCAAGAAGGGTCAAAGGGAGCAGGAGGGCACATAAACCCCCATGGCTCACTAAGAGCATCCGGGAATGTCTCCTTGCTAAAAGGGAGGCATACACCCAATGGAGGGATGGGGTCATCACCAAGAAGGACTATGTTACAGTCGCCCGAGGATGTAGGGGGGCAGTCAGGAGGGCCAAGGCAGAGATGGAGATAGGACTAGCTTCCCGGATTAAGGACAATAAGAAGTCCTTCTTCAAATACATAGGGGGTAAAAAGAGGGTCCCGGGTAATGTGGGGCCCCTGCAGGACACGATGGGCAACTTAGTCATCACGCCAGATGACAAAGCTAACATATTTAACGATTTCTTTGCCTCTGTCTTCCTAAGTAGGGACCAGTTCAGCCACCTCCCTGCTGGGCCCCCCTCAGGCCCCGGGAGAGACACGCCTGGGCCAGGGGTTAGCGAGGAGTTAGTTAGGGTACTTCTGGAGAGGCTGGACGTGTTCAAGTCTGCTGGTCCGGACGATCTTCACCCTAGGGTTCTACAGGAACTGGCCGAGGTCGTTGCGGGACCCCTGGCGCGGCTCTATGAGCACTCGTGGTGCTCTGGTGAGGTGCCGGAGGACTGGAAGAGGGCCAATGTGGTCCCTATCTTCAAAAAGGGAAAAAAAGAGGACCCGGGAAATTACAGGCCAGTTAGTCTTACCTCAATCCCAGGTAAGCTCTTTGAAAAAATTATCCTGGCACACATCCAGGAGGGCCTTGCGGGGGAATGCATGCTCAGGGGCAACCAACATGGGTTCATCAGTGGCAGGTCTTGTCAGACCAACCTGGTGGCCTTTTACGATCAGGTCACCAAATCATTAGACGCAGGGGTTGCTGTGGATGTAGTCTTTCTTGACTTCCGGAAGGCTTTCGACACTGTCTCTCACCCTGTCCTCATCAAAAAGCTGGGAGACTGTGGTGTCGATGCCCACACGGTCAAATGGGTCACCAACTGGTTGGAGGGCCGCACCCAGAGGGTGGTAGTGGATGGGTTCTTCTCGACCTGGAAGGACGTGGGCAGTGGGGTTCCGCAGGGCTCGGTCCTCGGGCCCGCACTGTTCAACATCTTCATCAGTGACTTGGATGAGGGGGTAGAAAGCACCCTGTTCAAGTTTGCTGATGACACTAAGATGTGGGGGGATGTGGGTGCACTAGAAGGGTGCAATAGGCTACAAGCTGACCTTGACAGGTTGCAACGGTGGGCGGATGAGAATAGGATGGGGTTTAACACTGATAAGTGCAAGGTGTTGCACATGGGGAGGAAGAACCGGCACCACACTTACAGGTTGGGGAACTCCCCTCTTGCCAGCACGGAGACGGAAAAGGATCTTGGAGTCGTCATTGACTCCACGATGAACGTGGGCCAGCAGTGTGGGGAGGCAGTCAAGAAGGCCAACCGTACCCTGTCATGCATCCACAGATGCATCTTGAGCAGGTCCAGGGAGGTGATCCTCCCCCTCTATGCGGCACTGGTCAGGCCGCAGCTGGAGTACTGCGTCCAGTTCTGGGCGCCACACTTCAAGAGGGACGTGGACGATATGGAAAGAGTTCAGAGGAGGGTCACTCGTATGATCAGGGGTCAGCAGGGCAGGCCTTATGAGGAGAGGCTACGGGACCTGAACCTGTTTAGCCTCCACAAGAGAAGGTTAAGGGGGGACCTTGTGGCCTGCTACAAACTGGTCAGGGGGGATCAGCAGGTATTGGGGGAGTCCCTGTTCCCCCGTGCGCTGCCAGGAGTGACCAGGAATAACGGTCACAAGCTGGCGGAGGGTAAGTTTAGATTAGATATTAGGAGGCGCTACTTCACAGTCAGGGTGGCTAGGGCCTGGAACTGGCTTCCAGGGGAAGTGGTGCAGGCTCCTAGCCTGGGGATTTTTAAAAGGAAGTTAGATGAGCCCGGTGCTCTTTCCTGCCAAGGCAGGGGGTCGGACTAGATGATCTACCTAGGTCCCTTCCGACTCTAGCTACTATGAAACTATCAGATTCTAGACATGGGGGAAAAAAATAATTTTTTTTAATACTTTTCTATATATTGAATCTAATGATTGGAGGGTCATCTTAAATTCATCCCCCCCAAACTACTGTAAGGGGAGGGGGAAGCAGTAAGGGTACAGGCTGTAGGGTGGAAGAAAAATGGGGAAGCAATAGGGAAGGGCAGGTGCAGGGGTCAAGTGGCTCCTGCTGCCTGCCCCGCCTTGCTGTCTGCTCCTTGTCTACTCCCCCCACCCCTGCTTACCCTTGCTTGGGTGCTAGTAGGCTCCACTTCAGCACTGGGCCTGGAGCATGCCCCCAGTAGGGCCAGGGCAGAGTTGCCACTTTGGGCTGGTTTGGACTGGGGCCATGCTCCATGCCCCGGGCTGGAGCTTACCGGCTCCTAAACGAGGGCAAGTAGCGGGATGGGGAAAGACCTGAGTCTGGAGATGGGATTGTAGGTGGTGGGGGTAGAGCAGAGGCAACACAGGGGCAAACAGCATCTGCAGCTCCAGCCCTGATCTTGTGTCAAGGCCAGCACAGAGCTGCAGTAGCTGCCTGTCCCCATTCCTCCTCAACCATCTTGTGCTAGATTCCAAGACAAGGGGCTGTTTTACCTCATGTTAACTGTGTGCTGGGGATAAAACTTCCACTTGGGATCACATAAATAGGATATGTGCATATGAATTTATTTTTCTTGATTACGCTGTACATGTGTTAGTGTTACAGGGTAAAAAAAAAAAAAAAAAAGCAGTTTTACTGTCTGAATTGTAAATTTTGTGGGCTGAGGATCCTGGAGTGTGGAGGCAACTAGAACTGTAGTCACACATCATATAAGTATGTATTATATCAGCGTTTCTCAACTCATGAGTTATGACCCAAAAGTGGGTAGCAGGAATGTATGAAAGGTTTGTGAACAAACTTTAAAAATGGATTCTCCTTTAAAGGACGAAAAACATGGAAAAATGTGTCTTTTCCCTTGCAGTCTGGCAGAGTTCCAGCCTATAAGGGGCTGCATGGGGGCCCCCTATGACCAACACCCTTCCTCCTTGACTCACACCTCCCTGCCCTACATACTGGGGGCTGTGGGGCCTGAAGGCAATTGATTGGGAGTGAGGGGCGCTGGGTCTGGACTGGCCAGTGATGTTTACAAATGGGTTCTGGTACAAAAAAGGTTGAGAACCACTGCTTTAGAGAATGCTGTACTTCATTCATTTTCAACTATCTGGCATTGGAAATGTGATCTGATGACCTCATCTTTCTGCGCACAAATCAAATCTACTTCTGTTGTAATGTAGCAGTTGGATTTATTATGTGCATTGTGCCCAAACAGTAATGCAGTGGCAAGAATGGGTAACTGAGATGCTTCATTGCTAGTGCCTCTGTAGCTCTCTAGCCTGCCTTATTTTGAATACTGGGTTTGATTTATTTTTTATCAAGCAAAATATTTTTCCAAGCATGGTTGACATCGTATAATAGTAAAGGTATATTGAGTTAAAAAGCCCTTTTTTTTAACTTCTGGAGAGCCAGGTATGGCACTTGATCTCTTGGGACAGCAACAAGTCTCCCAATCTTCGAGCTATTCAGCAAGTAGAGCAAATATGGCCATTTAAATTATTGTGAAGTTTCTCAGATTTTTTTGCTAGGCTTATTAAATAACTCTGTCATTTGCAAATTTGCTAAGGTTTTTTTCTTAAACTTTTAAATAACACTGATCCTAGAATGGAAAAGCAAGATCAGCCACCTGGTGTTAAAGTTTTGCATACTGTAATCCTTTGTTGCTCTTGTTAGTGATGACCTGGTTTAATTGTAGTTAATAACATTGCCAAGCTGACTGGTAAACTATTAGTTTCCCTTTTTTATGGTATCCTGCAGAGAAAGAGAAAGGGGGGAGAGAGAGTACATACACTAGTAACTGTTGTGGAGCTTCCGTAGAGAAATTACAATAAAAGTAGCTCATTGGCTTTTGGCAGCAAGTACTCATTTTATGCCCAAATGGTCTCATGTTATTTCAAGGTCCAATTTTTTTTTAGACGATAAACACAGAGAGTGTCCTTTTTTTCTCAGTTTAATTAGTTCTTTTAGAGTCTGCGTCCTTGCTTTTATTATTGTGTTCCTTAGTGCTTCAGTATATTTAAAGTCTAAATTGGGAAACACCAAAAATATACCACAGTTTTATTTTTGATGCTTTTGATTATTTTAATGTGTTAATGCAGAATCTGCGCTTGAAACGCAGCATTCCCAGAATGAATTTCTTTTACATGTATAAAAAAAACTTGGTGTAAATACTTAACTAATCAGCTTTATTTGTATAGGAAGCATCTTCTTGAAAAGATTGATCATTTTTCAGCGTGCCACTTCTCCACTATATACTTTCATTCTTATTTCTCCTTGTGAGATATCAGTGATATAGTGAGGCAGTATAGAAATAATCTGATTGAAAAAAATTGTAGCATCCATACTAAATTGCAGCACAATGGGCACATCTACATGCGATATTATTGAGCCTGAATAAACTCTGACACGTTTGTGCTGGAGTCGGCTGCTCCTAGGCACAGCATTTTCATGTGCACCTGGGACCACAGCTAATGGGGCAGTCCTGGGTGCACGTGAAGATGCTGTACCTGGGGGCAGCTGACCCAGAGCACGGGTTCCAGGGGGTCAACCCCGGGCTTGGGATGATAGTAGTGCCGTACCTAGACTCCTAGCAGCCCCAGGCGAACTTTTAGTATCAGGCTTCTCTTTGCCAGAGATAATGATAATAATAGACAATGGAAAAAAATTACTATATTTATAAATTTTAATAGACTTTGAATTGGAGTAATGTAAAATTAAATGTTCAAATCATCTCCACTCTGCGACTTTTTTTCTTTCAAAAGTCTTTGTCACATTTGTGGTATCAGCGTCTTTAAACAGTTTGTTCTCAATTGTTAACATTGCCAGTCTCGGATATCAAAACTGTTTTTTGCAACTGTAATTTTTTTTTTCCTTTTTCGGACCATCTTTCTGTCTGGGCCCTGGGCGGCTGCCTGGTTCACCCATGCTTGTGTCTGGATGACAGTGTTGGGTGGCAGAAGTGCTGGCTGGTGCACAAGGGTGCTACAGTGCAGGACTAGCCAGCAGGCAGGTCCTGCACTGCAGCACTGTCATGCCCCAGTCAGCCCTAGTCACAGTCTAGATGTGCATTTGAGTGCACATGAGTACTCCACCATAAAATAGTATTTATGTTGGGCAGTATTGTCTTAGAGTGGAGCTGATTAGTTTACTGCATCCTAACAGCCCCTGCATGTATAGATTGTGACACTATTGTGGAGCTAATTAGTCAACCCTGCAGTAAAGAACACATGTAGATGTGCCTGATATCTCTTAAGTTAAAGCAGTAAACCTCCAGAATATTCAAGTGTCAGTTCAAAATAGACACTGATCACTTGTGTGAAACCAATATTTTTATCACAGTTAGATGGAAAAGAATAAAAGTAGTCCTGTTATGAAGTGTTTATATAGATACCCTTACAGTATCAATTTATTTGAATGTGTAAGCCTTTTCTCTTTTTCTTGCTGCATTTATATGGACAAGTAACACCTCACATGTATTTTAGGAACAACCACATCTTGCTGTGGTTTATGGACTAGTGCAATAGAAACTAGGAAACTAAGCGAGTGCATTGGATGAAGAAGCATCTTAAGTCTATTCACTATGTGATATATAGTGTTTAAGATGCTGAAGTTGCTTTTAATACCCAATCTGATATTGCATTAGACTTCTACTATTTCCCTGCACTGCATGTGTAACAGAGTCCCTGAGTCCATTATGCATTTTATACACAATAGATGTATTTACAATAAAAATTACATATTTTTCTAGGGTGTAGCTTGTTGATGGGTTTTCTGCTAGAATATTCCACAAATGTTACATTTGTTAGTGTTGGGCACACAGATAGAGGGAGGGTTTATAATGGGTTTTATAAAATATGCAGGAGAGACCCAACATCAACTGCATACCAGAATGAATGCACACTGAAAATCTGTTGAAGACAAGAATATCCAATTACTGGTGGGGGCACACTTCTCACAAGAAAACCACTCTCTCTCCAGTCTCTCAGTTCTAATCCTCAAAGGAAATTTACAGACACTTTCCACAGATGAGCCTATGAACTTCACTTTGTCAACCTCCGGGATATAAAAAATCATGGACTAAATACACACATTTGATTTATGACACATTATAACCTGCCTGACATCTGACTCCCCAGGTACCTCTCCACTATCTGTCTGCTACATTCATCCTTCTTCTTTCTCCTCCCCCACCGCAGCCTCTCTCTCACCCACTGATTCCTCAATTTACACCTTCACTGACTGGCTTTCTTGCATGCATATTAGGCTTCTTTACTACTCATTCCATCCAGGAAGAGTACACACTAACTGCAGATGCTTCTTTATCCTGATGAAGGGTTTTTAAACCTGAAAGCTTGCTAAGAACATTTTTTCCAACTATTTTAGTTGGTCTAATAAAATGAATCAGATTTACCCAGAGAACCTTGTCTCTTGACAGACTGCATTTAGGGGAACTTCAAGTACTGGACAAAACTGGCAGAAGCTGCTATAAAGATGAAACAAGCAGAAACTTGATGCAGAAATCAGTAATTGGCTTTCAGGAGAAAAATAAGTTCTTAGTAACTCTTAACATTCCCATTTCTTTCTGCTTTTTTTGTTGAGAGAACCAAAACCGTGGTATTGTCATGCATTGGGGCATGGACCATCTGGCTTAGTGGTTAAATGCTGTGGTCTAGATCAGTTTCCAGGGAGCTGGGGTCCTGAGGGATCTGGCATCAGAAGTGGATGCAGAAGTTGTAGCTAAAGTCAGGACAGGCTGAGGTCGGAAGCTGAAACCAAAGGGTCGAGTTTCACTAGGGTCAAAAACCAGAGCTGAAGGTTGAGCCAGAATCAAGAGCAGAGAACTGGAATCAAGGAAGACCAAGAGTCTTACCAGGATTGGAAGCCAGAGTCAGAATCAGGAGTCAAAGCTAGGAAAAGCTTGTCTTGCATGATTGCTCTGGTGTGTGGGGCTAGTCTGTAGGGCCCAATCCAGACTGGCACCATAGCCAGTCCTGAGGGTCAGTCTGGAGAAGGTGTCACAGACCAGTCTCCTGTTGCACATGCAGGATTGGTCTGAGACCCATGAGCTGGATTGTAGAATTTGATAAGCTGGATTTGGCCTGGAGGATGCATCTTTGACACCCCTGTTCTAGAGTGCATCCTGTCTGGTCCTGCCAACTTGAAAACATGTAAGGTGACAATTACTGACAAAGGTATATTAAAAGAATATTTAGATTGTGGAGTCAAGCATTCAAAAACTAAGTGCATAAACTAAAATAATCTGTGCAGCCTTAATACAGTCCGCTTGCATGTATACATTATAGTCTTTAATGACATGATCTTATGCTGTTGTTCCTCACAGGATCTCTAATGAAAGACCTATTTTGGACTTAGCTACTTTGTTTCTTAAGTGTTTATACAGCAATAAAGGCCAGTATTGTACAAAACTGATAGGAATGGTGTTTGGTCCTAATTGGAATAGCCTCTGACTGCTGTGCTCACCTATTCATTTAGGCTTTTTCTGCATGATAGCTACATAACTGTGGATATAAGCATCCTCCTCAACTAAAAACTTTCCTTGCATGCAAGAACAAGGAGAGACCCCCAGAACAGAGCTTGTTGTTCAGGGAATAAGGGTTTGCTGCATCAGCTTCTTTTTTTCTTGTCCTCTAAAACAGGGATCCATTCAGATCCATTATGAAAAGTGTGCAGGATCTCTCTCATCTCCAAATAAACAAAATTCAGTTCAGGCTGGGCATAAGAGAGAACTTCTTCACAGTCCAAGCCCCAAGGTTTGGAATAGACTGCCGCTGGAGGTGGTTCAGGCACCTGCTTTGAACACCTTCAAGGCACATTTGGATGCTTATCTTGCTGGGATCCTATGATCCCTGCTGCCTTCCTGCTCCTGGGACAGGGGGCTGGACTTGATGATTCTCTGGGGTCCTTTCCAGCACACATGTCTATGAAATCTATGAAATTATTCTGTGATGCCTTTAATCTATTAATGCTTCTTCAGTATAGCAGTTCTTAAATTGTGTTTCATAGACCAGCACTGATTCACAGGATATTTGCTTGTAGTTGGCCAGGAGCTGGCAAATAATATGGTAAATGATTATTTCCATGCTGCTGTTCACAGATGCCCATTATTGATTGTCTTCACTGCAGTGTTAACTGAAGCTTTGATAGATTGAGTTAGCTCAGAAGTTAGAGCAACCACACTACAGACTAATGCTTAAACAGCACAGAATGATTGTTAGTAGCACCAAGGAGCTGTGTTCCCTTGCATACTTACAAGTGAGATTATTGGCAGCATTCAAGCTTCAAACTGTAGCCCCGAATGGTTAGATAGTTTAAAAATTAGAGTACTAGCAAGCTTGCTATGGTGTGTGTGTGAAGTTTGAAACAATAATCAAGGTATTTTTTGAAGCTAACTTCAGTGGAGAGAGACCATTGTGGTCAGGACAGGCCTAGATGCTTATAAAAACAACTGAGGAAAAGAGCCAGGCTAACTGTCTCTACTAGAAGTTGCTGCTATAAGAGGAGAGGAAATGGGAGCCTCCCTCAGACTGGAGCCAGTAAGCAGAATGACTAAAAATAACTACTTTTCCTCCTTAGCAATTGTTTTAAGTTACTCTTTCAGTTGTGAAAGAGAGGGTACATGTCCCAAGATATTTTCTATTGTATTGTTCCACATATGTTTAAAAAAAATATTGCTTAGCAAGTCATTTCTTCATTTGCATTATGATACTGCATTTAGACCCCAACAAAATTGTAAGAAAAGACACCTTAAACAAACTGTTTATAAACTATATGGACAGATCCAGAGGAGAGTCATAGTAAGATGAAGGGTGTTTTTATATGTGCTTCAGGCAGGTGCAGGGAGGGCACTTTAATTAGAGTGGCACTGAGAGCTGTTTTAATTAAAGCACCTGCAGTGTCTTTTATATCTGTGTCTCTGCACTTCAAAATGGCAGTGGGGGTGCATTAACTAAATTTTGTTCAACAAGCTTTAGTTAAAGTGCCCCGATGCCATTTTGAAGCATGGGGTTGCTGATATGTGAGATGCAGAAGCTCCTTGATTATGTTAATAAGCATGCTTCAATAGACTTGATTAATCAGGTCTGATCTGGCATACTATAATTACAGTGCATTGGAGCAGCCTCCCAGCATGTCTATAGACACCTGAAGTGACTAGCTCTAGGTTAGGGCTCAGGTCTCCTGACTCCCAGTTCAGTAGCTAAACTACTAGATCAGATGCAGAGAAGTGAGCAGTGGGGATGGATGCTCACCACCAAATGCCATTGAAGCCTCAGGTCTCCAGGCTGGATTCATTGGCTCCATGGCTCAGATTCATCCTTAGGGTTGTAGGTTGCCAACTAGGGCTGTGCGAAAGTTTGGCGGCTGTTTCATTTTGTTTTGAATTGGGATGTTTTTACAGTTGAAACACCGAATTCGAAATGAAACATGGGGCTCTGAAACAGCTCCGAAATGAAACGGGCCATCTGAAATGTTTCAGAAATTTTCCAAAACAATGCAGATGTTTCAGAGTGGTTTTGGAGGTGGGCTTGCAGAGAAAGGGGGGTGGGGGAATGAGAGGACTGCTCTGAGATTTGACATCTGTAACTGGCCGGTGACAACTGTCTGTCCCTGAGGTCCCTTCTAACCCCGGTGCTGGGGGGAATGTTCAGGTCCCTGAACATTCCCCCAGTTCCCGGTTGGATTTCCCAGCTCCCCAGTCTTTCCGTCAGCTCTCCCATTGCTTCCCCCAGTTCTTTGCCAGGGGCGCAGGCCCCCAGATGATGTGGCAGTGCTGGGAGTGGGGGCTATACCCTGCTGCCACTTGCCCAGCTGGGATGGGGGGCACAATGCAAGATGATGTGGGATGACAGCAGGGGTAATAAAAGCCCTGCACAGCACCGGCTGTGGCTCCAGCTACACCTCCACCCTGAAGCTGCAGCCTGCCCCACACCATGCAGATCTGGGGGCACACGCCCCAGCAGTGGGAGCTGTCCCACGAGCTGCACCTCGGTCCCGCACCCCCACTACCCCTGGCTGGGCAGTGCCTGCCCCCTCCCTCTCCACAGGGGGTGTTAATCTGCTCCCCCCCATGTCCCTTCCCTGCCCCCTCCCCTTCTGACTTACCAGCTGGAGGCAACTCTCCACGTTGCTGGCTGTGCTCTGTGCTATGCTGCATTTACTGGCCAAATTATCAGCCCCATTGGGCCAATATCCAATATAGACAATTTTCTTTTTTTCAGTACCGATCTGATATCAGATCGGTGTATCAGTGCACCTCTATCAATGATTGCTTTCTTCAGGGCTCTCTGGTAACCTACCAGACTCCCGTTGTGGGTTGAGGCGGGGAGAGTGGAGTACTGGGGGATGCTGAAGGACTGAGTGATCCCCTGACATGCTCTATAGAACAAGTAATAGGAAACACTTAAAAGTGAAAGTCTTCAAAAGGTTCTTCCAGGGTTGTTATTGGAGAACTTTAGTAATGTTTTAAGTGTTCATGGACTGTGCATGTCTGTCTACTTACTTTTGTACTGCTTCAAGTGTTACATCTGTACATGGCCTAAATTTGATCCAAGTTTGTCATTTTGCTAAATAAGAATAGTTAATCAAGGTAAACATAGGATTCTTGTCATTAGCTTGTTGTTGTAAGCATGTTATGGGATTTCACTGTTCAAGCTTCAAGCTAGTCACAGAAGCTCATGTGAGAACTGTACTAAAATCACCATGGGTCTTGGCTGCTGGGCTACAATGGTTTGGGGTGTGGAAAATATGAGAAGAGACATAGCAATTAGGAATTTGCATTAAAACTAAAAATTAGTTAAATGGTGCTCCTTCTTTGGAGTGTAAATGAAAACTGGACAAAAAAGAAGGTTTAGTCTGCTGTAGCAGCAATCATACATGAAAAGGCTTTCTGAAAGCAGTAAGAGAAAAGGCCATTTAAATCTTTTCCTGCTTGGGAACAAGAACAACACTAGTAAGGAGGATGAGTGCTGACATTGTAGTTGAGGTTAAAGTGGTTACAATTTTTGCTGATTCCCATCTGCTGCTGAGTGGATGAAACTTGGGCTAGGGACAGAAATTACACACACACTGGTAGAAGTGATCTGAAACCAGTTTAAATCTGTAACGTGACAGAAGTTCAGTGCATATAAACTGCTTTCAAAATGGCCGAAACCAGTTTAAGATAAACCTGGATGGATGTAGTATCAGACTTAACTGATTTAGGTTACATTTGTTCATTGAAATTCTGTTCCAGATCCCCTCCAGATTCAGGTTAACTCACAGTCCCCCAGCATCCAAGGATGCTTTGTACTTCCCTTGCAAACCCACCCCTTGCAGGGAGGGCAGGCTAGCTGTCTGCTCCAGCCAGGCAGAGAGGTGTGCTCTAGTGCTTCTTGGCATGTGGTTGCACTTCCAGAATGAAAAGTGAATGTCTGTTCATTTGCTTATTGGCTCAGTCTACACAGCTCTTAGACTAACCTGTGAAGATTGAATCAGTTAAGCCTCAGGCTTTTTGGCTGTCTGTACTTAGCCTTGATGCCAGACTAGTGTGAAGAATTAATCTCTTCTATGAGCCCTACATAAGCAAGGCCATTTTAGAAATAAAAATAACCAAAAAAAAATCAGTATTGAAATTGCTGAATAATAATAAGTAACATACACATGACATATGCACCTATTGACACTTAATGACACATACACCTAGTCTGTATATAAATGCTGAGTGACTTGATCCACCAAGTTACTGGTACTTGATGACTCATGCACTGAGTCTGTATATAACTACGTAGCTCAGGTGACATACTAGACTTCTCCACCAACACTTTCAACCAGTGTTTTTTCCTGGTGTTCACTCAGAATAGAAGAACCTCTGAACCAATGTGTTCCTTTAATTTCAAATTCCCAATGTTATGGTATACATTTCTAGCATGGGGTAGTTTTTTCTCAAGTACTACATGTTGGTATCATTCTTCAGTTCAGTTAGTTAAACTGCTAGCCTCTGTTTATGTCCAGTTTCATGGTGATTTTTAAGAACCAGTACTTGAAGCAAAGGAAGGTTTGTTCAGTCAAATACAGTGGACTCCTTTTAGTCCTCTTAAAAGATTCAGCATTGCTGGCTAGAAGCTTTTCTCTGACAAAATGATTGTTGTAAGTTTGTATTTCTTTTTAAAAACAAAATATTTTTCACCAACCTCTATACAACAAACAAAATAAAATGCTGCAAACTAGAATAATTTCTTGAAAGTGAATGTTTACAGGGCTTATTGAGCCTCCATTGCTGCAGTACCCGTGTGCCTTCCAATCTTTAAGCTATATTCACCATCATGGTATCCCGTGAGGTAGGGTACTACTCTTATTTCCATTTATAGACTGAAAACTGAGGCATTAAAATAAGAGACTTGGCCAAGATCATACAGGAATATTTTGGTGTAGTACCTGACTTGAATGCAGGCATTTCCCTTCTTAGGCTATAGTCCTAATTCTTGCATATCTTTCTGTACATATCTTCAATACAGAGAAAGAAGTTTCTTGAGCTTTCTGCATGGAGAATGCTGCATGTCTTAGGGTGGAACTTGTCTTAAAACCAGGGGAGCTTGGAGTTTTACAGAGCCCTTGTTTCTTTGCGTAGCTCAGGGTACACCAGAGGAGAGATGGTAACATACTGTGAAGTTAGCCTGTTAAGTTGTCGTATTCATGCTCTCCAACCAAGAGCTAATGGATTTTTGGCAGTTTTGCCTTTTGGAAGGGAGAATATTGCCCATGATTATGCTATGGAATAATTTTAAGTAAAGCTTCAGATAAATCACTTTATATGGAAAATAAGGCCTTATTAAAAAGATTTAAATGAAAGATTGCCAGACAAAAATTATAGACTCATATCCTATGTCAGGGGCAAGCAACGTTTTTGGCCGGAGTGCCAAAGAAACCTCAATGTCTACCTTGTAAGGTGCTGGAGGGCTGGTCTGCCAAAAAAAACAAACCTGGGGTGGGGGGAGGGAGTGTACATGGCAGAATGTACTGCATATTAATATAGATGTGCACTGATGCATCGGTCCCATATCGGATCGGCACTGGTATAAGGAAAATTGACAGTATCAGCAATTGGCTTTTTTTGGCTGATGTGACCAATAATGTGGCTGATAGATGTCCTGTGCATGCACGCAGCCACAGTGCAACATGAAGGTGGCCAGAAGCGCAGCCCGGCAGTGTGTAGAGCAGCCAGATCTGGCTGATAAGTCTGTTGGGGCTGGGGGTGGGGTGCAGATCAAGGCCCTAGCGATGAGGGAGGGAGTGGGGCTGGGGTAGGCGCTGCACAGCCAGGGCAGGGCCCGGGATGGAGCTGTGAGCTGCTTGTCTGGGAGCATTCAGGGGGAGGGGCAGCTCCTGCTGCTACATGCATCCTGGGAGGGTGTGATGGGCATGTGTCCCCAGATCTGTGTGCAGGATTAGGGCTGGCTGTCACCATGGGCTGGGCTGGGGCTGTGCTTGGGGTAGGTAGTGGTGATGCTGGGAGGGGGCTATGGGGATTTTTGGGGTGGCTGTAGCCCTGTTCCTAGCACTGTTGCCACCCCCCTGAGTACAGCCCGGGTCAGCCCCAGCCAGGAAGAGCCTGGTGCTGCCCCTGTCTATAGTGGCAGCCCACCCTTGCCCCACACACAGATCTAGGGGCACATGCCCCCCATGCCCTCCTGGGGTGTGTGCAGTGGTGGAAGCAGCCTACCTTCCCTGTGCCCACCCAGATTAGCCGTTTGTGGCTCTGTCCTGCACTCTGCCCTGGCTGTGTAGCCTCTGCAGCAGCCCTGCTCCCTCCCTCACTGTGGGGGACTCGATCTGCACCACTCGTCCCTCCCTCCACTCCCTCCCCCACAATAGATTTACCAACCAGACCTGCATTTCAGCAACTGGATTGGTACCAGCCGATAGGGCTTGTTAAAAATTGGCCATTGCTATTGGCCCCAAAAATCTCTGTTGGTGCACCCCAGTGACAGTGCATAGGGGGTGCACGTGTACCCCATGAGAGCACTGGTGCGCACTCCCTGACAGCCAGCATTCCCAGGCGGGGGGGGGGGCAGTTAAGAATGCTGGTGCCCCCCTGAGAGTGCTGGCCAGGAAGTGGGAGTGCCAGGAGAAGCAGTCTCCCCATGGCTGATCGCACTTACCTGGAAGTCCCCTCCCCCAGTCAGTGGGGTCAGCTGTGGGGGACCCCTGTCCAGTATGTTTTTTCTTTATCCATAAATAAATGCTTTTTATGGTGACCCAACAGATCTTTAAGATACTGTTGCTCTTCTACTGAGTGGCATCTAACTGGGATGATGAAAGGGGGCATTCAAGCTGTTTCTGTTGGGTGAAAATCACTGATACTAAAATTATTTCCTTTTAACAGTAGTGGTCAGACAGCTTGCAGGCAATCCTCTCTTTCAAGAATCAACCAAAATGTCAGTGCTTGTTTTCCAATGGAGCACCTCTGCTCCAGGAATTTGACTTTTGTTAGAGAGATTAAGGCAGAAAGCATATACTCTTGCTGTGGGTTAGTTTCCTCCACTCGGAAAATCCCTTCATCGCAGACCTAGCCGCACAGCATTTTTCTGAAGTTTCAACAATGCTTCTAAGCTAAGAAAAAGAACCTTTTAAACTACGCAACTGCCATTTTGTGATGTCTGCTATGATTATACCGTCAAACTTTAGCAGTTGTTTATGAACACGTTTTAACTGCTTATTTTGCCCGAATCTGCACATTTCAAAATATTCTACTTAAAAACCAACCATTCATTCCTTTTTGCTTTTTTGTGCTGATGCAGCGGGTAGAAGTGAACATAATAACTTGATCTAAGGGTGGTCTTGTCCTTGTTTTCAAAATCTGTTTTAGTTATTCACATATTGTTCATTCCCCCGTGGTTTTCCAAAGACTAAACCATACTTGTTTGTTCTTTAGATCAGTGGTGCTCAACCTCTTGGTGCTGTGCGCCTGACGGGTGATGCTGGCTGGTTTGTTTTGTCCGGTGCTGTAGGATTAAGTTCTTCATTGCTTCCAGCCAACCCCTGTGTCCCCAGACTGGGCCCTGGGCAACCTCTGTGTACTCATATAGTGTGCTATCCAACTCTAAGGCTGTGTTTCTCTTCCTCCTCCTTCCGCGTGTTGCTGATCTTGCTAAATACAGTGGTTCCAGACCATTTTTTCTTCGCCACTCTGTTCCTCTCCACCCCACACTAGCTTCTGTCCCTGTCTCTTATTCATGCTTGTATCATAGCATCTGCTCTCTCTTTCATTGCCTCTATGTGCTTTTCTCATCCATATCTGTCTTTTGCTTCTCCCATTCAGCTTTATAACCCCAAGTGTTTATCACACTCGCTTTCCATTATCTTCCGTTCCGGGGGTGGGCAAGTATTTGTGCTGGAGGGCCACTTAAGGAGTTCTGTTGAGCTCTTGAGAGTGGGGGGAGGGTGGTGATGGCCCAGGAATACTCCCAATTTATCTTAGCCTGATGGAGCACCCAGGCAGGGTCTCTATGGAGACTGGCTTGAGACCCCTATGGGCAGGGCATGCTCAGCCAGGCAGATGGGATGCGGCTGTGGGTGTGTGCAGAGAGGCCTTTGGAAGTGTGAAGGGCAGGTGGGGCTGGGGCTTCGATTGTGGGCCAGTGATCTCAGGGCAGAGCTGTGATCTGCTTCCCCCATGTCCTTGCAGTGGGCACTGCTGGTTCCCTATGCAATCAGCACATATCACAAGGACCTGTGAGGAGCAGATCATAACTCTGCATTGGGCCCCAGCCCTGTGCTGTCACCACTCTGCAATCCTAGTCCTTGCCTGCCCATCCTGCTCCCAGGCACTGCTCCCCACCTGCCTGTGGCCCCATCCCATCTGTTCAGCTGAGTGTGCCTTGCCCGTGGGGGTCCTGGGCCACTCCATGGAGACCCTACCCACCAGCTCCCCAGGGCCCAGGGAGATGGGTCCGGGGTGACTAGGTGGCAGGGCCTGGGTCTAACAGTGGCAGTGGGGCTGATGGGAAGCCAAGTCCACCTGCCATGACACTGCTGCCCCACTACTCAGCCCCCCAGCTACGACTTCTGACTTGCCAAAAGCTGCATGCGGGGATAGGGCGGGCTGCACCAGGGGCAAGGGGACCGGCTGCAAGTGCCACGGTCTGGGCTGTCCCCTGCATCTAGGTTAAATGGAAGTGGCAAAACCATGCCCTTTATACAAGGACACCTCCTCTGCCACCAAATTTCCCCCTGCCAAATTTCAGACTCTTATTTTAGTTGCTTCAACTTAAATTTTCATAGAATAGTTATTAGAATTTTCTAACTAAGAGTTAAGCAACATTTTTTCTAGCCTCATCTTGGATATAGGTGAACCATTGTAGCTGAAATTTCAAAAACAAACAGCAGCAGCAGCAGCGGCATTAGGCAGACACCTAATGGTTAGTTTTGAAAAGCTTTTAAGCCACAGAGTTCAGGTTCTTTTATTGTAAGTGTTGGCAACCTTAATTACAGGCTGTTCTTTTAGACTGGTTCCAATAAATATGTAGTTATTCTCTCTGGTTTAAATGAAAAGTAGATATATTTCTGTATGTCACCTCTGTTCTTAGTTAGTTGGTGTTTAAAAGATGACTGAAGACCTAATATTTCAGGTAGCCTATACAAATATGCTAAAATGGTTCAGACAAATGGCAAAGGAATACCTGTGGTGCTAAAGAATATGCCTGTTGCCAGTTGTTTTTTGAAAGCTGAATTATAGTTAAAAAAAAAAATAAAAAAATACATATATAAAAAATAAAATTATTCTTATTAATTTAACCCATTTGCCATCATGCCTTCTAGTACACTTTACAACTTTGATAGGAGAATTTATAATGTTTAATCTTCATCAGACTTAAAATGGTATAAAATGGGCAAAATATTTTGACATGCAGTAAAACTGCATCTTCATGGAGGTGGTATGAAAACATTTGTAACTTGTAGCAAAACATTTAAAAACATTACCTAAACAATTTTATTTTCTTTCTTAGACTGTAGGGAGCCTTAAAAACTCCCATTTTTTAGCTTCTTTCTACTTCTGTCATTCAAGTAAGCTGATAAACACAGAAGGCTACATTCCAGTGAATATTTGAGTGTAGTTCATTTTACCCAATTTAATCAGGAACATATTAAGACACTAACAGTCAGATACATAATTTGCCTTGTATGTGCTGCACATTTTTACTAAGAAAGTAAGTTATGAGGGTTTAGCATATACTGAATTCTGCAGGCTCCTTTTTCAAATAGCAATGGTGTGATGTTCCTGAGGTCCGTCTCTAGAGTTCCACTGAAGTGACTGTGCAAATGAATATATAGCATGTGGTTGATTAAATTTAATATTTTATCTAAAACAAAAGTTCCGTCGGCCCAGAGGCCATTTAAAACCATCTTTGCCAACATACTTGATATTATGGATAAGTCTGGAGTAGTTTGATATTTGATAGACCAGTATTTCCATCTTCAAAAAGTCACAAGATTGTATACTGTAATGTATATGCTGTTTTTACCTTTAGTGTCCTATAATTTGTCCCTTTGAATACCTCCTTTGAATAGAGCATAAACTTTGTGAATATATTGTATAGCCACCAATTTTAAGTTTGCTCAACTTCTGCCAGCTCTCCTACCCATACTGTGGATCCTTGTTTTGATACGGAGTTATCTTCTCATACTTGGACCTTTTGGCACCTATACAAATGATGGACCTCTGTTACGATGCGTCTTAATTAGCACTCAATCAAGCCTGCTAGAGCATGCTAATTAGCATGCTGCATTAGCCTCCACGTCATGTATATTCAGCATCCCATGTTTCAAAATGGCAGTATTTTGAAGTGTGGGAAGCTAAAGACACATGATGCTATGGGCACTTTAATTAGAGCCGCTCTATTTAAAGCACCCTCTTCCATGCTGGACCAGGTGTGTAAAGACCCTTTGGCTATCCAGATTCAAGGCCAAGTTATTGCACATTCTGTAGTTTCTCATGGAGAAATTATCATGTAACTAGTGCAGTAAATTATTTACAGAGTCAGGACTGGATTGGCAGAGGTGCCCTTATTGTCAAGTGAAAGTTCCTTTAAGCAGTGGAACAATTTAGGATGGAATTGGAATGGAATTTAAATGAAGTAAAGATTTTATGGCAGAGGGCTAGAAGACTAGACCCAATTTTCTTGAAGTCCTTGCTAGGTTTGTTTTTCAGAATCTGACTGCAGCCCAGGAAACTTACACTGCAGTGCTTCTTGTTGTGGTTTATAGATGACTTAAAATGCCTAAGAATTGTAGCGTCACCTTAAACTAGGAATTCATTCTAGGTTTAGTTTATGGAGAAGTTTAAAAGAGGTTCATTGATTCTCTCCTTGTGTTATTTATTTCCCATGTTTATGAAGTAAGGTTTAGCTTATAGTGTCATAGTTTAGCTCAATATAGATAATTCAGAAATTAGCTATGTTGATCCTTCTTGCTTCATTTTAATAATTGGACTAAATGAGAATACAGACCCATCAGTTGTGAAAATCTGCCAAGGCATTAGATTAGTTTCTGCGGTTCAAATCCTGTTCATTGATGGTTTGAACAGGATATGGAACTTTTATGGTTTTTGGCTGTTTGTTTTCAGTTATAAATGTGTTTTTTAGATTAAAGAGATAAAAAAAGATCAATCAGACATGAACTTAAAGCATACATTTTGCTAAGAGTTCACTACACTTTAATTGCTAGTATTGTTTTCAACAAACACTATTGAGAATAAAAACAAAAGTAGGGACCTTTTTCTTTTTTAGGTCATGACCGGTTTTTAGATTTCTGAGAATACTGGCTCAAAATGGGACAAACAAAACGTTAGCCACTGTTTCTAATGATTGTCTAATAAATTCTGCTTTTATTTACACCCCTGCTGATTGACTGCAGTAAATAAACTGATGTCAGTAGAAGCAGTTTATACAACATCCGTTTTGTGAGGGTGCTTTGGGATTCTAGGATAACTCTTACTATGGGAATGTTAAAAATTATTACACCAAGTAAATTCAGCTTTTCCAGCTTAAATGGATGATTTTGGAAACTGACAGATTTACTTGATGGCAAAATGATACCTAAATATGTGATGCAACTGAGCAAGCGGCTAATTTATTTAATGAAAATTAGACCTAGATTTTAAAAACAGAAATCAAAACAGCTGGGGCAGGTTGCTTCCAGAGAAGTTTGGATTTTCCTTCCTTATGCTCTTAGGACAGAATTTCAAAGCTAGTTTTTCTAAACTTAGTTTGTAAAATTTGCACATGGACTAAATAATTATCTACTAGGAATTGGTGCTCTGGTGTGCAGCAAGCTACCCTGAGTGGGGTAGGGGAAGCTGGGGCCAGCACCTGGGCTCGCCCCAGCAGCGTTATCTCTGGTCTGGGGGTTTCCTGGGGCTCTAGTGGTGGCAGTCCAGTGCATAGGGTATGGCCCAAGCTGGCTAGACTCTGGTTTAAGGCGGTGCATGCTGCCTCCACATGCACTGCCTTGCTTTTTTCTGTCACAAGTTTTTTTGACACAGAGCTCCAGGTGTCAAAAAAAACTCCAGTGCTCTGGCAATTAGCATGGTGAATGCCTGCATGCACATACGTGCACTCTTCTGGATGTGCCTAGAGACCTACTTGCATGTTACTTCTTTCAAATTGTATGCAAATTCTCTTCTTAGAAGTCCATGCATTCAGCTATCAAAAAGGCATATATTTGAATGCTTCATAAGCGCTGAGACAAGTTTAAAAAAAAAAAAAAGTGTCCTGAAGTGAGATCTCTCTCAGGGAGGATTCCTCCAAGATTTAAATTTGTATATCTATAAAGAAGAGGATTGTGTATGCTTACTAGTTGGTATATATAACAGCAACTAGAAGGTAGGTATCCCTGCCTTTCAGATTTAGAGAGATCAAAAAGGAGTGTTTGGAAATTTACACCATAAACACTGACTACTTTACTCTTGCCTTTCGTGTTTTCTATACTATAACTTGGAATAGGAGAGAGAAAAAACGGAGAACCAGTGTTTCTGTGCTCATTTTCTTGCATGATACCAAATGACATTTGGTCCTGTTTGGAGGTCTGCTGTGCTTCTAATTTGCACTTTTTATTACTGGGCAGTAACAAAATTGATGGGAAGGGATATATGGGTATTTTTACATTTAAAGAAAAGGAAATGTGTTCCCTTTTTATTTGAGAAGCATTGTTTTGCATTTTTTTTCCAGCCTCTTTCTATTTTTGTTTCAATTGGTCTTCTATAGAATATTTAAATTTGTTAATCCCTGAAAGGAACAGTGTCATTTTCCTTTTTTGGTTTTCTTCCAGGCATTACTTAGTCACATAAGATGACGCAAAAATTATAAATAATAAAAAATAGGAAATTTAAAGTGCAACTAATATGTATTAAAAAGTTGCTTACTTAAAGATGTCTGAAGTGCATTACAGGGAATATATATTGCGAAGTAAAGGATTCCAAAAGGAAGAAGGGCAAGAGATCTATACATGCTCATATATAGCAGCCTTGCAAAACTTAGCAAGAACTATTACTAGCCCTACCACAAAATCAAGGCTTTGTCCTTTATAATGATAAATGGTGAAACAAACAAATATTATTTACTTGAATCAGATAGGCATGTGGAATTTCACAAGGCTGAAGTATAGCTACAACCATAATTTTTTATAATCTTTTTCATGACTTTCTGCAGGCCTTCTTATTGTGGAGTTGATGCTGATCATTCCTTACTACCTACCCCTTTTTCACCGGCTATTTTTGGGAGGTTATTTGGCAGGTAGCTGCTATTTTCTGGACCCAGCTTTATAATTGTTACCTGAAGTTTGCACTGTGTTTAGGTACATAGTGACTGTATAAGAAGTATGTGTATAGCATCATAGGAAAGTAGGATTAAAAAGGACCTTAAAGATCATCTAGTCAGTCCCCCTGCTCAAGGCAGGATCATCCCTGAATAAACCATCCCAGCCAAGTGTCTACTTTGCACTTGAAAATTTTCAGGTTTGGAAATCCCACAACTTTAGGTGTCTTGTTCCAGTGCTTGATCATGATCATCCTCATAGTCAGAAAATTTGTCCTAATCTCAAACCTAATTTCCTCTGCTGCATCTTGAAGCCACAGAAAAAAGGCCATCTCCATCCTCTGTATAACTACCCTTTAGGTATTTGAAGTGTAATCCTGTGTTCTCTTCTCCACACTGAATAACTCTAGTTCTTTCAGCCTTTCCTTGTAAGTCATGATTCACAGACTTCTGATCGTTTTTGTTGCTTGCGGATGGGCTCTTTCTAATTTGTATGTACCCTTCTTGAATTGTGGGGCCCTTCGTTTGGAAGTGACCCTTCTGTTACCACAACCCAGTATGTTCTTGGTGATTTTTGAAACGAGCATACTGCTGGCCTGTATTCAGTTTGACATGTAATGTCTTCAGATTTGGAGAGGATTTGGGGTAGTCTGACCCTGTCACACAAGCCTATTTTTTCCTAATCCACATCTCAGTTTGCAAAGAAAATAAGAGAAGTAGAGTAAAACTGATTTAATAAGAAAAGTAATCATTGTTGCCTGTTAAGCAGTTCTATGATTCTAGGGATATTAATATTGGGGGAAGAGAGAGAACAGGCAAAAGGTATTAAGATCCTCTCTATCTGCTTCTATTTTACTTTGTTCCCACATTAAGTGGAATATAGTTGCAAAATCATATTTTTTCTGGATCCAAGCCCAGGAATACTCTTAAGGATATGATTAATTTTAAAGATGTGTGTACAAATTTAGCATGTGTTTAAGTGCTATACTGAATTGTCTTGAAACAAATCTTTTGTGATAAGGAACTTTACAGGCTCTCATTTTGCTAATAGAAAATTTTCATAAACAGAAGTCACTTTTTTCCTGTTAATTTAAATATTCCTCTGTTAAATATTGCTTTGTAATGGACTTGTTTACAGTTGGATAATGGGTGCTGTCTTGAACATGACCTGGTATGCAAGTATTGCCAACAGTAAGTTACTGAAGCCTATGACAAGCATTTATGTCTACTAAGAAGTAAGATGATAATTGCTGCTTCCATCCCCAAAGGAAAAAAAATCCCTTTAGGACTAAAGTGGGTCATTGCTAGAACAGCACTGAGCCATTATTTCCTTCCATTTAAAGGAAAAAAAACCCCTATTCCTTTGTGAACAGAAAAAAAATGTTTTAATGAAGACTGTTAAGAGGTAGTGAAATTGCATTTTGTAATCTGAGGTCTAACATCTCTTAGTTAAATTTTATGAACCTCTTGTCACAAAAATATACTTTATTTATATTTATTACTTAATAAAGTTTCAATTTTATTTAAAGTATTAATGCATAGACAGGTGATGGAGTAGAATAAAAACCTTGATATTTTTTTCAGTCCATCCAGTGTTTTCTGTAATGTTAATATTTTCTCATAAATGAACAAACATCACCCTTTCGTCTTTATAAAAACATTGGTACCATTTTACTACATGTTATACTCGCAAAATTGGTGAAAGTGTGACAAGTAGTAATGAGTATTAGTATATGAAAATCGTCCTCTTGTGAAAAGAGTTTAAAATACATATATAAAAACCTAGAACTCATGCTGTTTCTTATTTATTTATTTATTTATTTATTTATTTATTTTTACTTATTTTTATTAATATGAAAATGTTTAGAGTTAAAATACTATATTCTGAACATTTTTAAAAATCATGGTCTTCTGTCCATCAGATGAGTTTTTATTAGAGGAACAATAGATTCCTATTTTGGAAAAGCTTTTTATTGCTTGTTGGAAATAAGGGACTGGTAGCATGCTTTCCTGAGAAATCACGAATGCTCATTGTTGTGCATCTTGTGTCTTCCATACCTGACGTGTATTAAATGCTGCACAACCTACAGTTTTAAAGTAAATTATTTTCATATTGGGAAAGATTGAGCAATGATTAAATAGAAAGTACAATTCACAATGCTTTATGTAAAAGGAAGACCTGGATGGTAAATCTCTGAACTGGAAGTCTTAGGATGCAGTGTGTTTTTGCTTTAGGCTGTCACGTTGGCACTGAGTGCCAACTTGAGTACAATGGGGGAGGTGCACTTGCCTCTCCCTTCTTTCACTCTGCTACTGCTGATCCTGCTGCTTTTCTGCTTCATTACCTTAATGTGTGCATTGTTCCTGCCTTTTCACTCCCAGTCTTTCAGACAGATTCACAGGCCACTTTAGTGCAACCAAAGGAGAAATCCTTTATCCCTCACAAAAGGTATTCAACCAATTTAGCAAATATTTCATAATATGCGAACAAAACTAAGTTCAATTATAATTTTACAAAGACAGGTTTAAATTAAATCAACTGGAATTCAAGCTCTGTTTGGTGAGATGATTATGCATAGACTAACAATAGGTTTTCATCATAGCAGCCAGGTAATTTATGAGCAGGTACAGCTAATAAGAACAACAAACATTACCTTCTCCTTCATGTTATGAATTATGGCAGAACTCTAGTTCTGCAAAAGGTTTCTAATATACAGTCTTTTTTGCAGCTTACAGACTTTTAATAGGAAATAGGAACCTAACACTAGAAAGACCCTCTTGATTCTTAGAGTCCAGTCCTCTCTCAGGCAACCCTTAGTCCAGAAGGGTCCAGAAGGATCACTGTTCTGGCCCCTCTTGCATGAATTGACACAAAGGGTCCAATTTAAAAAGAAGAAAACAAACAACGACCTTATGCCCTCCAAGCACCAAATTGAAACTAGAGAGTTCCACAGGAGAACAGAAAAAAACAAGGGTGCCACCAATCATTTGGTCAATACAGTGGGAGTCTTTGTTAGCGAAAACATTTTTCAGGTTATAGTAAGAAGCAGACCATGCTTCAAGGTACAGATGAAGACAACAATTTCTTTTTAATTTTTTATACGTGTTTGAAATAAATCAATTGAGATGATTCTTCTGTTGGAAAACCTCTTACTTCAATGCTGAAATGTGTTTTAATTAAATGTAAATTGAGCAGAAGCTATTGTATCAAATCATTATTTGCTTACAAATGTGGTCTGTTTCAGTTGAGAGAGTGGTTATATACAAATTCTGATTTAATTTGTAATAATTTGGGAAAAAATTGCCATGGAAACAAAAATCTGGTTTCTGTCATTTTTGGTAATGAAGACTGTATACTTAACCATCTCCTTTGAAGCAAGCAGTCTGACTGCCTGTTGCTTCTATTTCGTATACTTCAAAGTTCCATTTTCTAATTGGCCTCCTTTAGGTTTTTTTAGTCACTATGCTGCTGCATTTTGCTTTGAAGAACATCAGAGTAATATTACATTTGGGCACCACATTTTGAAGTATAGTGTGTAGAGAGAAAAATCCTAATACCACATGTAAATCATAGGTATCTTTTACCAAAATACCCTGAACATCCACAGCATTTATTATACTTCCAGTTTGTACTTGATTAGAGGTTCTTCCTCAGACAAGATAAGGTTGCTTTCATGAAATATCAATTTGGCCTCTAAACATTTTGGTCTTGCAGGTGATTCCCATCTGGCTCTTCAGCCTTTACTTGTTTCAACCTCAGATGCACATTCACAGAGTATAATCACTTTTTTATCTTTCCTTTTTCCTTCCCTGAAAGAGCACATCGTTATCTATATTGTAGCATTAGTGACTTACAAAACCAAGAAGAACTCCCAATCCCCCCCCCCAACAATTTTTGGTGAAAGCTTATTCCGTTTGGACAAAGTTTCCTGTTTGATTGGAGCAAGGGCATCTTGTCAGTATTATAGGCCATGGGACAGAAGCTTTGCCCAGTACTTTCATTGTTAGTGTTAGGTGTGTAACAAAGCGTCTTTTTCACATTTGTACAATGTGCATTTTTGTATATACATTATACGCTGGGGGTAGGCAAAATATGACCCGCAGGTTGGATCTGGCTCACCAAGAGATTCTGTTTGTCTCACAACGGGTCCCTCTGCCCTACCCAGCTATGCAGTGCAGTAGCTGGACTCAGCTTTCCAGCAGCCCCCTGCAGCCATGGCTCACTCTGCCCAGCTGCCCCTGCCAGTGTCTCTGCTACCACCACTGACCCAGCCCTACTGCCCAGGCACACCACTCCCAACCTGCTTGGGATGCTAAATGGAGTGGATGGGCTGGGATCTGCAGGCAGGGCACACTTGGCTGAGAGGATGGGATGGGGCCGCCCACCATTCTGTCCAGCACTCCTGGTGGTGGGTGCGGGGTTAATGGGCCTAGGGCCCATTATATCCTAGCCAATGAGCCTGAGAGAATAGAGTTGTATATTGATTTTTTATTATTATTATTTTATTGATAGTTTTACTATTGTTATTGTTACCCTGTCTTCCTGGAGCTTGACAGCTGGGAGGAATTGTATGTATGGGCAGTTGGAGAGATCTGAGTACATTCTTCTTTTCACCTGCCTCAAGGGTGGTAGTGAATCAGGACCTGAAGGCACAGAAGAATCACTTTGCTCAATACAAAGTGTTCCTTGCATATGTGGGTCAGTAATTTTTTTTGGAGGGAATTTTCAGGCTTTCTAAATTGACAGTGTGCCACAAATGTTGCTAATTGACACAATCAGCACTGTGTTAATAATCTTTAAGCCATGATATTAATGTAAACAATTATATAAAATCACTTGGAACAGGGCGTTAACTTGCAGCCCTTGGGTTTCTGCTCAGGATGCTACTCCCTGCAATGTTCTCCTGCTGGGGTTGCCTCACTCCCCCTTCCTCCTCCTGCTGTCTGCCTCTGCTTTGGGAGGGCAGTGCAGCCCACAGGGCTAAGAGCTCCCATATAAGGGACTCAGGGGTGACCCTTGGAACGTGTGCAGCATGAAGGTGCCAGCCCAGTGCAGCAGGAAGGCCCACAGTGCAACATTCAGCCTACAGTGTGGCCAGGGGGCCTGTAGTTCTCATCCACTCCGAAGTTGGACAGCTCTGCTTAAGAATATAATAAGCCTATGGTCTGAACCACCTGGACAGATAAGGAATAGCACTTTCTGTGGAAAGTTTATTATATGAGCAGGCTTCTTATGCCCTGTCACCATATTCAGATTTGGGTTCAGAAATGGGCACATATTATTGCTTGATCTGTAGCCTTAGCAAGGTCCTCACTGGTGCATAGTTGCCCCATACATAGGCAGGCCAGTAGGTGATCTGTAGTTTGAAAGCTTCCTCCACTTCCACATATTTGCATTACTGGAGTTTCCCCATAGTTGTATATTAACTTTAGTCTTACTGACCTCTGTTCAGAGGCAGTTTAATCTTCTCCATGTTGGTCAATCAAGCTCTGCACTTGAAGGGATATGTTCAGTAGTGTTGATATTTGTTCTGATAGTCTGCTGAGTCATATTTATTCCTGCAGCTGTTGGTGTTTCATCTAGTGGCTACACTGTAGAAAATAAACTTTTCCATGATTATAGTCTACTGGGAGGCATGATACGGCCATGTAGTGGTTGCTTCTTGTCTTCATTCTGCTGGATGCAGTCTAACTTGCTTGCTGCTGCGCTCTCTTGATGTCTGGTGGAGTGATTCTGGCAAGTAGATGATGATTATTGACGTTTATTAGTTGAAGGCATCCAGTAATGTACTGGCAAGGTCCATTCAGCCTGATGTCTAGCTTCTTTGCATGTACATTTCTTTCCCAAATTGGGCACATGCATATGGCTGCTGAATAACAAAGCGTAAGTGCAGCAGTAGTCAGTAATGTTGCTGGGTTGGCCTCCCATTTGCAGTCAATGAGCTTCTTTAATATATTGTTCTGGGGACTGACTTTGCACTTAGTCTTTTCTAGCATGAATACTCTTTTACTTTTTACACAAACAAACTGGAACTTAATGAAATATCTTTTATTATGTAATAGTTTGTACTTTGATTTTTATATCAAACCTTTAGTCAGGGCCCTAAAAGGAATTGGAGGTATAGTGGAGACATTTATTAAGTTTTGAGGTCTGAGCTGACATGACATATTCTAGGAAGTTAATTTGAATGGTGCTAGAAATTCATCATAGAAATTGCTGCTTCATATCATTAGTTCAGAGCATTGGTACTTGATAGGGAATACCACTGTACTGTAAAAACCTGTGGGTTTTGGATATTTTTCCAACTATGGAAGGATAAAAAATAAAAATAATAGATTTTTACAACAGATCAATAACATCTTAATTATAAGTCATATGTTTTAAAACATTAACAAAAAATCAGTCGTTTTACTTGCAATACAACTGTAATGTCAGATTTTTAAAATGGTGCAGTATTTCAGTAAAGCTATTTGTTAATTGTTGTTATGTTGGTTATGATGGAGGAAAGGAGTTGAAATTACACTGGATTAATTTAGGTAAATCTGGGAAACATTATCTCTTAGAGTGCCTGTTTGTCTCTTACTTCTTTTTGGAAATAAAAGCCCTGCTGTCAGGCACAGCTTTGCCTGTGGTTCTTGTTCTGTTTGATAGCGGCTGTTTGTGGTCCTGGAGAGGCATCTGTAATGCAGAGGAGTTGCCAAGACCTCATTAAGTGCGTCTTGGATCTCTGCCAGATATTCAGAGTAGTGGAGCCTCAGCATTTTCTCTCAGAACCAAAAGAACAGTTGGGAAGGGGGAAGGGAAGAAAGAAAAGACTGCTTTACCCATCAACTGCTGTGTTTTATTGTGTTAAATGGGTTAGCTGAGCTCTTGGAATTAAACTTAGCCCTTAACTTCTACAAGCTGTTGTGAAGTTGAATAGATTCCCTTCCTGCCCCTCCTTTTTTTTTATTCTTTGCATTAATGAGACAACATTTGTAATAGGACATTCAAACCTCTGTCTTGCAGTCCTCTTAAAAGTGACTTCTCATGCCGTTTTATGACCCAAATCAACAATTACGTTTTAAAAAAAATTTAAAAGCATCTGTAAACTTGTTAATTCCAACAAAATAAGGCTTTATAAGGCTCTTTCTGCTGTTGTTTAGGTCTCACATTTTTCCACACCCTTCAGTTTGTACATTCCTTTGCAAAAGCAAATATTTCAGTTTTCTTCGATTGCTCGCTATAACAATAAATGAGGTGGATGAAATGATAATGTATGTAGGTCACAATTTGTGTAATGCACATTCCTAGTTTCAGGACATAAAATAATTTTAAAAAGTATTGTTTTCTGCAGTTTTAGAGAAACAAAATATCTATGTATATTCAGGAAGTCATAATAGTTTGTTTGTTTTTAAATGTCTTGGTTATCTAAAGCAGCTGCATTCTTTTTGAGGTCAAATAAGACAATTAACAGCTTTCAGAAATTCAGTTCTACAGATAAAAAATAATTTCAATTCAAATATAGAAGCAAAAAGTAGTATGCAGCTTCTGATAGCAATCTGAAATGAGGCTCCATCTATTAAAAAATACATACTAATTTTGAGTAGCACTTGCACAGAAAGCTTTTTATACAAGAAAGGTCCCGACTTGTCAAATGTTTTGAACAGTTCTGGTGTAAAATTGTACACTGAGACTGTCTCAGCATGAAAGCAACCAAAATAGTTTAGTGTTCCGGTCACTGTGCGATTTATAATGTGAACTGATCTCATTGAATGGCTGAGAAGAGTGTGTTACTTGGATACGCCTGCATCAGTCTCTTATGTCTTCCCAAGCTCTTCCCAAAAGTTCCCAGTGGTGATTGAAAAACAGGCATGAAAATTGGGCTACAGTATGGTGGTAGCCAGCACTGTCAACTTGTGAAAGGTAGTATTTGTTCATGTAAACTGATTTGTTTTGCAAATTAGCAGTATAAATCTCTTCCAGGGTTTTTTTCCCCCCTCTGGCCAGTGCAGGAGTTGTAAACTAGCACTGGGAGAGATTAACAGCTTATCTAGGAAACAGCAGTCTGGTCAGCACAACTGGGCTAGAAGGAAACCTCTCTCTTCCTGGCAGAATGACAGCATTACTTCTCGACTATACTATACATATGGTAAATCTCCATGGTTTTACCTTCTAAAGCAGTGGTTCTCAACCTATTTGCCATAGTGGGTCACACTTGCAGTTCTCAATGTGTTGTGGGCTGAACCATACGACTTACTTCCTGTGTATCCATTTAAAAAATGTTGTAACAGGATGTCACATAGACTGCAGCAATGTGCTGGTTGGGCCATATGTAACCCATGGGCCCCAAGGGTTGAGAACCCCTGCTCTAAAGAATATAGAAATTGCAGATGTGTCAAATTATTTATAATATGTGATTATAAGGTCCAATACAATTCAGCACAAACACAAATGCCCTCTGTATTGCTGTATTTGAGATATCAAGGGAAAAAAAAATGACTTGGGGTTGCCCATGCATTAAGATTTTCTTTTCTGCAAAATTTACAAGCAAGTTTTTTGTGAACAACTCAATTTATCCCTTTTTATCCATGAGATCTTGTAAACTTTTTTTAAAGTATAAGATTTTTGCAAAACAGTAAAATGCTGGTGTTTGCTCAATATCACTTTGTAGATATGGGAGTTATTTTATTTCAGTTTATGAAAGTGCTCCAAAATAAGATTAACTGGTGTTGGAGAAACTGGACACTAGTAAAACACTCTTGCTGTTTGAACAGCAGCAGATTGATTAATAGATTCACACTGTTCTCTGCAAAGGAGCCAGGCCAGAACAGGCGTCCCACTGTTCCTCTTTTCTGGGAAGTGAATATGTTCCTAGTTAACTGGGATCCCTATCTTCAGAAATCGGTCGGCCCACAGGATTTCTTTTAACTTTTTTGATGAAAGGTATGCAAGCTACAATATTGATGAGGTATTGAAATCAGCATTGAATGTCTCTAGTGGGTAAAAGAAAGTTTCTTTTCTGTCTGAAAGTGACATAAAATTCTTGATAAGAGGAAATACTGTTGACTTGAATTAAGCATCATTTCCATGAGGTAAAGTTTTTAAAAATAGGGATAAACAAGAATTAAGCAAGCAGAGCAAAAAAAAAAGATGTGCACTGGCCAGCTGAAACTTAATTAATACTTGCACTAATGAAAGTTGAGTAGAATTTCAAACAGAAGAGTAATTTACTAGATTTCTTCCTACAGCATTTAATAAAGCAGACATGCATTGAAGGGTATACAACAGGGACGGGCAATTATTTCAGGTGGAGGGCCGCTTACTGAGTTTTGGCAAGCCATCAAGGGCTGTGCAACAAGCAGCCAGGGGCAGATCAATATAAATTTTCTAAATTTTTTAAGGGGCCCTGCGGGCCAAATAGAATGGCCTGGCAGGCTACATACATGTGGCCCTCAGGCTGCATTTTTCCCACCCCGGTATACAGGTTTCCCTTGCTTTATGCTGTACATACATTCCTGGAAAATGGTGCATAACTCAAACTCACATAAAGGGAACCCACTTTACAATGTAACAAATAGGGATATGTTCCAAGACTTTGACTGTACCGATCCCCCAGACCCATTTCTACCATGTTTACAAGACAATTTCGGTACTTGCCAACAGCAGACAATACACACAAGCACAGGGTGGTGGTGAATGTTTAGTTCATGTGAAGAGAGGGTGGCGAAGGGTGTCAGTGTTAATGAAATTCTCTTGTGTTTTGTTGATGGACCAGGAAGAGGGGTAGGAGATACGCTAGCAGGATGCTTAGAAGCCATAATGGGGATGGCAACTACAGAAACAGATATCTCAGACAATGAGCAAGGAGCACAGATCCACACAAGAGACTATTTTGGTGCACATCACTCCTACAGGGCACTGTACAAAGCAGCTGAGTGTGGGCTTCCACCACACGAATCGCATAAGAGTAATTTACCTCACTTATAACGAATGCTTGGTATAAAAAGGGTCATTGCGTAAGAGCAAATTCGCAGATACAGAACCTGCATAAAATGAGGGAAACCTGTAAATATCAATATCTTCATGTTAGTGATATATTCACCCTTGAATGAATGAGAGTTCTGCAGGCTTTGCAAGCATTTAGAACAGCATGGATAAAGGTGAAAATTTGGCTAAAAACTCCTTGGAAAAACTTGGTTTCTGTTACTTTAAAAAAGAAAATGCTATTGAATTTTTCATACTTCTTTCTCTCTCCTTGTGTAAAGGAAAGGTTTAAAATGTGGCTAAATCACAAGCTCTCTAATATCTATAATTCAAGAAGGAATTGTACAAAAAATGAAAACTAGGTTAGTTTATGAAGGATGAGTATAAAAGAACAACATGAGCCACATAGGAACAAAAATCAGAAAAGGCAAAGACACAGAATGAGGTGCAAATAGTAAGGGATGTTACAAATAACAAGAAAATGCTTTACAACTTAATTAGACTAGGAAGGAAAGAATGTCATCCAACTGAAACTTTCATCCAAGTTTCATACTACTTAGTAGTAGTCCAAGTTTATAACAGATGACTCTGAGAGGGCTGGAGAGTAGTGCTTTTTTTTCTTCTAGTCTTCAATAAAGGGGATTATGTGGACCAAAAGGTTTACACAGTTAGCATCAGTGAAAAAGAGGCAAGACCAGAGTAAGTAGGTAAAGAACTGGTTAGAGTCTACTTAGGGGAGCTTTCAAATTACCTGGCTCTGATGAAATTCATGCCAAAGTACTTAAAGAACTGGCTGAAGCAATCACAGAGCTGTTGGCTATCACCTCTGACAATGCATTTGGTGTGGGTAGGATTCCAAAAGACTGGAAAAGGCCAACATAAATCTCTAGCTCTTAAAAGGGAGAAAGATAAGGTGCACAGAATTATAGAACAGTTAGGCTAAATTCAGTTCCTGGAAAGATACTGGAACAGATAATTAAACAATCAGTTTGTAAGTATCTAGAAAATGAAAGGTGAAAATAATGACTGCCCTGCATTTGTCGAGAACAAATTACAACAAGGATGGAATCAGATACTTGGAGACATGTACAGAATGTATGAGATGATAAACTAATGAGCCACATCTTATATATATCATCTCATCTCATTGATTTTGATGAGAATTGCCTTTATGCAACCAGTTAGTTAAATTAACATACAAAATATGTTGAGGTCTTTCTTTCCCTTACAGGCACACATCAGATTAAATAAATGTCTACTTTTTATGACCAAAGGTGAGTTTAAGATTTTGGAAGAACTGTATTGGGAAGACTACATCTTAGCTTTCGTTGATCAGATTAATTAGAACTATAGCTGGAAGGGATTTCAAGAGGTTATCTAGTCTTACCTGTTCAAGGCAGAATGGTTTGGGTGCAATGATCCAAGCAGTTATGCATGCACATTATAGCAGTTTCATTTAGATTGTTTATCTTTAGTTTACTAATGAGAATTTAATGGGAGAGTGTGTCAGAAGTCTTCCTGAAATTGAGGTATATCATGTGCACTGGACCCATCTGCAAGATCTGTCACCTTATTGTAGAATGAAATCAATTTAACAAGCTTGACTTGTTCTTGACAAATCCACGTTAACTGTTCCTGATCACCGTAGTATTCTCTTTGGGCCTAGAAATAGATTCTATGATGGTGTTACAGAATATTTCCTAGTATTGAGGTTTGACTGACTGATCTATGTAATTCCTTGGATCTTTGGGTTTTTTTTAAATAAAGATGAGCACAATTTTTGCAGTTCTACAGTCCATGAGTTCTCAAAGATAATAGCCAATAGCTCTGTAATTACCTCAGACAGTTCCTTGAGTACCCCAGTATGTGTATTATCTGACCCTGCTTACTTAAAACCATTCCTTTTGTCAAAATGATTTTAACCTGTTCGTCCCTTGCTCTATGCCAGTTATCTTTTTGCCCATCTCTGCTGCTAATTGTGCTTGCCATCTAATAATCGGCCTTATTTTTATTTTTTTTTGTGAGGACCGAGATAAAGAAGGTATACTTCAGCCTTGTCCAAGGTCATCATTGTTAAATTCTCTTCCATATTTACTCAGTGACCTAGGCTTTCCTTGGTTGCTGTCTCTTGCTCTCTCTCACCATACTTCACACACTTCACAATAGTTGATAAGTCTTACTGAAGGTGGGCTTGCACCATAGGCAATGTGTAAGTGGGGCACAGAGGGACACATGTACCCCCCCCCGAGATTTGGCTGCTGCTGAAGCTGCCACCAGCTTCTGTAGGCAGTCACTGCTGCCCCACTCCCCCCTCCCCCCCACTGCCAATGTGGCCGCTGGTATCCACAGGCACTCCTGCTCACTGGCCACCACTTGTCACCCCCTTTCTCCCAGGCTGTTGATACTGCCTCTGGTGTCTATGGGTGATCCCCACTCACCAACGATACTGCCACTTACAAATAGGCCCCTCCCTCCCCCCCATCTTGGGAGGCACCAGTCTTTCATGGTTTGCCCCAGTCGTTACAAAAATAGGAAATCAGATTATCAGAAATATCTAATATTGCTGTTAGCAAAGAGCATTTTAGCAGGTTCAGTACGTCATTTTGTAGACTGAAGTAACAAGCAGTAGTATGATTCAAACCCTGTGGGTCCAATTATTTATTTATTAGATATCTATATATGCTGCTCTCCAAAAAAGGCTCAAGGTAGATTACAAAAACAGATAAAACATTAAGATAAGAGTTTATTAAATTTGATTTACAGGCAGTAAGTATAATGAAGCTTTGCAAGGAATTTTGCATCCAATTTAGTGGACCCAATTTGATCTGAGTTGGTCAATAACAAAAGTTTCTTATGGTTTAAACACTAAAGTTATATTCTTGATTTCATTGAAATCTATGGCAAAAGTTCCAATGACTTTAATGCAGGGGTGTCAAACATACAATCTGTCCCACTGGTAGTCTGGTGGGCTACCAGAATGCAGCAGAGCAGAATTTAGGATTTCTAAGTCCCAGATGGGAAGGTGTGCGTGTGTGTGTGTGTGAGTTTTAAGGTGGTTGAGAAGTCCAATCCATGCTCTGTGAGATTTTTCCACAGATATGACAAGTGGTGCCTTGTAGGGGAGGGCACAGGTGTTGACCAGCATGTTATGCACTTTCCTTCCTCCTCTGCAATTTCTCAGCTTCCTGAGCAAGATAGTTCACTTTGAAGTGGGGTGTAGCTTGATGTATGGTGCAATGCCATTTGAGACCTGTTTTCAGCCAGCATGTCCCAATTTGTAGGATTGATGCCACACTTCTTAAGGTATGCTTTCAGGGTGTCCTTGTAGCATTTCCTGTCTTCCGCGGGTCCTCTTATTATGACTAAGTTGAGAGAAGAGGATTTGCTTTGGGAGATGAGCGTCAGTCATCAGCACACAGTGGCCAGCTTAGCGGAGTTGATGTTTCAGGATCTTTGCCTCGGTGCTGGTTATGTTAGCTTAGGGACAGACAATTATTTTGGTGGAGGGCTGCTGACACAGTTTTGGCAGGCTGTCGAGGGCCGCATGGGTAGCTCTGCCCCTTGGCCAGTGCCCCACTCTTTGGCAGGTGCCCTGCCCCCTGGTCACCATCTTGAGACCAATGTCTTGGGACCAGTGTCCCAGGGCCAGCACCGGTGGGGCCCAAAGCAGGGCACAGGCTGGCAGGGTCTGTGGAGCTGGGCTGAGCTGCACCATCAGGGAGAGGGGAGCTGGCCCAGCTCCATAGAGCCCCTGCCGGTTGGGACCCCACACTCCTGCCACAGTGCTCTGGGCCCCGCTGGCACTGGCCCCAGGACACCAGTGCAGGCCCTGTGCTCCTGCACCTGCATACTCCCAGTGTCCCCCCCAGCTCCATGGTACAGGTGGGGGACAGTGTGCAGCCCCAAACCCCTGCTCCCTGGCAGGGAAGGAGCTGGTGCTAAGCGTGGGGAAGTGGCCCCTCCCTTGTCCCATGGCCAGCACTTCCTGCTGCAGCCACTCTCAGCCCATGCGGAGCTGTCCTGAGCAGGCACAGGTGGCTGTAGCGCAGGGCAGCAGCAGCTGTAGCCCCCCCGCTTGCCACACTGGGCAGTTTCTGCTGCTGCTGCCCACCTGGAGCTTGTGCACTAGGCAGCTCAGAGGCGGTGGTGGCAAACCCTTCCCGGGGCGGCAAGCAGGCAGGCAAGTCTGAAGCTGTGCGGGGCTGGCAGATTACAAGTTGAGTGTGGGCGGGGGGGAAGTGGCCCTGTGGCCGGCACCCTTGCACTGCAGCCTCTTGCAGCCCATATGGGGCTGCCTGTGCCTGCTCAGGACAGCCCTGTGTGGGCAGGGAGCACCAGCCAGTGGTAATTTGTGGGTGGAGGGGGCAGCTTGTGCTGGGGCAGGCTAATGGAGCATCTTGGTCTTCCCAATGTTAAGGGAGAGTCCTAGGCTGTGATAGGCACCTGAGAAAAGGTCACGGGTGGAGTGTAGATCAGTTTCAGTGAGTGTGAGAATAACAGTCATTAGCATACTGAAGGTCAGTACACAAAGATAACACAATTGTCAGTGTACTGAAGGTTGGTGATGGTAACTTGGTCTTGGTAATGTTGTTCGTTTTGCTGTGAAGGTGCTGCATGTTGAAACTTTCATTTCTACCCAGGAGACCTTTTACAATCTCCTCTCCTATGCCTGAAAAAGGTGCTTGTGCCCAAAAGCTTGCAATTAAAAATGTTTTTGCAAAAAAAAAAAAAAAAAAAATCTAGTTGGTCTAATAATAGGTATCACCTCTACCGCAAGTTCTGATTCCTTTTGGGAAGGTCAGTTAATGACATAAACAGCTCTTGGTGTTGCTCTCTGCACTTCTGAATCTGTCGTGCAACAAAAATTGTCAGTGGTACCCCAAGGTGGTCTAAAGCCACACTAGGATTTTGGAAGGACATCTTTGGCAAGGGGAAGGAAGGAATTCAAAAGGATGTGAGTAAGAATCTTCCTAGCAATGGAGAAGAGGACAGTGCCTCGGTAGTTCCCACACATTGACTTATCCTCTTTCTTAAAGATGGTCACAATGTTGGGATTCTTTAAATCAGGTGGAACTTCCTCATTAACCCATATTTTGATGAGAAGGTGACATTTTTGCGCTAGTGCTGTTCCACCAGCTTTGAAGACATCTGCAGGGATGCCATCTGAGTCTGGCACCTTATTGTTCTTGGTCACCCATGGGTGATGGCATGCCAGCCTTCCTTGAAGGATGGGGGATCAGCAAGAGGTTCTATTACTGGGTGTTGAGGGATGGACTTGATGGTGGCAGCTGGGACCACACGTTCACAGCTGAGTAGAGTCTTGAAGGTGCTTCTTCTAGTGTTGCTTGATGGATACATTGTCCATGAGAAGGGTGGAGCTATCCTGGGATTGCAGAGGGGTTGGGCCATTGGAATGTGGCCCGTGGATGGCTTTTACTGCTTGAAAGACGCTCCTCGTATCATGTTGGTCAGCAAAACTCTGGAGCTCTAAGGCCTTCACTTGCCACCACTGATTCTTGATGTCCTGTAGCCTCCTCTGCTTTACAGCTTTGAGTTGGTGGTAAGCTCTCAGTCCAAGGAGAGCTTTGGTTCTTTTTGCCAAATGCAGAGTGTGGCTCTCTTCTGATGGCTAAGTTCTAGGATTTCCTCATTATTCTTATCAAACCAGTTTTGTGATGGTAAGTGGAGTATCTAATTGATTCAGCTCATGTGTTGTGAATAACGGTCTTAAGCACCTCCTAGTGTACCTGGATGTCCGTGAGGTCACCAGGTAGGTCAGTGAGCCTCTCGGTTAGCTTGGTCTTGGAATGCCCTGATGTTAAATCTCTTCTGCATTCCTTTTGGCTGTTTACAGTGTTGTGGTGAAAGCTACATGGCCATGACTGATCTAGCTAAACGGTGGTCTGTCCAGCAGTCATCTGCATCTCTTAGGACTTCGGTGATATGGACATCAGTATGATCTCAAACTCTGACAATAATATAGTCAAGAAGGAGCCAGTGATTGGAGAGGGGATGTTTCCAAGTGGTCTTATATTTGTCAATCTGTCTGAAGATGATATTTGTGATAAGCAAGTCATGCTCTGCATATTTGCTGAGGAGGAGGATGCCATTGGAGTTGACTTTCCCCATCCCCTTTCCCAATGGTGCCACTTCTGAGTTCAGAGAGTTGTTCAACTCTTGGGTTGAAGTCACCCATGAGGATGAGCTTATCTTCCTTGGCACTGGCAGTTAGGACTGTCAGGAGCACAGCATAACTATTTCTTATCGACTACTACATCATCAAGTGTGGGGGCTTATGCACTGATGACCGTAGCATACTGGTTGTTACTGAGCTTGAGGTAGAGAGACATAAAGCATTGGTTAATGTCCACACGGAGTTCTGAAAGCTGGTTAACAATATTGTACTCGGTGGCTAAGCCAACCCCATGAATGTGCCTCTCTTCAGGTAACTTTCCTTTCCAAAAAAGGTGTAGCCACCTCCTCCTTCCAGCTGGCTTTCATCTACCCAGCAGGTCTCACTTAAGGCAGCAGTATCAATGTTATATCTTGCAAGTTCTCTAGCTACTACGGTGGTTCTTTCAGGAGATCATGAGAGTGTGGATATTCTATGTGGTGAATTTAAGTACTTTATTTTGTTGGTTTTGGATGCAAGTAGAGTGATCCCACTGGATGTGGCAATCCAGCCACAGGGGTTTGAGACGGCCTAAGTTTAGGGTCCCTTTTCCAGCCTTTTCCTCATTTAGGGTGAACAGAAGGGATCCTAAAGCGGACTGTTCAGCCACAGGTGCTGAATTGTACTCCTGTCTTGGGAAGTGCGAAACATCCATCACGCGACTGCCACCTATGTGCAGATTTGTATCTATGGACTCCCAGAAATCATTTTTCCTGTTCCTGCTGCCACTCGTCCATTGCCGAAGGACTTGGTTTGTGGGAGATGTTAACATCTCTTGCTGAGACCTGTGCGTGACATCTGTCAATGTGGGAAGCTGGTCCACAAGTGACAGCTGCCCGAGCTTGACAGGAGGGAGCTCTGAACCCAGTGGCAAGGATGGCCAAGACAACTGGAGCCCTCCATTGTGCTGCAGCCCTCATCTTCCTTCATGCCCACAGAAAACCAGCAGGTCCTCAAGTATGCCTGTTCAGCTGTTGGGGTCTTCAGAAGTTTGGACTGTGCTTAGTCTGGGACCTCACCTCAGATCTGTTCACCGTGGGGAACCCTACCAGGGGTACAAAACTCCAGATGACATGGGTGTCATTTCAAGCTCTCAGGGTTATTGGAATGCACAAACCTCTCCACCACAAGAAGGTTATGGTTCAAGGAAAGGTAGTAGACATGACTGTTGGTGGCAGTCCTCTGGTTCTGCACCTTTTGCCTGAATGCAACTCCATGCAGCTACATACCCCTGGCTCCATGCCTCTTCCTAGCCCACAGCTCTGTGCTGCTGGGCAGGTACACAGAGCTGCATTCAGTCAGCAGCATGGAACTCTGGCTGGTCAGCAGTGCCAGGGGTGTGTGACATTGTGGAGCTGAGGGCATGTGGCAGCACGGAGCTGCATTTGGGCAGTATGGAGCTGGGGGCATGCGGTGGCACAGACCCATACTTGGATGGTGGCGTGGAGCCAAGGGGTGCTGCCCATAGTTGTGGGCATCGTTGCACTGGTGCACACCCCTCACTCCAGAGGTGTGGCACTGTATGGGCATGACTTTGTCACTGTATGCCTCTTGCTCCATGCTACTGCCTGGCCAGAACTCCCATGCCACCGTGTGCCTCTGGCTCCTCTTCAACTCAAGCCCCCAGCTCTACCCTGACTGAACGTGATTCCATGCAGCTGCATGCCCCATGACCTACAATGCTGCCTGAATGTGTCTGTACAGATCTGGCTTGGGAGGAGCTCCTATGATCTGGATCTGGCCTGGGGCCCAGGGTGGGTTTGACATCCCTACTTTAATGGGATCAGGGTTTCAACTTTTTGTTGAAGGGCCTTTGACAACTAGGATGCATATTTTCTTTCATGCCCAAATGAGCTTTGGTCAAGCATGGCAAGAGCACTGTTTAGTTTCTTGAATTTTTCAGTTGTAGGTTGTTTGGGATTGGAACAGCAGGAATAATTGGGTATATCTCTCCCTAATGCAGCTTTGCAAAAAGATGAAAACCAGTGCCAATTTGCTTGTGGCTAATGTTTTGGAGATTTTTGTGGGAGACACTTGAATACCAGTGAATCTCAGTGTTTAAAGCTGCCAAAGGCATTGTTTTTTGTTTACACAGATCCAATGACTACTACTTTTCTTTGGAGCTTTGAAAGTAGCAGTCACTAAAGTAGGGCTTGCAATGTCACTTTGCAATACCATTTTTGAGCACATATAACAAAAAAAAGTGAAATCTGAGAAAGTAAAGATCCACAGCTTCAATTTAGTTTAGCTCTAGTATGGGGCTGGCTCAAGAGCATTTTAATCACTGTACCTTTACACATGCTAGGAAAATGGAAGATTGAAAAAGTAAGAGTTAAGTCTCTCCTGCTGTACACAGTTACCCAGAACACATTTTACCTATTGGTTTTATAGCCAGAAGTGTAATTTCTTATCCATTTCTGCATTGGCAGCATGGAGTTAGTGTAAATTACAGGAGAAAGTAAGGCAGAGGCCAGGGCAGTGTGGCACTTCAGAGCAGGGCTGTCCAACTGGCAGCCTGTGGCTGCAGGTAGCCCACAGGTCCCGACAGCTGATTCTCCTAGCACTGCCCAGTGTGGAAGGGGCTGAGGGTCTACGCATCACTTGCCCAACTTGTGTGGAAGGTGGGATATTGCTGCTTATGTTTGAAGCATAGTAGTGCTGCTGCAAAAGCCTACTCAGTGAGGGGGTTTCTTGGAGGGGCCACTCTTGGAGGTATGTGGCCAGGGAGTTGCACACAGGCGTGACAGCCCTGCCTTGGGGACTAACTGGTTTCGAGAGGCACAAGCTTTTTTTAGACAACAGACTACTTTGTCGGACTGATTCAGTCGAGCTGGAACATCTCTGGGGCAGGACTGATTCCCATGTGCATCTCAGCAGTATCTCCCAAGAGCAGGGCAAATGTTAGATGTCTTGAAGGCACATTAAGCTTGATATGCTAGAATCCTTTCCTTTCCTTTTCCTTTCCTTTCCTTTCACATTAACACTTTTTGCCTTAGCTAGCTCAGGTAGTATGCCTTCAATAGTAGGTAATGGATAATGACTTCTTTTCAATGCGCTAAGTGGTTTTGGATCTGTGTAGATCCTCAGTTTGCCAGATGTTTTTCATATGATTATCAGGCTTTTGATCCAGTTGGTACTAATTTCCATGTATTTATTAACTCCTCTTCTTGTTAGTCTCGTTGAACTTTCTAGGTTAGTGCAGAGCTTTGCATTTTTATAATGGTACAGGCTTTTTCTCACTTGAGCTTACCCTCCCAGGGTCCATCTTCCTCCAGTACTTCTTTGTACTCTGTTAGAACGTTTGACAAAGACGATGGTGTGTTTCCTTGCTTCTGCCTCGTGGAAGATATTCTGGTGGTACACTGAGATTGATCCATAGCTTGGACTAGTCAGCTGCCTAACAGTGGATGGCACTCTTCAGTGTCAGCCCCTATGAACTCCAGGTGGTATTACTTTCTGTTCCTTGGGTTTTTTATTGACAGCCTGCATTTCCCCACTGGTTGTAGAGTAGTTTTATTATGTCACCAGTACCTGGTCACATTCCTTCAATTTGATATTCCTGCTGAGCAGTAGTGCAGGAATTAAATTGCAGCTGGCTCACCTATCTGAACCAGTTAGTTCCTTAGTGCCACCCTACGTTGCCTTCTGCCTGACTTCAGATTGACATGGCTGACTACCCCCCTCTCTACAGGAGAAGGTGGGTAAGGGTAAGCATGACTTATCTAGAATTTATGAGATTCAGATGTTTATAGTGGCTGTGGACTGGTCAGTTAGCTGAAGACATTTAATTTAGAGTTTAACACAGCAAGATTAAGGTGAAATTCACTTAAAGATTTAGGCATGGCTATGCCAAACATCTCAGTACTTTTAGATGCCTGGCTCTAGCAGTAAAACTTGCATACCTGAGTTAGGTATCTAAGTTCCTTGTACTTTGTGTGCAGACTTAGGTGTCTAGAGGAATAGCATTCACAACAGCAAGCATGTGGAATATGCAGGATACTTAGACATGCTGGTAAAAAAAGTGCTGAAGCAAGGATTCTTCCTTTCAGACCTAGGCAATAATATGAAAAATGGGATTCATACCCTAAAATCCTTATCTCCACTTAAAGCAGGGGTGGGCAATTATTTCAGCTGGAGGGCTGCTTAATGAATTTTGGTGAACTGTCGAGGGCTGCAAAGGTAGCCCTGTCCCTTGACAGGTGCCCCACCCTGTGGTCACCATGTTGGGACTGGAAGCCCTACCCCTGACCTTTTCCACCAGAAGTCTTTCCTCTTGCCCCCAGAAGTACTCCTTTTGGGGGGATTACCATCTTGGAACCAGAAAAAAACAAATTACAGACTAAATGTCAAACATCTATTATAACACTTGTAAATTTTATTTCAAAAATATTTTTGTAATAATTTGTTTGCATAGTGTATATAGAGATGATTGTATAATAGCTCAAAAATAAAGTCTTACTCTTGTATATTGTGTGTGGGATGTGGTTGAGGGGTGGATGTATGTGTATGGTAGGGTGTGGAGGAGTGTGTGCAATTTGTGAAGGGGTGTGTGTGGGGCATGTAGGGTATATTGTGGGGTGTGCGTGTATGTGGTGAAGGTGTGAGGACAAAGTGTGGGTTTGGGTGTGAGGGAGGGTGGGGGAGTATGGGGATCCACCTACCCACACACTTCCTCACTCCCATAGTGTACAGTCCCTGGTACCAGCAGCAATAGCATGTGGCAACCCCTCAGGGTGCTCATGGCCTGCATAGGCATTGTTGCCCAGTGGTGCATGGCTCCAGCCAGTTCTGGGAGCTGCGCATGGCAGCAAGGAGCGGAGCCAGGCTGACCTGCCTTTATCACACGGGGCTCCTCATGGTATGCATGCAGCTCCTGGGACTCGTTCAGCACCAGGGGGAAGCCCCACATGATGGAGCTGGCTGCCTTCCCCACTCCCTGCCACCAAGTGCAGCTCATAAGACTCCACCGGAAATGGAGTGGAGCCACAGCCAAGGCTTCCTGGCAGAGTCCGGTGAGCTGCGCATGGTGGCAGGGAGTGGGGAAGGCAGCCGCCTACATTGCATGGGGCTTCCCCTTGGTGGCACGTGAGCACTGGCAGCTGCAGGGAGTCCTGCCATAGAGGCAAGCTGGCTTGGCTCTGCTCCTTGCTGCCATGTGCAGCTCCTGGAACTGGCTGGAGTCATGTGCCACTGGGCAGCAGCACCTGCGTGGGCCATGAACACCCTGAGGGCCTGCTGCTTGCTTCTGCCGCCACTGGTGTCGTCTGTGCACTGTGGGGGGGAGACACACCCCTCACCCCACAAACCCAACACACCCACCCCCTGCCTACCTGAGCTCTGTGTTCCCACTGACACCCTTGGGCACAGGCTCCAGACTTTGTGCCAGTCCCAGCCCCATGCTCTGTGCTCCTGCCCAGCTGCAGCTCCCTGCCCTGCCACTTCCCTACCTGCTGCCTGGAGCGAGCGTTGCAGCAGGGACAGGAGGGGGAGCTACTAGAGGCTGGGGAAGCCGAGCAGGTCCCTCAGTAGCTGCAGCAGTGGTGTCAGCAGCCCCACATGGAAGTTGTGCGCATTGGCTGGACTGGACCCTTCTGCTCATGAGGGTAGAAGTGAGTCGCATGGGATGGGCAGGGTACAGTTAATTGGTGGGCGCTCATGGGCCAGATTAAATTGCCTGGTGGGCTGGATTTTGCCTGCCCCTGACTTGGAGACTCAAGTTCCTTCATGGACAGGGGATTGGTTCACTTTTGGTGGTAGTCATGGTTGTACCCACCTCTTGCATCATAGACTGGTGGTCAGATCATTCACCCAGAAAATGGGAGAGCTGTAATCTAGTTCCTCTTCAGCCTGAGGGTATTTGTATCTGCATTTATCACCTGCTAACAGAGTATCTTAACTACCATTCTAGAGGTTAGGCTAGGCTGAGGGTATTCTCCACTTATTCTGCTTAAACTGAAATACTATGCAGAGGAATGCAAGAATAATCTAGCCAAAGTGAGAGAGCAAATGGAGCCTCACTTTTTATCTCAGTGCTATGTGTAGGGGGCAACAGGGGAAGACGGAATGGTGACACTCAAGGGATTGATCAGAACGTGTTAGGAAGAAAATGTTAGGTGATATATTTTGGATGATTTCTCTAATGCAGGAGTGGGCAAAATGTAGCCCACAGCCTATATCTGTCTTGCCAGTGGATCTGTCTGGCCGGTGGTGGGTCTGGTGCCTCAGTTGTGCCTGGCCTGGGGGCAGCCCAGACTATGGTGTGTGTGGCCAGTACCTCCAACCCTGGGAAGGTGGTGGGGTGGGGTGGGGATGGCAAGGTGGTTGGACTTGAGCCTCTGCCGCTGCCACTGGACCCAGCCCTGGTGCCCAGGGTTGCCCATCCCATCCACCCTGTTCCCACTGCCACTGGACCCAGCCCTGTTGCCCAGGCACCCCGGCCCGCCCACCCTATACCTACCACCAGAGGCACTGGATGGAGTGGCTGGGTGGGGTCTCTATGGAGACCAGCCTGGGACCCTATGGTAAGGGCATTGTTTGCTTGGTTGAATGAGTTGGGCTGTGTGCAGGTGAGGAGCAACATTCATGAGCAGGTGAGGAGCAACATTCGTGAGCAGGATGGGTGGTGAAACTGGGGCTGGGATTGTGGGGCTGTGAGCGAGTGGGGAGAAGGGTGGGTGGGACAGCCCAGGGCTGATGCCTGGGGTAGAGCTGCAATCTGCATGTCCCTGCCGATGGATCTGGCGCTCGTTGCAGGGATGTACAGGGAGCAGATTTTGGCTTTGCCCCAGGCCCCGGGCTTCAGTCCCACACTGTCACTATCCCGCAATCCCAGCCCTGCCCACCTGTCTTGTTCCTGGATTCCTAGATGCTAAATGCTATTCTCCTCCTGCCCATGGCTGCAGCCTATCTGCTCAGCCAAGCATAAACTGCCCATGAGGGTCCTGTCCGGTTTCAGTGGAGACTCTGTCCTTTCTGTCTAGTCCCCTGGTGGGGGGGAGCGGGGGGGAGCCAGATAGGATCAATTCCCCCTCCATGCACACAAACCATACAGGGTCTTCAGTCCCCGGCCCACAACAGTTCAGCAATACTCCTCAAGTGGTCCTGCAGCCCAAAAAATTGCCCACCCCATACCTATTGCGACCATTGAAGAAATGACAGATTGCAGTAATTGAGACATAAATTGGAGACTTAACTGTTGTAACAGTGAGGAAGAGCTGGGTCATCTGAAAATTGTGGAAGAAGAAATGGCAAAATATTAACATGATTTGGATGTGTAGGCTGTATGAGAAGAAAGAGGAGGATAACGAAGACATTGGGGAAAGAACACTTTTCTCTTAAATATTCAACCCAGTTTATAACTTGTAAACAACATGGGGGAGATGCTACACTTAGTTTCTCAGTGGCATTGACAAAAATAGTCCTCTGTACTTCAATGGGACATTTCTGAGTAAACTTACTCTGCATGAAAAGTCATTTTTATATTATTTAAATGAGAATTTTGAAAAGCTTGTCTCTGTTTTGTTTTCTTGCAGTGTTCAAAATATCCATAATTTTGTTTTTATATAAACTATGCTTCTTTTCACTTAATTTTTTTTCTTTTTTATTATTTATAGTCTCTTTTCTTTGGTTTACCTTTTCTTTTGTGATTTCTTGTGCAGGATTGCAGTTATGGCTTTGGCCATATGGATGGACTTTTTCTAGTTAGCTGCTTCTGTTTCTCATTTAGAAAGATTTCCAGTCATGCAAAAATTTAAGTGTTTCTTTTACTCATTTCTGAAAAGTTGTTTTTTATTCTCAGTGCATGTTTGATTGTCTTGATGTCACTGATATGGATAGTTGCAAATTTCCCTTGCTAGGATTTTATAGTTCAATTTTTATCTGTACAGGGAGATGGTATGGTTTGAATTTCCTTTGTTTTCTGTTGCTGTTCCATTGCCCTCTGGACACAAGGATTTACGTGTCTGCAGCAATTCATATTTTGTTGCTTCCATTTCTGCATTATAGTTTTCAGGTGATGTGATAGCATGTTCTGACAGAGGATAATGCAAGATACAGCATTTACCCTATTTACTTGAATCTAAGATGACTCTGAACTTAAGACAACCACCCAATAATTAGATTCTGTACATAGAAAAATTATAAATGTGTTGTAATTTTCGATGTATAGAATCTGTTTGAGGGTCATCTTTAATTTATTTCCTCCCACTGATGCAGTGGGGCAAGGCAGTGGGGGGCAGGTAGTACGGGGAGGTCAAGCAGCTTTCCCTCTGCCTGTGCCTACCCTCTGTGTGCCTATCCCCAACCTCTGCTCTGTACCTGCAAGCTCAGTCCACCTTCTAGCTTGGAGCTGAGCATGGCCCCAGCCCAGCCTCCATAGCAGCTTTGCAGGCTATGGACCACGGCTGCAGGGCTGGGCAAGGGCTGTGTTCAGTGCCTCAAGCTGTAGTGTGCATGGAGCCAATCAGCATGGAGCAAAGGGAAGGGGTAAGGGAAGGGAGAGAGGCAGGTGGGGGAGCAGAGGCTCTGCTGCGGGGGGAGGGGGAGGGAGGGAAATGGGGTGAAGAGGCTGCAGGGGAGCGATGAAGGGTGTAAAGGCAGCTGGGGCGGGGAGGCAAGCAGTGCCGGCAACCCCAGGGACTGGAGCCCAAGCTACAGCAGCCGCCTACGCCACCACTGTCCTCAGTGACCTTTAAGTACCTGGAAGCTCAGATACCCCAAATAAAGCACATAATAGCCATACAGGAGAGGGGTTTAGCTTCCTCTTGCTAAATGCCTTCTGGGAAGCCATGCATAATAACTGTTGAATAATACAGTGGTTTTCCTGTGGCTGTTTTCCAGCAGTACCTACTCTAAACCTGAACATTCCAGCTTTCTGCTGAGAAGTGTAAGCAATACCAGGAAGTAGAATTGCTGCAGTCAAGATGATGCTGTATGTGTCTTGAGAGGTAGCTAGTCTGAAGTCAAGCAGAAGGCAGGATAAAATAAAAATGTGTCTTAATGTACATATTTTTCAGAGCCCAGTATTTCCTTCCAAATGACACTGAATCAGCAGCTACTTTTGTCAGTAACAAACCATACAGTTGCTTATGTAAGTTTCTGATAGCTGGATTTCCTTTCTTATTATCTATTAAAAATATTAATTTCAAAAGCACATTGGCCAAATGAGGGAGGGCTTTTTCAATTGATTTCATGTTTAGTGAATGAAGCAGTGCCACCAAATGAATTAATCACCACTAGCAGTTCCTTTCCCATCTTTGTTATTTTTCCATTAAAGTACTGACCAGCTTAAATTCTGCTTGATAATATTGGGGGAAATTGCAAGAGGGATGATTTAAAGAATCCTGAGTTTCAATTTTGGCCTTAGCCAATATGAAGAATGAAATGGTGAAAGCTTAAATTGTATTTATGGTGACTAAAACTGAGCAGAAAGAGCAATGATATGGGTTTATTAGTGGATGTCCACTGATGAACTAACCTATTTCATCTTAAAATTAAAGGCTGTTTTGTATCTTGTATTTTGTATCTTGTTAAGTTGCTTGGTTCTGCCATCTTCATGTCAGATGGTATCTTTCTGTGCAACTCAAGTAAAGGAATCCTTCTCTTCATCTCTCCTACAGGAAGAAATCCATACTGCTTTACTGTAGCAAGGTTTGAGCTGCCCTCTTCTATTCGAAGATCAATTGTATCTGTCTTAGCAAAAAGCATGTTACTTCATCATGTTGTTTTGCACAGGATTATTTGGCTTGTCAATGTGTAGGATATAGGAGATGGATTCAAGCAGTTGCAATCACTAGTTGCAGCAAGGCTATTCACAGTAGTATTCAGATTTGTTTGGTGTATCTAAACCTAGCATGTTAACCAGAAGTGCTGCTTCTGAATAGGTCTGGATTTGGTGGATAATGGTGGCTTGACTGGATGGTTTTGGGGAAGGAAAAAAAAAAAAAAGCAATGCCAGGATATTCAGAAGTTTAGACCTAGCTGAAAAGCTGTAACAGTAAACTTTTTTTCCCTCCAAAACATCCAGAACCATTAACAGGACTGCTGTCACAATTGGTCTTGTTCCTGCCTATTCTCTGTTTCTTGAAGTAATATATTGACAGTGTAAACAGCTGCAAAGATCAACTTTTATACTACTTGTGCTGCAAGATGAATATGAAGTGGATCTTTCTGTGAGAGGCAAGGACTTCTATGCCCTCTGAAAGACTGACTTCTTAGAACTATAATTTAGAACCCGGAACCCTTAGCAGAGTCCCCCATTTTAACCGTTAGACCTCTTCCACATTTCATACTAACCCTGATTCAGCAACCACCACAGCGGAACTAGTGTTGCCCCTTGAGGCATTGCTTAGACTATATGTTTTAAGGCATGACATTAGCATGAGCTAGCACCTTTTAAAAGTAGTCTAGACAATACATGATGTGTGCTATGTGCTGAACTAGGTAAGTTAAACTTTAGGCTTCTCCCAAGGTTAGTTAGGTTAGCCTAATTCCACATCTTAAACCCAAGCCTAGACAAGGCTATTGTGTACCCAAGTTGATGCAGGAGTTTTGAGCCAATAAAACTTGACCTGTATTTAAAACACTGTCCCACTTACTGAAAGAAAACATGCTTATCAAATGCAAATATTTGTATTTTATTGTAGAATAGCAATCTTAATTCTGACTCGAAAGAAATTATTATTTAATAAGCAATATAGAATGCAATTTATCAAACTGTTGTGTGAAGTGCTGATTTTAAGTTTATGATTTTTATGTATAATATGTATGCATTTTATGAGTATAGCCATTAGTGCTTTGTATTTATGTGATATTGCAAAGTATTTAGGGGTGCACCAATAGAGATTTTGGGAGCCAATACAGATAGCCAATATTTAAGGAGCCATATCAGCCAATACTGATCTGATTTCCAATACAGCTGCCTCTAGCTGGTAAGTTTGGTGTGATGGAAGGAGCATGGGGGTGGGGAGACCAGATCAATGCTCCCTGTGGTGAGGGGAGAGAGCAGGGGCAGGGACACATTCTGCCTGGGTAGTGGGGGCCAGAGCCACGGCTCATTGGGAGCGGGGAGGCTGCTCCCACTGCTGTTTTCAGTCTGGGATGGCATGGGGAAGGGTGCACTCCCTGGATATGCATGGGGCAGGGCGGACTGCAGCCAGGGATGCCTGGGGCTCTTCCTGGCATGGGCTGGGCTTGGAGTGGGCACTGGCAGTACTGGGAGGATGCTGCCTCCACCCCAGGTTTTGCTGCCGCCAGTTGCCCAGTGCAGCCCTGGCTCTTCCTGGTGTATGGGTTGAGCTGGGGCTGTGCCAGGTGGCTGGCAGTAGCGGCGCTGGGAGTGGAGCGGTGGCAACGTTTGGGGTGGATGCAGCATCCTCCAAGTGCTGCCAGTGCCCACTCCAAGCACTGCCCCCACCAAGAAGAGCTCTGTGCACCCTGCCTTGCCCTGTGCAGATCTGGGGAGCACATAACCCCCCTGTGCCCTCCTGGGGTGCAAGCAGCGATGAGAGCTGCCTCCCCCCTCCATGAGTTGTCTCTGGCCCTCCCCCAGCCCTGCCTGGGCAGTGCCTGCCTCTGCCTCCTCCTTCATGGTGGTGGGTGTTAATCTGCTCTCCCCCATGCCTCTTCCCTCCCTGCTCCCCTTCCACCATGCGGGAACTAGCTGGAGGCGGTACTCCACGCTGTTGGCTCTGCTCTTTGCTGCCTGAGTGCTGTGCTGCAGCTGTGTGCAGCATGGGCATTTATCAGCCAAATGATCAGCCCCATTGGGCCGACATCAGATGCAGCCAATTTTCTTTATATTGGTATCAATCCAATATCAAACTGATGTATTGGTGCACCTCTAAAACTATTCCTTTTAGAATGCCTTTAAAAGATGAAAGCCACTGTTTGTTAAGGGCTAAAAGAGAAGTGAAGTTTGTGTATAAGATGTGTTTCTAGAAGTAAGATGAGCTAAAATAACATTACAAATTGTTTTCAGAAGTGAACATCAGAAAAATTAGAACAAATCTGTCTCAAATTGCTTGTGTCAATTTTCCCCAACCTTTCATTTGCCTGAAATCCCATGTGATACATAAACTTTCAGGAAAATTTGTTTGTGTTTAATGTAGTTGGGGAAGAGATTGAAAAGTCAGATATATAATGAGAAAATAACTTTACTCTCAACTGTACAGGTTCAGCTTCAAAATGTAGGATTCTGCATTTCTGTCTACATCTCTTGTTCACCTTACTTGTTTTCCTTTTTGTTAGTTTATAATTTAAAATAAACTATTAAATGATGTTGAAAGTGGGCAATGTCTGCAAACCTTCCCCCAAAACAAACAAACAAAAAAAACTTTACTGAAAATAAAATGCTGGCTCTCCAGAGGGAACCAGCAGTCCTCATGGTGCTATATAATAAAGACTAAAACATTTTTTGAATAACAAATATTTGGTGTAATCTGAATTGCTGAGTTATGTTACCCGGATGTTTTTATATCCAGGAGGTGGATTACATTTTGGCCCCATGTACTCTGATTTCACAGCCATGAATCCATTGGTCCTTGCAGCAAGAGTATGCCCAACAGATTGAGGCCTTGGCTATAAAATTGCTCCTACTGTAATGCAAAAGTTTAGAAACTAGAAGTTGATAAGGAATTGACCTAAGTTAATTTAGGAGGCACTCCAGTTAATTTAGGGCTGATTTTTTGGGTATCTACATAAGGGTTGCAATAGTTTAATTATGTCAGTTTCTAGACTGATGTAAATATATTAGTACAAATCTGCAGTGTTAAGGCCTTAGCTCAGGGTTGAGCAATTTTTTCAGGTGGAGAGCCACTTACTGAGTTTCAGCAAGTGTAGCTTGAGGAAATGTGAATCATTTCTTTTTAGCTCAAATAACTGTTAATTCTAAACCTGTTGGGTGCAAATGCTAACATTATAATAAAAGCACTGACTATTTTTAACAACTATCTAGTAAGCCTTCTTAGCACAGAGTTTCCTTCAATACCTTGTCTACTTTAGTTAAGTGCTTGCACAAGTTTCCCTTGCTTAATGCGGGTTCTGTATGTACGAATTTGCTCTATGAGATGACCCGTTTTATACCAAAAATTTATTGTATGCAAGGTAAGGTCATTCTTAAGCTATTGGTGTGGTGGAAGCCTGCTGTCAGCTGCTTTGTGCACTGCATTGTGGGAGTGACGTGCAGCAAAATATAGTCTCCTATGTGCATTTGTGCTCCTCCCGTGTTATCTACAGCACTAGTTTCTGTACTTGCCATCCCCATTATGGTAACATGCACTACCACCTTGTGCTTGTGTGTACTGTCTGCAGTTAGTGAGTACCAGAATTGTTTTGTAAAAGTTGTAGAAATGGGTCTGGGGGTCAGAACAGTCGAGGTCTTGGACTGTATCCCTATTTGTTACGTTGTAAAGTGGGTTCCCGTCATGCGAATTAGAGTTTTATGTGCAATTTTCCAGGAACACGTGTACAACATAAAGCCAGAGAAACCTGTACTTCCCCAATAGCTGTAGTTTCTAAACACCTTATGGTGCATGAAACGAACTGTCTGTATAGATTATTTTCCAGTTCTCTTTTTGGGATAGGGAGGATTTTTTTTTCTTAAGAGCTGTTTACTTTTATTAGTGAATACCTTTCACTTGAAACACAAAGTAGCTAGGTCTAAAGTGGGTTTAGGTTCCTATTACAACAAATTTCACAATCTTGAACTATACTCTTATGATCTTCCCTGGGCCTGAATGAGCTTTTACCTTCCAGTGACTAAAGTTCTGGATAGATTGATGCATTAACCACAGTTTTGATTCCAGAGTATAATGATATGTTAGATACACTGGAGCCAAATAATTAAAAACTTGAACTTAAAACTAATTCCTTATGGAACTGTGAGAAGATGACATGGATATACTTGCAGTAAACCATGTTGCTGTGGAGATTGGCTGTTGCCTTTTGATCAGTTTTAGTTTTCTCATGTTTCAGACTTTCAAGCCCAGGTAGAGTATTATTTTGCTATAGTTTAGCCAGCAGATAAAAAAGGGTGTATGCCAAGATATTGTTCAGAAAGTTGCCGCATCATTTCCTCATCAGTCAAGACTGTAAAATATATTTTGTTAGAGGTCAGAAGTTTCAACACAGTTGAAGACATCAAGCTTCTTCCAGTAGCTTCCCAAAGAGATTTGACAGAAGGGAATTTTTTTTAAATTTGTGTATACTATCTAGAACAAAGATAAATGTGTACAAGAGGCTTCTGGGAAAAGGAGCTTACACCTTCCTTTTCTAGAAAAATAACTAACCTTTTCAGTGGTTTATTTATGGGTCCTGAAATAATTGTATTTGTTATAGGAAGTGTGTTACTTCCATGTCCTGAGAGAAATACTGGTGAATTACTTTGCTCTTGCCTGTTGCCGCAAGGTTTCCTGTGCTGTTCCTTAGAGATACTTCACTCTGACAGAAGCTAGACAGCCATATCTACAAGAAGCCCTTGAACTCTAGTCTAGGGCAAAGATAAGAGATTCAGTCTTTTGGTGCTCCGGTAAATGCACATAGATAGCAACAGCTGGAAAAGGGTGCCAGATTCACATTTTAATTATTTTGACATAATCTCAGAACAGCAGTTTTTCTCTAAGATCTTCATTAGAAAAGTGTATTATTTTCTGTTGTCAGTAACTTGGAAGTAGATGAATAGATTTTGGTAGAGCTGGTACTTTTTAGTTTTGTTACACTAATATAAGTGTCCATATGTGCATATATATACATTCACAATAGCATTCTTATAAGGCAAACAGTAGAGACCATTTTGGTATACTTTGACTAAAAGAGTTGATAGGTTTTGGTTTAATGGTATGGCTGTTTCAGAATCAGCTGGTATGTAATCTGCAGTGCTTTGTATCTGGGTGATACCTAGAAACCTGAACATTTAAGTGTACATTTTGGAGTCATTTCAGATGGGAAGGGAGGATTCTTGCTCTTGAATCAGCCAGGAGCTGTTGCATTCTACAGTTAAGTAGGACAAGTAGGAATGATGCCAGTGTAGCAAAACTGCTTCAACTTTAACTCTGCTTCCTCCAGGATTAAAGTGGGTACAGTTTTGCTACATTTGTATTGCTCATGGTTTCTGTACACTTAACTGTTAGAATGTAGCAATTGATTTGCACTCCTAATCGGCGGCTCCTTTTTTGGAACGATTCCATTTTGAAACGGCTCCAAATATGTGTGTGTCCATATCATCAGCTGTCTCTTTTGGAACTGCTTTATTGTAATTTAAAAATCATTTACACTTAATCATAGAAACATTCTGCCTTAGAAAATAAGACTTTATGCCAGAGTTGACTTAGAATTTCCATCAGCTTGACTAAGCATTGACAGGAGTTGCCTTGATCATTCTTGCCCTGGGCTCTCTAGATGGATAATACTCAGTTCAAAATGCTCAGACACTCAGAGCAAAGCAGTCTTTGCTGAAATCTTGTTGGGACAAAACTCTTGCTGAAGTAAATGGATTTTTTCCTGATAACTGACTGTAGGATTTGATGTACTAATCAGAAACAATGTATTCTCTTACTTCAGGTTTAGAACTGGTTCTTCAGACTATTCTGTTTTAATGGTGAACGAGGCTTTTACTTTAAATATAAAACAAAAATTTAAAATGGAAATGGGTTAACTCTGTTGCTTTTTGTTTAACAATAATAAGAGGGGAATAAAATCGCACATAACATTTTCATTAATGTCTTTTTTGAGAGTTGGCTACAATTTGCAAACCAGCTGTTTCACTCTGTGCAATCCTAGATACAGAAATTAAAAAAAAAAAAAAAGAGTTAAAAGCTAGAGCTTTCTGTTAGTGAGGTAAAGCAAGAACAGTAAGGGGAGGTCGGAAGATCTGCTTGGAAATATAAGAGACATCTCCCAATATATAAACTCCAAAAGGCATGGGATTACTAGCCAATCAACTCCAAGTTGATTCTAATTTTCCCAATAATTAGGTTCTATGCATGGGAAAATTATGAATTTGTTATAATTTTCCATTTATAGAAACAACTATATTTACACTAATACAAGATGACCCTGAATATAAGATACCTTCCCAATAATTAGATTCTGTATATGGAAAATTTATGAATTTGTTACAATTTCCAGGTGTAGAATCTAATTATCAGAGTGCTGTCTTGAATTCACCCCCCACATACTACTACAGTAGAGGAAATAGTGGCTGGGGAGGTGGGGAAGGAAGGGGTCAGGTGGCCCCTTGTCCTCTGCCTCCCCCCCAATTTCTTCCCCCTTCATTCTTCCTGACCACCTTTACCTTCAGGCTCTGTTCCCTCCCAAGGCACAATGTGGAGATGAGCTGCATGTGACAGTAACTGTGGAAGGATACACAGAGGAGGACAGAAACTGCAGAGAATAGGAGGCTGCTATGAATCTGACTCTGGCTCCAACCTTGACTACTGAAAATTTCAGCAGTTACTGAATGTATAAACACATTTTTGAGTACCAACTGTGCATGATATTAGTCCAGAGCCAAAAGGCTCATCACTTACCATATAGTTCATTGGGTTGGGCCCTAGCAGAGTCAACAGCATTTTAATCCACAGTGACCCTACAGCCCAGCACTGCTCAGTATGTGTGTGTACTCCAGATCTCCCCCACCCACCCACCCACCCACACACACACACACACACACACACACACACACACACACACACAGGATCCACGTGCTAATTAGTTCCCCTGCCTCCACTCAAGACTGGAATTGGGTATTTTTGTCACAAGTCTTGGGACCTTCCAAAAACGTACATTCAGATTACACACAGGGCTTCCTGGTCCATCTCCATCCCCTAGAAGGTAGGGCCAGACTAATCGCATGTGACAGGCTGAGAGAGGGGGCAACAGGGCCTCCCAGCTACAAAGAAGTTTGGTGATGAGTGCCACACACTTAAAGCTTGTGAAGAAATGGGTTCTTGGAAATGGGAAAGAAAGGAACTGCTCAGTTGTGGTGGTGAAGAGAAAATCAAAATGTATTTGATACAGTGGTTCACTATGACCTGAAAAAGAGTTGGCACTGTGGGGAACCAAACACAGTGTGTGCTATATCTTATTCAGCTGGGATGTGCTAACCTAGCCTTCTGGTAGGTTCTCACCAGTGTGCTTGTCTAATATGGTCCATGAATTTTATGGGCATGCTTAGTATGGGCTGCATTCAGTCATTTTCATAGTTTTCCATGACTGTTCGTAGAAGCAACATGTGCTCAGTTTAATGATAATCAATATGTTTAAGGGGTGAGCGAGCAGGAGATTGCTGGTATGCGACTACAAGATGAAGGGCTTTTTTCCTATGCTGATGGGGGGGGTGGACCCTTTATTTTATGTTTGAATACATACAATAATTATTTTGTAATTTGCTGTGCAAAGGATACATTACTTAAAGCATACTTGAAATTGTTGGGCGTTTTTACACGTGCTCTGGGAGGTGCCTGGGGCCTTTTAATTAGAAAGCCATGCTAATTAAAAGCATTTGTAAATTCAAAGCATCCTGCTGCCTTTTTTCAGTGCAGGGACACTAATATATGAGACGCTAGAGTCTGCTGGAGTGCATTTATTTCTGTGCACTGGATTTCCGGTGTGGTGGAGCCAGCTCCCTGCACATCTGTAGGAGCCCATTATTCCTTACTGATTTTCTTCAAACTATCTACACTTGTTCCTACAGCCTTATGGTATTCTTCAGGCTGATTTAGATGGGGAATTGCGTGCTGAGCCAATATATTTCATATGCCTTGCAGGACACATCGTACTATATAAAGATACTTAAGTTAGCTCTGAATGATTTAGCTTGAGCAGCAAAAGCAATTATAGCTGCGTTACTGCTGCACCCAGAGTAATGTGTATGTTGCTTCTTAGCATGGCTTTTTAGTGGCAATACTGCTTCTGAACTGGCTTTGGCCTCTCTACATAGCACTGCATTGTGCAGACACTCTGTGTCATATAGACTTAAAATTGACATTATCGGCAATCTGCTTTTTTTGGCTGATGTAGCCGATAATATCACCAATAAATGCTGCATGCATGCACGCACAGCCACAGCATGTATGTGGCCAGGAATGCAGCCCAGCAGCTTGGAGACCAGTGTGCAGCCAATAAGCATGTGGGAGGAAGGGGCGGGGGGGGGCAGATAGAGGAGGGAGAGAGTGGGCCGGGGCAGGCACTGCCCAGCCAGGGTGGGACAGGGCATGGGATGGAGCCACAGGTAGCTTGCCTAGGGCAGGTGGGAGGAGTGTGGCTCCCGTCTCTGCACACCCCCTGGAGGAGGCATCAGGGACATGTGCCTCACTGTATTTGTGCAAAGGGCAAGGGCGGGCTGCCTGATGTAGGCTGGGGCCAGTGACTGTGCTGGCCTCTTTCTGGTGGGGAGGCTGTGCTGGGGCTCTGCTCAGGGCAGGTGAAGGTCAAGTGGGGCAGTGGCACTGGTCGGGGCTATGAGGTGGGCTATAGCCACCCTAAAGTTTCCTGTAGCACCCCCACATTGCCCTCCCTCCCAGTACTGCCATCACCTGCCCTGAGCGCAGCCCCAGCCCAGCTGCTCTGTCAGGAAGATGCTGGCATAGCCTCAACCCCAGCCTTCAGTGGACAGCCCACCCTCGTCCTGTGCACAAATCCAGGGGGCACATGCCTCCCTTGGGGGTGGACACAGCAGCAGGAGCTGCCCTCCAGGCAAGCTGCCGGCAGTTCTGTCCCATGCCCTGCCCCACCCCAGCTGGTCAGCACCTGCCTCAGCCCCACTCCTCTCACCATGGGGGCTTTGATTTGCACCCCCCACCCCACACCAGTGTCCCTTCCCTCCCACAGACATACCACCAGCTGGACACTGCTATCCAAGCTGCCAGGCTGCATATCAGCAGTTGGATCGATATTGGCCAATATGGCTGGTTAATAATTGGCCATCGGTATTGGCTAAAAAAAATCTTTATCGGTGTACCTGTACTTGTACACACAAAGCTTTAAAAAAAATTAATGTGACAGCCCTCTGTCTTGACCACAGTTCTGTAACCTTGCTCATTGTGTTCCTTTTCCTTGTCTATCCCCTGTCTTTTCTGTTTCATAGGGTGTAGGTATTAGATGATCTCAACTAAAATTGACAGGTCTGTGATGCAGTTGTACTTATGTGGCACTACATACAGATAACCAATTTAAAAATGTGAAAACCAGCCAGTTACTGTTCTTAAGTGACAGTATTGTAAAATTTAAAACTATAAATAAATAGGAATTAAGAATTAATATCTCTGCACAGATTATTTTATCCATTGAAATCTAAATTCTTAAAATTAGGATAGTTGTTCATTTAAAGTATGTTACAAAGATGAGTGGTAGTGCACAGTGAATATTCTGTTATGCTTCATTTTCCATTAATTTTATCATATTAGGTTCCTATCTTAGATGAGAGCAGTTAAACACATTGTGTGATTGGAAGCTTTCACAGTATTAAATGGTTTTACCTTTAATGTTTTATGTGAAATTACTGTGTCTTTCCAGTAATTGGGTTGTTCCTAGCTCTAGGGAAGAAGTTTGAGATGGTCATTAGAGGCCTTTTCATAGGGTTGAGATTCTTAATTTAATAATATATTTTAAAGGAGTTGGGGAGGATGGGGTTTGTCATGTTTCTATGCAGACAATGGCTGGACTCTGCTGAGAGCTAAAATCAAGCATAGAACTTTTAGCTTTTCAGTAATATAAATTGGAAACCTGCTTTGGAGTCAGGTAAGAATACCATTTTAAGGCTAAACATTACAGCAGTTGTCTATGATTATATTTTAAAAAACCCCTAAAACCAAGCATAAAAATCCTTTATGTTAAAATCTGCTCAATTCTATAACTGCAAACTCATGAACTATTTTTCTTTGTAAGCAAATGGTTGTGTAAAGAGTTATTGTTATTTCGGCACAATAGTTATAGGGAGATAGTGTTATCTATTTGAACATGAGAGAGCTTTCACTGCTTGTAAGGCTGATGTATTTAAAAATTCTGTATTTGAAAAGCTGATAGCATACCTGTATTACCTGTTCGCTGAGCACTTATCCTTCTATTTCTTTCTACAGTCTGAGTGATACTTTATTGTTAAATGTAACTAGACATTGTATTAAAAAAAGAAAGGGGAGAAGAGGGAACTTACTGAAGGAAACAGGTTTGTACAGTAGGAGCTAATGCCCTAGTTCAGGCATAGCTTAAAATGGCTTTTAATAAAGGTAAAATTGTCTGGAAAATGCTAAAACATTAGAATATATATGTATAGAACTCTTGTTATGATCTTATACTGTAGCCTTTTAATAAATTATAATTATAAAAAGTTTCCATCAGCTTTCTGATGTCATGAAGTCTACAGTTTAATAGTCAGATATGGAAAAATATCATAGGACACTGACTTTGTTCTTTGCCAATAAAGGATTGTCCCTATGATATATTTCCTTATAGTTTGGCTAGTCGTCTTTCAGATACGTCAGGCAGGTGCTTACCAGAATGTCTTATTTAATCTCCATTAGTAAAGTTAATTGAAATTAGTTGACTTATTTTGTTACAAGAAACAGAGATTTGGACTGCCACATAGGTGGTGATTTCACAGCTTGTGAAGCTAGAAACTGGACTTGGGGAGAGCCTCCCCTGCTGTCCAGCTTCCTGTCCCTGGTTTTGGGAAAAGGTAAGGAGCAACAGAGCAAACCCCCAGCCTGTTTCTCAAAATGAGCAGTCCCTGCTCTGGAAGATCTTTTTCCCGGAGGGTGGATTTTTCCTCCTGGGAGAAATTGAATGAATGAATGCAAGTATGCCTGGAGTTTCTACCGGGAAAGTAGTAATTCTTCTCTACATAGGTGCCAACACAGAACTGAACAGTTAAGTTCAGGATGGGCAAAACTATCTCTAATGGTTGTTTACAGATGTTAAAAAAAAAACCCCAAATGGCACTTTACTCGAGCCCAGCACATGTCCAGAAGTGGCATCATGTTAGTTGGACCAGACTTGCCCAACATCTATATAGGTTGGACGCTTTAGGGGGCTTTTTTGGTGCTTTTATCCAATAGCTGATTGAATCGGCTTTAAATAAAATTGCCAAAAAGACCTGCTTAAGTTCCTGATCTATAAGATGCTGTGATGTCCGGTCGAACTAATGTGCTGCTTTTTCCAGTAAAGTGTGTATTTTTGTTTGTTTGTTTTTAACATCTGAAAGTGGCCCGAATGCCCTTCCTAGCCCTTTTCCTTATATTCACCTTTTGCGATGTGAACACTGTGGGCCTCGATAGCAGTGGGGCCTGCAAGAATACTGTTATTTACTTGCTCCCTCACCCAACATTATTAAGGTTAGTTTTAATTCAACAAAAAAGACATCAAGAGTAAAAGGGGAAAAGAGAGTATTTCTTTAGTTTTTTGCTTCAAAGTTCATTCCTCTCCTGGTATATTCACTTCTCTCACTACAGATAAGTAATCATAGTGAGGTTTGATCATCTACTAACCTTGATCCCAGATCCTATCCAGATTCAAGTTAACTCATAGTCCCCCAGCATCCCAGGATGCTTTGCACCTTCCCTGTCCTCCCTGCTTCCCTGGGGTAGGGTGGACAGGCTAGCCTTGGTCTAAGGAGCCTGCTCCAGCCTTCTGGCCTGGGCCACTACAGGCACATGGCTGCTTTTCCAGAATCAAAAGTGAATGTCTGTTCACTTTCTTATTGGTTCAATCTATGCAGCTTAGACTAACGTGTAAAGATTTGATCAGTTCAGCCTCAGGCTTTTTGACTCTCTGTACTAAGCCAAGGTGGTGAGCTGAAGAAAATACAGACTGAAAATCAGTTCTAAAAACTGCTAACAAAATTAGGCAGATAAGGTTTTTTAGGTGAATCTGATATCTTTTATTAGACCAACTTAAATAGTTGGAGAAAAAATATGTAGGCAAGCTTTTGGGTTTAAAAACCCTTTGTCAGGCTGAGGAAGTTTCTGCAGTTGGTGTGTGCTCTTCCTGGATGGAATGAAAAGTAATGAACCCAGAGTCTGGGCTGGTATGCATATAAAATAGGCAGTCAGTGAGGATGCAAATTGAGAAGTCATTCTCTGGGAAATTGTTAGGTTGGGAAATAATAGTATTCACTTACCTCACAGGATTGTTGTGAGGCTAAATAAAAATTGTGAAGCATTCAGATAGTAAGATGATGAGAACTATTATAAATACCTAGGGAGAAAAGTACAGGATGAGAAAGGCCTCGTCTTCACTGCAGCGATAACTGAGTGTTCACCCAAACTTGAGTCCTTTCCACATACAGCTTTTATCTCCAGTATAGTGGTCCTTTTACCTGGGTTAACTGGCCCATCAGGGAGTATGGACTTCAGCTTGCATTAGCACAGATTTTCAGCAGCTAGCAGGAAATCTGTGTAGTAACCCATTCCTTCATAGTCTGAGTGTTGTGTGGATGCATGACTGCTTTTACTCAAGCTAGGCTTACAAAAGAGCACTTCATCTGAGTGTAGCTTGAGCTAACTCTGCAGTGAAGACATAATTGTTGAGTTGTTTTTGCTTTGTGACCAATCTTTGGCATCATTTTGCTCTTTACCTGGAACTAATTGATTACTGATACTTTGAAAAGTGATTGAGACATCAGTACACAGTAGTTTTTTAAAAAAAAGCTAGTCTCTGTCATTATTGATATGTTTTATTTACAGACTGTGCTTGAAAGACTAAAAGAAGTACCCAGGTTCAGAAAACGCCAAAGGTTTGAATCTTCTGGTGCTTGATGCTATTTTAGTGAAACAACATCTTGTAACTATCTCTAGTGATTTAAAGTTGTCTGCATTCTCAGCCGCTTAATTTTGAAATGGATATTAATACCGCCAGTCACTGCAATCTTGGCATGGGTTCCAGTTTATGGTTTAGCTTTGTGTAATTGCCAAGCATTTGAGGCTGCAGCTTTCCATAGTGAAAGCAGGCAGCACCAGAATAACTTCTGTTAGTGTAAACTGTAGTATTTACAGGTTTCCCTTGCTTTATGCGGGTTATGTATATGCGAATTTGCTCTTATGCGATGACCCTTTTATACCAAAAGTTTGTTATATGTGAGGTAGATTCACTCTTATGCAATTGGTGTGGTGGAAGCCCACAGTCAGCTGTTTTGTGTGGTGCATTGTGGGAGGGATGTGCACCAAAATATGTGGAACCTGTGTTGATCTGCACTCCTTGTTCGTTGTCTGCAACATCTATTTCTGTAGTTGCCATCCCCATTATGGTAATATTCACCACCACCCTGTGCTTGTGTGTACTGTCTGCTGTTGGCGAGTACCAAAATTGTCTTGTAAAAGTGGTAGAAATGGGTCTGGGGGTCAGCAGAGTCAAAGTCTTGGAATGTATCCCTATTTGTTACATTATAAAGTGAATGTGAATTCGAGTTATGTGCCATTTTCCAGGGCATGTACAGCATAAAGTGAGGGGAACCTGTAGTGCATGAAGTAGCAAGAACCAATATTCCTTGTCTTAACATTGAATGTGAACTCGCCCTTTTTTTAATATTGCAGTGTGCAAGCCATGCCAAAATATTAGGTATAAGATAATTAAGAACTTAAATGACGCTGCTGTTTTGCTTTTCCATGTTTGTAAGAAGCAAGGAAACATTTGTAAACATAAATCTAGATACTTTTTCTTCACTCCTTTAATTTCTTTTTGGAGTGTATGTCTGGGCCTTTTTGAGCTTTTTTCCTGTTCTCCATTTAAGGTGTAACATGGTTATCATTGGGTTTTTTTGTTGTGTTTTTGTTTTTTCTGATCAAGAAGTGTTTGCTTCTGCAGTGCTCCTAAAACTACCATGAATTGGCCATCAAACAGTCAAGGCTCTGTCTTCCTGGCCTGAGCAGGGAGGATTCACCATCTAATTTTTAAACTGTTTTGCTATTTCATGTAATGCTCTACTGTTAATGTTACCTTGCAATGCAAATCTTTTGAACAGGTTAAGGTAATCTTTAAAAATCCTCCTGATCAGCCAGTCTCCAGGGTGTATTTAACTGAACGTGGCATGGAACAGGTGACTGGAAGTGTAAAAACACAAAGATGTTCAGCAGTTTAAGATATTCTCCATAAGTCAGTATTTAGGATGGTCTGTTTAGGTCTTTTCTCTTTGCTTTAAAGTAATACTTTTTTTACTGAAGATCCTCCTGAAACAAATACACTTAAATATAAATTTTGACACCCCCTCACTCCCCCCCCCCCCCCCAAAAAAAACAGTTTAAAAATAAAAATAAAAATGGGAAATGAGGGTTTATTACAATTCATTATTTTCTGTTGAGCCAGAACATGGATAACAGAATGCTGTGCTGCTGCATTTAGAGAATCTTAATTTTTTTCAGGCGTCTCATGAGACTTGCATCAGATACCATTATCAATAGTTGAATGAAAGCTTGCATGTCTACTACAGATATACTAATATAGGTTACTTTTGTCACCTAACTCTCTCTTCATTAACATTTATAGAGATATGAGCTTCTCTCTGGAGCTTCCCTTGAGGAGATCTTTCCACAAAAGAACCCAGAGAAAAGCATCTACCCTGAAAGAGGGAACAGTTTTTATCAGACTTTTCTTTTTTGAATAAAATCTCACAAATTCAAGGGAAGTTATTTGAACCAAAACCACATACTTTAATTTTTTTCACCCAACAGGGAATACAAGAGAAAGATGTACTGTAAAAAAACCCAAAAAACATTTAATGTGGAGGAACTCACGTTAGAGGAAAACAAACCTATCTTTTTCCTTTGCTGTTGTTTCCTTTGTCCCCACTTCTTTTCACCCATGCCATTATAAAGGAAGGTAGATGTAAGAGTAAATTGGGATGCTAGTTTTATAATTGCGCTTGGCAACAACCATTGTATAATACAAGCATGTACCAATTTGACTCTTTATGGTTATTTGCTGACCTGTATTTTGATTTTACATCTCGTTTTGACACAACTGTACTATCAGCAGCCATATTGTTTGGCATTCATCTTTGGCAAATGTAAATTTCATTCTGACCATCCTTATAAGGAACAGAATAATTAATTTTTAGCTATATCAACACAAGTCCTTTTTCCTACCTTTCCTCCTCCCTTAGCAGGTAGACTCTGTACTTTGGATTGAATAGACATGAGAAGAGAAAATGTTTATTAAAAACTAGTGGGATTGACTTCCTTTGCTATTACTGCAAACATGACTCATGCTTTAAGGATTTTCAGTTGTATTGCTTTAAGTAACTTAAGTTTCTATTTTAATTATTTTTATAACGTATGTTTGCTGTAGTATAAAGGGAACTTCAAAAGTAATGCAATATGAAAAGCAGTCACTGCATGTTAATTTGTTATAATTTGTTCTAACATGGACAAGACCTACATTACTATCAAATTAATTTTAGGTTACAAACAATAGTTGCAATTCCAGGAATGTTTCTGTTTCCTAGTCTGCCACACAGATCATGAATAGTCATGTTCAATATTATACATTTATGAACTGCAAAATGAATTACTGAAGATGTCTATAAAAAGTGTGCAGATAAGTGTGTATGTGTGTAAAATGTATAACTAGGGAGCTATTCTAATCGTGATTGCATGGGTTTTGCAGAAATCATGAAATCAGGTGATTTCTGTGAAATCCATGGGAAAAATAAAATGCTGGCCTCCCCAGTGGGAGCCAGCAGTCGTCCTAGCCATGCAGCTTGCCCAGGAGGAAGGGTAGAGAGAGGCTACTGACACAAAGGTGAGCAGGCAAGGTGGTGGCTGCCCCTGCCCCTCACCACTGATTGGCTGAGAGGGCTGCCTGTTTGGCCTCACCCCTGTCCACAATCAGTGGCTAGGGGCTGGGCCCATGACAGACAACCTTCTCAACCAGTCAGCAGCAAGGGGCAGGGCCATATGATGGATAGCCTTCTCCACCAATCAGTGATGGGGGCCAGGGGCTGATGGCTAATCAGGAGCATGGGGGCACTATGGCTCTGATAAGCCCTTGAAAAAGGCAATTGGCTCTGATCTGCCTGTGAAACCAGCCATCTGCCTCCTTGAGCTAGGTAGATCCCTATATAATATATCATATTTGTAGTGACTTGGAGACCTGTCTTGTTTACTTTGATAAATGCTAAAATACATAATTTTCTCAAAGTATGCTGTATGCGTACTTTAAAACAAATAAAGCTTCCAGAGCAAGGTTTGATAACCCATGACATGTGGGCTGGATCATTAGTGTTACTCGCGTCTTCCTTGCAGCTAAAGTTTTAGCCCTGTCATACCCACTGCCAAATTTGGCAGCAGCTTTTGGCTGAGTAACAGCTGTGACAGGGTTAAAATTTTAGCTCCAATTAATGAGTGACGCTGAGGAGTGGGCTGTGAACCCCTTGCATGCCCAGGATGGAGCCAGCTACTGGCAGCTTTTCCAATGTCCCCATGATTCCAGTCCAGCATGGAAATCAGCTTCCTCGTTTAAAACATGCACTCCAATTTTAGAGGACTAATTTTTGGGGAAAAGTGCATGTGGTATACAGGTGAGTAGGGTAAACTGTCTCAGTTCCACTTTTGTAACATGCCAGTAATACTTCCCTTACAGAGGTGTTATGAGATGGTCTGGTTCTACAGCCAGATAAAGGCATAGGTAGATTTGTGAATCCATAACTCAGCTTAATGTGATTGATGATTTAAGACTGATCTTTGAAACTGCCTCAAAGTGTGAGCACATAGGGAAGGAAGGGTTTTATTTCCTTTTTGTGACTGATAAAGGTTGAAAAGCTTGTTTTAGTATTTTTACATTACATTAAAATTTCAGGAATAGATAGTTTTGTTCTTAGAATGGAGAGGTTCCCTTTTTGATGAGCTCTCTAGAGAATCAGACAACCAGAATGGTAGTTTTTTTCACTTCTTAATTGAAGAAATGAGGGATTCATTCTCTATAAAACAATCCTTTCTTGGGTTAAATAGATGTTAACAAAAATAAATAGGAAGCAAAAGCATTATTGAAAGTCCATTCCCCTCTCATTTGCTCAGGTTTTACTTTTTTGGCACTTGTGGTGTCAGCCCCACCCAGTTTCCAGTTTTTACAGAGGCTACCTACAGACATCAGTTTTTACTGGAAGAAATCTCTTCCAGTAGAAAAGTAGCCTGAGCTGAACCGTACAGATTTTCCTTCAGCTTCATGGCTGGACAGCTTCACAATCAAGCTGTCCAGGCTAGGGACACTGGAGGGCTGTTCCCTGGATCACCCCTGCCCATAGGGGAGCCCATTAATTGACAGCCTGTTTTCTCCCTTGCCTGGGAAGGGGAAAGGATTTCACCTGGCAGGTGGAAGCTATTGAAAAGCAGCTTCTGCCACAGACAACTATGGAGGGTTCCTACCTTGAGAGAATTCATTTCCATTCTGCATATGTGCTGATTGGCAAGATACAGGTATTCCCCTGTGGTGGGAACCATCCTGTTTCTTCAGCGCAGAACAGCCCCTGCTCCTTGTGCTCCTTCTGGGTTAACTGAAAGAGTACAGGGAGAGTTTGGGGGAACACTCAGGTGCAGCACCAAGACTCTGGTAGCCTTGCAGCATGAGCACAACAGCCTGCCTTGCCCAGTGCTATTTCAGGGGCATGGTAACTTGCCTTGCCTCACACTGCTCTGAGTCACCTCGGTGGCAAAGGGAAGCTGGAGGAGCCAGAAACTAGGAGCCAGGCTTGGGGAAAGCCTCTTCATGTTCAGCTTTTGGCCCTTCCAGTTTCCTCTTGTTCTCTGACCTCTCAGCCATTCAGCTGAATGACAGGGGTGGTGATAGTTTAAAAGCTGGAGCTCCCAGGAATTGGGCATCTGACAACTTCCCCATCTCAGTTTCCTGCTCCTGCTGGCTTCCTGCTGTCCGTCCCACTGCCCAGCTTAGCAGCAGGTCAGCAATTTCAGAGCTAGCATCTGGCAGTGGTGAGACTAGGAAAGTCTCCTTGACCTGGCTTCCAGCTTGCTGCTCTGCCAGCCAGCAGGGTGACAGGGCAGCAACTTAAAAGCCAAAAGCTGGAAGTGGGGTTTGGATCCTTGAGCCCTCATTCCAGCTGCTGGCTTTTAAATTGCTGCCCCACTGCTAAGTGGGACAGCAAGGGGGACCTAGCAGGAGCTGGGATCTGGGTAAGAGAGACATTGCCAGCACCACACTCCTACCTGCCAGCTTTTAAATTGCTGCATTACCATGCATTTAGGCAGTAGGGGAAGTAGGGGGAAGCCAGAGGGAGCCCCCTGCCTCATCCTGACCCCAGGCACTGCCTAGTTTGGGGAAGAGGTGGGGGGTGATGGCTGCTGCTCCCATCACCTCTGGTCTATGGGAAGGTAGGAAGAGCTGCTCCCAACACTTTCTCAAGATTGAGGTGACCCCAGTCTTGGATTGACAGAGAGCCTTTCTCCAGCTCCACTCCTTCTGACCACATGAGGAGTTAAGGGTTGGAAGGCTGCCCCAAGGACCCAGAGTGGGTCTAATCTGCTGCAGATTTGCCTGCAGTCAATCAGTTGTGGCCCTTCTAGCACTGGTGGTGCCCTAGGGCTGTGTTTGCGGCTTCCATCTGCCACCCTAGGCACACCCGTACCTCACAGATGGTATATGGTATCACTTTAGAGGAGCCACCCAGCCCCACCTCCAATGCTTGGCCCTCTCAGGCCTCAAAAACTTTGTTAGGGCTTCAGCCTTCCCAGCTTTGGCCCCTTTTCTCTGGCTGTGCCCCTCAGCCAAGGTCCACTGTGCCCAGACCTTGGCTTCTGGGCCCCTGGCTCTGGTTTTGCCCCTCTTGGGCTCTGGGTTCCCTGGCCCTGGTTTTGCCCCTGTTGGGCTCTGGCTGTCTCAGTCTCTCAGCCTCAGATCACCTCTCTTGCCCTTTTCTGGATCGGGCTTTGGCCATCTTACCTTAGCTACCTTGTAATAGTGATGTCTCATTGGACAATAGTTGTTGCTCTGGAAGTTTGAAGTATAGGACTGTTGAATGGGTCCTTACCTCATTTACTTGCAATGTGGGAGTGGATGAATTAATAGGATGACCATATGTCTCGGGCAAACTTGGATACTCACAGTTTCCAAAGCCTGGTCCCGGCTGGTTGGCCAAAAGTCCTGAAGCAGAGTCCAGTGAAGATGCAGAACAGCATGGGCTGCTGGGCAGGCACTGTTGTTATTGGACAGGAGCAAGGTGGGCAGACTGTAGTGGGGTGGCACCTACTTAGAAAATACTTGGACTTCCCAAGTCATTGAAAACTGAACAAAACAGAACCCAATACCCCCCCCCCCCATTTTTTTCATCACAACTTAGGAAGACTGTATTGAACAATAATAATAAAGATCCTTGAAGGGAATAATAAATATCTGTTCTCTGGTTACTATACTAAGCTCTATGAGGCCTCTGTCTTTGGGCTTATTCAGTAAGTGAAACTTATGGGATAATCCTCAATTTGAGGTATCCTTTATTGTAGCTATTGCAAACACCAGGAGAATAAACTAATTGCAGGTTTTTGTGCCTGAACCCTTTCTTATTGTTTATCACCACAAAGATAGAGCAGTCCTTTTTCCACATCCAAAAACTCTCTACATAGAATAGATAGTACTTCTCTCTCTGCTTCATTCTCATTTGAAGGAAGCTGAGCTATGCATTTTGGATGCTAGGAGAGCATTAGCTTTTTATTTTAATAGATTTGAGGCATACTGGGATTCATCCCACTCCCCGCCAGGGCCTTGCAGCAGCCCATTCCAGCCTTGGGCCCAAAGCCCCGCATGCTGCCCAGTTAGACAAGAGCCCCAGCCCTGCCCAACTCCTTTCCTCCCTTTCTGTGGGGGCCTCAATCCCTGCTGGAGGGGGCCTCCCCCACTGCCAGAATTACCTGCAGGAGCTGTTCTCAAGGCTGCTTGGCAGCCATATGCATATACATTGGGTGGGCAGTTATTTCGGCTGGAGGGCTTCTCAATGAGTTTTGGTGAGCTGTTGAGGGCCACATGGGTAACCCTGCCCCTTGACAGGTCCCCTGCCCTCTGGTTACCATCTTGGGACCAGAAGTCTTAGCCCCTAACCTCTGACCTTTGCCACCAGAAGTCTCTCCCCTTGCCCACAAGCTGAAGTGTTGTGTATCAGAAATCAGATCAGTATTGGCCAGTATGCCTCCTTAAAAATTGGCTATTGGTATTGGCCCCCAAAATTTCTCTGTTGGTGCACCCCTACTTAGAAGGCACTCAGCTGCTTCTCTGGCTTGCCTTAGACACATCTCAAAAGTAAAAATCTGTAGAGTGGCCTGTTGGAGCTCTATAAATAGTTTCTCAAAAAGTTATTTCTTAGATCTAGCATTTAGATCACATGCAGTAATATATCCTGTATCTAACTTAGCTGCCTCATTCCACTGTCTGGAAGGACAAGTATTGTTTGCCAAATTCCCACAGTAGAAATGTGCAGAAGGGCACGTGTCTACAACCAGAGTTCTTTGAAACTACCTTTACTTATGTACATTCCCACCTACATTTCCTACTTTCTTGGCACCCTGACTTCAACTTTGGACTGACTAGGCAGCGGAAGGAAATAAGGTAGTAAATGCTACATGTCGGCTGACCTCTGAATGTTTAGATCCAGGAAGGGAGGGAACAAGAACATTCCAGTGAGTATTACTAGCAGGTTTCATCAGTCCACGCTATAACCAACTGTGTGAATTTGCAGAAAACAGCAAGAACCATGATTATAGTCAAGAACCTTTATTTTGTTGCATGTCTTCCCTGCCTTATTATCTGGCAATTAAAGTGTGGGAAGATGGTTTGGGTTTTATTAAAAATTTAGAAATTGAGTAAATGTAGGCACAAGTTCCTTTTGCATATTGTTGGTAATGTAAACATAGCTTCATTTCTGTGCAAATGGTATTTGTATAGGCCCTATTTATTTTTTGGATAGCGTTACATTTAAACTTGAGAGAATTTTTTGGAGTAAGTTATTAGATATGGGGAACTGGCATTACTGTATGGTTGTATGGCATGTAATATAGTCATGATCCTAGCTACCTCAGTTTCCTAGAAACTATTGCAATACAAATAACTACTTCTGAATAGAAAACAAAACTAAAATAGCTTTTCATTCAGTTCGTAGATTAGAAAGTTAAAAAAGTTCCAGAGGTTAAAAAGTCTAAGTTAATTGTGAAAGCACCTTATTTTCTGGATTTATTTCTTATGCACACGTTAGTCACTGTTCTCTATGAGCTCCATCATTTAATTTTTATGTATAAAATAATAATTTAAATTGCAGCAATTTCAATTATAACAATTTAAATAATATCCTATAAATATTATAATAAATATACTTTAATAATTTTAATTATAATTTAAATTTTTGTTTTTAAATTTTAAATTTTAAAATGTTATGTTTATGTCATTTTAATTATAATTTAAATTTTTATGTATAAAAATAATTATGAAAAGGGTCATGTAGCAACAAAACCATTTTCTCAGGTGATCTTTTTCTTCCCTGGTACCACAACTAATTGATTTCAAAGCCTGCAAGTTTTCCCTAGGAGCAGATAACTCAGATTTCTCAAGGATGTATGGTTCTCTTTCTCTCTCTCTCTCTTTCACATTTCAGTGATAATTTTCATTTTACTTTTCAACAAGTTAGCCAGATCCAGTTCTTATGTCGTAGTACTGTACCATCTTTTCATACATTGTTTCCTTGGCAAGTCCCATGTCATGGAGCAGAGAATGCAGGACAGCTGAGTATTCCAGGCACGAAGCATCTGTTCCTGAGAATAAAACTACTGAATGTGACTGGCAAGGACTGCTTGGGGCAGCATATGTTAGTGGATAATATGTGACCTTTTTGTCCTCAGCAACTTGACAGACTACACTAATTTAAAAAAAAAAAATGTATATGAAATAATAGCCAACAGAATTTTTAGGTTTACAACACTGCCTTTTATTCACATCATAGTAAATGCTAAAATGTAGCATGACCATTGTAGAAATATACCTATTGATTCATAGTATACTGAACACTAATATATATAAGGTTTGATAGCACAACCTATTATTTGAGGCTACCCAAAAACCTCTCTTTATTAGAACCTGTTTCTGCTACTTATAGCTTTGCCAAACTATAACTATTTATGTTAAAATTTTCTATGTGAGGTATCCATCTCTGGCTGGATTTCTTCGATATTTTGGCCAAAATGATTTTACCTTTGCAGCAAATAAAACTAGTGAAAAATACATTGTTGTGCCCACTTTAATGAATGCTGGCCCCAGCTGTCTTTCCAGCGTGGTGCAGGGGTCTCGACCTGGTGATGTTCTGAGATTCCCCTCCAGCCTTACAATCTATGAATCTGGCAGCCCTTTCATAGAAGAATTTTAGTAGCTACATATTTTAGAGCTTGGACTTGAAATTTGGTAGGGAAGTGTACTTTTGTGAAGGTTGTTCTTTCTTCTTTCCCCTAAAATCTGTCAAACTTTGGCCAAGATAATAACTTTTGAAAAATTACAGCTTACACATATTCAGTATACGATATAGTTTTTAGCAGCTAAATTTTCCATGTTCAATCCATAGTGAGCATAACTCCACTTAGTGCCAAGCAGAATGTTTTCCCTGCATTCTCTGAATTTCACCTCTGGGCCATTGCAGATTATTCCATGTCAAGCAACTGCATTTAGAGCAAAGTAATTTATCTGTTCTGTGCTGGGCCCAGATAGCATTGAGGAGGATGCAACCTGATTCAGATGGAGGCAACAAGAGTCAAATGAAGGCTAAAGTAGAAGAGGGAGGCTGGTTGAGGACAAAAGGTGGGACTGAGACTGGACAGGCTGTGATGATATGGGTTGGTGCTGGAAGTGGCTGGACAAAGCAATTGGGAAGAAGTGAAACTATAAAGGGGAAGGAGAAGTCATAAGATTGGTGAGACTACAGCTTGCTGGGCAAGGAGACTGGAACTGGGATGCAAAGCACAAGGAGTACACACTGGGAATGGTTAAATGAGATGAATGAGACTGGGATCAAAGAACCAGTGATGGGGAAAAAAATAGGTTTGAGATGGGACAGGTTGGTTAGAAGTGGCCAGGCTTGGTTGGAGAATAGGCAGAAGAGTCCACACCTACTGAGAGATGCTTTCTTCTAGAGCCTGAAATGAAATCCAGGATTCTTAGCTCTTACTGTTTCTCTACTGCCAACAAATTCCTGTAAAACCTACTTGTTAAGAATCTTTCATCCTCTCTAGAGCAGAGGTGGGCAAAACAACCCACAGGTCAGATCCAGCCTGCCAACTGACTGGATCTGGCCCATGTCTGCTCCCACAGTACTCCACATAGGGTGTGGGATACAAGTTTGTAGTATTTTCTCTTACTTTTTCAGTATAAATCATATAATCAAATGTTATATAGGAAGATGTTTTTCTGTGGCAGAGGAGTAAATCTTAAATGTATTTGGTAATTTTCAATCTTTATTTCCTACAATTAATTTGTAACTTAACTTTTTTTTTTAAATTGAAGTTCAAAATATTTTATCATAGTTTCATCGTTGATAGGGTTGGAAGGGACCTGAGCAGATCATCAAGTCTGACTCCCTGCCATGGTGGGAAAGAGTACTGGGGTCAAAGGACCCCAGCAAGGTGTTCATCTAACCTCCTCTTAAAGACCCCCAGGGTAGGAGCCAGCACCACTTTGCTTGGAAGTTGGTTCCAGATCCTAGCTGCCCTGACAGTGAAGTAGAGCCTCCTGATGTCTAATTTGAATTTACCCTCTGCCAGCTTGTGACCATTATTCCTAGTCATTCCTGGTAGTGCTCAGGGGAACAGGGACTCCCCCAATGCCTGCTGGTCCCCCCTGACTAGTTTGTAACAGGCCACTGAATCAACCCCTCAGCCTTTTCTTGTGGAGGCTGAACAGGTTCAGGTCCCTTAGCTTCTCCTTGTAGGGCCTGCCCTGCTTGCCCCTAATCATGCAAATGGCCTTCCTCTGGAGCCTCTCCATGTTGTCCACATCCCTTCTGAAGTGCAGTGCCCAGAACTAGATGCAGTACTGCAACTGCAGCCTGACCAGTGTCACATTGGGGATGGAGGATCACCTCCATGGACCTGCTTGAGATGCATCTGTGGATGCATGACAAGGTATGGTTAGCCTTCCTAACTGCGTCCCCACACTGTTGGCCCATGTTCATTTTGGCATCAACGATGAATCCAAGATCCTTTTCTGCCTCTGCACAGACGAGAAGGGAGTTCCCCAGCCTGTAGGTATGGTGCTGGTTCTTCCTCCCCAGGTGCAGTACCTTGCACTTGTCAGTGTTGAAACGCATCCTGTTCTCATCTGCCCACCCCTGTAACCTGTCTAGGTCCAATTGAAGCCTATTCCTCCCTTCTGGCGTCCTCACTTCCACTCACATCTTAGTGTTGTCTGTGAATTTGAACAGGGTGCTTTTTACCCTCTCGTCCAAGTCACTGATGAAGATGCTGAACAGGCGGGCCTGAGGACTGAGCCCTGGGGGACCGCGCTGTGCACATCCCTCCAGGTTGAAAATGACCCATCCACCACCACTCTCTGGGTGCGGCCCTCCAGCTAGTTAGTGATCCATTTGACTGTGTAAGTGTTGTTGCCACAGTCCCCTATTTATTTATTTTTTTTTTAAACAAGAACAGGGTGAGAGATAGTGTTGAAGGCTTTCCTAAAGTCCAGAAAGACTACATCCACTGCTACCCCTGCATCTAAGGATTTGGTGATCTGGTCATAGAAGGCCACCAGGTTGGTCTGACAGGACCTGCTGCTAATGAACCTGTGTTGGCTGCCCCTAAGCATAATCTCCCCTGCTGGCCCTTCGTGGACATGCGCCAGGATAATTTTCTCAAAAAGCTTACCCTGAATAGAGGTAAGACTAACTGGCCTCTAGTTTCCCGGGTCCTCCTTCCTCCCTTTTTAAAAATGGGAACCACATTGGCCCTCTTCCAGTCCTCTGGCACCACACCAAACCACCATGAGTGCTCATAAAGCTGTGCCGGGGTCCCACATTGACCTCAGCACTCTGGAGTGGAGTTCATCAGGACCAGCTGATTTAAATATGTCCCGTCCCTCCAGAAGTTCCCTGACTAGGTCCTCACTGACCCTAGGCCTGGGTGTGTGAAATTGTTAAATAGGTTAGCTTTGTCATCTGGTGTGATGATCAGATTTCCTAGTGTGTTTTGCCAGAGGTTCCACGTTACCCAGAACCTTCTTTTTGCCCCCTATGTATTTAAAGAAGGACTTCTTGTTGTCCTTGATCTGGGTAGCTAATCCCAGTTCTATCTCTGCCTTGGCCTTCCTGACCACCCCCCTGCAGTCCTGAGCAACCGAGGTATATTCTTCCCTGGTGATGGCCCCTCCCTTCCATTGGGTGTACACCTCCCTTTTAGCTAGGAGACGTTCCCATATGCTTTTGGTGAGGCATGGGGGCTTTTGTGCCCTCTTGCCCCATTTGATCCATGTTGGGATTACCTCCCTTTGGGCTTGGAGGATCGTCTCCTTAAGGAACGACCGCTCTTCCTGGACACCTGACTCCCCTCCCCTCCGGGACCTCAGTGCCTCCCCAACTATTCTCCTTACCTCATTGAAGTCTGCCCTCCTGAAGTCCAGGGCTGCTGCCTTGCTGCAGGGCTTTACCACCTTGTGCTGGATGGTGAATTCTAGCAGGCAATGATCACTGTCGCCCAGGTGGTCGAGCACCCTCAGCCCCTCACCAGGTCGTCACCTGTGGCCAGTACCAGCTCCAACAAGGCATCTCCCCTGGTGGGATTGTGGACCTCCTGGGTTAGATGAAGATCCTGCATTTGGGCTAGGAACCTATGTGAGCAGTCAGACCTGGCTGACTGCTCTTTCCAGTATGTGTCTGGAAAGTTCATGTCACCCATGGTGACCACGTCCTTTGACCTAACTGCCTCTGTGAGCTGAATTAAGAATTCCTGGTCTAGCTCTTCCCCTTGGTTGGGTGGTGAACCCCACTGTTAAGTCCCTTTCCCCTCGACTCCCTTGTATTCTAACCCAGAGGCCTTCAGTGTGCCCCTTCTCTGACCTTGTGCTACTCATTGAGGATGTGCATTCTTCCTTGACATAGAGCGCCACACCCCCACCTCTCCTCCCTGTCCTATCCCTCCTGTACAGCTTATAGCCCTTGATATTCATCGCCCAGTCATATGTTGGGTCCCACCATGTTTCAGTGAGCCCCACTATGTCTGAGTTGGTGTCAGCTAGCAGGAGGGTAAATTCCTCCTGCTTGTTCCCCATACTATGAGAGTTCATGTAGAGGCATTTGAGGCCTCCTGAAGAGGTGTGTGCTGGCCCCCTAATCTTAGTACTGCCCAGGCCCCTGTTGCTTACCTGGGTATTTGTTCTGTTCATCTTTGGTCTAGGCTGGGCTGTTCTTGTGGGTGACGCTTGGTTTAGTGGTCCAAGGCTTCCTCTGCCTTCATCTTCCCCTTCCCAAAAGATGGCTTGTCAAGTTAACATTGCTTCGTCTTATAAGTAATTATTCACAGAAATTAAGGAACTGGGATTGCATTTGTATATGTAGCTGTGCAGTCAAAATTCTTACTGGAAAATTAACATTGTTAAGGAGTATAATAGGTAGTATTCACCTCGCCATGCTTCAGTTTATGCATCAGTTTTCTTCTGCATCAGCACCAGCAAAGTCCTTCTTTAAAATCACTGTTCACAGCAAGTGGATGGATGTTTTTAAAAACGTATTCTTTAAAAACTAGAGCTAATTTAGATACTTTGCACTTTTTGCAATTATATATAGATCCTTATTAAATATATTTGTTTTCTTAGGAAACATGGATTTTAACTTAATAGAATGGCCTGTGCCTTTATGAAGAAAATATAAACAGAAAAATACAGGAGTTGTGTGAGAAACGTTTGATTTTGTAGTTATTTAAATATGAGTTTGTGAATTAATTTTTTTTGGTTAAAGAAAATATATCTTAGTATGGAAGGCTAATGATGATGATCTAAAATCAAAAGATAACTGGCAGAGGATCATAGCTATTAATTTTCACTCTCTCTGCTACTGAATTCGTAATTTTCCCTACTGGGAATCCCACAACGGAGAATTATACATGTGCTGCTGTTCTCATCTGCGTTCACTGTTTCCCCTGAAGCATTGGTCAGAATCATGCTGTTACACTTTGGTTAATGCTCATACTGGAATATATGTTGTGTGAAAGAGCAGGGATAGGTGTGATTCTGGAATAGAAGGAATAGGTCTTAATGGAACAGATTTACAAAAGGAAGACACAGAAGACAAAACATAATCAGTGGGTGGTGCACATATAGTATTAACTGGGATGATAGATGAGTGTCTGCCAGGACTACCTGGTGCTGAAAGCTTCTGGAAATAATTCAGTGATCATGCACCTGGTCCCTGGTGAAACCATCTGGGAAGTGCATCATGTAGGCTAGAGAAGCATCACAACAGATATAAAGTGTGCTCTGAAATATTATCTGTGTTGTACCAGCACATTTCAGAAATATTTACATTATTTTTGAAGCATTCAGTGAAATTTTCTTCTGTTCTACTTGTATTAACCTTTGGGTAAACATTAGCTCTGCAGAATTATATATTAAAGAATGGATGTTTATATGCTAAGAACAAAATAGTGTGGGATGTTAGTTTTTGGAAGACCCTAAATCACCCCTTGTATGCTAAACCTTAAACTGAAGTTTACAAAGCCATTTATATCTATATTTATATGAAAACTTGGAAAATAATTTTCCTTTTTTTTTTCCTTGACTTTTAAGCGGCCCAGAGTGAGGAGCGGTTATGTGCATTTAAAGACCCATATCAACAGGACCATGGAATCAGTGAGAGTCGGATCTCTCAGGAAAATGGCACTATTTTGTGTGTGAAAGGCAGCACTTGCTATGGACTTTGGGAAAAAACACGAGAAGGAGATATACATCTTGTAAAGCAAGGTGAGAAACATTTCACTAAGGTGTAGTGGTTTCTATAATCTCTCAGTCTTTAGCTAGTAGTAATCTGTTGCTTAGAAGATGTTAAATGCTGTAGCTAGGCCCTTTGCATGTACCATAAAATTACATTACTCTTGTTTTACCATCTGAAATTTACTATAAAACAATTTAAGAAGAGAGGGTTTCTTTTGAAAAAGGGTTTTGGAAAAGACTAGAGAACAAACACATTTTTATTGTACAGTTCAAGGAAAATTAACCACAAAACACCTTATGCAGCATATCAAAATGAAAAATGTTTTTCTGAGTATATTGCATGACATCTGCTAATATGATGATAAATCTGATAAAGAATAAACTAAACTTCTTATTTAAGATGAATTTTTATATAAACTAGCCAAGTTGGACTATTCAGGAAATTACAGAAGAATGTAACAGATGTCACAAGACTATATACAAATCCCAGTATCCTGCACCCATCTCTACCTCCAAACCTCATATTCATTCCCATGCGTGTCAGTATTCAAAGCATGTCTCAAATGTTCCAATATGGAGGCAGGCAAAAAGTCTTTTTTAGCAAATACCAAAAATCTACTAGATTTCCCAGTTTAAGTATCTTTTTTGCCTTCTCCTGACTTAATAGGACAACTTTTCCATTATTAAAACTTCACAAACCTTTTTAAAACCAGTCAGTGATTGTAGGGGGTGTCACTTTTCTCTTGAAGGCTGTGTAACTGTAATTGCGGTAGCCACTAGAGCAGGGGTGGGCAAAATATGGCACATGCATTGGATCCAACCCACTAGGCTATTCTATCGAGCCCTCCAGACCCCTCCAAAAAGCAATTATTACTGGCCCGCAGCTGCCTCTTTGAAAGCCAGCAGGAGGCATGGGCTTTCGGAGGTCACATGTCATCGGACCAAGCAGGCTCTGTGCCTCCATCTCTGTGCGACTCCCAGCAATCCAAGTGGGAGCCCCATGTAGAGGCATGGAGTGCAATGGCACATGATTGGATAGTTGGTGAGTGGGGAGGGAAGCTCCTGCCTGCAATGCCAAGAGTTGCACATGGTGGCACAGAGCCCACCCAGCCTGATGTTGTGTGGATGTGAGGTTTGTGCGGCATAGTTTCTAGGGTCGGAAGGGACGTGAGTAGATCATCTAGTCCGACCCCCCCCGCCATGGCAGGAAATAATACTGGGGTCAAACGACCCCAGCAAGATGTTCGTCCAACCTTCTCTTAAAAACCCCCAGGGTAGGAGCCACTGACTAGTTTATAACAGGCCACTAGATCCCCCCTCAGCCTTCTCTTGTGGAGGCTGAACAGGGTCAGGTCCCATAGCTTCTCCTCATATGGCCTGCCCTGCTGTCCCCTGATCATGCAAGTGGTCCTCCTCTTGACCCTCTCCATGCTGTCCACATCCCTCTTGAAGTGAAGCGCCCAGAACTGGACGCAGTACTCCAGCTGCGGCCTGACCAGTGCCGCATAGAGAGGGAGGATCACCTCTTTGGACCTGCTCGAGATGCATCTGTGGATGCATGACAAGGTATGGTTGGCCTTCCTGACTGCCTCCCCACACTGCTGGCCCATGTTCATCTTGAAGTCAGTGTTGACTTCAAGATCCTTTTCCGCCTCCGTGCTGACAAGAGGGGAGTTCCCCAACGGGTAGGTATGGTGCCAGTTGTTCCTCCCCAGGTGCATCACCTTGCACTTGTCTGTGTTGAATCCCATCCTATTCACATCTGCCCACCCTTGTAGCCTGTCTAGGTCTGATTGAAGCCTGATGCTTCCTTCTAGTGTGCCCACGTCCCCCTACATCTTAGTATCATCAGCAGATTTGAACAGGGTGCTTTTTACCCCCTCATCCAAATCACTGATGAAGATGTTGAACAGTGCGCGCCCAAGGATCGAGCCCTGCGGAACCCCACTGCCCACATCCTTCCAGGTTGAGAAGGACCCTCTCGGTGTGGCCCTCCAGCCAGTTGGCAACCCAATTGACTGTGTGGGTGTTGACACCACAGTCCCCCAGTTTCTTAATGAGAACGGGGTGAGAGACATTGTCAAATACCTTCTGGAAGTCCAGGAAGACTATGTCCACCACTACCTCTGCATTTAATGATCTGATAAACTGATCATAGAAGGTCACCAGGTTGGTCTGACAGCACCTGCCACTGATGAACCCACGTTGGTTGCCCCAAAGCATGCAGTCCCCTGCTGGCCCCTCCTGGATGTGTGCCAGCATAATTTTCTCAAACAGCTTGCCTAGGATTGAGGTAAGACTAACTGGCCTATAGTTTCCTGGGTCCTCCTTCCTCCCCTTTTTGAAGATGGGAACCATGCTAGCCCTCTTCCAGTCCTCTGAGATCACACCACAGCACCATGAGTGCTCATAAAGCCGTGCCAGGGGTCCTGCAATGACCTCGGCCAATTCCTTTAGGACTCTAGGGTGGAGATCGTCCGGGCTGGCTGACTTGGACATGTCCAGCCCCTCCAGAAGCCCCCTAACTAGTTCCACGCTAACCTTTGGCCCAGGTGGGCCTCCCCTGGGGCCCGAGGGGAGCCCAGCAGGGAGGTGGCTGTTCTGGTCCCTACTTAGGAAGACGGAGGCAAAGAAATCGTTAAACATGTTACCTTTATCGTCCAGTGTGACGACCAAATTTCCCAACGCGTCCTGCAAGGGCCCCACGTTACCCGGGATGTTCTTTTTGCCCCCTATGTATTTTAAAAAAGGACTTCTTATTGTCCTTAATCTGAGAAGCTAGTCCTAATTCCATCTTTGCCTTGGCCTTCCTAACTGCCCCCCTACAACCCCAAGTGACTGCAGAATAGTCATCCCTGGTGATGACCCCTTCTTTTTAGCAAGGAGACATTCCTGGATGCTTTTAGTGAGCTATGGAGGCTTGTGTGCTCTCCTGCTCCCTTTGATCCTCGTTGGGATTACCTTCCTTTGGGCTTGGAGGATCGGCTTCTTAAGGAGCCACCACTCTCCTTGGACATCTGGCTCCCCTCCCCTCTGGGACCTCAGTGCATCCCCAACTATCCTTCTTAGCTCGTTGAAGTTTGCCCTCCTAAAGTCTAGGGCTGCTGCCTTACTGCATGCCTTTGCCACCTTGTGCTGGATGGTAAATTCCAGCAGGCGATGATCGCTGTCGCCCAGGTGGTTGAGCACCTGCAGCCCCCTGACCAGGTCATCACCAGTGGCCAGCATATAGGGTTGTGTGGGGGGTTTGTGGTGGGGGGGTGGGCCCTTCTCACCCCCGCTTCCTGTGGCTTGGGGCTTGCAGCAGGCAGAGCCCCCTGGCAGCACATGGCTCTGGCTGAATCCTAAAAGCTGCACATAACAGTATGGAGCTGGCCCAGTCCAGCCTGCTGGCATGTGCCTTTGGACCAGACCAGGCTGGCACCATGCCAGCACATGGGGTTCCTGGTACTGCAAGTGGGAACTGTGCACCTTTAGGCTGGGTCGGCTCTGTGCCTCCATGTGGGCCTTATAGCGCTCCAGCAGGAGGCTGCACATGGAGCCAACCCAGCCCAGCCCTGGAGCGTGTGCTCCTGGCTGCAGTGCCAGAAGCCCCGCATGGTGACAATGGAGTCTGCCTGGCCCGATAGTGTGTGGACCAGGAGCCATGGGGAGTTGCACGCCACTGGATCAGGCAGGTTCCATGCTGGTAGCATGCAGCTTCCCGCTGGAGTGCTGGAAGCCCCACGTGGACACACAGAGCCAGCCTTTCCAGGCCCAGTGGCACGCAGCTCCAACCTGCTTTGCCAGGAGCCCCATGTTCTGGCATGGAGCCAGCCTGGTCTGGCTTGAAGGCAAGTACCAGTGGACCAGGCTGCTTCCACGCTGTGGCATGCAGCCTCTGGGACCCAGCTGGACCTGCATGCTACTGGAAGGCTCTGCCTGCCACGGGCCCCAAGCATTCTGAGGGCTTGCCACCAGCAGCAGGCGCTGTGTGGCAGGGGGACCACACCCACCCATAAGCCATACACCCCCCCACACACCCTCCCCCCTCTACCCTTCCCCACCTATAACCCTCCCCCCCCATAGATCACATGAATCACACACACACCCAACTCGCGCCTATCCACAAACAATATACAAGAGTAAGATTTTATTTTGCACTATCATGCAATCATCTCTATGTACACTATGGAAACGTGTGTAAATCGGGACAAATATATTTTTGAAATAAAATTAAAATATGTTGTAGTTAGGGTGCACCGATAGAGATTTTGGGGGCCGATGCCGATAGCCAATATTTAAGAAGGCATATTGGCTGATACTGATCCGATATCCAATACAGCTGCCATCAGCTGGTAAGTCTGGTGTGGAAGGGAAGAGCTGTAGGGGGGCAGATCAAGAACCCCTGCGGTGAGGGAAGGGGCCTGCCCAGATGGGATGAGAGTGGGTTGCAGATGTGACTTGTGGGGTGGGGGCAGCTCCTGCCTCTGCTTGCACCCCAGCAGGGCAGAGGGAGCATGTGCCCTGAGATCTGCATGGTGTGGGGCAGGTGGCAGATGTGGGGTGGAGCCGGAGCCAGCACAGCATGAGGCTCATCTCATTGGAGGCTGGGCTCAGAGCGGGCTCCAGCAGTGCTGGGAGGAGGCTGCAACCACCCCAAATTTTGCTGCAGCTCCACTTCCAGCCCTGCCTGGCATAACCATGGCTTTTCCAGCATGTGTGGAGGCGGGGCATTCAACTGGGGCTGATGGCAACCCACTGCCTCCCAAAAGGAGTACTTCCAGTGGCAAGGGTTAGGGGGTGGGACTTCTGGTCCCAAGATAGTGATTACGGGCAGGGTACCTGTCAAGGGGCAGAGCTACCTTTGCGACCCTTGACAGCTCACCAAAAGTAATTAAGTGGCTCTGTTAGTGAAATAATTGCCCACCCCTGCACTAGCAGATGAATCATTGATTCTTAGTTTCTAGAGTCGGAAAGGACCTGAGCAGATCATGGAGTCTGACCCCCTGCCATGGCAGGAAAGAGTACTGGGGTCAAATGACCCCAGGACCAAGCCCTGTGGAACCCCACTGCCCACATCCTTCCAGGTTGAAAATGACCCATCCACCACCACTCTCTGGGTGCAGTCTTCCAGCCGGTTGGAGATCCATTTGACTGTGTGGGTGATGACACCACAGTCCCCCAATTTCTTAATGAGAACGGGGTGAGAGACTGTGTCAAAGGCCTTCCGAAAGTCCAGAAAGACTATATCCACTGTTACCCCTGCATCTAAGGATTTGGTGATCTGGTCATAGAAGGCCACCAAGTTGGTCTGACAAGACCTGCCTCTAACGAACCTGTGTTGGTTGCCCCTAAGCATAATTTCCCCTGCTTGCCCCTCCTGGATGTGTGCCAGCATAATTCTCTCAAAAAGCTTACCCAGGATTGAGGTAAGACTAATTGGCCAATAGTTTCCTGGGTCCTCCTTCCTCCCCTTTTTGAAGGTGGGAACCACGTTGGCCCTCCTCCAGTCCTCTGGCACCACACCAGAGCACCATGAGTGCTTGAACAGCTGTGCCAGGGGTCCCGCAATGACCTCAGCCAATTCCCTCATTACTGTAGGGTGGAGATCGTCCGGAGCAGCTGATTTGAATACATCCAGTCCTTCCAGAAGTTCCCTAACTAGTTCCTCACTAACCTTTGGCCTAGGTGCGCCTCCCCTGGGATCTAAGGGGGGCCCAGAGGGGGGTGATGGCTGTTCCGGTCCCTGCTCAGGAAAATGGAGGCAAAGAAATGGTTAAATATGTTGGCTTTGTCATCTGGTGTAACAACCAAATTTCCTAGCATGTCCTGCAGGGGCCCCACATTACCTGGAACCTTCTTTTTGCCCCCTATATATTTAAAAAAGGACTTGTCCTTGATCCGGGAAGCTAGTCCCAGTTCCATCTCCGCACTGCCGTTCCTGACTGCCTCCCTGCATCCCCTAGCAACCACAGTATAATCCTCCCTGGTGACAGCCCCTCCCTTCCATTGGGTGTGCGCCTCCCTTTTAGCTAGGAGACCGTTCCCAGACGCTTTTGGTGAGCCATGGCAGCTTTTGCGCCCTCCTGCCCCCTTTGATCCGTGTTGGGATTACCTCCCTTTGGGCTTGGAGAATCATCTCCTTAAGAAACGACCACTGTGCTTGGATACCTGGCTCCCCTCCCTGCTGGGACCTCCGTGCTTCCCCAACTATCCTCCTTAGCTCATTAAAGTTTGCCCTCCTGAAATGTAGGGCTGCTGCCTTGCTGCAGGCCTTTGCCACCTTGCGCTGGACGGTGAATTCCAGCAGGCGATGATCACTGTTGCCCAGGTGGTCGAGCACCTGCAGCCCCCTCATCAGGTCATCACCCGTGGCCAGCACCAGGTCCAACAAGGCGTTTCCCCTGATGGGGCTGTGCACCTACGTGAGTGGTCAGACCTGGCTGACTGCTCTTTCCAGCATATGTCTGGAAAGTTCAGGTCACCCATGATGACCACGTCCTTTGACCTAACTGCCTCTGTGAGCTAAATTAAGAATTCCTGGTCTAGCTCTTCCCCTTGGTTGGCTGGTCGGTAGTAGACCCCTACCATTAAGTCTCTTTCCTCTTGACTGCCTTGTATTCTAACCTAGAGTGCTTCAGAGTGCCCCTCCTCTGCCTCTGCGCTACTTGATGAGGATGTGTATTTCTCCCTAATGTAAAGCATCACACCCCCTTTCCTCCCTGCCCTGTCCCTCCTGTACAGCCTATAGCCCTTGATATTCACTGCCCAGTCATGCGTTGGATCCCACCACGTTTCAGTGATGCCCACTATGTCTGGGTTGGTGTCATCTAGCAGGAGGGTAAGTTCCTCTTGCTTGTTCCCCATACTACGAGCGTTTGTGTAGAGGCATTTGAGGCCTCTTGTGGATGTGTGCACTGGCCCCCTAATCTCAGCATTGCCCTGGTCCCTGTCACTTATCTGTGTATATGTTCCGTTTGTTGGCCTAGGCTGGGCTGTACTTGTAGGTGTTGCTTGGTTTGGCAGTCCAGTGCTTCCTCTGCCCTCGTCTTCCCCTTCCCCCCAACAAGCCTATTTTTAAAGCCCACCGTAGGAGATCTGCCAACCTAGAAGAAAACACATGCTTACCTGTAGGGGAAAGGTGGAGTCCATCCCATCCGAGCATGTCTCTTGTCGTGCCGGTCATTGTTGAGGAAACCAAAGCCTGCCTCGAGACGCCATTCCTGAAGCCGCCAGTTGGTCTCTGTGATGTATGTTGCATGCCGTCTTCCATGTCCACACACTGGTAGGACGGAAGAGATTCCTTAAGTCACTTATGTTGCAAAGTTCTGAGGAAAGTTCAGTAGGAACACTAAGGTGTTATCTGATATCCATGATCCTGTTGTTTCCCTCACCATGTTTCCATCCTTCTGGCAGAACAGTTTAATTCTGTGACACGTCCACCACACATGGTAGAATCCTCCCAGATGACCACACTCCCTCCAATGTTTGCTTGTTTCTATTTAATTTTGTGTTGGGTGAGAGAGCAATATCAGATTTTAAAATAATGTTCTTTTATTATTGTGCAGCTGGATATGAGGACCATTGTTCCAGATGGCCTCCCAATCTTCAGCACCAATTTTTGATCCAGTGTCAATAGCTGGTTTGGCATGAACAATGTTTTTTCCCTTTTACATGGATATTTACAGTTTATTTATATAGCACAGATAATAGGCCTTTGTGTTTTACAGCTGTGATCAATATTTTCTCAAATTCAGTCAGATTTCTAATGAGGTTTACCTTTCTTTAGGAGTATATGGGAGTGTCTCATAGCAGGTATTGGGGGAAAAAATAGGATTGCAATGTCATCTGTGGTATGCTGTATTTCTTCAAAAGATCTAAATATATTTTCTTTAAAATGTGCCCAAAATGTACACTACCAGTAACAACAGCAACTTTTTAATGTATTTTTCAAAATTCCAGTTCTGATCCATTTATCAGCGGACACTGAAAGACACAAGATTACCACACTGTGTGGTAATTGAGTAAATTATTTAAATACCTGTGGAAACTAAGTGAAAGCACCAGGAATATTTTTCTTGTAGCCTAGCTCAAGATAAAATCCTAATACTGAGTGTAGAAAGGTTGAATATTAATGTACTGCATTACTTACATAGTCTCTTTCTCTTTGTTCAGTACTAAAACTTGTCTAAATGGTATTTCGTTCAGTCCTTTCTGGATGTAGAAAACATTCTTTTTTCCTCAAAAGCATGAATTCCATATTTAGAGGAAATTGTTGGGGCTTGATTATTTTTGTTGGCATCAGAGTTGCAGATTACGAGTGTTTGTACCAGCTGGGATGCTATATTCAGGAGTTCTTGAATTACTGTGCGCCCTTTGTATTTCTTACCATAGGAGAGTATCTTTAAATTGTGGCCAGGGTATTTCCTGATTAGCACTGAGTTACTGTAGTCCTCCAGGTAATGATGGTGCTTGTGGGCATCTTATGCTATGACTTTCTGACCCAAGGGGTTCTGTACTTTTGGTTATTTCAGTAACATAACAGCTGGATCAAACCTTCTTCATTTAAAGACAGTGCTTCTCCCACTCAATTGTTGTTATTGTTATACTTCAAGCAATTCTGTGGCACATTTTTTTTAAGAACTGGGGTAGAGGTCGGGTGAGAGAGAATGAAAGAAATAGGGGAATTAGGAAGAATAACAGCATAGGAAGAAGGATTAGGGAAAGAATAGTAGCAGCAATTTATCACCTACCTATCAAAGATCGTATTCATTTACATAATTAGGTTTTACTCTAGCAACTATTTTTACCTGGATTGTAATTAGTTCTGATAATTTCTTTGCTCCACGCTTTTCTGCCAGCTTTCCATTTTAAATGGTCACATTCACCAATAAAAGTAGTTGTTCTGACTGTTACTTAGCTCAAGCTGCATCAGCTTCTTTTCTAACCTGAGGTGTTTGTGTCTGTAAGCTTGTCTAACATCTCTCTCAGCTATGAGTTGGCCCAATAAAAGATCTTGTCTCACCGTGCAAACCATGCTTCTTACATATTCTTTAGACCATCATGGCCACAGCAGCGCTATAAGACTCAGTCAGGGCTGGTGGATGTAAAGGTTTATAGACAGCACAGCAGAAACAAGGATTAAAGAGATTTGAAGAAAAAGAATATAATGTTTTCAATGACTTGTCCTTGGCATAAAGGCAGCATTAGCAAAAGATAATATGTGGGCAGTAAACACTGGAATAGTAATGAAAGGAAACTGATGGGGAACATCACGAAAAGCTGCCAGATCAGTAGGTAGGACGGTATTAAGTTTTACAGGCTTTAAAGGTAAAGACAAGAAGTTTGATCTTTTGGTGGTGTTGGTGAGGAGATGTCAGAAAAATGGGCAAAATGGAAAGATTAAGAAATCAGTTTGGGCTGTTGAGTTGAAGCTTTCAGTTGGCCACCCCTGAAGAGATGTTTCGAAAGATAGGCAGAAATGCAGGTTATGGAGCGGTGTTCAGAGAGAAGTAAGTTTGAGTCACTAGTGGGAATGTAGTCACTGAGGTCTTAGTAGCAGACAGTAAAACCTAGTGAAATGCTGTGGGGGAGAAAAATGGAAAGATCTAATGAGGCAAACTTGTGGGAGTCCCATGTAACAGAGACTGGGGAATAGTAAGGGTTAAGAGGCTCAACCTTATCACTACAAACATCTGAGAGGAGGTGGGAAAACCATGGAAGGGAGTCATGGAAGTTGAGAGGGGGCCAAGATTTCAAGATCATGTTCAAAGTTGTCAAAGGCAGTTAATGAATCAGGGAAGCAGATGGAGGACTGGCCCTGAAATTGGGCCTGGGGCACTGGAGATTCTGATAAGAATTTTTCAGGTTTGTATATAAGGCGGGAGGATTGGAGGATGTCTAAGAGAATACGACAGGGGAAACATTCTCAATAGTGGTTATAGATAGAGTTTGGAGATACTGGGGAGAAGGGATGTTAGGCAAAATGATATAAGGCTAATGGTGGTCTTTAGGATGGCAAAAGTGCCTTCTCTTTCCAGTACAAGTATGAGAGATATTGAAAAGAATATATAGTTTATCTGACCTTTGATTTTATTACAAGTGTTTATTTTAGTGCCATTTCACTTGCTTCCTTTTACAGGATGCTGGTCTCACATAGGAGATCCACAAGAGTGTCATTTTGAAGAGTGTATAGTAACAACCACCCCTTCCTTGATTCAGAATGGAACATATCGCTTCTGCTGTTGTAGCACTGACTTGTGTAATGTCAACTTCACTGAAAACTTTCCACCTCCTGACCCTACTGATACAACGCCTTTCAGTAAGTCTTCCAGCCTTTGTGATTTTATAGTTCAAGTATGATGTGAAAATAACCCTTCCTTCATGGTATTATGAAGTTGTACTGTGTTTTATGGTTTTAAAAGTAATTAAGAGGACACCGCTGCCTCTTTCTTCCTAAAGGTAACACCGTATCTGGCTTGTACTCAAATTATTTGGGTCCTGTTTACACTGGTATCAGAACCATACCAGTATTTTCACATGTTTTAAATGTGGCTGTTGCTGTTTCTTTGCTCATATTAGACAGGGGTTATTTTCCTCTGAGATGCAAGCTAGCCACAAGAGTTGCTAGAGAATCATTGATAATATGACTATCAAGGTTCCTATGGATTTCTGATCAGTAAAATAAAGTTGAGGAGCCTTTAGTTGTCTAGTGTCCTTCCCAGGAAGCTGAAATAGGAAAAAAAATTGACGCTAATCATGTTTAATCCTTCCTCAACAAAAAGAAAAAAAAATTAAATTTGTCCTTCAGTTTTTATAGCCTCACTTGTACTTTGGTACATCCTTCCTCCTGATCACATACTTCCCTTGTAAATAAGGCATTCTGTGAATGTGGAATTTGAATTATTTATATTTATATAAAATTCTTTGTCGAGCTCTAGAGAAATGCTCCAGATCATAAGTCTGCTTCTTTATTCTCAGATGGTACTTGTTTCAGCCTGGAACCTTTGCCTGTATAACACTGACATTCTTTTATAAAGCCTACTTGGATTTGACATTAGGTAGCAGCTAAGACTTTATAGAAAGAATGTATGCATTTTCTTTTATACTTACCAGATATGCTTTGTCCTTCATACACTTAGCTATACTTGAGTATTGCAGTGCACACCACCAACATTACAAACTGTATATTATTTTGTCATCTTTTATTGCTAGTAAGTCTTAATTATTTGTGTACTTCTACAGATCCTTCAAAGTAAACTAGTCAAACTGATGTAAAAATATAAATGAATTTAGGTTTACAGAAACACACGCACGCGCGCGCGCGCGTGTGTGTGTGTGTATTCATATTTTACAGGTTATTGAACTGGCCTGCTAGGATCACGCGGAAAATCTGTTGCCAAGTCGGGAACAAAATCCATTGGTTTTTTACTCTATCTTGCATTTCAAATCTGAGAAAGTTAGTTATTTCCCTTGTTAACTTGTTAAGGCATTTGAAAATACCATATAAAGCAATTCTTTCCTAGTAAGGAGTTGAGCTACATTACCCAATCACCCTTTTTCTTTTTTACATTTTTATTATTTGTAAATTTCACTGAACCATGTAATTCACAGTTAATTATGTAGAAGCAGTGTTTGGTGAATTCAGCTAACACTCAATTGACTATTATTTGTAAAGGTTTTCCACCCGATTTCCAATAACTTTACGAATATATTAAGTTCCTGGAAAACCAAATGTGAGCTTGAATAGTGGGTTGATTATTAACTATGAAGTAACAATTTGGAAACATTAAAGAGAAACACAGCATCAACTGAATCTAGTTAAAGAAAAGAGCATAGATCATTTCAAGTACTGTTCCTATGCTAGTTTTATGGCTTTCTCATGTTTGGTTTTATGGCTTGTTCACATTTGGTCAGAGGCATAACAGGGCAGTTCTGTGCCTTGGGCAGTAGTGGTGTATGGAACAGAGGTGGTATCTGGGAGGTTGGTGGTAGCAGCTGGTCAGCAGCTCTGGCTGCTGCTATTTTTGTGCTCCCCTCCCCACCCCCATACTGGTACCCTGCCCTGGTACCAACCTGGTACCCCATCACAGTATTATATTTGGTTTGCTTTTTTAAGAAAATTGTTTTAGTTCTTGGTTGTGTGAAAGACTTGCACAAACAGCTGGAGAAAGTAAGTATAGTCTAGATTCAAATATATGTAGGATATGAACAAACATACTTTTGGAACCCTTTCAAAAGGGGAGGAGGGACTCTTGTTCCAAACCTGGCAGCAGTTGTTGTTCTAACAGTTACACACCCACAAGCTGGGAACAATACAGAAGTAGCAAAACAGCTCCAATGTTAACAATACTTCATCCAAGGTTAAAGTTCAAGCAGTTCTGGTACATTTGTATCACTCCAAGCTTGTGCTCTCAGTCAGCAGTTCCCCTTCAAAATGTTATCCTTTTCAAATGGCTCAAAATATGTGTTTATGCCCCAAGTAAAATATTTGAAATACATAAAAAGCAATTTTATGTGATTGTTCAGTGACAGTAACATTGGGAGTTACAAATAACAAGAGTAGGTTAAAAGCTTTAGCTAGAAGGAGCTTTAGCTAATAAATGTTGTTGTTATTTAAATGAAATAAATGTAATGTAGTTTTTACTTACAGAAAAGTTACATATTCAGAGTTATTTTGCTTATATGAACTATGACAAGTACCCCATGTGTAAATGTAATATTTTGTTTTACTTTTATATAACTTCTGATGTCTCAGCTAATAAAATAGCTTGACCTATTTTCATCATACTTTCCAGAATTATATATATTTGGCATGGAAATGTACATTAGAAATTTCAATTCAGTAGGAATTTTCTAAAATTAAATTGTAAAACTTCAACTTTTTTACAAACTTAAATAATTAAAAAGAAAAATGAGGCTTAGCATGTTTAACTGTACAATTGCTTATTTAAGTAATCAACATTTGACTGTTTCTGATGTGCATCTGCTGGTCTTTAAGATATGGAAAGGATTCTTTTGTTTCCTCTCTTTTACCAACATCTCCCATTAGAATGCTGCATATACTTTAGGATGCAGTATAGCCCTGGGCATGCAGCCTTGCAGTATAAACAATCCAGTATTTCAGATGCTTGTGTCCAAAGAGGCAAAGAAATTAAAGAGCATCACTTTTATAAACAGAAAGATTTATCTCTATTTTTTGGTGCTATTGAAGTACAGAAAAATCTCAAAAATAGTAGTAAACTCTTTTTTTTAAACATTTTGTTTAACATGCTGGTAATTCAAATGTGGTTCATTGACTCATCTTCTATATTTTTTACATATACAAGGAAAGAAAAGCATGATTAGATCAGCCCAAAAGTGTAATTAAAAAATAAACTAAAGGACCAGAATTTGACCTTGTAATTAAAGATGTCTAGAGATCTAGGTTTGATTCCTTGATTCTACCAGAGGGCCTTGACACACATTATATTAATTATGCAATGAACTAGTTAGTTGTGTTATACATTTAGACCAGCTACACGCACAAAATAATTATTGTACAATAAAAATGCCCATCCAGATATAAAATGTCCAGCCAGCTACAACAATGCTGCTTGAAAAATGTAGGCCATTTTGGTAGCTGGTGTTAAGCTTTAAATTGAATTTGTGGCATGTCGCATATTAGGTCTTTCCTGGCCCCTTTAGCATCCCAAGGTGTGCTGCTTTCTCCCCCACCTCACTGGCAGTCTCTCTGGAACAACGTTTAATGTTAAAGTAATTTCTAGGTTAAAAGTTAAATGGATCAAATTGATATGAAATTCAAAATTAATATTACTGTGTATCCTTTCTGTAACAGTATATTGTAGGTCTGTTCTTATTGCTGTGGTGGAAAAGAAACACTAAGAGTGCACAGTGGCTTTACTATGGAGTAGACTAATTAGCTGTGAAGTAAAGGTATCATTGTCTTCACATGCGACAGTATTAAACTGCAGTAAACTAATTTATGCCACAGAAAGCTAGTACTTTCTTACAGCAGGGTAATAGACTGCAGTTAAACACAGGTATAGATGCTGACCACAAGTGTAAATTGCACCTGGTCATCAGGGACACAGACTACTGCCTGCTGCCTAGCCACACAGCTTCACACTTTGTCAGTAACCGTGTGTCCCAGCCAGTCCCGCCCTCCCCCCACGCACCTCTGTGAGCCCATAACTGCTCTGCCTCAGCTCAAACTGTTGTCCTGGGTGTACGTGTAGATGCTGTGCTCAGGAGTAGCTTACTTTGGCTCAGACTGGTCTGAAGGTTATTGTTTTGCATTAATTGTATGTGTAGATGTACCCAGCGACTATAGGTTTTAGAGAATTTGAAAAATTTCCAAAGTGAAGGGAGTTGGTATTTCTCTGCTATGGAATGCTGATGTGATGATTTACCATTCCAGAGATTCATCGTAACCTTTTTTTTAAGTAGTGTTCTTACTATTACAGTTAAACAGGTTAAATATGTAAACGTAACGGCTAACCTGTAGTGGGTGGGTAAAGTACTCGCCTTAGGCTTCAGTTCAGAAGGTGTGCTGCCACCACTGCAGGTTCCACATGAGGAGCTAAGGGCTCATTCCCTCTGCACCACCAGGGGGCCAAAATTTTAATTACACCCCGATTACAAAAGTGGGAAATAGGATCAGATTAGTGAAAGCTGTAAAGGCCCATACATACTGTTTTTGAGAGGCAGCAGTTTTGATTTTTGATGCAACAGGTATAGGGATTCAGTCCAACTCTTGATGAAATTAGGAGCTGGGGAAACCCCTTTGGCTCTACAGGGAAGTAATGGACCTCCTGAAATTAAAGCGAGAAGCCTACAAGCAATGGAAGTCGGGAACAGCTACCAAAGAGGAGTAACTTAGTAGCCGCTCACACCTGTAGGGAACAGATCAGGACTGCAAAAGCACTAACCAAACTTAAATTGGCAACTGGAATCAAAGACAGCAAAAAGTCCTTCTTTAGATATGTAGAAAGTCACAGAAGGAACAAGGGAAGCATAGGGCTCCTGATGAATGAAATGGAATGCCTGTTAACTGACACCCAGAACAAAACCAAACTCCCGAATGAATACTTCACATTGATAGTCTACCAGTGCAAAGGTATTAGCCTGCTTGACAAGATACAGGATGGCCATGGTGGGGGTGACCTCCCTCCCACAGTTGGTGTAGATTTTGTGGGGGAGTACCTACAAAGGGTGTAAATATCTATAAGTCAGCTTGACCAGACAAACTGAACCCTGCAGTGCTAAAAGAACTGACCAATGTCATCATGCAACCCATGGCAAAGTTATTGGAAGACTCATGGCACTTGGGAGAGGTCCCAGAAAAAAGACTTGAAAAAAGGCCAATGTGATACTGATCTTTAAGAAAGGAAGAAGGGAGGACCCAGGAAACTACGGGCCAATAAGTTTGACCTCAATCCCAGGTAAAATCCTAGAGAAAGATCATCAAAGAAATCATCACACACAGGCTAACTGAAGGCAGTGTTCTGAGGGGTAGCCAACATAGGTTTGTCATGGGCAGGTCGTACCATACCAGCCTCATTCTCCTCTATGATCAGGTTACTTGCCACCTAGATAGAGGAAAAGGGGTTAAAGTCATATACTTGGACTTCAAAAAAGCCTTTGACCTGGTCTCCCATGATGGCCTCATGGTCAAATTGGGAAAATGCTGTCTGGATTACTTTATGGTTGGGTGGCTAGGTAACTGGCTTCGTGGTAGGACCCAAAGGGTACTGGTTGGCATAACTGAGTCATTGTGGCAGAGGGCAACCAGTGGCATCCCTCAGGGGTCAGTACTTGGCTCTTTAACATGTTTATTAATGATTTGGATTCAGGTATTACAAGCAATCTGGCAAAGTTTGTTGATGGCAACAAGCTATGGAGCAATGTTGTCACACTTGAAGATGGACTGGCAATACAGGCTGACCTGGACAGGGTTGTGAAGTGGGCAGACCTCAAACTGATGTCATTTAATACAGAGAAATAAGTGCTCCATCTGGGGCGAAATAACCCATAACATGCTTACAGGCTCGGCAGTGCTCTGCCTGCCAGCATTACAACTGAATGAAACCTGGGTGTCATGACTGACAACAAAATGAACATGAGTTGCCATTGCAATGTTGTAGCTGGCAGAGCTAACCAAACTCTGGCATGCATCCACTGGGGCATCTCAAGCAAGACAGAGGATGTCATCCTCCCACTCTACTCGGCCTTGGTGAGACTGCAGCTGGAGTACTGCGTCCAGTTCTGTGCACCGCACTTCAGGAAGGATGTGGAGAAGCTCAAGAGAGTCCAGAGGAGGGCAGCATGCATGATTAGAGGCCTGGAGACCAAGATGTGTGAGGAGAGGCTGAGGGACTTGGGACTGTTCAGCCTGGAGAAAAGAAGACTCACGGGGGACTTGGTTGTAGCCTATAAGTATATCAGAGGCATACAGCAGGGTTTGGGGGGAGTAGCTATTCACCAAGGACTGCCAGGAGAGGACAAGAAGTAATAGGTACAAGCTGATTGAAGATCGCTTCAGGCTGGACATAAGGAAAAACTTCTTTGCAAGCCTAGTGCCGAGAGTTTGGAACAGGCTTCCCCCAGAAGTGGTACAGTCATCCACCCTGGCAATCTTCAAAAAACGTCTTGATGCCCATCTTGTTGGGATCATTTGAACCCAGCAGTCTTTGCTGCCCACGTACAGGGGGGCTGGACCTAATGATCTGTAAGGTCCTTTCCACCCCCTAACAACTATGAAACTATGGAAATTTAGAATTAGGACATATCAGTCTTGATTGCATTTGCTGGCTCTTGTTATGGAACTGCTGTGGAAGCTGACAATTTAACCAGATTCAAAAAGGGATTGGACATATTCTTTGAGGAAAGAGGCATCAGTAGCTATTGAGCGTGTGAGTTATATGTACAGCCTCTGAATCAGAAATTCCAGGACCTTGAATGGTACAGGTTACAGATGAGAGAACAACAGTTTCAGGGGAAAAAACTCTGGTCATACTCTGTTCACTCCCTTTCCCCATCCACTCTGCCACTGACGCACAGGATATTGGGCAAGGTGGACCTATGGTCTGACACAGTAAATGGCAGTTTTTATGTTCTTACTATTAATATTAAGCAATAATGTTTTCAGTTACAGCTGATTTTATAGAAATCAAACACTTCTTTCCATCGTGGTGATGTTCTTTCTGGTCAAAGAAAATAGTCTGTCAATGAATGAATTACCTTATTTGCATTTTTACCTTGATCATATTTTCATGATATATGGAGTACACTTGGGTGTACTCCAAAGAGAAGTTTCCAGACCCCTGAAAAATGGTTGCTCTTTTGTAGAGGAGAGAAATAAAACCAGAAGGGTCATTCTCTCTTAGATCTCATTGAGTAATTGGGGGGATTGGGCTGAATATGGTCTATATACCATTATGTTTGTGTGGTGGGCCAGAACTTATGATTAAAAGGCTTTTTTTCTGCTCTTCCAGGGGGGTGTCAGGGTGAAAGTCTACTTTAGCCTCTTTCTGCTGCTGCTTCATTGTGGGAAAGGAGGCAGCTAGTAAAAGTAGTGGGAACACTCATACCCTATTCCTGATTTCCTCTTCGCTTGTTATAGGTGGATTTTACCAGTACAAACCACCACATCCTACTCTTCTTTCCCACTACCTTCCAGGAAAATGAGTTAAACCATGAAAAAACTTGCATTTCTTTGTACATATGAGGTGACAGAGGAACAAGGAAGACCGTAGCTGCTGATTGGCACTCCTGTGTCCATTTCTGTGAACAGGTGGAGTAGGCAGTACAGGTTGTTGTTGTCCCTTCCTGTTTCACTTGAAGGGGGAGCATACCTAAGAGATGAGAAGTCTTGAGACTGTTTGTTCAAGGGGTGACTGCCTCACGAAAAGAGGAGTTTGCTTAGAGATAGCTAGATGTTCTACATGAAGGGACCATGCTGTTATGCCAGGATGTGGGTGGCCAGGTCTGGGGCCACTTGGAGTTTGAGGCACCAAACATGGTCATGGATGGGATCCTAGGAGAAGCCAAGTCAGGGAGCCAGGAGGTCAAGTCAAGAGTGGGATCTCAGAGGAAGCCAAGTTAGGAAGCTGGGAGATCATGCAGAGAACAGAGCTGAAGAGTGAATCAGAGGGAACAGCAAAGCAGTCTAGGGTCAGGTCGAGCACAGTTGGCAGGAAACTTCCTATCCTGGGTCAGAGGTTTTTATGGGGGAAGTGGAGGTTCAGTTGATACCAGCTGGTCACTCCAGTGATAGGGAATGGGTGGATGGCTCTGCTGGAAGCTTCAGGCCAGCCTCGACTAGCCTCAGGGTGCCTGTCCCCGTGTAGGGAGGCTGCTCCGATGTGCTGTAAATACACAATTAATCAAGTTTGCTGTAACATGCTAATTAGTACGCTCCAGCCAGCCTTTGCATTTCATATATCAATGTCCCCACACTTCAAATTGGTGGTGGGAGCACTAACTAAAGCTCATTTGATGAGCTTCTATTTTGAAGCGCAGAGATGCTGATACATGACACACTAGGGGCACTTTAATTAAAGTGGCTCTTGGGGCTGCTCTTATTAAAGCACCCCCCCCCACCCCCGACCATGTGTGAAAACACCCTCAGTGACTAGCCATGGGTTGGCAGGCCTGGATGAGTGGCTGTACTGCCAGGCTGAGGCCTAAGGTGTGAGATTGTAATGTGACACATGAAAACATGCTCTTTATGAGGGGAAATAAGATAAACTCTTTGCAAATGGAAAAATTAGAATACAAGTATTTTTATTCTCTTAGTTAACAAGTGACTGAAACAAACAAATGGCTGATACATGATACTTTTATATCTGCTTCTTCAACCTTAACTGAATATCTAATTCCTGTTCTCATTTTTTACTGAAATTAGATAAATGGTTTAAAAATGTGTAGTTGGTATATTTTTGCCATTGATTATTGGAAACAAAGTGCATATTTTCTGTCAGTGTTTATACAGGGAAGTTGGACTGATGCTAGGTGAAGCACAAATTGGGATATGTTGATTAAAACCATCCAGTGTATTGTCTGTGGAGACGAAGGCAAGTGGGATTAAAGTAGGGAGGATACGTAGAAGATACAGAAGTCTGACAGGGAGTTAGAGGCAGATAGAAGCAGAAAGTGGACCACATGGTAGTTTCTGTAGAAACGGGCAAAAATCTAGTTTTTGTAGAACAAGCTGAGAGACTTAGTAGTCACACAACACTAAGATATTTAGTGTCACTCTTTGAATAACTATTGTAATTAAAAATGGATTTATTAAAAGCTGAATATTAGCTTTAATGGCATGTAATATTATAGAAGGCAGGGTAGATATGCACCTATACAGACTAACTAAATAAGATTTTTATATATAGATGTATAATTTTACTGGATTATATTACCTATATCTATATATAGATAGATATCTTATTTAATTAGTCTGGTTTTCTGCCCCTCTTAACACAGATATAGATAAATTTTTGTGCTGAAACACTTCATCAGGTGCTGTGAAAAGAAGTGCAGATAGCAGAGTAGACGGGGAGAGAAATTAGAATACAAAAGATGGGGGAGGAGAGGGAGGGAGAGAGCAGGGAAGGGGCAGCGCTATGAAGGACAAGCAAGCAAATATTAAACCACAGGAACAAAGGGGTTACAAAAACTAATCCAGGTAATGGGATGAGAATCCATAGCTCCTGGTTAAACCATGCTTAATACAGTCCAGTTTGTGCATGAGTTCTTGTTCCACAATTTCTCATTCAAAATGTTTTCTCTCTTTGTTTTTGGCTGAGAGCAGCGGTCTTGAGGTCTAGCAATCTTCAACTCCTATTCTCAACAAGGCACCAGGCAAAAATTCAAAGGAGAAAATTCAAAGGCATTTTTCCTAATAGAATTTCATTTTATGAATAATTTTCTTATTGCTGTCAAGCTGCTGTTTTCATTGCATTTGATAAATGAGAACAGAACACAATGACTTCTAATCAGGGCTGTATTAGCAAAAATCAGTAGTACTATGTAGTCTTGAATTTAGAGGACAAGGACCTTACTAGAGTTTTCAGAAAATCTATTTGAATCTGAAAAAAACTATGAGAGAGAGAAGGTATGGTTTGACAGTTACTTTGACACAACAATGAAATGTGTGCATTGTGATAAGGATGTAGATCACACTTGTTCTTAAAAGGCACTAATTGTGCTTCCTTTCCTAATTCTTAGGTCCCAGTCCTAAAAATATACTTGGGCGTAATTTTAAGCATAAAAGTAATTTCTTTGTTTTTGGTGCATTACACTGTGAGTTTCGTAGGACAGCGATCAGGTTGTATTTTTATCTCAAAAGTGTTATGCATATTTCTAGTTATACAAATAAAAATATTTTGCTTATGAATTTTGGGTGTGGTACAAAGAAATGTCTACTTAATGATCATGCTTCATCTGTTGAGAATGGATTATTTGCATATTAAACCACACAGTAGCAGAGATTGATGATTCACAGGTTTTATGTAATATCTAGCGATTGAAATAGAGATTCTAGGTCTACCATGAGTTGCTTCCTTGTACATAATATATTTTTAAGTCCTTCCAGCAAGACTTTAAAAAGATTTATGATACCCGAAGATATTTTATCAGTATGCTTCCTATGATTGTAATAATTAACTGTTTTTCCATCTTTATGTTGTAATAGACTTTTAAGGACATTAAACTTAATGTGGATATTACCACAGTACACAGTGTACCTTTGCTGTGTGAATGCCATGTAGAAAGAAAGCAAAAGCAAATAAATCGTATGAGAATAAGAATCCTTGGGCTGCATTTTAGTTGTAAATGGGACTATAAAAGGAAAGGGTATTTGGCACAATATTATTTTACTACTTCTCTTTTACAGCAGATAGAGAAATATACAAAGATAGTCTCCATTTCAAAGATGTGATTCATGTGTTCTGATGCCTTTAAGTTGTTCTAGACAAATTTCTCAGTCTATTTAGGAGGCATAAATTGAAAGATAACTTTAAGACTACTTGTAACTTCAGAAATAATATGTTTGGGGCCTTTCCAGGATGAGAAGGAAGATATCGGTACATTTTCTTGGGGCATTCTGCATCTGTCGACTTACATTATATTGTGGGCGTGTATACACAAGACATTTACTTTTAAGTTGACTAATTAGCTTCTCAGTAAATGTCTCAGCACCTACATGTGCAGGACACTGAGGCTGGAGTAAACTAATTAACTCCACAGCAGAATAGTACTTGTAAACAAAGTTTACCCTGCTTCAGAGTGTTTTACTCCGCAGCAGCACACATGTAGATGCTGATGCAGCTGGCTGGGGCATAGGGGTACTTCAGTGCGGAGGCTGCCTGCGCTGAAGCCAGCCCCTCCACAGCATGTTAAGCCAGGGGGAAGCAGCCCCGGGTTGCCAGATTGACCCCTGTGGCTTTCTGCTAGCCAGGGTTGCTCCAACCTGGCTCCATGTGCTGCAGTCCTGGGCATATGTTCAAATGGCATACCTGGGAGCAATAAACTCTGGCACAGTAAACCCTGGAATTTATTGCTTTGCATTTAATTGCATGTGTAGACATGCCCTGTTAGTAGCTTCTGTTGAACCTACAAGACTTGTCTTTCTGTCTCTAAGTTTAAGTGTTTATATATACAACGTATTAGCATGTGGAAAGAACAGCATGCCAGGACTATTTCTTTTGTTGATTCTCTTGAAATCCTGCCTGCTAGGAATTCTGTTGGTTAATTCTCAGGATGTTTAGTACCGCTTGGCAGATACAACATTAGAATCCTATGAATACTTCTACTACAGCAAATAATTGAATATGGGAAAGAGAGGCTGCCTCTTTAACTAACACATAGTATAATATAATACATGGAAATATGAATTCCACATGTTCTCTTGTTTTGTACTTTCTTTTGAACCTAGTGTGGCCAGGGAACATTGAAAGTGGTATTCTCTGATTTTGGGGCGTTTAGGCCTTGCCTACATACAATTTTTGTGACCAGTGGAAATTGGTGCAGCTGTTTAGCATAGAATCAGGTACTGATGTAACAGTATTTATATCAATATTATTTGAACGTCTGTTCACCAGAGCCCCCCAAGGGATGACAAGATCGAACAGTCACAAACTCCACTGTGACCAATTCAGGCTGGACATAAGAAAGAACTTCTTCACTGTCCAAGCCTCCAAGTTTTGGAACAGACTGCCGCTGGAGGTGGTTCAAGTACCCACTTCGAATGCCTTCAAGACGCATTTGGATGCTTATCTTGCTGAGGTCCTATGATCCCTGCTGACTTCCTGCCCCTGGGGCAGGGGGCTGGACTCGATGATCCTCCGGGGTCCTTCCAGCCCAAATGTCTATGAAATCTATGAAACAATGTTATATGAACTAACATTCTTACAGCTGCAACCACGTAAAATTACAATTTCACAATATCAGCTTCTAAATAAGTAAAAAAAAATAAAAATAAAAAAAATCAGTGAACACAAAAACTTTGAAGACCAGTCCCAACCAACCTATTAAAACATGCTCAAAGGGAGGTAGATAATTTAAGAGGATATTTATAATTAAGGCTGAATCGTTTGAAAACTTTACAAGAAATATTGCAAACTGTTAGGATGCTCAAGAGTCCGTAGCAAATAACTCAAGAATGATCCATTAGCACTTTTAAGAAAGACAACAATACTAGTTTCCATCAAAGACAGATGTGACAATCTACACTGTAAACTTACTGTGCCAAGTGGCGGTGCACTCAAACATGTTGCGCTGCTCTGTGCATGGCCACATGTAGACATTAAATTTCTACTGGTAGAGTTGCTACTCTCTCAGTAAAAACCATGGGTACTTTTACACATGCTCGGGCGGGGCGGGGAATGGTACTTTAAAGTGGCTCTGAGAGCTTTGCTAATTAAAGTGCCACAGCGTCTTGTGTATCAGCCTGCCCACACTTCAGTAGCAGCAGGGGTCTTGAACTAAAACTTGTTTGAGCTTTAGTTCAAACACCCCCACCACCATTGTGTAGCATGGGGATGCTGATGCATGGCATGCGGGAGGCTGCTGCAGTAATTACCACGGTTTAGCAGACTCAGTTAACCAAGTCTGCTCCAATGCTGTAATTACAGTACGTCAGACCAGCTTCAGTGTTCATGTACAGACAGACATTCAGGATTTTTCTCCCAGAGCAAAAATGGATGTTCCAGGAGAAAAATAACCTGGGAACAATTAGGGTTAAATAACTCCTGGGAAGTATTCCTCTTGGAGAACAAACTTCTGTGCCTGTATGTACCTTTTGGGAGAAGCTGCAGCACAGTCCTCGAACATCCCAGAGTGCTTTGCTCCCAGCCCCTCCCATAGGTCCAGAAAGACAGTGTCACTTGGCTTAGACTCTACTGCTTCCATCAAGTAGAGAATCCCTTCATGCATTTCTGCTATCTGTCACTAGGCAGACTGGGAAGTCTGCAGAGAACACTGAGATGTGTGCGCAGGGGTTTCCTGTCTGTATAATAGTTCAGTATTTGAAAGTCTGTTCAGGGGTCTCCAGGTATGTTTTTCTACCAGGAAAACAAACCTAGAAGAATTACACTGCATCATTTGAATGTCTGTATGAAGCCTGTGCTGCCTTCTGAAATAGAAGCAGTGTGCTCTATTTTCAAGGTGCTATGCCTGGCTAAATTAACACTGCTTCAACAGTTTTGTCTAGGAACTAAAAGCCTTGGATGTGTAATTGTGGATATGGGTCATGATTCAGTAGTTTAAGGTTAAGCTTGATTTTTGTGCTTGCCTGTTTTATGCACGTTATATAAAGCCCACAAAAACAAATGTTTTATATTCTTGAAGTTGCATTGACAGCTGTAGTACTAGTTTAGCTTATGTCAGGGTTTTCAAACTGTGGGTTATGACTCCCAGGGGGTCGTGAGCAATTAAAAAGGGGGCTGCAAACATCACAGGGGTATATACAGCGGTGTGGGGGAATGGTGTGCAGGGAAGTGACACATGGCAGCACAGAGTAGTGGATGGTGGTAGTGGCTGCCATGTGCAAGCTCCCTGTTCCCCACCATCGCCATCCAGCACTTGGGTTTGTGATATTACAAAGTTTGAGAACCCCTGGCTTGTATAATTAGATTGGGATTCCAGGAATCTAGGTTACTTCTGTTTATATGATGGTACTTGGATCAATTGTAGTTAGTATAGACCAGGGCATAGAATTTGTGTTCCATATCCTTTAAAGTTAGATGCTGAGAAATTGCTGTGTTTCTATAGTTATAAAAAAAATCACAATTTTTTCTGCTGATACAACAGTTTTATGATAAGTAATGTTTACATTAACTAGCACAATGCAAGTCTATATGAATTATCAAAATGTACTATCATGTGTTATGTTTTTCTAGAAATTGATTAGTAGATGTATATTGTTCAAGTGCATAGCTCTCAATTGTATAGTGAATGTGCTGATTACAGATATTAATGTATGTTTTCCTACTGTTATCTCCTCTATTTCCAAATTTTAAACTTGTCATCGCTGTTGGGGTAGCGTTGTTGTTTTATTTTTTTATTAGAAGTTTGTTTGATCTTGTTCTCGTCCTTCATAATTTAGTAGATGGCTAAGAATATTAATTATAAATCCTTTTTTCCTACTCTGCTGTACCAGTACTATTCCTCATATACCATTTTGTCATGGTTTTACTGTATGTGTTTTGCTTTTAAAACTACTTAGTTGAATGGAGTCAAATTTAAAAGAACAAGGACGTTTTAAACTGCAGTTACAGAGAACTTGCTCAGGTACAATCAGCTCAAACCACTGAAACTTTATTTGCAGGTTTTTCTATCCTGAATATGGTCATTGTGAGAGCAGTCTTACTCTACACAATGTTTGAAATTAGAAGCAACACACACAATTTACTTTTAGCAGCCTAGAATAGGTCTGTTGTAGATCACCATATTCAGCATGAATAAGCCTATTTGTGCAGCATAGAGTTGATGCACTAAAAAGCTCTCAAGGGATTTTCTTTCCTGTTTTCTTAATTAGACATTTTATATAAGCCTCGCTTGATCCTGTCCAGTGATGTCGTTTGCTGACCAAAATTTGACACCATAACAAAGATCTGTCTAATGCTAACATGTTGCAAGATGTGAGTCCCTTTTCTTGGCTGCGGAAATGATTAACTTTCTCTCAGACTTAACTTTTCTGATAGAGTTCACATTTAAACACTTACCTGAGCTGTTGTTCACTCCTGTCTGTAAATCAAAGACACATGGTATGTTCATTTTGCTGAATACTCCCAGAATAGAGCGTAGCAGCTCACAGTGAACTATTATAGACCATGATTCCAAGAAGAAACTGGAAATCCAAATAGATGATTACAAGGAACTTCACTGTTTTATAGTTAGTGTTAGACACATCCTAGACTCAAGCCCCTGCTCTTCACTCAGCTTCACCTAACCCAAGTCAAAATTCTTCTTTGCTAGCGCTACATTGAATTTGAGCACAACTACATCATTTACAGTTATTTTTCAGGCACAGCATTATGTATAATAGTGTGAGGTATGTCCTCAAAATATAGATTGTCTTGAAATAAAATACTGACAGTATTTTCCTGTCGAGTCCACACTTTTAGGAAACAATTGGTAAAGCTTTTACTAGTAGCATAATGAAGCCTGGGTAAGGATGCCAGAATTACTTCTAGAGGAAGTGTTGAAAAAAGTTGGGATTATGTTTATTATATCCAACTATCATATAACTCATCCCCTTGAATTGCTAGCTGTAGGCTTTTAGGTCTTGAAGGCCATTGAATACTGAGATCATTGCAAAATCATCACTAGGTGAACAGAGATGGCTGAGTTCTTCAGACAGGAACCTCAGAAGCTGAATCGTGGCATATGCATCAGGTTAGTCATTGCCCGCAGTTATAGTGCAGTTCTTTTATTACACCCAGCCCTACTATGTCTAAGTATCTTCTACAAATAAGAATTAAAAAAGACTAAAGTATACACATTTATAATTAATCTCCCTTCTTCCACTTCAACGCTTGAATAGCAAATGGTTTGTGTACTGTGAGGAAGTAGTTTTTCTCTTTTTACAGGTCATCTGCTATGTGATTTTCAAAGAGAAGACAAGTTCAAATTAATGCATCATGTATTTGGGCTGCAGTGTAGTGAGTTCTCTGATAATTCTGAGTTCCTTTTGGAAGTAAACAGCAGAATATATCAATTTAGGGATTCTCCCTGTTGTTAGAAAATGGCAAATGTAGTGACTTTTTTTTTTTAAGAGAAGGAGTGACGCAGGCAATGATAGGTCCATTTAGCTTGATTTCAGTGACCCTAGTACTGATATTGAAGGAAAAAATAACCAAAGATAAACAGAAAAATGAGACAAAACGCATGGTTTATACAAGGAAGATTGTATCAGACTAATTTAATGTCCTTCTTTGGCAAGAGAACTTGTTTCTTAGACAAAGACAGTTCAGTGGAGGTAGTTTATCTAGATGGGAGAGAGGAGGAAGCTTTTCATACTGTGCCTCATGGGAAATTATTGGTCAAGCAGATCAGGATCTAAGCTACAATCAAGGACCAGTTCTCAGTTGGTCCAAAGAATCGGGATCAAGGCTACAATCATGAGGTTGATAAAGAATTCGCTAAAATGGACACTACAGTGAGTTATGTTGGAAAACAAATGATCAGGATAGAGAGGACATGAATATTTCCAGTAAGCCTTAAGGATCAGTTCTAGGGCCTATCCTGTTTACAATTTTCATTAGTAACACTGGCACTGAGATTGGATATATCCTTATGAAATTTGTAGATGACAGTAGGCTGGGGGTTTTTGCCAATATAAAAGAATGTGGGATTGTTATACAAGAAGATTTAGTTTGGGATGCCAAACGTGCAGCCCACAATGCTCCCAAAAGGGCTGGGAATTCAGGAGTTGGGCCAGTGGTGAGTAGGGCTTGCTACAAAATTTGGGGCTATGGGTCCCCATTGGGGATGGCTTTGTGATGCAGCAGCAAGCAATGGTAGTACCAGTACAGTACCACTCACCCCATTGCCGCTTGTCTTTCCATTTACCATGCCACCACCAGATCTGGACGTGGCTCGCAAGAAGCCCTGTGGTCCAGTTCTAGCCCATGGCACAGGTTGAGCTTGACCCATTTGTTTTAGATAATCTTGTGGAGTAGAGGAATCAAAATGGTATGAAGTTTAATAGCATAAAGTGCTCGAAGTCCATGTACTTAGGACCTTTGCCTATAAGATGCGGGCTCATAGATTAGTAACAACTGAGGAAGAGAGGGAGCTAGGTATATTGGTTGATTGTAGGATGACCGTGAGCTGCCAGTGTGGGGGAGGTGGGGGATGCTAAGGCAATTCTGGTGTTTTATGGAGGTTATATTCAGTAGAAACACGGACATGTCTGTACTACTATATAAAGGTATGGTTAAGATTGAGAACTGTGCACAGGCCTGGCCAGCAATGCTTTTAGAAAAAGAAATTAAATTGGAATGGGGACAAAGAAAGGCTACTGAGATGGTTAAGGGAATTGGGAACCTTTATCTTTTGAAAGGAAAATAAAAAAAGCTTTAGCTTATCAAAATGAAACTTGAGAGGGTTATGATTACTTTTTAAAAAAACATTAATAGGGTGAATGTTTCTGAGGTAGAAGAGCTTTTTGAGCCAAGTAGTGGAGGCAAAAGAATATGAATTACTTTAATACTGAATTTGGTAAGTTTATGAAGGGGATAATAAGATCAGGAGTTCTTGGTTCAGCAGTCAGTGTGTGATTCATGGCCTCTTCCAGTCTTATGTTCTTACAATGCCCTGAGGTAAGTGGGGAAGTGGGAAACCTGGAGGAAGAGCAAGAAGGGGGGGGGCAACAAGAGAGGTGTTCTCATACTTCCTGAAAAATCAGGGAAATCAACTAATTACTTTAGATGCTTGTATACAAATGCATGAAGACTAGGAAACAAGCAGGAAAAATTGGAAGTCCTTGCACAGTCACAGAACTAGAATAACAGATACTTGGTGGGATAGCTCACACTGTCATGGATAGTGACAGTGGATAACTCATGATTGCTCAGAGCTCCAGCATGAAACTGGAGATAGGCCTGTTGAGCATCTCTGGGTTAAGGTCAGAGGGGAGAGCAATAAGGGTGATGTTATGGTGGGGGTCTGCTATAGACCACCAGACCAGGAGGGTGAAATAGATGAGGCTTTCTTCAAACACCTAGTGGAAGTTTCCCAATCACAGGCCCTGGTTCTCATGAGGGACTTCAGTCACCCTGACATCTGCTTGGAGGGCAATGCAGCAGTGCAAAGACAATGCAGAAAGTTTCTGGAGTGTGTTGGGGACAATTTCCTGGTGCAGGTGCTGGTGTGGCCAAATAGGGGCCATGCTCTTCTTGACCTCCGGCTCACAAACAGGGATGAATTGGTAGGGAATGTAGTAGTGGATGGCAATTTGGGCAGCAGCAACCATAGTTTCACAGTTTCTAGGATCGGAAGGGACCTGAACAGATCATCAAATCTGACCCCCTGCCCTGGGCAGGAATGAGTACTGGGATCATAATACCCCAGCCAGATATCTATCCAACCTCCTCTTGAAGACCCCAAAGGTAGGGGAGAACACCACTTCCCTTGGGAGCCCATTCCAGAGCCTGGCAGCCCCAACCATAAAGTAATGTCTCCTAATATCAAGCCTGAACCTACTCTCAATCAATTTGTGGCTGTTATCTCTTTTTATCCCAGGTGGTGCCTGGGGGAAACAGAGCCTCACCTGTTTTCTGCTGGTCCCCCCAATAAGGTTATAGATGGCCACCAGATCCCCTCTCTCTCCTCTTGCGGAGGCTGAATAGATTCAGGCCCTTTAGTCTATCTTCATAGGGCCTGACCTGCTGCCCCCTGACCAAGCAAGTGGCCCTCCTCTGGACCCTCTCAGTACTAGCCACATCCCTCTTGAAGTGTGGTACCCAGAACTGGATGCAGTACTCCAACTGTGGCCTGACCAGCAGCGCATAGAGCAGAAGGATCACTTCCCTGGACCTGCTTGTGATCTATCTGTAGATGCACGACAAGGTGCGGTTAGCCTTACTGACTGCTTCTTCGCATTGACGGCTCATGTCCATCCTGGAGTCAGCAATGACTCCAAGATCCCTGTCTGCCACTGTGTTGTTGAGAAGAACCATGAGTTGATAGAGTTCAGGTTCCTGAGGAAAGTAGAAGAGTAAGGACCCTGGACTTTATGGGCAGGATCCCCTGGGAAGCCAGTCTGAAGGGGAGAGGAGTCCAGGTAGTCTTACTGAAAGTGCAGGAATAAACCATCCTGATGTGCAGGAAGAACAGTGAGTATGGCAGAAAACCAGCTTGGCTTAGCAGGGAGCTTTTTAGTGAACTAAATCACAAAAAGGAAGCTTATAAGAAGTGGAAACTTGGACAAATAAACTAGGGAAGGATGTAAGAGCATTGCTCAGATATGCAGGGATGAAGTCAGGAAGGCCAAAGTGCAACTGGAGTTGCAACTAGCAAGGGATGTGGAGGGTAACAAGAATGGTTTCTCTACAGGTATGTCGGTAGCAAGAGGAGGATCAGGAAAAGTGTGGGTCCCTTACTAAATAGGGGAGACAACCTTGTGACAGCAGATGCAGAAAAGGCTGAAGTGCTCAGTGCCTTTTCCCCCTCAGTCTTCACAAGCAAGGTCAGCTCCCAGACTACTGCACCAGGCAGCACAGTTTGGGGAGAAGGTGAGCAGGCAACAGCGGCGAAAGAACAGGTTGACGACTATTTAAAAAAGCTGGACATATACAAGTCCATGGGGCCAGATGGGATGCACCCAAGGGAATTAGCTGGTGAGATTGCAGAGCCACTGGCCATCATATCTGAAAACTCATGGTGATCAGAAGAGGTCCCAGATGATTAGGAAAGGGCAAACAGTGGCCATATTTACAAAAGGGAAAAAGGAGGATCCAGGAAACTGCAGAACAGTCAGCCTCACCTCAGTCCCTGGAAAAATCATGGAGCAGATCCTCAAGGAATCCATTCCTGAGCACTTGTCAGAGAAGGGGATTAGGAGCAGTCAGCTTGGATTCAGCAAGATCAAGTGATGACTGACCAACCCGATTGCCTTCTATGACGAGGTGACTGGCCCTGTGGATGCAGGGAGAAAAGTGGATGTGACCTACCTTGATTTTAGCAAGGCTTTTGATACGGCCTCCCACATCATTCTTGCAGGCAGGCTGTGGAAGTATGGGCTGGATGAATGGACTGTAAGGTGGGTAGAAAACTAGCTGGAGCATCTGGCTCAGAGGGTAGTAATCAATGGCTTGATGTATTGTTGGTAGCTGGTATCAAGTGGAGTGCCCCATTGGTTGGTCCTGGGGCCAGTTTTATTCAGTGTATTCATCAATGAATGAAATATGGCATGGCATAGAGTGCACTTTCAGCAAGTTTGCACATGACACCAAGCTGGGGGGAGTAGTAGATATGCTGGAGGGTAGGGCTAGGATTCAGAGTGACCTAGACAAACTGGAGGATTGGGTCCAAAGGAATCTTATGAGGTTCAACAAGGACAAGTACAAACTCCTGCACTTAGGATGGAAGAATCCCATGTCCCAGTACAGGCTGGGGGCTGACTGGCTAAACAGCAGCTCTGCAGAAAAGGACCTGAGGGTTACAGTGGGCAGTAAGTTAAATATAAGCGAACAGCATGCCCTTGTTGCCAAGAAGGCTAATGGCATACTAGGCTGTATTGGTAGGTATGTTGCCAGCAGGGCAAGGGAAGTGATTATTCCCCTCTATTCAGCACTGGTGAGGCAACATGTGGAGTACTGTATCCAGTTTTAGGCCCCCTCATTACAGAAAGATGTGGACAAATTGGAGAGAGTCCAGCAGAGGCTAACAAAAATGGTGAGAGGTCTGGGGTATGTGACGTATGAGAAGGGGCTGAGGGAACTGGACTTACTGAGTTTAAAGAAGAGAAGACTGAGGGGGGATTTGACAGTAGCCTTCAGCTACCTGAAGAGGGGTTCCAAAGAGGATTGAGCTAGAGTGTTCTCAGTGGTGGCAGGTGACAGAACAAGGAGCTGCAAGGGAAGTTTAGGTTAGAGATTAGGAAGATTTTCTCACTAAGAGGGTAGTGAAGCATGGGAGCAGGTTACCTACAGAGGCTGTGGAATCTCCGTCCTTGGAGGTTTTTAAGGCACAGCTAGGCAAAGCCTTGGCAAAGTTGGGGATGGTCCTGCTTTGAGCAGGGGGTTGGACTAGATCAGGGGTGGCCAAAATGCAGCCCCTGGGCTGGATGTGGCCCTCCAGGCCATTCTATCTGGCCCGCAGGGCCCCTAAAAAATTTAGAAAATGAGTATTTATCTTCCCCTGGCTGCCTGTCATGCAGCCCTCAATGGCTTACCAAAATTCAGTAAGCGGCCCTCCACCTGAAATACCTGCCCGCCCCTGGACTAGATGATCTCCTGAGGTCCCTTCCAACCCTAATTTTCTCTGATTCTGTAGAAGGAGGCAAAAATAAAACAACTGAGCAGCGCTTAGGTCACCAAAAAGTGGGGTAAAACTAAAGCCTCTTACAGACTTTTGTCCTCAGTGATTCTTAACTTGGTGTCAGGAAGGAACGTTTTAGTATATGGAAAGAAAAATATTCCTATAAGAAATTTCTTTGTTTGATATCTGGGTATCATCTCAAAATACATTATGGTGCCTGTTAAAGATCTGCTTTAGACCAGGGATTGGCAACACAGAGCTTGTGGATTAGATGTGATCTGCAGATCCACTGGATTCAGCCTGCAACGCTGTGGGACTTTGGCAGCAGGGAGCTCTGGTTGTGTCCCTGTGGTGCGGGTTTTACCCACATCTGCACCCAAGCTGGGCAGCAGGGAGCTATGCCTACACCACAGGTGGAGAGCAGGGAGGTACATAGCAGTAAGTAAAGTGACAATGTCTAGGTTGGTACATTGACCCACCTCAGACCTGAGCTGTGTTGTTTAGTCCTTGGCTCCAAAACATTGTCAACCACTGCTCCAGACTAGTTTTCACTTGTGCTCCCATCTACTTGTTGATTTTTTTTTTCTTTGTTCTTTTATTTTTCTAGGCTTGATTCAGGTGTTACTCTTCCCTGACATCCCTAGGCTTTGCTTTACTCTTCCCTAACATCTTGCATTCATTATATTCAGTTCTTTTGGAGGGGTTAGGAGTATTGTTTGACTCATTAATATGAAGTGTTTTTATTGATATGTACAATTCATTAGATTTGTTTTTGATTTACTATAATATGTGTATATATATTTGGTAGTTGTGTTTATAAATTAATCATTAAAAGGAACAGTGCTCCGTTGCTATATAAACTAATATCCAAACATTTCGGTAGATTGCAGTTTTCATTGGTACTGGCCTAATAACGCTAAGTCTGATCTTTTAATTCAGCCTTTTAGAATCAACTGAGTATATTTCTAGCAGTTAGGCTTACTTGTAGAATGGGTTCAGTTCTTTTTAGATATAGTCAGATTGTGTTCAGGTTAGCTATAGGCTTGTGTATTTATTTTAAGAGATCTTGTAGGTTAGCATAAGTTTTTTTTGTTTTGTTTTGTTTTGTTTTAATGGTGTCACAGGTGTTCTATGGTGAGTAGATTTATTAATATTACATAAACAGATATATTTATTTAGCCGTAACATTTAACCCATAAATGTTTATACAGTGTATCTCCATGGAAATTTAAGGTCACCACTTTTTAAGTTTTAAGTTTCAAGTGGTGTAAGTGACTTGAGCAGCATGACTATACATATGTCTGAAGAGGATGAATTTAGAATGCAACCCTCAAAGGCGAGTTAAGAAATTGAAAGAGGAAAGCCAAAGAAGAAAGAAGAGATCCATTAAAACATGTTATTAAGCACTTACTAGAATATTCTTTAAAAATAAAACAAAACCCTCAGTATTTGTACCAATGGTTAGCATGACTCGTATTTTTTCTCCAGTACCCATTTCTTACTTTTAAAAGTAAGAATTTTTCAAAGTGGCTTAAAGAAAGTTGATGCCCAAATCCCATTGAACCTAAATAGAACTGATTACCTGATTCTTCTAAGCAACTTGAAAAACCCAGTCAGGCTGAATAATCTTTTTTATTAAATGGAAGAGTCCAGTTCTGCAAAGTGCTGAGTGCCTTCTGCCTTTTTTGTAACTGGAGGTGAGGTCATCTGGCATCTCCCAAGTTTGGTCCCAGTCCTACTTGCATCACAGGTAGTGATGGAATACCCATTTTCAAACCATTTTGATGTCTGTAAAATACCTTATGCCCACATACACAATTTATTGCAGTGTTCCATAGATTTTTATACCACCATTGAAATTATATATGGGCTGACCCAGGTGAAAGCACCACTGCATCAGGTCACTCTGCACCAGTGTAACACTTGAGACAGCAAATGTAAATATTGGAACTGCAGTAGTGAAGTTAATATTAACAGTGCAGGCCCATAACAGCCCTGCTTGGCTTTAAGCTGCAATTCATAACACTGCTTCTGTCACCTGTCTTGATGTATGCAGCTGAGGCATACTGATGTGCTTTAGCCCAGCCCTTCCCTTCTTTTGGAGCAGACGTGCTTAAGAGTCACCAAAGACATTGATGCTTCATCTTGGCCATATCCAAATCTTAACTTGCTTTCCCCACGTGTAACAATGGAGGATGCAGAAATAAAATAGCAAGATACAACTTCTCTCTATGTATGTATGCATGCTGAGACGTATATGTCTTAGCATTTCACATGGAATATGTAGGACAAAAATCAAAAGTTCATGCATAGGCAGAAATGAGTGCACAAACGCATGTAAATGCACACAGTCATATGTTTCCTTTCTGATTGGTTCAAATGTACATATTTCACTGAGATAATGGGAGTTGCCACAGCATCCTGTCTTACCTTGGCAACTTTCCCCACAGATGTAAGATCTGAAAAAAGGAATACTATAAGAAGGAAGTTATATCCAAAATGCATCAACTTCTTCCTTCAGAATGAGATTTCCTACAGTTCTCATTCCATTGAGAAAGCAAAAGAAAGTATAGATAAAGCTATAATTGCGTGATAGTGAGAAGTGATACAGGCTCTGGCACACAGCAAAGGGACCCAGGTGGGATAGGCAAGGCTGGGGCTAGCACCTGTCTTGGCCTCAGAAGCCTTTTGTGGGATTCTGGAGGCCTCCCAGGGCAACAGTTGTCAAGACAGCCACTCAGCCTGGCCAGCAGCCAGAGCTTTTCTCTGGCCAGCCAGGCTCTGGTTTCTGGGAGCATACACTGCTGCCATATACATGTTTTTTAGCAGGGTGGGTTGGTTTTTTTTGTTTTTTGTTTTTTACACTGGGATCTCCCAGTGTCAAAAGAACCCACTGTGCTGCAAATTAGCAGCACGGTGCATGTGCGCCATATGCGGTTTGCAGTGCTTCAGACAGCTCTGAGGTGCTGCAAACTGCACGTGCGAGGTGGTGGGGACGCACCCAAAATAATGTTCTCTCTGAACCCAAATCCAGACACTTATATCAGGGGCCTAGTGAGAAATGTGAAAAAAACAGAATCATTGCAAAATGAAGCATAAAATAAATCAACCAAGATTAACTGCACAAATAGAAAATGTTTAAGATATTCAAAAGCTTCTTTACCTTCTAAAGCTGTACTAGCAAAGCAGTGGTCAGTTTGTCATGCATTTAGGGTTAGCTGGTAAGTGCCTGCTTTGGTATTTACATTTTGTGTAGACATAGCAATGGTCACACCCACCTTCATAAATTATATCCAGCTTCAGACCTATGCATAGCATCCTTTGCAGCAAAGCAACAATGTTTGTGGTATCAACATACATTGTAGACCAAAGATATTACATATCTCCTGAGAATTTTGCTAGGGAAAAATGCAATAATCTACAAGCTCTACAGTTTTTGCAAGGATTGCAGTATGTGAATTCAGTGCACCTAAAACTGGACACTGCACAAATGGAAAAGTTCTCTATTACAGAAACCACTTTCCTATGTCATCTTATTTTTTAATGTTTGTAGAACTGTTTCTGCTGGGTGCTCAAACTATATAAAAAGAAACATTTTGTTCCTTTTTTACAAGCTATTAGAAAAAAGTATAGAAATAAAAATGTGGATGAACTGGAATTTATCAGAGCATAATAGATTTGTTTAACTGGTGGTTATATTTAAAGTAGCCAGAATTCACCTGTCATTAGCTGTGGTAGTATCACCTTGCTTCACCTTAATTTTCAATAAAAGATGTTTGTTGGAACCATGTATCAGAAATGGAATTGTGTCCTAAATAATATTTGCTGCTATCTTATGCTGTTAGACAATGGTACTCTACTTTTTGGGTTGGATCAAGCCCTGCATACCAGGATCAGGCCCTGGGGCTTGGTACCTCCCTCTCCCTGCCCTGAGAAGCCAGAGTGGGCCCTGACATCTAGCACTACCTAGTGTGCTGGGACTGGGTTCTGGGGGGTGGCACTATCTCCTCCTAGACCCTTCTTCCCCATAACACTGGGCCTCAGAGCCTAATCCTGGTGTTACCTTTTCCTGGCCTGAGCCCTGGGATTGGGTACCCAATCTAGTTCTCGGGGCATGGGGTTCCCTATGGGTCTGGAAATTTGCTGATGGGGGAGTGGTGCTATTGTTTTTCTGCTGCCAAATACCCAGAGCCAAGGGGGAGCCCTGTGGGCTAGATGGTGCAGTGCCACAAGCCAGACATGGCCTGTGGGCTGGGGGTTGAGTTCCCCTCCTCTTCAATGTAGTTTATACAATGCAAAGCTAGGGCAATTGTCATCTTTATGACTTCCTAGGTTATTTTTATCAAAACTTGAAAACTTTCCCATAAGTGGGAGACGGATATAGCTATCATTTTCCCAAAATAGCTAGATAAAGTTATAACACTGCTGCTTCTGGGTTCCTGTAGTTTTCCTGCAGATTCTTACAGTTTATATCTTTATCTTGATTTTTGAGATGGTGCTGAAATAAGACTTCCCGTTTTTCATACTGCTGGTTGCATGTTATTGATTGTCAGTAGTGGCCATAATTTAAAATCTGAACAAGAGAATCAGAAGATTTCTCTGAATCTTCTCTCCTGAGATGCAAGTCACAGTTTAGCTTGCATCTACCTAAAAGGTTCCATCTATGCTGCAGCTCATGTAGATCCACCCAAGTCAGCTTTTATCTAGCTAGCTTTATATCAATGCAGCATAAAGCTCAGGGAAGCATAACTATTCAGTTTTTTACACAGGGTCTTAGGCTTATTTCTGTCATAACCATACTGTTATCAGTGTCCAAGTAGTTCAAAGCTAACTCAAATAATTCTGCTTGAGCTCATGTCAAATTTGATTGTCATGTAGATAATACCTGTGGTGAGATGATTCTTTAGTGTGCTTGGGTATTAGGAGACATCTTATTTTCAGCAAACCGACAGCAGGTAACATACTTGCAGATATGTGATATCCTGGTGAGATATGGATTTCCAAATCAAAAGAGTAAGCATTAAATTCATGCAGAGAAAAGAGAGGCTAAGATGCTTAGATTGTTGCAGTGCATGTTTTGAAGATTATAGTATTTAACATTTGTTAATGGAAGAAAACTCCTAGGTTGTGGATCCTTAATTTCACTTAGTGTTTCAGAATAAAGCAGTATGAAACATGATGTGAAAGCTGTCAGTCTGTATAGCATCTCTGAATCTTGTGTTGGGCTTGATCTTGTATTAAACTGATGTGGAATGTTTTGTGTATAAATACTAGGCAATAAAGTAATGATTAGGGCAGCAAACAGAGGGAAACCCGATTCTGTTACTGACAGCTCAGCTAGGTGGCTACCATGTTACTTTTGCCAAGTAACAGGAGTATTATTATGTAACAGGAGTGCATAGCTAAATACTTTGCTAGTGTGAGCAGGATTACACTTTGTGTCTTTTCTCCAATATACCCCATATCCTATCTCTTACTAACCATGAGGTTTCCCAGCATGAGAACAGACTGTCAGTAGGTGGGTGGGTATGTGTTAATGAGGTTTGAGACTGACTTACTACCTGTCAGCACCAGAAACTCAGCTATGCCTTCACAGGCTCCAGGACCTCCAGGAGCCTGCTTCAGCCATGCCTTTGCGAGCTAGGCTGTCTTCTCTGTTAGCACTCTGTGTATTAGCCTCAGCCTTCTGGGTCCCCAGACCCAGACTGGGCTGCCTCTCCCTCCTGTTCAGGGTTTGGGGACCTGGGATGCCCTGGCACCCTTCTTGGTGGCCTTCTCCTCCCCAACAGCCACAATTCAGTTCTCCAGTTCAACTTCAGCCCCAATGAAAAATATAAGCATGTGCTCTCAGAAGGTTTCCCCAGCTCTGGGTCAGATCACACCATGGCAACACTGCAACACAAAGTCAAAACACTGATCTTCACTGCCTGGTGGTACAGGGGCTCCCTGCAGTCTGGAGTCCTCCTTCCTTGCCCACTCAGCTCCCTCCCCCCAGAGCTCCATTCCCTGAAGCATGTAGGGCCAAACTGCCTGCCTTCCCTCAGGTCCTGGGCTTATATGCCTTTAAGCTTCTCCCCTTCCGGTCATGTGGCTCTCCAGCTGCACATGGGGATTTCTCCTTTGCCTAAAGACCTACCTGTGTTCTGCTGCAACCCACAGGCAGCAGGCTTGGCCGGCTGCACTCTCTCCTTAAGGCAATGGAAACATTTGGTTCCCTGTCACAGATGCATAGAAAGGTTTTGCATAAGTACCAAATACATGTTCCTATTTAGTATTATTGTACTTTTTAGATTTATAGCACAACCTCATAACAGTCCCCACTTATAACAGATACTAGCTTTCAACAATCCTAACAGCAAGAAACATTTTTTTTCATTATTATGCTTTAGTAAATAAATTAACTGTATTATAATAAACACATTTTTAGTGATTTTTTTTTTCTTTCTGTCCTATTGGGTGTGGGGAGATGTTTAGAAGGAAATTGTACATCAGAAAAAACCCTTTTTTGTTAGGTAAGGTATTATTGGATAAAACAAAGCGCAAAGAAGTAACGTAAGATTCCTAGACTTGACACAATGCGTCAGTAACAGATTTGGGAACTAATCAGTTTTTATTCTAAGCACTAGGAAAATTCTTTCATTTTCAGTAAAAAATTGATACAGGAGGTAGTTATGTATTTGAGGAAGACCCAGTGAGGCAGAATTGGTTTCCAGCTGATGTCAGGGAGAAAACAAAAACTTCATTTCAGTTATCATAATAGAATTGCCATGGCATAAAGTCATTCTCCCCACCCATTGGTTTTAAATCCTGATTTAGCCCCTCCCATCAACAATGGATTGTTAGATGATCACCTTTTCTCCCCTTGTTTTATAGGCCTATGCTTGGTCTTTGTGATCATCATATTCACCTCAGCCAAAGGAAAAAAACACAGGCACCATAAACTCAATCTCTACCGTACTGTGGGAAGGGACAGAGAAGATGCTAGCTGGTAGAGAAGGAAGGTGATGGCTGAGTGGAGGAAGAAGAGGGATAGGGTGACAGTAAATAGGTGTTGGTAGGGTTAGAAATCTGAAAAGGGCAGAGCGTGCTTGGGTGGTGAATGAAACAGAGGTAGTGTGCTGTTTTTCTCAGTGACCAGGGAGAAGAAAACAAAATCCAAAAACTGTGGACCCTTCATTGGCTCTAGTTGCCTATTGCCTGCCTCCCACTCAGTTGCCTTGCTGGCTCTTCTAACATGCACCATACCTGGGGAAACATCCAAGAAAGAATATTTATTCTAATGCTAAAGCTGAAAGAAAGAAAGAAAGAAAGAAAAACAAAGAAAATTAAGTCTAAACAAGTGGGTAAAAGATAAAAAAGACCACGTTCTGGAGAAAATATGTATGTTGGAAAACAGCACAGTGTGAGGGAAGGGCTAATGGAAAAAATGGAGCCCCATAATTAAAATTTGACTTAATCCCCTTAATTCTTAAGTGACTTGCAAAACTAGAGCATGGTTGAATTATTTGGATATTTTATAACTCAGCAAGCATAGAATAGTAATACAGTGCCCCATAGCTTAAAACAGAAAACAAAGTGTTTTTCACTATTGACCCAGAAAATAAAGTTTGTTTATTTGGTTTTGATTTTTTTTTTTTTTTTTTTTTTAACACATGACATTCTGTTTATGTGAAACATCTGGGACTTAACACTGCTTGCTTCAGGCAGACATAAACAGTATGAGGCTTTTGTACCTCTCTGTTCTGTATAGGTTATATTGTCCCCATTTTCCATCCCCTTGAGCTACACCATTGTTCTAGCACTACACTTTGCCAAGCATACTGATAGTTTTGCCAGATTCTGGTAGTTTCTGGTAAGGATGTGGGGTGTATTCCCATAAACCATTTGCACTGTATCTCTACTTAGTTGACTCCTTGAACAAATTAGTTGTCTAAAATGATTTCAGATTTTATTTGTGCTTGTTGTCTCATGTTTACGATATTGGAATAAACATCACATGGTAGTACACAATGACCACTTGATCAGTTTACATGATGTCAGCTATTTTAAAATTTGACTAAATACTGAACCGTAAGGCAAGTAGCTTTGTTAAAAGTGCATTAATCCATCATTTACCTTTTCAACAGCACTGTAAAAGGATTCGGGAGCCTGCATTGGTGTGCTGTATTTAAACCACCCTCTGCCGCTCGCACAACAATGTTGTTCTTTCTTTGACACAGACCCAGACAAAGGCTGAGTGTAGAAGGAAGCAGACAGCACGCCTCCAGTCAGCGCCTCGGCCTGGCTCCACAATTTGTAAACAGAAACATCCTAGGCTCCAATAAGGCAGACAGCGGCTCTCCGTCTGATCTGCATGCAGGAAGTGCCTGCTTGGACAAGCCCAGCCATTGCACATAAGCACACATAAGAGTGTTTAGGTTTGGCTGAACCTTCCACGCTGAGAAAATTATTAGAGGGGGGAGGAAATATGGATGTGCTGAAGCTAGGGGAGCATAATAATTTAATGGAAAGCATTGCTAAGTTTTGTAACAATCCAATATAGTTAGGAAAAAAAATAGTCACGTTAAAGTTGTAGAGCTTTTCATCTAGAGTTCTAGTTTTCAGACTGAGCACACATGTGAAAATACACATTTAAATATTTTTCCTGGCAGTTTTTGTGCCACTTATGTTTTCAGATCTGTGAGAGATGTCCAGGAATGTTATTCCTGTGAACTGTTTAACTGTTGGCTCTACTGCAATTCAAGTCATTTTAACCAGCCTTTGCAGAATAGATTCAATTTAACTGTTCCAGTGCATGCATTCTTTTGTAACCCAGTATTTTTACAGATGCTGGGTAAGTGACTGGCCTCAAGATGGTGTTGCTTTTTGATTTAACAAGGATCAAGATCAATGTAAGGAATATTTTATCTTACTGTGACAATTTGTTTTCATTTTTTAGTAAATAGCATTTTTTCCTTCTTTTAAACTTTTGAAACAGAATGTACCTGATCCCTGTTGTGATGGCAGTCTAGAGATTGTATATGGGTCATCATCCAGAAGCTGTATGTCAGTCTTCAGACCTATCAAGACATTTTGAGCATCATTCAATTTCCTTTGATGATACGATCTTTCTTTGAATCTTTCAGTAACCAAGATTCCACCTTTTTATCTTGTAATATAGTATTTCCTATGTGTTGTCTACCTTCAGTTTTGGTTTTTCTTGATAAAGGAACTTTAGGTATAGCTAGACTGTAATTATCAACTGTGTTTTGGCAGATTGGTAGTTCTTACACTGTAGTATTAGAAACTAATCCATGGAAATCTCAGGACTTGTATTAACCAAGGCAAAGTTAAAAGCTGAAGTGGTCTTATAAAAACTGAAATTCACAAATCCATATCTCTATGTATAGGTAACAAAAAGTGATCAAGGGCTGCATAACTCAGACTGCTGCCAAAGAAACTATTGCACATTCATTATCTTTTTTAAAACGTCACAGTTCAGTGTAGCGTTTCCCCTGTTTAAAATAAAAGAAAGATGAGAAATCTTATACATGTTCCATGTTTTCTCTCCTATAACATCCCAAAATACATGCATCTTTTTTTGAAAGCAGAATTAAACGAGAAAAAATCTTTCCTTGTAGCATATGAGTAGCAGCAGCTAGGGAGCTGAGCCTGTACATTGTTCTGTTTCCTATGGATCCCTGCAAATTTTACTTTTAGCTCTGGTAGGTGACAGAGCCTGTATTTACTGTATTTCTTGCATGTTTTGTGCACTTCAATTTCCAGTGCCTGGTTTCTGGGGAAAATGTTTGTCGTGTGTGAGGAAAATATGGTAGTTTGGATCCAGATCAGTCGCTCCTTGTTTAAAACAAGAGTCATTAGGAAATGGGATCTCAGTGACTACTTCTATATGTAGATGTTCCTCCGTCATTCTGTCACAGGTAGTGGAGAGAGAGGGTTTAGTGGAGAGAGAGGGTTTATCTGCACGTGCTGAAAAAGCCTTTGAGGCTCAAACCCAAACTGTGGATTCTGATGGTATATTTGCATCTGCACAGAGAGACCTGATGTACTGAAACAACACTACCAAGATCTGCTTTAAGCTATAACTTACAAGTACTCCTCTGAAGATACTACAGGAAAAAATAATACGACTTAAGCTGTATTATGTTTTTGAGCTGCCCTTATGGAGCCAGAAGGGAGTTGGGTTGCAGTGGTATCAGTTCTCAGGATTCTGTTGAAGTCTCATGGTGTTTGGTGTATTCTTAAAGCCAGACTTGTTAGAGTCCAAGTAATGTCATGAGAATCTCAGCTTTAGTATAAAGAACATAACAATAATAATTACTATTACAGTCCTTGGTTTTGGAGAAAAGCATTAAAATGTGACTATAGTATATCCTAAATATTCAGAAATCACTAGACGAACTGATAATATATCAAGTTAAAAATCATTAGATTTGTACTGAGATTTAGGGCTGATTGATGATTTTAAAGATTCTAAAGTAGGGGTTGTCAACCAAGGGTACATGTACACCTGGGGGTACTTGGGAATGCCCTACTGGGTATGTGCAAGCAGGCAGGCAGGGGCGGAGTGCCACCACTCACCACCCCACGTCACCACCTCCCAGGAGCAGCCAGCCAGGCTAGTCCCATCAGGATCGCTGATGCTGCAGCCACAGGAGGCCCCCAGGACCTCAGGTTAGGCTGCTGGGGCCAGCACAGTGCTGGCCTCAGCCTCCCCTGCTGCCCCTGGGGTAACTTGCCACACGCCAAAGCACACATGGCATGGGAATTCCCTGGGGACAAGAAGCTGCAGAGCAAGGTGCGCCACTGCTACTTGTCTCCAGGAAACAAAATGTCTGCACTCATCTAGATGCAACCCATGAGTCAAAACCAATGGAATTTTTTGCCCCCAGTTCAGGACAGATATGTAAGGGAGATAATGGCCCTTAAAAAAGAAGTATTTTACTGCAGGTTCTGTGAGTGTACTAGCAATTAGCAGAACCTTTGATAGCAAGGTTTTTGCACTTTAAACTGATGTTGCTTTTTGAAGATGTGTGGTCCTTAAAGAGATTCGATTTATTTTAAACCTAAGGATTATAAGGCTATGGTAGTTCTCTTTGTATCTTAACATTAAAGTAGGTTTTGATCTTTTTTTCTTTTTATTCAGGGCATTTTCTAAAAAGTAAATGTCATCAACATTTGCATAAGGTGCAACATATATTTGAAAGTCTATTGTAAAAAAACAAAAACAACCAGTAAAAGTGTTGGGGCAGAAAAAACTTTGGTGTTCTGATTAAACTATATCCTATTCTTCAAATAGTGGAACAACTGGAAATGCATTCCAACTTTGTGCTTCATCTAATTCTGCAGACTGGAGTAAACACTGATTGCTTGCTTTTAAGTCTGAGGGAAAAGACATCTGTTTTCAGTTATGAAAGCAAACTGCCTGAAGCTACTAGTTGGTAAAGTTATTTTGGTGTAAAGGATGTCTCACCATCTCCTCCTGAAAAATGGTATCTTTTCTATGCTTTTCCTCTTTCCAGTCCCTATGGCCCCAGTCCTGTTGCAGAGAAGGCAGTGGGAGTTTGCACAAGATTGGGTCATGAAAGCAGTTCTTCCAGGAATAATATTTCTTTCCAAAGATTTGGTATAGCTGTAATATATGGGTATTTGTAAATGCAGTAAAGATTTCAGTTTGGTCCCATACACACGTTTCGACTAGTTTGAAACGCACAGTAATTTGCAGGTATTTCAAATTTGGATCATAACTGCTCAACAGTATTCCTTTTCACCTGTTCCTCCAGTTCATGGAACATCGCCCTTTCTATTTAAATGAGCATCCCTTCTTACTGACAGAAGTCTATTCTTGGTTAATATTGTTAGTTCCCTCAACAGGCTAACTTAACTTGTAAAGTGTAATTTAAGAAGGGTCGGTAACTTCCATCTCTTGGTTACATAGTGTAATTTAAAACTCTCAAAGAAATTAAGAGGTAAACTGACCTGTTTATTTTGTTTATTAAGACTGGTTTTCTAGATGTATCCTTCTTTCTATAGACGTATGCATATTCACCTTTTGACTCTAATATCTGTGGGCGTGGTTTTTTTAATGTGTCCACTTATTTTTGGTACTGTTGCTTTTGGATGATTGCATGGTTTTTCTGAGGTACCAGCCAGCACAACTCCAGCTGGCAATCAAAGTTATAGTTAAAGCACATCTTTAAAAATCTGGCCCAGGACACACAGAGCATTCAACAATGATAACTATGAAAATTTCAGCCCATATAAATGATCTGTGCCTGTGGCTTTAAGACTGCTTGCAAGTAGTTAATTAATGAACTCTGTTCTGTCTCATCATATATATTGGAGGCCAGAGGGAAAGTTTCTCAAATCATGAATTATTGAAAAATCATTAACACTAGTGGCTATATGAACAATCCAGGTTTGTTTAGAGCACCTTCGTATACATGTATATCCCAGGGCTTTAGCTCTTGGTAGCAACAGTGTCATATGAAGATTTTAAGATGCTGGATGGACACTAGTACATGTGAGCTAACTTCTTAGGCTTAGTGAGAAAAGCCACACACACTCAACACACAAGATCTTCAAGTAACTTTACTGATACTTTCTGGGGGGGTGCATTCACACATGCAATTAATGCACCTGAATAAACTCTGGTGCAGTTTGCGCCCAAGACTGCAATACATTGAGCCAGGGCGGCACAGTCCTGGCTGGAAGGGGACCCACGTGGTCAGCCTGCCAGCCCAGAGCTGCTTCTGCCCTGGTTCAGCATGCTGTAGAGGGGCTGGCTGGGGTTCAAGGGTGCTCCAGTGTGGGGCTAGCCAGCAGGGACCCCGCACTGTAGCACCCTCATGTATCAGCCAGCCCTGGTCACTGTGCATATGTACTTTGCAGTGGAGCAAATAACTCAGCTGTAGGATAGTATTTGTGTCGGGCAGTTGTGGCCTACAGTGGAGTCAGTTAGTTTACTCTAGCTTAATAGCATCACAACAGCTAATTAGTCAACTGCAGTAAAGCATGTTATGTAGCTGCCCACTCTGAAATGGAGTTTAGAGCTTAATTATACTCTTTTTAGCCTTATATCTTTGTATTTTGCTTAATGTTTGTTGTTATAAGGTAGTGTAAGCCAGGGAGGCCAGTTGGATCCAAATTGTATAAAATATTTTTTTTAATTATTTTAATTAAAAATAAACATTTTAACTGAAGTGTTTAATCAGGGGACTGGTGCTGGGAATTAAGTCATACAGACTATACTGTTATAAGACAATCAGCCTGAGATTAAAATGTAGGATAAGCACTGAAATACTTTAACTTCTGGAAAAACTGATGATCATAAATTCATTCTTAGAGGACTAGAAGGTTGGCACTATGTCATAAAAGCCCTGCAGGGCCACTGGGAAAAGAATTAATTTTAGGAGTAGCTAAAATTAATTGTACTTGACAGGCCTTTTGCCTACGTGTAGAAGCTGTGACACTGCAGGACTGCAGTCAGTCCTGTGCAGCTGATAGCCATGTTCCACACGTTTCTTAGCTCTGTCTTGCATTATATTTATACTTTGAACTTCGGATTTTACCTAAGTTTGTGATCCCCTCCCCAGTGTCACTGATTGATTGTTTATTAGAAATATAACTACAGTAAGGTGCTGCACCTAGGGAAAGAAAACCAAGCGCACAAATACAGAATGGGAGTAAGTGCCAGTGGTACTGCTCAGAAGAATCTATAGGCTTCAGTGGAGCATAAATTCAACATGAGTCTGCAATATGATGCAGCCACAAAAACAAATGCAGTATTGGGCTTTATTAACAAGAGAATTTTCTGCAAAGCATAGGAGGAAAATATCATTCTATTGAGTAATGATTAAATTATTCTTAGGGCAGCATTTTCTGTCTTCAAGAGGAGATTGGATGAGCACCTTGCTGGGGTCACCTGACCCCAGCTGTCTTTCCTGCTTGGTGCAGGGGGCTGGACCCAATGATCTTCCAAGATTCCTTCCAGCCTTACAATGTATGAATCTCTAAGAAGGTGATTAAAGAAACCGTAAAAAAATATAAAGGCAACACCAATGATGGTAAAGGGGATGGAATACAATGAGGAAAAATTGATAGAACTAGGTGGGCATTTATAGACATGCTCGGGTGGGGGGGGGCTTTAGTTAGAGGCTCTGAGAGCATCATGTGTATCTGTGTCCCTGAGCTGAAAAATGGCACAAGCTTTAGTTAAAGTACCCCTGCTGCCTTTTTTCAGTGCAGGGATCCTGATGTATGTGATGCTGGAGTCTGCTGGAGCACGGTAATTGCCACACTTCAGCAGACTCAGTTAATCAAATCTGCTCCAATGTGCTATAATTACAGAGCATCAGAACAGCCTCCCTGCTCTGTGTATAGGCCCCTGGTTTGTTTAGTCTGAAGAAAAGCAGATTCAGGGGGGACATGTTAGCAGCATTCAAATATTTTTAAGGCTGCCACAAAGAGGAGGAAGAACAACTCTTATTCTTTGCCGCAGAGGGCAGAACGTAAGGCAGTAGGGTTTTTTTGATGCAGCTAATCATATTTGGATTGAATCTAAGAAAAAACCTTCCAACTGTAAGAATAATAATAAATGGTACAAGCTACCTAGAGAGGAAGTGCAATTTCCTTCAATGAAGATTTTCAAGAAGAGGCTGAATACAAATACACATCTGGCTGGATGGTTTCAAAGCACATTGTGTATCCATGCAGGGGGTTTAACTAGGTGATCATCATTAAGGTATCTTCCAACTCTTATGATTTTGTTTCTGTAACCGTTTTGAGATAACTTTATTAACTATATATTATCAAAGACACTGTCATTAGGATAGCATTAAATTTTTGATCCTCTGTGGAGTCCTGTTTATGTTATATTATTTATCCATTTCTTGATCATGCAGGAACTTATATGAAGGTATAACGTTATGTATTATAAATAGTTCCATTTATTTAATGGGCATTACTGGTAGTAGGCAGCCTTCAATCCTTCTGGAGCACAGTGCAAGCACAAGAGGTCACCAGGACCTTCAACTCACATTCCTAGGCAGAAATATGGAGGAGTTGAGGCTGCCCAGACTTGCCAGTGGCTGTAGTTGTATGCAAGTCCAGGAATTAAACCTGGGTCTCCAGGAATTAAACCTACATGGCAAACAAGGATTCTACCACTGAACCACAACAGCGGGTGTCAGTGTTACGGCACACAGTTAAACATGACTAAATACTGTTGGAGAATTGGAGCTAAGCTAGTATTTTTTTTCACTCTGATCCTAAATGTTCATGTTCCTTGTTTGTTTTTTTATCAACAATGCTTTCAGACTGTCAGAAGAATCAGAAAGATGATACTGGCCTGTTGTGTATGTAGTAATATTTTCTTTGCAAACCTAAAGGTTGGGGACTGAAATTTTTGTTCTAAATGAGAGGTAATATTTGGAGTACATTTGGATGGTAAAGATTTTAGAATGGTAAGATCATGGGTTGCACAAGACTGTGAATAAGGTAGCTTATATAATCTTACTGCATATACTCACCCTCCTGTGTATACTTATTGGAACACAATCTTTTTTTTACACTTCTATAGAAGTGTAATATAATGTTATTTATTTACATATTATATATGTTATATATTTACTTCTGTTTTATTTTGTGTATGCAAGACTTCTGACTTGGATACACAATACATAATATAACATATAGGAATCCTATGTTGTCTATTTTATGTATATGTGTAAAGACCTACATAAAAAGAATGTTAAATTTGCAAAGTCAAGCACTCAAAGTTAGAAAAAGCAATATTAGGTTTGCTTTGCAACCTTAATATATCACTCTTATGTGTGTATGCATTATGATACAAGCTTTAATTACTTCATTTTTTTCCCATGGGACTCCCACATGGATTGCAATAATTGAATGAGCAGCTGGTTATCTTTGAATTTCACTCTCATCATTCAGTGTGTGCTTATTCACTACACACTATTAAATTCTGCTCTGAAGCTAGAGATACTACATTTCCTCATGGGCTCAATTGTGTTACTTATTACTACAGTAATTTCTTCACAAACATCAGTGAATTTCCACAACTATTTCCAAAGTTACCCTAAGCATTGTGAGTAAGATGGCATTATAATTTCTGTTTTACAGATGGGGAGCTGAAACTTTAGTGTAAAAAGTATAGACTAATTGTAGATATTGAGATTTAAGAAACATATGGACTGAATTTTTAGCGAAAATGGCATTTCATAGCTTTTGATTCATTCAGTGTTCTTGTTGACTTCTATTGTAGTCGCTGAGTGGTCATCACTTTTTCCAAATCCAGTTTGAAAATTTCAGTGATGATGAGCTAGGACTCCCAAAAGATGAATTTGCAGTGAAAGTCTGAGCATTTTGATCTGAGTAGCTTGTCCAACGTCCTGTGGGAATTCTGGCAGAGGAAGGAATAGAATCCAGTTCTTCATTTAAGAGCCCTTACTATGACAGCGTCTTTCCTCTTTCTGCTGTTCCCTGTCTCATTTATGCTACATCTTCCAGCTTCTATAACAGTCTCATGAATTAAACACACCTGATTCAGTATCTGAGTACCATCCATCTGCTTTATTTCACAGACTTGAATAATCCTGTAATATAGTTTTATGGAATTATCCTGTTTTTTAAAGCAAACTGAAAACATGGATACTCCATATAGACCACACAGTTCATCGGCAGACTTGGAACATTTTAGATTTACGGCACAGACCCTTTCTACTTGAGTCGACAGTAAGTGATAACGGTAGTAACCTGCTGTTCTTTGTGGGCTATTAGAGGAAGATAAGTACATTTTCCCAGTGGCAAAACTTCTATTGTAATTTGCACAGAAAACAACCTAGGAAAAGCACTGTTATGTGCTGCTGCTGCTGCGTATTAGCCCAATTTGAACCCTTAAATAAGATATGAGGCACGTCTACACAAGATATTGCATCGTTACAGTGATGCACTACAGCTATGTAGCTTGTCACTACGGTGATGTAGCTTTGGTGGACAGAAACTGCGACACCAAAGCTACATCATTGTAGTGACAAGCTACCTCAGTGTATTGCTATAATGACGTGGCTGCTAAAAAATAACTGTGTACCATCATTTAATACTTCCTAAAGCAAGAACTAAATGAACAACAGTAACAACTGTACTGTGGGTTGCACATATAGATGTACCCATGGTCTCTTAATCCTTGTGCTTCAGCTTTCCTTTCTACAAAATGGATATAGTTATACAACTGCTGCATGTGGGTTTTGGTGACTAGTTGAAGTTGGTAAAACACTTTAAAGATGCAAAATTTTGCTCTAAAAAGCAGCCAGTGTATTGTATAAGCAGTCCTTTTTTAATAGGACGTATGCAAATATTAAAGTATGAAAAAGCGTAGAAAACATTTTCTTTCATACATTTTTGAGGGCTAACATAAAAAAGCAACTTTTTTCTAAATATACATGTAAATATCTTTATAGATCTCTATGATAAACAGATCGAAATATTTATTTTGCATTGTTATTTTATTAAGACGAAAACCTTAAATTTACCAGTGGAAAAGTTAGTTTGAAGGAAAATATTTGGAGATGCTTCAGGAAAAATCCCATGGTATCATTATTACCATTACTTTTTTAATCCATTTTGTTCCTCTTTTAAGAAAATTAGGTGAGCAGGAAAGATGGTTTCAGTTAGGAAGTTTAAAAAAATATTTTTCAAAAATTGTGGGAGCCTTTGGAAAACAATATAGCAAGAGAGCCTTAGAGAAGGGACAAAAGAGATCTCTAAAAGTGCCCGGAAGGTGTATCAGAAATGTTGGAATCACTTTAAATTACTCATTCATTTTTATAATTGAATAATAGGAGAATTAACATCCTACATCTTAATGCATTATCAAATTATTTTTATACATCTTTGACAGAATTCTCTCTTTGCACAGGCTCTGTTGTACTAGCTTTCATGTAATCTGAACACAAACTTCTTATTGATGATGAAGTCAGCAATGTACTAGAATAGTTTAACTGCTGCTCTATAGCCAAAAGTGGGTGATCACTATTTTTAAAAGGTCATGTAAAAATAGTAACAACTGTTCTTGTTCTGGTGTTTCTCTGAGATGGAAAAATAAATTTCAGAAAAATTTAGAACAGTGACAAGAGGGAACAAGGACACAACTGCCAGGGTGATATCACACCACCAGATGATATTTTATTCAATTTATTTAATTAGCCAGTTTCAATATTTGGCATCTGTGTTTTAAACTTCATCTTACATATGTGTGTGGATTTAGTACTTGGTGAATTCTTCTGTTTTGACAAGTGTGGCAAATTACACACTGTAGGAAGTTAAAAGAATGCTCAGACAGCCAAGTCAAGCACTCAAGCTGGAAAATATCACAAGTTAGGTTTACCTGAGCAATTTTAATTCAGTCCCTTGTATATGTGAAGTATGATGGTCTTTTATTATACAGTCACCAGCTATTTTTACCTGGTTTTGGACCATCTACAGGATTAGCCTCATCTAATCAAACTACGGGAGTAACTGTTAGTTGACACAATCTTTAGCCTCTATGTTGAGCACCCTATTGAACAAAGGGCAACACAGTTAACAGTCTCGCTCAGTGTATTTTGTAAGACACCACTGACATACGAACTCCTAGATTCTGTTCCTGCCCCTGGGATCTGAGCATGGAAGAGCAGTGGATGTAGACACCACAGTGGAGTACATAATTATGCATGTTCATTCTCAAAAGCAGACATGCTTTTGTTATTTTAGAGAACTGGTTTCTATTCTTAACTCTGCCTCAAGTAACCTTTTATTACTCCTGAGTTATCTGAAAAAAATAGTTAACAATAGTTTTCTCCCACTAAGGCTATAATTCCTTAATGGATAATAAAGGTTATGAACTATACAGAACTATTTAACAAGTCAGTAGAAGACCTGGGACTAGAACTCTGTTTCCAGAGTTTTTCGTTCCTTTGAGCTACAGCGTATCTTATTTTCTCTCTTTCTCAGTAAGCATGACAGAAACAAGTAGTGCTTTCAAAGTTTCACCTGAATTATTGCTAAGTGTTTGCTAGAGCTATTCTGGTTGAATTGGAGCACTTTCTAAGACTCCCACAGTTATTTCTGGTCTTTGCATATGCCCCAAGATTGGATGTGGTTTAATGGCCATGATACAGCACTTAGTATCGCTGGTGCCCAGTTTGCATTAAGTGTTCTTTTGTTATATAATAAGAGACCACAGACTCTTCTTTCCTGACGGCAGCATATTTTCTAGTTTTTCCTGTCACTTATGGTTTGTGGTCACTTTTAAACCTTTTTTCTTCCATGTGGTGTAGTGCACAATGCTCTCTACTGAATTATAAAACTAGCCTAATGCATGAGAAATGTTTAAGATTCAGGGCCTAAAGGTCACATGAAATGATCAAGTGGAAATAGACTTACATATCTAAATAATGTTGTGTCTTCTAGGTTCACTAGCTATGTAACTTTCCTCCTGTTAGTTGCACTTGTTGCCTTCCAGTTCAAGCACAAAGCTTGAAGGCATCTTTTAGCTGCCTTTGATCCTCCTTCCACAGTAGTCATAGATGGTGGTTGCTTAAGGATCTAGAAATCGTTTACAAATATTATTACAGCAGTCTTTTACCTTCTAAATAACAATTCTAAGATCAGCCTCCATGAGGGTGCTTCTGTAATTGTGTGATGGCTGGAACTGTTGTTTCTAGGGCTAGTACTATTCAGAATATTTTCCCCACAAACTTCCTTTCTTTTATACACTCTTTTTCAAGGTACCACACTGTGCTGAATCAGTTTCCCACACTTGTCTGTGGAGCTTTAGAGTGACTTGCCATTAAGGTTGAAGCCTTTGCAGGCATATTCATGCCATTTGCATTTACCTTTAAAGAAATACCCAAATATTAATGATTAATTTGAGAAGGAAATTAGAATATTTATTAGGATATAAGAATGTTTAAAGTCAACGCATATCATGACTTGAAGAAAAATATTGGAGCTGAAGGCAGAGAGCGGTAAACCCATAATTGTCTTGACAGTTCAAAAGCAATAAGCCAGTTTTTTGGGTGGCCTTTCATATATATGACTTCTTTTCCAGTTTAGAGATATAATCAGCTAACCCAAAACTTATATTAGCCAGAGGCCCTGAATTTTGTGGGTTTAGTTTGAACTGATTGTCTTCCGCTGTGCAACTTGTTTAGAAGCCATTGGATTAGATGGTATATATCAAATAAATATTCAGGTTGAATTTCCTAATCCAAAGGAAAGATGTTGCTTCTTATATGAACTAGAGCTACAGTGAAGAAGCTGTGGAGGGGAGCTTATGACTCTATAGTTCATATTTGTATTAAAAAATAAAAGGTGCTTATTTATATGTAGTAATTATCTTTAATGAGTTATACAATGTGCCTTGGCACATTTAAATGTTATGGTCATTTATTTGGATACATACGCATTGAAAGAGATTTGTATGAATCACAACATGGAAAAAGTGGAGCTGTATGCAAGTGTCTTTATCATTTTTGTGAATGCTAGTTGTGCGAGTTACCCTGCTCGCTGTGCCAGATTGTGCGAGTTACCCTGCTCGCTGCGCCAGATTGTGTGAGTTCGATGCTGAATTATATAAGGACTGAATTAAGCACAGGCTCAGACCTGGATGTTCAATTTAAAACTTTTATTGTTTCACAAAGTCATAAACTAAAGGAGGTCTGTTGGTTCACGAGGTTCCCAAATAAAGCCCTTGCTCTCTAACCCGGAGGCTAGGTGCGGCTGCCTGATTCACTAGTCTCAGAACTGGTCAACAGCTCATTTAAAAGGAGTCCCTTATCTTTTTTTAGACAAAAGATACAAAACTGTCCCCATGGTGGAAGTGAGGCATCTAACATAACTTTACTATTAGTTATATATGATAACACTTATACATATGCATTTCTAATTTTTACTTCTATTGGTTATTTAGTTAACTTATCGATATTATAATATCAGGTGATATGCTTTGTATTATAATTTTTACGCTTCTTATGTTAATTCTTAATGACCTTTATATTTCTTATGCTAATTCTTAATAACCTTTATGTTTCTTATGTTTTTAGCAGGGTTAAAATGTCAAGGCTTACATAATATGCGGTGGATGAGAATAGGATGGAATTCAACGCAGAAAAGTGCAGGGTACTGCATCTAGGGAGAAGGAACCAGCAACACACCTATAGGCTGGGGAATGCCCTTCTTGTCAACATAGTGGCAGAAAGGGTTCTTGGAGTCATTGTTGATTCCAGGATGAACATGGGCCTCCAATGCAAGGAAGCAGTCAGTAAGGCTAGCCGCACCTTGTCATGCATCTACAGATGCATCACAAGCAGGTCCAGGGCAGTGATTATTCCCTTCTATGTGGCATTGGTCAGGTTACAGTTGGAGTGTTGAGTCCAGTTTTGGGCACTGCACTTCAAGAGGGATGTGGCTAGCATTGAGAGGGTCCAGAGGAGGGTCACCTGCATGTTCCAGGGTCATCAGGCCAGGCCCTACAAAGAGAGGCTAAAGGACCTGAACCTATTCAGCCTCCACAAAAGAAGGCTGAGAGGGGATCTTGCAGCCATTTACAAACTCACCGGGGGGACCAGCAGAAATTGGGTGAGGCTCTGTTCCCTCGGGCACCACCCAGGGTTTCGTAGTTTCTAGGGTCGGAAGGGACCTAGGTAGATCATCTAGTCCAACCCCCTGCCATGGCAGGAAAGAATACTGGGGTCAAACGACCCCAGCAAGATGTTCATCTAACCTCCTCTTAAACACCCCCAGGGTAGGAGCCTGCACCACTTCTCTTGGAAGTTGGTTCCAGACCCTAGCCGCCCTGACTGTGAAGTAGCGCCTCCTGATATCTAACCTAAACCTACCCTCTGCCAGCTTGTGACCGTTATTCCTGGTCACTCCTGGCGGTGCTCGGGGGAACAGTGACTCCCACAATGCCTGCTGATCCCCCCTGACTAGTTTATAACAGGCCACAAGATCCCCCCTCAGCCTTCTCTTTTGGAGGCTGACCAGATTCAGGTCCCGTAGCCTCTCCTCATAGGGCCTGCCCTTGTTGTCCCCGATCATACGAGTGGCCCTCCTCTGGACCCTCTCCATGCTGTCCACATCCCTCTTGAAGTGTGGCGCCCAGAACTGAACGCAGTACTCCAACTGCGGCCTGACCAGTGCCGCATAGAGGGGGAGGATCACCTCTTTGGACCTGCTCGAGATGCATCTGTGGATGCATGCCAAGGTGCGGTTGGCCTTCCTAACTGCTTCCCCACACTGCCGGCCCATGTTCATCTTGGAGTCAGTGATGACCCCCAGATCCTTTTCTGCCTCCGTGCTGACAAGAGGGGAGTTCCCTAACCTGTAGGTATAGTGCCGGTTGTTCCTCCCGAGGTACATCAACTTGCACTTGTCTGTGTTGAAACCCATGCTATTCTCGTCCGCCCACCCTTGTAACCTGTCGAGGTCTGATTGTAGCCTGTTGTATCCTTCCAGTGTGCCCATGTCCCCCCACATCTTAGTGTCATCAGCAAATTTGAACAGGGTTCTTTTTACCCCCTCATCCAAATCACTGATGAAGATGTTGAGCAGTGTGGGCCCGAGGACTGAGCCCTGCGGAACCCCTCTGCCCACGTCCTTCCAGGTTGAGAAGGACCCATCCACTACCACCCTCTGGGTGCAGCCCTCCAGCCAATTGGCGACCCATTTGACTATGTGGGTGTCTATACCACAGCCCCCCAGTTTCTTAATGAGAACGGGGTGAGAGACAGTGTCAAAAGCCTTCTGGAAGTCCAGGAAGACTATATCTACTGCTACCCCTGCATCTAATGATCTGGTGATCTGATTGTAAAAGGCCACCAAAAGGTTGGTCTGACAGGACCTGCCACTGATGAACCTGTGTTGGTTGCCCCTAAGCATGCAGTCCCCTGCTGGCCCCTCCTGGATGTGTGCCAGCATAATTTTCTCGAACAGCTTGCCTAGGATTGAGGTGAGACTAACCGGCCTATAGTTTCCCGGGTCCTCCTTCCTGCCTTTTTTGAAGATGGGGACCACGTTGGCCCTCTTCCAGTCCTCCGGTACCTCACCAGAGCACCATGAGTGCTCGTAAAGCCATGCCAGGGGACTTGCAATGACCTCGGCTGGTTCCTTTAGAACTCTAGGGTGGAGATCATCCGGGCCGGCTGACTTGAATATGTCCAACCCCTCCAGAAGCTCCCTAACTAAATCTTCCCTAACCCTTGGCCCAGGTGTGCCTCCCCCGGGGCCCAGAAGGGAGGTGGCTGTTCTGGTCCCTGCTTACAAAGGCGGAGGCAAAGAATTCGTTAAACATGTTAGCTTTGCCGTCTGGTGTGACGACCAAGTTTCCCAACCCGTCCTGCAAGGGCCCCACGTTACCCGGGACCTTCTTTTCCCCCCCTACGTAGTTAAAAAAGGACTATTTATTGTCCTTAATCTGGGAAGCTAGTCCCAGTTCCATCTCTGTCTTGGCCTTCCTAACTACCCCCCTACATCCCCGAGTGACTACAGAATAGTCCTCCCTGGTGATGACCCCTTCTTTCCATTGAGTGTAAGCCTCCTTTTTAGCAAGGAGACATTCCCGGATGCTTTTGGTGAGCCATGGAGGCTTGTGTGCTCTCCTCCTCCCTTTGATCCTCGTTGGGGTTACCTTCCTTTGGGCTTGGAGGATCGTCTCCTTAAGGAGCGACTACTCTCCTTGGACACCTGGCTCCCCTCCCCTCCGGGACCTCAGCGCTTCTCCAACTATCCTCCTTAGCTCGTTGAAGTTTGCCCTCCTAAAATCTAGGGCCGCTGCCGTACTGCATGGCTTTGCCACCTTGCGCTGAATGGTGAATTCCAGCAGGCGATGATCGCTGTCGCCCAGGTGGTCGAGCACCCGCAGCCCCCTCACCAGGTCATCACCCGTGGCCAGCACTAGGTCCAACAAGGCATCTCCCCTGGTTAGATGGAGGTCCTGCACTCTGGCCAAGAACCTACGTGAGCATTCAGACCTGGCTGACTGTTCTTCCCAGCAGATGTCTGAGAAGTTCAGGTCCCCCATGACTACCACATCCTTAGCCTTCACTACCTCTGTGAGCTGACCCAAGAATTCCTGGTCAAGCTTTTCTCCCTGGTTGTAGTAGACTCCCACCGTTAAGTTTCTTTCCCCTCGACTGCCTTGTACTCTAACCCAAAGCACTTCAGAGTGCCCCTCCCCTGACTCCTTGCTAATTGACGAGGATGTGTATTCCTCCTTAATATAGAGTGCCACGCCCCCACCTCTCTTTCCTATCCTGTCCCTCCTGTACAGCCTATAGCCCTTCACGTTCACCGCCCAATCATGCGTTGCGTCCCATCACGTTTCCGTAATCCCCACTATGTCTGGGCTGGTATCACCCAGCAGGAGGGTGAGTTCCTCCTGCTTTTGTTACCCATACTACAAGCGTTTGTGTAGAGGCATTTGAGGCCTCCTGTGGGTGTGTGTACTGACCCCCTAGTCTGAGCGTTACCCTGGCCCCTATCTCTTACCTGTTTATTCGCTTCACTCATTGGGCTGGGCTGGGCTGTAGTTGTGGGTGCTGTTTGGTCTGGCAGTCTGATGTTTCCTCCACCCTCATCTTCCCCTTCCCCCAACGAGCTTAGTTTAAAGTCTGCTGGAGGAGGTCCGCCAACCTAGAAGAGAACACATGCTTACCTTTAGGGGAAAGGTGGAGCCCATCCCATCCCAGCATGTCTCTCGTTGTGATGTGCCGGTCATGACTGAGGAAGCCAAAGCCCTCCTCAAAGCACCATTCCTGGAGCCTCAGGTTACTAGGAATAACAGGCACAAATTGTTAGAGAGCAGGTTCAGGCTGGACATCAGGAGATATTACCTTACAGTTAGGGCTGCCAGGCTCTGGAATGGGCTCCCAAGTGAAGTGGTACTCTCTCCTTCCTTGGGGGTCTTCAAGAGGAGACTGAACAAGATATTTGGCTGGGGCGATCTGACCCTGGCACTTATTCCTGCCCTGGGCAGGGGGTTGGACCTGATGATCTGTTTAGATCCCTTCCAACCCTCAGCACTATGATACTATGAGAGGACCTTTGGTCTGTTTAAAGCCCTGGTCCCACCTCTAGGCCAGTCAGGGTGCCAGATGGCTCTCTGTAGCCCTGGCCTGCCCCTCATGGTGGGCACAGTTGCCCTTCGGCTCCGGCCTCTTTACATTGACCAGTCAAGGAATCAGAGATTTAGCCTAGCATCTGCTGCCCTCCACGGACAACAAAGGTCCCCTTCTGGGCCCCACCATACAGCTCTCTTCCCCAGGGCTTGCTTAGAGCCCCCCAAAGATCTTAATGGAACAGCTCCTCTCTCCACTGGGCTCACCTGAGCCCTGGGCCTCACCCCTGCCAGCTCTACTCAGGGGCTTCCCTGGCCCCTATGTAGGCCTACAAGCTGGTAGCCCCCATGCCTAGGTTTGGCCTTGCTCTAACTAGGCCCAAGCCTTCTCTCTAGGGCTTGGGATCTCACTGGGCCCCTAGGAAACTTCTACCATCTCCATTGTTCTTCCCTTACCTCCAAGGTTTTCCATGAGCAGCAGCTCAGCTGGGTGTTGTTGTTCCTTCAGCTGAGTGTCTGGATCTAAAATGGCTGCCTCATCAGGGCTGGCCCGCACCTGCTAGGTGCCTGCTCTCTGCCTTAAAGTGGCAGATACAAAAGGTACTCTGTCACAAATTTCAATGTAGATGAGTGCAAACTGATGCATATTGGCAAAAATAACCCAAACTATACCTACACCATGATGGGCTCTAAATTAGGTGTTACCACACAGAAGAGAGACCTGGGACTCATGGACTGTTTGCTAAAAGCATCAGCTTAGTGCTTGGCAGCTATCAAAAAGGCAAACAAAATGTTAAGGACGATTAAAAGAAGAGAAGTGCAAACAAAACAAAGTATCATTATGCCCCTTTATAAATCCGTAGTGTATCCACACCTTGAATGCTGTGCCCAACTTTGGTCCCCACAAATCCCAAAGGGTAAGGATACAGAAAAATGAAGGAAGGTACAGAGAAGGGCATCAAGGATAATTAGTGGTATGGAAGGGCTTTCTTATGAGAAGAGACAAAAGAGACTAGGCCTATTCAGTTTAGAAAAGAGCTGCTTAAGGGAGGGACGTGATAAGGATTTACAAAACAATAAATGGTAAAGAGAAACTAAATAGGGATTTATTATTTACAATTTCACAATACAAGAACTAGAGATCATAAAATGAAATTAGAAGGTAGTAAATTTAAAACTAGCAAAGTCCGTTTTCACACAGTGTGTAATTAAAGTGTGGTATTCATACCACAAGACGTTGTGGAAGCTGACAGTTTAACCAGATTCAAAAAGGGATTGGACAAATTCTTGGGTACATCAGTAGCTATTGAACATGGGATTTAGGATTACAGCCTCTGAATCAGAATAGTCTAGACCTTAAATGCTGGAGGCTGCGTGTTGGAGAACAACAGGGCAAAAACTCCTGGTCATATCCTGTTCATTCTTCCTTTCAGCATCCACTCTCTCAAGATGGACCGGACCTATGGTTGGTCGCAATGAAATTTCAGTTTTTATGTTTGTAGACCTTTACCTAAAATATATTCCAAGTCTAGGCTTCAAATGCATTTTAAAAACATGCTTTTAACAGGTGTCATCCATGATTTCTAAAATAAAGAAGGAATCATTTTAACTGGAGCTACACATGCAACAAGTTTAAACACCGATCTCACAGTTGGATTAAGGCCAATGTATGTGAGGTCTTGTAATACCACATTCCAATGATTCTGACACAAGAAGAATATTTGTGGTAATACACTTTTTGTGTTAAAAATGCTGGATTGGGATTTGTCTGGAAAAATCAAGACTGTAAACGCATACTCAAGAAGCACCAAGGTGAAGCATTTGAGCTAATAAAAAGTCAGTTTAACTTTTCCCCTGCTGAAAAATCCTTTAATCTAAACTGAAACATTTTTTCAAATTCAATAAAATTCCAATACTTTTATAACTTTAATGACTCAAGATACTTTATTTCATTTTATTTAGAATTTTTGCCATTTTGTGTTAAGTTTTTCTGCAGAGAGAAGGCAGAGACAGTTCTCCCCCCTTTCTCTTAATTATGCAAAAAAGATTGAGTTGAAATGGGTCAAAACATTTTGTTTGGACATTTTGGACACAAAATGGGAAAATAACTAAACTTTTTTAGAATTTTGGACACAGTTTCAAATGCATCAACTCTTTTTGTTTTGACGTTTCAAAATGAAATACATTTTCAACAAGAAGCTTTCTTGGAATTTCTGTTCTGCCCCAAATATTCAAAACTTATTTATCCCTGTTCACAACAAGCTCTGTTAAAAATACCAACTACAAAACGGGGCTAGTTAACCTGCGTGGTTGTGCTGTATCTCGCCATATGGAAGATTAGGATTCAGTTTTTACTTGAGTTTTCCCTCTTTCCAAACTGGCAGAAAATAGACTTGGAAAATGGGCAGAGATAGGGCATTCAGCTGTGTTTGAGCTAATCTCATTTTTTAATTAGATGGCTAAAAATTAATTATGGACATAATATTTACCGAATATGATTTCTCATTCATATAATGTGTAGTATGGTTCTATTTTCTTCTAATGTACAAATAATATATGTGCATATGCAGATGAAAGTGTGTATATACGCACGCGCGCGCACACACACACACACACACACACACACACGCTATTAATAAAGATAACAAAGATTCTTTATCTTCTCTTTCAGATCCATCTCATTCTTTTCACCGAGATGAGACTATAGTTATTGCTTTGGCATCAGTATCTGTATTAGCTGTTTTGATTGCTGCTCTCTTCTTTGGATACAGGATGCTTGCAGGTAGTATTTCATGAGCTTTCTCTTTTTTCCATATTGTTCTTTTGACTTTCGCACAGTGATTTTTTTTTTTTTTCTTTCTCCCCCCTATTGCCGTTTTGTGTATAATGTTCCCCACTTTCTTCAGTCAGGCATTTTGGGGTAATTCCAGGTCATTGTACATACACCAGTTTTTATGAGGAATCCTTTGTGTTTGTATTCTGGGATCCATTTTTTTTCCATAAAACCTCAGCTCAATGGGATGGGTGAAAGTCTAGTTACAAGCCTTCTGTGAGGACAGTTGCAATGGCATTTTGTGGACATACGAAGAAATAGTTGTGCAGCAAATAATCGTTACTTTCCTAACAATGTAGTCTTCTCACCTGAATTTTACTAATGCTGGAGAGGAGGATTTGCAAGACAACTCTTGAACTGGAATATTCTTCACCACAATGTATAGTGTTGCTGACAACATAGCTCTTTAAACTTTTGCATTTGTAATATGGCCCGATACCTTAACTATCAGAACTTGTGATTCATATTATCTATAGGGGACCATAAACAAGGTCTGCACAGTATGAACATGATGGAAGCAGCAGCATCAGAACCTTCACTTGACCTGGATAATCTCAAATTGTTGGAGGTAGGTTTGACACTTGGGATTTCTATATCTTTTCCTTATATGCTGACTGGAGATCACATCACTTTTCGGACATTGTGGGTGTAGCTACATGTGCGCTCTGTTGTGGAGTAGACCAATAAGCTCCTTGATGAAGCATTATAGTCTACACGTGTGTCAGTATTAGGGCACAGTAAACCAGTGAACTCCACCGTAGGATAGTACTGTCAGGGGTGGTACTGTCTCATGGCAGAATACTGTGCTGAAATGCATGTGTAGATGCTACTGTGGGTGTACATTATACCCATTCAGCTCAACCAGCTGGGGATCTGCTCTACCCCAGCTCAAATTGCTGCTGTCCTGGGTGCATGTGTAGACACTGCACCTGGGAGCAGTTAACTCCAGCTTGAACTGCTCCAGAGTTTATTGCATCACATTAATTGCACGTGTAGATGCACTCAACAAGTTTATTTTTACATTTTTGTATTGTTATAGTTATGTTTCTTTTTCACGGCAATTAAAACCATAAACGGAACAACTAAAAGGTGTTCTTACTTGTTCTATACTAGCAACCAAAGATATTATTTTGTCTTCTCTTTGCATGCTGGTTTCACTGATTAACCAAAGCATGCTCAGGTGTGAGAAGAGCACTATTTTGTATTACATTTCGGTGTCACATAAAAGGGGTCAACGTAGATGACCATGTTAAAAGTGTTTAAAATATCCTACTGTAATAATTTGAAACGGTGTAGTAATACTACTGCAGATTTTCTATGGATTAAATAGTATTCTTTAATAATAGTGTATGCATGTATTCTTAGCCTCCTCAACATCATCTTTCACAGTGGGGCATTCCATATCTCCATGGCAACTAGAGGCAAACTAGAACTCATCCTTGGAAGGATCTCTGCAGAACGCCCTACCTCCAAGCAGCACAGTGGCAGACTTCGAGTCTCCCTTTGCAGCAAAGCTTTCACTGGATTTTTACAAGCTTTTAACTAAATGTGTTGCATTCGCTTCAATGGCACTGATTGTTTTTCTCAAAATGACTAAACTTACAAATGAGGAGGGGGTGATTTTGGGGAACATGTGAAGGACATCTCCTACATTGTTCCCTACATTGCCCTTCAAAAATGGCAGACAGCAGGCTGCAGAAGCTCTACTCCGAGAAGAGCATAAGCAAAGCCTGTGCTGAGATATGCAGCAAGTGTCAGGTCAACTGATTCTTGCTGGCATTTGAGTGAGGTGAACTGTTCATAGATTCATAGATGCTAGGGTCGGAAGGGACCTCAATAGATCATCGAGTCCGACCCCCTGCATAAGCAGGAAAGAGTGCTGGGCCTACATTACCCCAGCTAGATACACATCCAACCTTCTCTTGAATACCCCCAGGGTAGGGGAGAGCACCACCTCCCTTGGGAGCCCGTTCCAGACCTTGGCCACTCGAACTGTGAAGAAGTTCCTCCTAATATCCAATCTAAATCTGCTCTCTTCTAGCTTGTGGCCATTATTTCTTGTAACCCCCGGGGGCGCCTTCGTGAATAAATACTCACCAATTCCCTTCTGTGCCCCCCTGACGAACTTATAGGCAGCCACCAGGTTGCCTCTCAACCTTCTCTTGCGGAGGCTGAAAAGGTCCAGTTTCTCTAATCTCTCCTCGTAGGGCTTGGCCTGCAGGCCCTTAACCATACGAGTGGCCCTTCTCTGGACCCTCTCCAGGTTATCCGCATCCTTCTTGAAGTGCGGCGCCCAGAATTGCACGCAGTACTCCAGCTGCGGTCTGACCAGCGCCCGATAGAGGGGAAGTATCACCTCCTTGGACCTATTTGTCATGCATCTGCTGATGCACGATAAAGTGCCATTGGCTTTTCTGATGGTTTCGTCACACTGCCGACTCATGTTCATCTTGGAGTCCGCTAGGACTCCAAGATCCCTTTCCACTTCCGTGCCACCCAGCAGGTCATTTCCTAGGCTGTAGGTGTGCTGGACATTTTTCCTCCGTAGATGCAGCACTTTGCATTTCTCCTTGTTGAACTGCATTCTGTTATAGTATCATAGTATCATAATATCATAGTAGCTAGAGTCGGAAGGGACCTAGGTAGATCATCTAGTCCGACCCCCCTGCCTTGGCAGGAAAGAGCACCGGGGTCAGATGACCCCGGCAAGGTGCTTATCTAACTTCCTTTTAAAAATCCCCAGGCTAGGAGCCTGCACCACTTCCCCTGGAAGCCGGTTCCAGGCCCTAGCCGCCCTGACTGTGAAGTAGCGCCTCCTAATATCTAATCTAAACTTACCCTCCGCCAGCTTGTGACCGTTATTCCTGGTCACTCCTGGCAGCGCACGGGGGAACAGGGACTCCCCCAATACCCGCTGATCCCCCCTGACCAGTTTGTAGCAGGCCACAAGGTCCCCCCTTAACCTTCTCTTGTGGAGGCTAAACAGGTTCAGGTCCCGTAGCCTCTCCTCATAAGGCCTGCCCTGCTGACCCCTGATCATACGAGTGGCCCTCCTCTGAACTCTTTCCATATCGTCCACGTCCCTCTTGAAGTGTGGCGCCCAGAACTGGACGCAGTACTCCAGCTGCGGCCTGACCAGTGCCGCATAGAGGGGGAGGATCACCTCCCTGGACCTGCTCGAGATGCATCTGTGGATGCATGACAGGGTACGGTTGGCCTTCTTGACTGCCTCCCCACACTGCCGGCCCATGTTCATCGTGGAGTCAATGACGACTCCAAGATCCTTTTCCGTTTCCGTGCTGGCAAGAGGGGAGTTCCCCAACCTGTAAGTGTGGTGCCGGTTCTTCCTCCCCATGTGCAACACCTTGCACTTATCAGTGTTAAACCCCATCCTATTCTCATCCGCCCACCGTTGCAACCTGTCAAGGTCAGCTTGTAGCCTATTGCACCCTTCTAGTGCACCCACATCCCCCCACATCTTAGTGTCATCAGCAAACTTGAACAGGGTGCTTTCTACCCCCTCGTCCAAGTCACTGATGAAGATGTTGAACAGTGCGGGCCCGCGGACCGAGCCCTGCGGAACCCCACTGCCCACGTCCTTCCAGGTTGAGAAGAACCCATCCACTACCACCCTCTGGGTGCGGCCCTCCAACCAGTTGGCGACCCATTTGACCGTGTGGGCATCGACACCACAGTCTCCCAGCTTTTTGATGAGGACAGGGTGAGAGACAGTGTCGAAAGCCTTCCGGAAGTCCAGAAAGACTACATCCACAGCAACCCCTGCGTCTAATGATTTGGTGACCTGATCGTAAAAGGCCACCAGGTTGGTCTGACAAGACCTGCCACTGATGAACCCGTGTTGGTTGCCCCTGAGCATGCATTCCCCCGCAAGGCCCTCCTGGATGTGTGCCAGGATAATTTTTTCAAAGAGCTTACCCGGGATTGAGGTAAGACTAACTGGCCTGTAATTTCCCGGGTCCTCTTTTTTTCCCTTTTTGAAGATAGGGACCACATTGGCCCTCTTCCAGTCCTCCGGCACCTCACCAGAGCACCACGAGTGCTCATAGAGCCGCGCCAGGGGTCCCGCAATGACCTCGGCCAGTTCCTGTAGAACCCTAGGGTGAAGATCGTCCGGACCAGCAGACTTGAACACGTCCAGCCTCTCCAGAAGTACCCTAACTAACTCCTCGCTAACCCCTGGCCCAGGCGTGTCTCTCCCGGGGCCTGAGGGGGGCCCAGCAGGGAGGTGGCTGAACTGGTCCCTACTTAGGAAGACAGAGGCAAAGAAATCGTTAAATATGTTAGCTTTGTCATCTGGCGTGATGACTAAGTTGCCCATCGTGTCCTGCAGGGGCCCCACATTACCCGGGACCCTCTTTTTACCCCCTATGTATTTGAAGAAGGACTTCTTATTGTCCCCAATCCGGGAAGCTAGTCCTATCTCCGTCTCTGCCTTGGCCCTCCTGACTGCCCCCCTACATCCTCGGGCGACTGTAACATAGTCCTTCTTGGTGATGACCCCATCTCTCCATTGGGTGTATGCCTCCCTTTTAGCAAGGAGACATTCCCGGATGCTCTTAGTGAGCCATGGGGGTTTATGTGCCCTCCTGCTCCCTTTGACCCTTGTTGGGATTACCTCCCTTTGGGCATGGAGGATCGTCTCCTTAAGGAGCAACCACTCCCCTTCAACATCTGATTCCCTTCCCCTCTGGGTCCTCAGCGCTTCCCCAACGATCCTCCTTAGCTTGTTGAAGTCAGCCCTCCTAAAGTCTAGGGCTGTTGCCTTGCTGCAGCCCTTTGCCACCTTACGCTGGATGGTGAATTCCAGCAAGCGATGATCACTGTCTCCCAGGTGGCCCATCACCCGCAGCCCCCTCACCAGGTCATCACCCGTGGCCAGCACCAGGTCCAACAAGGCGTCTCCCCTGGTGGGACTGTGCACCTCCTGGGTTAGATGGAGGTCCTGCACTCTGGCTAAGAACCGACGTGAGCGATCAGACTTGGCTGACTGCTCCTCCCAGCAGATGTCTGGGAAGTTCAGGTCCCCCATGATGACCACATCCTTAGCCCTCACTGCCTCTGTGAGCTGACCTAAGAATTCCTGGTCGAGCTCTTCTCCCTGGTTGGGAGGTCTATAGTAGACTCCCACCGTTAAGTCTCTCTCCCCTGGACTGCCTTTTACTCTAACCCAGAGCACCTCAGAGTGCCCCCCCTCTACCCCCTTGCTGATTAACGAGGAAGTATATTCCTCCTTGATGTAGAGTGCTACTCCTCCACCTTTCCTTCCTATCCTGTCCCTCCTGTATAGCCTATAGCCCTTGACACTCACCACCCAGTCATGCGATGAGTCCCACCACGTTTCTGTGATCCCTACTATGTCAGGGCTGGTGACAGCTAGGAGGAGGGCAAGTTCCTCCTGCTTCTTCCCCATACTTCGAGCATTCGTGTAGAGGCATTTGAGGCCTCCAACGGTTGTGCCCACTGACCCCCTAGTCTCAGCAATGCCCCGTCCCCCATCACTTACCTGTTTCTCCCTTTTGACCATTGGTCTGGGCTCGCTGGCTGTTGCTGGGCCTGGTAGTTCATTGTCTCCTCCGCCCTCATCTTCCCCCTCCCCTGACGAGCCTAGTTTTCTGTTGTTTTCTGCCCACTTGTCTAACCTGTCCAGGTCTGCTTGCAGCTGTTCCCTGCCCTCCGGCGTGTCCACTTCACCCCATAGCTTAGTGTCATCTGCAAACTTGGACAGAGTACATTTCACCCCCTCGTCCAAGTCGCTGATGAAGACATTAAAGAGTATCGGTCCAAGCACCGAGCCCTGCGGGACCCCACTGCCCACACTCTTCCAGGTCGAAACCAACCCATCCACCACAACTCTCTGGGTGCGACCCTCCAGCCAATTCTCCACCCACCGGACTGTGCAGTAATCCAAGTCACAGCCCCTTTAACTTGTTCACCAGTATGGGGTGGGATACTGTATCAAAGGCCTTCCTGAAGTCCAAGTATACGACATCCACCCCTCCTCCTGCGTCGAGGCGTTTTGTGACCTGGTCATAAAAAGAGACTAGATTGGTCAGGCACGATCTACCTGTCACGAGAGAGTTCACAGATTTCATAGAGAAGTTGGGCTGGAAGGGACCTCCACTGGTCATCTAGTCCAACATGCTGCCTTAGTTAGGATCAGTTGCAAAGTATTTCCATTCCGACAAGCTGTTTTTAGCTGTGAGGTCACGGTCACCATGAAATATGCTGGCTTCTATAAACCATTTGTCATCGGTGGCTTTGGCTCAGTCCTTATTCTGTACACTCAGCCCACACTTAGCCTGGACTCAATGATGGGGGGCGCTGATTCAGATACTGTTCCTTGAGTGATAGATTGACTTTCTTTCCCCCTTCAGTCTCTGAGGATGATACAGGAGAGGGCATTAAGCAGCCATTATCTTCTTCCCAAGAGCTTGCCTGCAGATTGTCCTTTCATTCTCCCTCCATAATTGACTCTTCCTCCTTCCTGGGTCCCTCTCCTGTTCTCTCAGGAGTTTGGCCCACAGATGAAGAATGACATTACTCAAAATCAGACTTAAAAGGGCAGTACAACCTTTTAAAACCTTTCACTCAGAAGTCTCATTTTTAGATCATCTAATGTGAAAAGGAAATTTTTAAAGCTGAGTCTTTAAGTGAAACCTTAGAGTCTCAGCTAAGCTTCCCAAAATTAAGTGCAACTGGGATCTACCTTCACACGTACTTATTTCCAGAAAATGAAAAAAAAATCTGAAAATTGGAAGAATCTTATGATTAAGGCGGAGTGGGAATTCCTTAACAAGGCCTTTTTTAGCTGAGAACTAAAAAGATCTTCATTTCTCCTCGTTAGGAGAGAGAAGCCTTTACTTCATTAGTAAAGACTACCACCTGAGGGAGTAGTAGTCCTGTATAGCCCTCAAGAGTATAAGGTATCACTCACCTAACTTGCATAAGCAGCCACAGTCCTAAGGATATTGGCTTGTGTCTGCTTGTTATGTGGCTTGTATACTCGATTGAAAGTCCAGTCTCAGTGTGCAGGAGAAAAATCTATTTTGGTGGTCTCCAACCTTTTTAAGTAGGAGATCACCTTTGGCATTTAAAAGCAACCCAAGATCTACTGTGTGCTGCCACCCTCCCTCCCTCCCCCTCCACTGAGCAGGTAAGTCTGTGGGGAGGGGGAAGGAGAGGCAGATCAAGGCAGAGGGAGAATTAGATTATTTGGTGGCATGCCTCCCCAGGAGGGAAGTCCTACCTGGCCAGGGCCCCACTCAACTTATCCATGCTTCTGCCTCTGCAGCACTGCCCCCCCACCGTGGGGGCCTTGATCTAGCCCCTGCCACTTCCCTCCCCCACGGACTGACCTGCTGAACTGGGGCGTGCACATGCATGCACATGGGCACTCAACCCCCCACCCCAGCCTCAGATCTACTCCAAGAGGCTCCAAGATTTACCGGTGGATCAAGATCCACTGGTTGGTGACCACTGATGTATTTTAAACTAGATTTCTCTAGAAGCTTTTTTCAGAACTTGATGTTTCACCTGACACTTGCTATGCATTCAGGACTCCCAAAAGTGTATCACTGGGCAATTGGAAATCTGTTTGAAGAAGTGGGGTATCTGATATCTATCTAAATATTTTGTAAGTTCTTTGTGGAGCATAGACACAAAACAGGCATTGAAACAGTGGACCAGCAGATAACTGGCTCCTTCTGGTCAGAGAGTCTTCTTAGTCATGTTCACTCTCTCATGTCCAGCAGATGATTTTTCAGAAACATGTATATAGCTAGTAATAAGGCAAACAGCCTCCAGCATTATCTAAGGTGTAGCCCTGTCCATGTTCTAGTCCAAGCCTTTTCCCTTTTTTGTTAGGATTCTACAACAAGAAGCAAAGTTTGTTGCCTGGCTCAGCAAGACACACTTGGGATGGAAACAGATGTTGCCTTTTGTCACCTTTGTGCCACTATAAAAGTTTTTATGGTGGCACAAAGGCCAAGCAAATGGACATCCATATCCCTTGTTGTGCAACAGATGCCTAAAATCTGTGGCTGCAACAAAAGTAGTATTAATTTGTGCCACTTAATTATGGCGGTTGTGGCGAGAAAGTGCAGGCAGCCCAGAGCTGCCAACACTCTTCCGCTGTCCTTGGCAGGTGCTCTGATCCTGCTCACCCCAGGAGTGCCTGCCTGGCTTTTCCTGCTTACAGAGATGTACCTCAGCAGTTCCTGAGGGTGCGTCTCTATAAGCCGGGAAAGTCAAGCAGGCATTCCCAGGGCTTCAGGGGCCCATTCCTGTGTGGGAATTCCCAGGGCACATTAGATCAGGCCCTTCAAGTCCTGGGAGAACATGCTGCCATTTTCCTGCAGCATTAACAGCTGCAACAATGGGCAGTGTGTGTTTTCACTTAATGAAACTGATCCGCTGTGCTGGACATATCCCAACACAGCTGACCTAGTTCATTGGGCAATGTGTATTTGTAGCCTTAGAGCCAAGCAAGTGCAATCCAAGTCAGCCTTACAGTGCATCGAAAGGAGGATGGAAGCCTATAAATGATCTTGCTAGCCTCCAAGTCAGCTTGGAAAAACAAAGGTGTATATGGAGATGCACTTTACAGCCGAACTGGATCAGATGCATAAGTTGTTGTGTGAAAGCACTGACTTCATCAGTTACATTTAAAGCCTCAGGTACAATTGATCTTGTTATTACATACCCTGAAAAGAAAAGTGATTTTGTAAGTAGCAAGGTCATAAATATCTTCTAAGTTGTGTAAGGCTACTGCCAAGTCTTCCGTGCTTTCTCAAGTATCATGGAGCTGGTTTCTTCACCCCTGCAAACGAAGCATTTGGTAGAAGGATATTATAAAACAGGAAAAGCATGTCCCAGTAACCTTTAAGATCATTTTCAAGGGGGGTGGGAGAGGCGGTATATTGAATTCACTCTCTTGCTGTTGAGATGATTTTTACTGCTTTTTACCTGCCACAGTGAATAGTCTGACATGGAAGGGACCAAGAAAGAAAAATTCTCTCTTACATGTGAATTTTCTTTCTAGAAGCCTTCATGCCAGTCAGGCTGCTGCCCTTGTCAGGATTACATTAGGTGTTTTTAGCTATTACCTACTCATTATATAGTTAGAAAGGGAAGAGGAAGTTCCTCCAGAAAATCCTGGGATTTTGTTGTTAGGGTCAGCTGCCAATGGTTGAAGTTAAATACTCTTAAATTTTTATATAGTTGGCTCCCAAAGCTGGAAAATGCTGTTTTTCTGAAGTGCTCTTCCTGAGGGTGGTAGAAAAGCCAGGCTTAGAGCAAAAAACTAGTTAGCCTCCAGTTGCTGTGGAGACGGGAAACACCCCACTGTGAAAACTGACATGATGGGTCCTAAAATGAAATGGTAAGAAAGAGTTGTCCCTTTCTATTAAAAGCTATTTAAACTGTAATGGATTTTCTAGGTAACAGCTTTAAATTAGGTAGATTTGAAACCGAAGAATGATGATATTAAGCCTTTTAAGACTGAGATTCAAACTACTAAATGGCACGGAAAGTTGTGAGAGCATTCGTCACATCTCTTTTTTTTTGTTTGTTTTTGAAATGAAGATTGCTTCCTGCTCAAACTCTCAGAGGAAAAGATGCATAGGGTAAAAGATTAGGTGATACAAAAATTAATTAGCAGTACAGAAATACATGGATTTAACTTGATCTGTTTAAAATATTTAATGAGTTATGCATTTATTTATTGTGGATTGGAGTAAAGAGAAAGCTAATAAGAGCTAGTTTGGCCAGTGCAAGTTTGAAGGCCACAAAGGCTTTTGGGACAAAGTTCTAATTTTGGTCTGTGGCAGAAAATATTGACTAAAGTGTGTCATGGCTTCTGCAATACAGAGTTTCACAAAACATAGTGCATAACTATATATCTACATAACTATATATCTTCCACTACTTGGCAGAGTGAAAACCTTTTGTTCGGATGTGCTTTATTCAGTATAATAAGAACTTTTAAACTTTTCACAGCTGATTGGCCGGGGGCGATATGGAGCAGTATATAAAGGCTCCCTCGATGAGCGTCCAGTGGCTGTAAAAGTATTTTCCTTTGCCAACCGTCAGAACTTTATCAATGAGAGGAACATTTACAGAATCCCATTGATGGAACATGACAATATTGCCCACTTCATTGTGGGAGACGAGCGATTCACTGCAGATGGACGTATGGAATATTTATTGGTGATGGAGTATTATCCCAACGTAAGTACTTCACATGGAAGAATTTGGTTTGTTTTGCAGCTGAACAAGAGTAAAATAAAGAGAATGAGCATTAATATATACCAGTATGCTCCAGTATTTCTTCTTGCATAAATAACTCACCTAGCCTAGACTAATGAAAAAATAAAGAAATAAGAATTTTCATAAGCTGCAGTGCAGTCTACTGTAATACGATAAAGATTTTCCACGTTCTTGGAAAAAGTACTGGGCTGTCAGTTAAGATGCAGATGTTTTTATAAACTGTGGCATATGCAAGGATAGACGATTGAATGGTTTGAGTCTTTCTGACTGAAATTTATTCAGTTCAGAAGTACTGCCTATTGAGCATTAAGAGATGTTGAAACATCATATCTGTATTATGATGTAGTTCCGAGGTTATTAGGTTTGCAATGTGTAACTAGTCTTTCACTCAAGCTAAATAAATTTAAAATAATTTTTGTCAGATAAGGTCATGGTACTATAAATCATATTCCTCTTTTAGGAAGGTAAAATTAACATCCTCACCTAAACTTTTCTATATTTTAACACGGTTTATCTTCCACTAATCACAGGTCATGTATAGAACAGGGTTCAACAACCTTTTGAGGAACAGTGGGCTGAATTATGGAGCTAGGTCCAACATGGGCCACTGCTTCTGACCCGGCCACTGCTGCTCCACCACTCCCTTCCCCTGTACCTGCCACATTGTCAACCTGCTGCCAAATTGCTGCAGATATCCCTGGGCGCTGGTTTGCTGCCATTGTCCCAACTTCGCAGGCTAGATGGAATTATTGGGCTGAGTCTGGCAGAAGGGCCATAGGTTGCCAACCCCTAATAGAGAAAATACATGAAGGAAGGGAGCTTAACCACAAAGTCAAAAAAAAGTGTTGAGAAATAGATGAAATATACCTTCCTTATATTAGCAACTAAGGACTAACATGGTTGCTGTGTGTGGACATGGCAGATTCCATGTAACATTTTTGTTTTAAAACAAAATAAAAACAATATGGGCATGGAGAGGGTGATGTCAAGATTCTTCTATATCCTTCACAAATATGTTTCCTCCTCCTAGTGTGGTGTAATAAGCTGCACTGCAGAGCTGGCTGCTTTTTATTGCTGAGTGTACAGCTATGTATGTGCAGTTTTAAAATGCATATAAACAATGTCAAAATGCATATAAAACATTTGTATATGAATAATTACGGTAAATAATAAAATTAGTGTTTCTATCTTTAGCTATACCAACATGTGTATATATAAATGTACAAATTCCAACTATTTCTTTATATCTATCTTGTTGGTTTTACAATAGAAAATATGTTAGAATGGTTGGTCATTTGGTTACACAAGCCTAAATCTCATTTATAAAATCTATTTGAACTTCAGATCCCATAATCAATGTCCATAAGGGAAAAGGACAATATTTGAGTTGTGGGGGAGAAGTGGGTGGGAAGCATATGTGTTCAAATGTTAATAGAATATCACAGGGAAATCTACTAATGATAAATAATTACAAGAATTATTACCTCCTCCTGAAATACTCAGGGTATGCTTAAGGTTAAAATGAAAAGTATATCTAATATATTTAAAAATTCAAATGATAGTGGCAGAATGTATGAAACAGTTGGGATTCTAGGTGCCAGTGATCAAAACTGAACACTTTGAAGAGGATCCTAACTATCAGCAATTAAAATAGAAAACACCACTGAAAAAAGTGTCAGCTATAAGCAGATGGATTGCTATGGAGAGAGGTCCAAAAAGTAAGAACCCCTTTGGAAAAAGTTCAGTCACATGCAGACCTTAGCTTCCTATACACATGTTTGGGGTTGAGGGTGGGGGCATTTTAATTAGTGCAGTTCCCAGAGAGCTGCTCTAATTAAAATGCCTCATAATCATGTGTACTAAGCCCCTGCAGGTTTAAAAATGGCTGTAGGACACTTTATCTAAACTTCATTTGACAAAGGTTTAGATAAAGTGCCCCAGTGACCAGCTTTAAACCCAAGGGGGCTCATATACATGACAGCGAGGCCATGCTGGACCCATCTACTTAGAACATGGAGCACACTTGATTAACCAGCACGGGTATAGGCACCCTTCGTGTAAAGAAGTGTAACATATAGACAGACCCTTTGTCTACAAGGAGAAAAGATTCCTCTTTCAGTCAGATTTAAAGTTATGTTTCAATCACCTGAGTTAGGTTAAATCAACTGAACAGTCCTCACCCCTGCCAAACATCCACGAAAAATGGTTTAACATGTTTGGAGCATTTGAGCTGCTTGGATTATAAACTGGCATTAAGGGGAGTTTTCAGTTAAAGCAGGGAAACTTGATTGGGAGGGAGGAAGGAGGACCCAGGAAACTATAGGCCAGTTAGTCTTACCTCGATCCTGGGGATGCTTTTTGAGAGAAATATCATAGCGCGTGTCCACGAGGGACCAGTAGGGGAGATTATGCTTGGGGCAACCAACGTGGGTTCATTAGAGGCAGGTCCTGTCAGACCAACCTGGTGGCCTTATATGACCGGGTCACAAAATCCTTAGTTGCAGGGATAGCAGTAGACGTAGTCTTTCTGGACTTTCGGAAGGCCTTCGACACTGTCTCTCACCCCATTCTCATTAAAACACTAGGGGACTGTGGCATCAACACCTACACAGTCAAATGGGTCACTAACTGGCTAGAGGGCCGCACCCAGAGAGTGCTAGTGGACGGGTCATTTTCAGCCTGGAGAGATGTGGGCAGTGGGTTCCCCCAGGGCTCAGTCCTTGGGCCTGCACTATTCGACATCTTCATCAGCAACTTGGACGAGGGGTAAAAAGCACCCTGTTCAAATTCGCAGGCAACACTAAGATGTGGGGGCAAGTGGGCATGCTAGAAGGGAGGAATAGGCTGCAGTCGGACCTAGACAGGTTACAGGGGCGGGTGGATGAGAAAAGGATGGGTTTCAACACTGACAAGTGCAAGGTACTGCACCTTGTGGGGGAAGAACCCCTTCGGGCTGGGGAACTACCTTCTCATCCGTGCAGAGGCAGAAAAGGATCTTGGAGTCATCGTTGATGCCAAAACGAACATGGGCCAACAGTGTGGGGATGCAGTCAGGAAGGCCAACTGTACCTTGTCATGCATCCACAGATGCATCTCAGGCAGGTCCAAGGAGGTAATCCTCCCCCTCTATGCGGCACTGGTCAGGCCGCAACTGGAGTACTACATTCAGTTCTGGGCGCCGCACTTCAGGAGGGATGTCGACAGCATGGAGAGGGTCCAGAAGAGGGCCACTCACATGATCAGGGAGCAGCAGGGCAGGCCCTATGAGGAGAGGCTATGGGACCTGAACCTGTTCAGCCTCCACAAGAGAAGACTGGGGGGGGATCTAGTGGCCTGTTACAAACTAGTTGGGGGGGGGGGGCCAGCAGGCATTGGGGGAGCCCCTGTTCCCCCGAGCACTACCAGGAGTGACTAGGAATAATGGTCACGAGCTGGCAAAGGGTAGATTCAGATTAGACATCAGGAGGCGCTGCTTCACTGTCAGGGTGGCTAGGATCTGGAACCAACTTCCAAGAGAAATGGTGCTGGCTCTTACCCTGGGGGTCTTTAAGAGGAGGCTAGATGTACACTTGCTGGGGTCGTTTGACCCCAGTACTCTTTCCTGCCATGGCAGGGGGTCAGACTTGATGATCTGCTCAGGTCCCTTCCTACTGTACGAATTATGAAACTATGATTGAAAAATGCATTCAAGGGAAATGATGAAAATGTGAAGGAGGCTTACAACAAATACCTCTTTTATATTGTAAGTACCCTCCTCAATAAGGTATTTAAAACATCAGGGCTAGCCTAAAACCAGTCCACAGTTGATTTGGTAGCTAATAGAGAAAAATGCTCAGCAGGTGTAATTAATACACAGCATGATCCTTAATTCAGTGCGCAGATGTTCTTCTGTATACTGAACTAACAGCAAGAAATGAAAGATCCCTGCTGGAAGCTGTTACTAGAAGGGAATTACACTTGTCAAGCCTTAGTCATAAGAACCTGATGTGAATAAGGAGGCCACCTGTACAAGCTGTGCAGCTGAAATATTTTTTTTATCATATCCAAAACATGCCTTTTCCTGAAAAGCTTTGGTTAAAAATAATGTCCTTTTAGTAATGGTGAGAACAAATGACAGCCTTTTGACAGTGAATAGCCTTATACACCAGCAGGATTTGTCTTCCATGGGTTAAAATTGAGGCAAACCAGATTAGTACACTTTTATCTTGTCCAGCACTCCTCCTGAGCAGAGTCAAAGCAAGCAGGTTGCAAGGGGCAGCACATGTATAATGGTGTATTATCAGCATCCTGGACTGATAATATTTCATCACTTGTTAAGAGAATAAACAGGGTGGTAAAGACAGTGAAGGATAGCTTCTTTAAAGCACTCCCTAGCATCACACAGTTGTCCGTCAGCAATCCAATGGCTTGTAGCTTTTAAATATAATTAGAACAGTTAGATGATGATTCCAGACGCACCAGCATGGTCCTCTGGTCAGTGAAGCAAAAAACAATACTCAGTTACCAAAAGCCAGGATGAAAAGGGTTAAATAAGTCATACTGAAGGGTCCTTTATTTCTAATGTGTACCTTGCCATGGTGATACTGCTTATGGGCTCTATGACCTGATGAGCTATGTCAGTGGGATTTCTTCTATCGGGAATACAAATCTTGCAGCCCTCCAGGTTTGGGGATTGGCTATGAAACAGATAACCCCATACCACAACAAATATTCTTGTCATGGAAACAAAGGAAAGATCTTGCCAATCTCAGAAAAGGCAAACATGGGATTTGTATCATACGACATCCTTTTAAGCAACAAAACAGAACATGGTATAGATGAAACTACTGCAGGGTCCATATGCTGGAGAACTGTATTCAAAGAGTAGCTACGAGTAGTTTAATTGCAAACTGGAAAGATATGTCAAAAGTGGGAATACAGGGGTCTGTCCTGGGTCCAATTCTGTTCAATGTTTTATTGAATGACCTGAATAATGATATAGAGAGTACATTTATTAATTTTACAGGTGATAATAAGCCTGGAAGAAATGCAAGCATTTTGAAGGACAGGCTTAGAATTCAAAATGGTCTTGACAATTTAAAGAAATAGTCTGAACTAAATTGGATTAAATTTAATAAGGACAAATGCAAAGTACTATCATAGCCAGAAATAACTGTACACATATAAAATAGGAAACAACTGGATAGGCAGCAGTTCTGTAGAAGAAAATCTGGGGATTATGGTGGATCATAAAGTGAACATGAGTCAACAATATTGCACTGTTGTACTGTTGCAAAAAAGAACAAACCCACCAAATTACCATACTAAGATATATAAATAGGAGTATTGTATGTAAGATATTAAGTTAAAACTTCAACTATTTTCAGAATTGGCAAGGTCTCATCTGCAGTATTGTGTATCATTCTGGGTACCACACTTGAAAAAAGATGTAAATCAATTGGAGAAAGGTCAGAAGAGTGGAACAAAAATTATCAGAGGTCTAGAAAATGACACAGGAGGAAAGATTTGTGTTTGTTTAATCTAGGGGAAAGACATGGGAAGATACAAGTCTTCAAATATGTAAAAAGTTATTAAAAACTGACGCCCAGGAAAAAGCCAGCCTATTAAATGGGTACTTTGTATTGGTCTTTCATCAGTCCCATGGGACGCCCATGCCCACCTTGGGACAGGGCAGTCAGGGTGAGGGAGATCCCGTGCCCTCCATTAATGCTGACCTCTTGAGGGAATACCTTGAGAAGCTGGATACCTTCAAGTCAGCCGGCCCTGACAATCTACACCCCAGGGTACTCAAGGAGCTGGCAAGCACCATAACCCAGCCTCTGGCATGGATCTTTGAGGACTCCTGGTGCTCTGGTGTAGTGCCCAAAGACTGGAAGAAGGCCAATGTGGTGCCTATCTTCAAGAAAGGGAGGAAAGTGGATCCGGCTAACTATAGGCCCATCAGCCCGTCTGCTATCCTGGGGAAGATCTTAGAAAAGTTTATTAAAGAGGCCATCCTTAATGGACTGGCCAATGCCAACATCCTAAGGGATAGCCAGCATGGATTTTTTGCAGGTAGGTCTTGCTTGACCAATCTCATTGCCTTCTATGACCGGGTGACCTATCACCTGAACAAGGGAGAAGAAATTGATGTAATATATCTTGACTATATATATCCAAGGTGGAGATGAAACTGGGACTAGCTTCCCGGATCAAGGACAACAAGAAGTCCTTTTTTAAAATGCATAGGGGGCAGAAAGAAGGTTCTGGGTAATGTGGGGCCCCTGCAGGACACGCTGGGAAATTTGGTCGTTACACCAGACGACAGAGCTAACATATTTAATGATTTCTTTGCCTCCATTTTCCTGAGCAGGGACCGGAACTGCCACCCCCCCTTCCCCCCCTTAGACACCAGGGGAGGCACACCAAGGCCAAGGGTTAGTGAGGAAATAGTTAGGGAACTTCTGGAGGGACTGGATGTATTCATATCAGCTGGTCTGGACGATCTCCACCCTAAAGTACTGAGGGAATTGGCTGAGGTTGTTGTAGGACCCCTGGCACGGCTGTACGAGCACTCGTGGTGCTCTGGTGTGGTGCTAGAGGACTGGAAGAGGGTCACTGTGGTTCCCGTCTTCAAAAGGGGAGGAAGGAGGACCTGGGAAACTATAGGCTGGTTAGTCTTACCTCAATCCTGGGTAAGCTTTTTGAGAGAACTATTCTGGCATATGTCCAAAAGGGGCCAGCAGGGGAGATTATGCTTAGGGGCAACTAACATGGGTTCATTAGCGGCAGGTCCTGTCAGACCAACCTGGTGGCCTTCTAGGAGCAGGTCACCAAATCCTTAGTTGCAGGGGTAGCAGCGGACATAGTCTTCCTGGACTTTCGGAAGGCCTTCGACAGTGTCTCTCACCCCGTTCTCATTAAGAAACTGGGGGAATGTGGTGTCAACACCTACACAGTCAAATGGGTTGCCAACTGGCTGGAGGGTCGCACCCAAAGAGTGGTAATGAACGGGTCGTTTTCGACCTGGAGGGATGTGGGCAGTGGGGTCCCCCAGGGCTCGGTCCTAGGGCCCACACTGTTCAACATCTTCATCAGTGATTTAGACGAGGGGGTAAAAAACACCCTGTTCAAATTTGCTGATGACGTGAAGATGTGGGGAAATGTGGGTACGCTAGAAGGGAGGAATAGGCTGCAATTGGACCTAGACAGGTTACAGGGGTGGGCAGACGAGAATAGGATTGGATTCAACACTGACGAGTGCAAGGTGATGCACCTAGGGAGGAAGAATCAGCACCATACCTTCAGGCTGGTGAACTCCCTTCTCATCAGTGCAGAGGCAGAAAAGGATCTTGGAGTCATTATTGAAGCCAAAATGAACATGGGCCGCAGCGTGGGGACGCGGTCAGGAAGGCCAACCACACCTTGTCATGCATCCACAGATGCATCTCAAGCAGGTCCTCCCCCTCTATGCAGCTCTGGTGAGGCCGCAGCTGGAGTACTGTGTTCAGTTCTGGGCGCTGCACTTCAAGAGGGATGTGGACAACATGGAGAGGGTCAAGAGGAGGGCCACTCGCATGATCGGGGGCAGCAGGGCAGGCCCTAAGAGGAGAGGCTACGGGACCTGAACCTGTTCAGCCTCCACAAGAGAAGGCTGAGGGGGGATCTAGTGGCCTGTTACAAACTAGTCAGAGGGGACCAGCAGGCACTGGGGGAGCCCCTGTTCCCCTGAGCGCTACCAGGAGTGACTAGGAATAATGGTCACAAGTGGGCAGAGGGTAGATTCAGGCTAGCTATCAGGAGGTGCTACTTCACGGTGAGGGCAGCTAGGATCTGGAACCAGCTTCCAAGAGAAGTGGTGCAGGCTCCTACCCTGGGGGTCTTTAAGAGGAGGCTAGATGAACACCTTGCTGGGGTTGTTTGACCCCAATACTCTTTCCTGCCATGGCAGGGGGTCGGACTAGATGATCTTCTCAGGTCCCTTCCGACCCTACACACTATGAAACTATGACTTCAAAAAAGTCTTTGATCTGGTATCTCATGATTACCTCTTGGTAAAACTGGCCAATTGTGGCTTTGGGTCCACCATGATTCGCTGGCTGGGAAACTGGCTCCGTAGTCAGACCCTGAGGGTAATAATTGATGGAAGTCAATCATCGTGGTGTCCTGTGACCAGTGGCTCTGTCCTTGGACCCATATTGTTCATTATCTTCATTAATGATGTGGACATCGGAGTTAGAAGCAGACTGGCCAAGTTCGCTGATGACACCAAACTTTGGGGCAAAGCATCTACGCGGGAAGACAGGAGGGCAATCCAGGCTGACCTGGACAGGTTCAGCAAATGGGCGGATGAGAACCTGATGGTATTTAACACCAAAAAATGCAAGGTTCTCTACCTTGGGAAGAAAAACCTGCAACTTCCTTATAGGCTCGGCAGTGCTATGCTGGCTAGTGCTATGGAAGAAAGAGACTTGGGGGTCATCATTGACCACAAGATGAGCATGAGCCCGCAATTCAATGCTGCAGCTAGTAAAGTGACCAAAACCCTGGCTTGCATCCATAGATGCTTCTCAAGCAAATCCCGGGACGTCATTCTCCCCTTGTACTCGGCCTTGGTGAGTCTGCAGCTGGAGTACTATGTCCGGTTTGGGGCTCTGCAATTCAAAAAGGATGTAGAGAAGCTTGAGAGAGTCCAGAGAAGAGCCACACGCATGATCAGAGGTCAGGAAAACAGACCTTACGACAACAAGCTGAGAGCCATGGGGCTCTTTAGCCTGGAAAAGCGCAGGCTCAGGTGATCTGATGGCCACCTATAAGTTTATCAAGGGTGACCACCAGGATCTGGGGGAATGTTTGTGCCCCAGAGCGCCCCAAGGGATGACGAGGTCGAACAGTTATAAACTCCTGCAAGACTGTTTCAGGCTGGACATAAGGAAGAATTTTTTTACTGTCCAAGCCGGCAAGGTCTGGAACAGCCTGCCATCAGAGGTGATTCAAGCACCTGCATTGAACGCCTTCAGGAGTAAATTGGATGCTTATCTTGCTGGGATCGTATGACCCCTGCTGACTTCCTGCCCTTCAGGCGGGGGGTTGGACTCAATGATCTTTTGAGGTCCCTTCCTCTTTTTCATAGATTTCACAGACATTAGGGCTGGAAGATTAGAAAATGGTCTCCATGTCCACAGGAAATAGGACAAGTAGTAATGTGTTTAAATTGCTAAAAGGGAAATTTAGGTTATACACAGGAAATTTTTTCTAACTGTGAAGACAGTTAGTCACTGGAGGAAATTACCTAGGCAGGTAATTCCATCATTTAAGGTTTTTAAGAGCATGTTAGATAAATACTTGTCAGGAATGGTTTATAATTGAACCTGCTATGGGACAGAGAATGGACTTAGATGGCCTCCTAAGGTTCCTTTCAGCCCTATTTTCTATTACATTTCCTCCGATTCTATGGAAATATTCTCACTGTCCCTAAAGAACAAATTAAAAGAGTAGAACGTATTCATTCTATAATAAGCAGGCCTGTACCTGAAGTAAAAATCAACTTAGACATCATAGAACAGATGAAAGAATAGAATGTTAATTGCAAGGAAATCACCTTGGGGGAACTTAAAGCAGATTTGGCTTTAAGTTTTAAGGAGTGAGGCAGGATAAAATAACTGCATGTCTATTCAAAGCCAGTGGTGAAAAGAAAACTTGAAAATGCTGCTAGGATTCTTCAGCCAAGTACAGGAGACAGAATCCACCACAAAAATGGAACAATGAAATAATGGAATGGCCTGAGAGAGGAGATTTAAGAGCATGATTTTGTTAGTCCCCAGGAAACTATTCTGTACAATGGTTTTGAACAGAATCCATAATCCTATCACCAGTGGATTTTGAGAAAAACAAGCTGGTTTTCATCCCATCCATTCTTTTATTGCTCATAGCTTCATGCTGTGCGTTATCATGGAACAAAGCACTGAACGGCAGCTACAACTCATCTTAAATTTCATCAACTTTTAGAAAGCCTTTGACAGTGTAGTGTAAGTATTTGTGGTAGATGCTAGGAATCTGTATATTGTCATCTAAAACTGTCCAGATCTTCTGGAATCTTTATCAAGACACCAGATGTGCTGTAATGTTGTGCCAGGAATTGGTTTACTGGTTTGATGTTCCTAATGGTGTTCATCAAGGGTATGTCCTCTCCCCTTTGTTATTTGGTATGTTCATTGATTCTGAACTATCTCTGGCATCAGGATTAGAAATTCTTCGGGCAGATGGAGTGCTTAGAAATCTGAACTTTATGAATTATATCTTCCTCTTGAATACAGTGATGCACAAAATATAACAAAAGACTGATAGCTTAGTCACAACTGTTAAACAATTGGGCCTTATAATCAGCAAGTCAGAAATAAGGGTTATGAAAGCCAATGCAACCATTGTTCTAGAAATGTTCTTCAGTGCTGCTGATGACTTTATGTACCTAGGCAGCATCTTTCATAACTCAGATTCCTGCATCTGTGATAGGATGACTCAACTGGGAAAGCAAGCACTGCTTTTCAGGAACTCGCCTTATTATGGAAGTCTAAAGCGTCAGCACTAAGCTATGAATCTTTATAGCAGTCTGTTAGGCATATTCTTGTATGACTGGAATCCTAGAAGAATAATTTCATCAAAAAGAAGTTTAAATGCCTTCCTGTCTAGATGTCTGCTCTGGGTATTCAAAGTAAAGTTTCAGATGGAATAAGAATGCTGAGATCTTGAAATGAGTATAATTCACCCACAGTAACACAAATAGTACAGAACTTACCGTGACTGTATTCTGGGAATGTTGGCTAACAGGCTCCCCAAACAAGGCTCGTTTTAAAAGCCCTAAAGCAAAAGGAAGAGAAATCAATGCAACACATTCATAGTTGAAGCAGCAGACTTGCAGGTTAAGAGTTTGATCGAATTGAAGAAAATGATCCAGGATCAAATAGGTTAGTAATGACAGAACTATGCCCTATGCACCTGATCATGTGAAGCAGATTGGATGCAAAAATCCTAACTTTTGCTGATCTACCAGAAGGTCCCAGTTTTAGTGCTGTAGGGTGGATCCCCATGAGCACGTACATTTGGTTTGCAGTGCACATGCACCCATGGTCTGTGCTGCTAATTTGCTGTGCAACAGGTTTTGGGGGGTTTTTTACACTGGGCGATCCTGGTGTTAAAAAAACTGCTGCTAAAAAAGCTGTGCGGTACACATGGCAGCAGTATGTGCTGCCAAAAAACAGAGCCTGGCTGGCCACAGCCACACTCTAGCTGCCAGCCAAGCTCTGAGCCACTGACTCAGTGCCGCTGCTGCCCCAGGAGGCCCAGAGTCCCCCAGGTAAGGCTGCTGGGATCAGCACAGGCACTGGTTTCAGGCCCCCCTGCCCCACCCAGGTCCCTTTCCTGTGTGCCGGAGTGCACATTCAGGGATGTGGCCACGGACAAATAGCAGCAGCACAAATATGTGCCACTGCTATTTGTGCCATGGGAAACACGCCCCTGAACATGTGCTCATGGGGACGTGCCCATAATATCTAGACCATCTTCCCTCATACAGTTGCTACAGCAGAGGACAAAGAAAGCGTCTCTGACTCTGTTACATCTCTTTTCTGTGTCCACATACCATCCATGATCAGAAAATAATCAGACTCCAGAGGATCACCTTTGCACTTCCTTTCAAATCTGACTTAGATGCCCCTAAATATCAGTGTTAAAATATGATGGAAACAGAGATGCAGTGGAGTACCAAGAAACCATTCCTGTAGCTGATGTTACATCTGTCAAAGAGTTCATAATTCTCAAGTGTGCTTCATTTTTTAGAGACATAGTTCATTTAAGTCCCAAAGTTAACTATCCACAGAAAAATGTGGTGCCCTTTCACTTCTGTTGTTGAAAATGACTTGCCTCAGAAATTAAGAATCCTGGCTCTTGGGTTATAGATGAAGTTATTTCATACTAAAATCAATCATCTTGAAAGGGCTTCAGGTTTTTCATTTTAATAATTTTTGTGCCACCTTTATTTTGGGTCTCTAGCATGATGTCTCTTACATTTGGTCCCTGGCAGGTTGAGAGGTCTGAGTGAGCTTATCCATGCTCTAGCTGGAATGGAAAGCCAAATATAACTCAGAACTAGCAGAGACAGCAGAAATCCTCAGGATTCCAGAGTCTACATGAGCAGATAGAGACTGATTTTTAGCACTGACATGGGAGGAGTAGACTAAACATACTGAGTAATGGTGCGATTATACAGAGAAATAAGACTCAAAATATTTGACGTTATCCTAAATAAGGGCAGCTCTGTGCAAAATCTCTTTGTGCTAGATAAAAACTAGTCCGTCTCTAGCACTTGGGAGACAAGTGCTGAACTTTCTGATATCCATAGATACTTTGAAATTTCTGGCTAGTTTCATAGTTGTTAGGGTAAAGGAAAGTCATGATGGTATTTTTTTTATTTCGGAAAAAAAATATTAAAAATAAATATTTAAAATGTAAAGTGATCTATAACAAATTACTACTTGGATTCAGGGTTTCTTTTCATTATTAGAGCATAGAAGCAGCATGGGTTAGGTGTCTTGCAGTCTGCATATGACAACACTTAAGCAACACAAAATAAAATTTGGTTTGTGCATGGGGTATGTATGCAAGTCACATTTGTCCTATTTTTTCCAACAAACAGCTTATCTATTTGTGGCTCTGCATGCTATACAGTGTGAATTTAAAAGGCTTTAAGAGTTTTATAACTAAATATAGGAATGACAGGAACTGTATTCTCAGCTGGTTTTGGACTGATAGTGTTAAATAAACATTGGATTAAACATCTATCTCAGACTCCAGTACTTCTAAGCTGTGTTATACACATTTATCCCATCTAAACCACCTTTCAGTATGATGCAGTATATCCCAAATGTAGCCAAGTGTCTATATTTACTAGACTTTCAAAAAAAATTAGAAGTTACATGAAGCTGTTTTTTTTTTTAATTAAATATGAATTTGTATATAAATTATAAAAAGCTCTATTAATGGTAGAGATACTTGACTTCTGTTTACATAGTCAGATGTCAGTTTTCATTCCTAAGACTCCTTGTGGGACTGGGAGGAGTAACCCTGAGGTAACCATGGTCCAGGAAACATGCAGGGAGCATTTCCCAGCTGTCCAGCTCCTCCCAGGACTTGAAGGAGTCAAGTGGCAGGGAAAGGCTTCCCGTGCTTTGCCCAGACCAAGGACCAGAAGGAGTGGAGCAGCAGCTTCTCCCCATGCCTTCCTGAGACCTGGAGAGGGGCTGCAGGCTGAAATGCCTATAAGCTCCCTCTCTTGGGAAGATTTCTACTGTTGCAAATTTCCTGGAATTGTAGCAAGAAAAATTAATGTCTGTCCATTACCTATATGTCTTCTAGCTAAGATGCTGAGTGGAGCATGTAAGCATATTTAGTGAAGTTGGCATCTACAAGCTCTGTGGTGCTGGACTGGAGCATGCACAGAGTGCCAATGCAGAACCTTGTGGAACATAGCAAAATGTCTCTAAAAAGCTATAAATATGGTCTGATGATTACTATGAAAGGCACAAACTTCAGCCAAATAGGAATACATTTTCATGGGGACTATAAAAGACTCCTCTTATAGTGCAGGACTACTCCTGCTTCTTTTCTGCTCTACCCCACCCACCAACAAATTTAAAGCTTGTTTTCCAAACACAGGAGATGTTGAAGCTTGCCAAAGAGATGGCTCAGAAAAAGTAATTAAATATTGGCAAAACTCATTTTCCCTCATAACTTCATTCTCTGAAACAGAATTTTTCCTGAATTTTTTTCAGAAGTCTTCCAAATAAGTTGATAGCAAACTTGAGAATTATCAGCTCAGTCAACTAACGTTTTGCAAAGTTATCAACAACTGAAAATAACACCTTATCATGGGTAGTGTTGGCCAGATTTAACTACATATTGCTACCAATTCTGCTTCCTGGGGTGGGGAGGCAGAGCAGTTAAGGTGTCCCACTTCGCTACAGAAAACATCAGTTTAAAACCTCACTCCTGGTTCATGCCAAAGGCTGCCTCTAGATGACCCACATGTACATGAATACCTGGCCATTCAGGCTGGGGAATCGAGAAGACTGGAGTATGATGCTAGTTGCATCATTTGTTTGCATTATATTGGCACAGTAATTGATATACCTTAACCCAGTGAGCCATTTGACTTGGGTGGTGCTTTCTCAATTTTGACTAGCCCCTGTCCTTCTGAAATAAAATCTGTACAGTAAAGGTTGCTTTTAGTCCAGTAAATCTCTTGTTATGGGTGCTGATTATTCAGAGTTCACTATTTAGCATTCCAGGTAATTGTCTTCAGTTACCTTCCTTCTTTACAAAGGATTTCAGAATACTGGAATAGCTGCAAAAGGATAAATGCAGTCTATCTAAACTGCTTTAATTTTATAGCTAATGTTAATTTTTCTTCAGGTCTTAAAAGGCCTCACAGGAACTTATTTTTATTTTTGCATAATTTTTTGGTCTTCAACCTTCTATTCAATATTCTGTTAAACTTTTAGATAAAACTCATGAGCAGTTGCAGAATTAGAGTCTAGGGAACACTTGGTGATACAGACTCTTTAAAATATGTTGACTTAATTATTAAGGTTGATACAATTTCAAACCACTGTTTTTATTTTTTCCTCTAGGGCTCTCTCTGCAAGTATTTGAGTCTCCATACAAGTGATTGGGTGAGCTCTTGTCGCTTAGCCCACTCAATAACCAGGGGCCTGGCCTACCTTCACACGGAGTTACCTCGAGGAGGTAAGATCAGGAAGGGATGTATTTAGAGCAGAATAATTGGGATAGGTTTCAGGTAGTAGTTTTTCTTTTCCTTTTCTTTTCACAGGCAGTATCAAAGAGAAATAGTTTATTTTAAGAAATAACTGTAAGCAGATGATAAGTAAAAATATAGACTACACATAGCTTCCTGTAGTATATCCATCTCCTGAGTACTCCAACACCATGGTCTGGATCTGTAGATACTTTTATGAAAATGTGGACAAAGAGCCAACAAAACTCCACAAACATGCAAGAGAGAAGCAGAGTTGCACAATACTGTTGTGCCATAGTAAGAGATAACTAAAGACTCAGAGGATCTGACATGCACTATCTGAATTTTAAAAAGCTTGTAGATGAAGTGTTCTGATATATCACAGTTCATATATATATATCACAGAAGCAATATTTTCAGTTTAAAAGTATGCGTATTATGTATATGGAAGGAAAATATTTATATCTTCTGTTTTATTGTAGTCTTATCTTCTATAACATTTTCTTTCAGGGAAGGGACCATATTTTTACTATGTATAAATAAAAACACCTAATTAATTTGATGCTTTATTACAACACTGTATGGGACAAACCATTGAGACACAGCTTTTTCGTTTTTAGTTGCATGCTTCATTCAACATTTTTATAGCTAAAGTATAATTATATAATAGTTATTCTGAGATCTGTAATGTAAAAGTTTAAAAAGTATGGTTTGTCACTGAAATAGTAACTACAAATGAAAGGACTAGTAAGGCACAGGGAGATTAATTCACCAGTAAATAATAGAAGCTGAGAATGTCCTAAATTTTGGTTAAAAGCAAGTTTATAATAATGAATGTAAGCAGTAATGTTTATGAAAAATAGAGGAAAATACCTATTCAAAAGCAAGGCTATCATTAGCCTATTTTATATTCATATATGCCAGTGAAACTGCAGCCAGCACCTTAAACTTAATAATTGTGAAAGATACAGCTAAGTCTTTCCATTAAGCAGCTGCAATTACACAAACCTTTTACCACCGTGAAGAAAGACAGAACAATAGTCTTTTTTTGTGTGTGTATAATCCAGGGGGAAACTTACAATGCATAATGAACTCAGATTCTAGGAACATAAGACCATAATAAACCAGTTCTGCGTTCTTGGCTGTTTTACTAAACAAGTCTCCATTAAAAAATGGATACAAACTGTTCCGTTGGCTAGCAGTCGTAATTTGAGAACGCTAGATAAGGTTATGTTTACAATATTTTATGATAAGTACATTTCAGTCCTTTTGTAACAAGCTTCTGCAAAGGTTTACACAACTTACAGTGAAGTCCACAAAAAACTGCTCAAAACTGATAAGACTTCCAGCAGCATTTAAGTGTTTTAATATATTAGACTTTTCTGATACTTTGTGACTCAGTTTAAGACCTGTTACTTGCTTAGATCAACAGTTCATTCTTGCTGCCAAGCAGTGACTTTCCAGATATCAGCTGTTCACATTCAGTCATGGAAGGCATTAAAATAAGTTTGAGAGCCAGACCAGGCAGTTGGGGAACAGTGCGTTCATTTGTCCAGCTGGAGAGGTACGTTTAGGAATAACCTGAGGTTTCTCCTGGGGCAGCTCTGATCCATTGCAGGATTAGTGTGTTCGAGCTCTGGAACAAATGTGAGCTGTATATTGATATGACTGCCCCATCCAGTTTCTGCATAGGTGCCAAGCTAATCGTAAAGCAAGCTGCTTGTGCCTTGTATGAGGGAGGATTCTGATATCAGGAAGTTGCTTGGACTGGGAGTTAAATTTGGGACAGCAGGTCTGTGCTTAAATGCATATGACTTCCCTGCTTAAGCTATGCTGAAATCTTCGTGGGAATCAAAATAAACTTGCTGGTTTTGTTAAAACTGTGTAGAATTATTATCTAATAATAGGTTGCAGAGTGTAATAGACTCACTGGTAGAGTGGCAAGGTCTCCTCTCCTGCCTGACTCGCCACCTAGATACTACCCTGCTACTCCCCTCTGTCTTCTCAGGGTTCACCTACCCTATTATTTCACCTGCACTGCCTTGATGTTATGATTTCATAGAGGGTCTGCACCTAAGAGGCAGAAGTGGGTTTTGTGGTGACCGGTCCTTGTCTGGGCTAAGTCCTCCCCAGCCTTCACCCATTTTAATCTAGTAGCTGGGTTTTTGCATCCAAGGTCCACTGTACCAAAATCCCAGACTCCTGGGCCCCAGCTTACCCCTCTTGGGCTCTGGGTGCCTCTGCCCCCTGGGCTTGCCCTTTGTGGACTTCAGGCTCACACCTCACAGTCTTTGCTGCTGGGTATTCAATCCTCTTACAAGTAGCAGTCCTCCTGAAGTGTTTGGGCTTCTGCCCTCACATAGCCCACTGGACTTCAGGTCCTAGAAGTGCTCTGTGCTGGGATGTCCCTGCAGCATCCCTGTGGCTTCCAGTCCTCCCTTTACAGCCACAGCTGGTCCTTCAGTTTAAAGCCAAACCAAAACCATGATTGTCCACTCCCAAAACAAAAAGGTTTTCCTCCCAGGCTTAATCCCGCCCTATGATAGCACTACCACAAAGGCTCAAGGCACTTATCTATTGCTGCTGCCTGGAATGCAGAGTTTCTTCCAACTCCCCTTCTGCCCAGAGTCCTCCTTCTGTGAGCAGCCTGGACTGGCTTTTCCCTGGAGCTTTGCCTCCTGTGGTTCCTATGGCCAGTCTTTCTTCTCTTAGGCCTTGGGTTTATAAGCCTCTTCCTGAGTCACCTGACAGTCTACTTCCACCCCAGTCAATCACTAGCTGCACATAGGATGGACAACCATCTTAATTAAGGCCCTTCACCATTGTAAATCTGTTCCAGGGGCTGGGCCAGCCAGCTGACCCTGGGCCCCCTCTCCCCCTCAGTAATGGGACAGGGACCCCGTTCCAATAGACATAGCAAGATGTTATGAACATCAGTCAGTGTTTCTATGGTTACTAAAGTATGTTTCTGTGGCCATAAGGAAGAAAATGTTAACTTCAGGAAGTCATTTTTTTTTTTTTTTAATAAATGAGCAGACGCAATGAGATTCCTATTTTGTCAATCAGAAGTGCTTTTCAGTTAATAATGAACACTTTCATATATCCCCACAGACCACTACAAACCTGCAATTTCCCATCGGGACTTGAATAGCCGTAATGTACTGGTGAAGAATGATGGAACATGTGTAATTAGTGATTTTGGACTATCCATGAAGCTAACTGGAAACAGACTGGTACGCCCAGGCGAGGAGGACAATGCAGCCATTAGTGAGGTAAGCATGAATAAAGAAAGCACAGTAACAGGTCTTTGTAAATGGGATGTAATAGGGGAGACATTAATTTAGAAATAATCTGGAGATACCTACTTCTCAAGTGAGCAAGGAATAGTTGTAGAATTCCTTTGGGGGAGGGGAGAGATACTGTATATGGGGAAAAGAACATTGAAGAATTTAGTTCTTTTGAAAGGTTTGAGGTCAATGGCTGTGGAGACCAAAATCCTCTATTAACAGGACAGGTACAACAGGTCAGCAAGGATACCAGCAGGCATGGACCCTGCATGCTGAAGAGGGGGATACAGTGGTAGTAGAGAGCTTGCTGCACATCTATTTGGTGCCAGGCTCTCAGCAGCAGAGGAAACAACTGTGCCACCTCAACCCCGATCTGCTCCGGGTGCTTGTTTTCATGCTGAAGTCCTTTAGCGCAAATTTGGGGAAACCTTGTCTGAATGCCAGAGAGTATTGTTGATCTTTCTGCTGAGACCCATCAGCACTCGGTGCAGTTACAGTGGTGTTTGGTATGATGTAGATTCTCATCCCTTAGGCCAGTGGTTCTCAACGTTTTAAGACTCACAGCTCCCCTTGGGAAAATGCCAGCTTAGTTTCACTCAGTTTTTGATGACAGAAAAATAATAGAGCAATTCTTGTGTTGCAAAAAACACACACAGACCAGTACAACCCAGAATGTTTTTAACATTATGGATCCTATTTGATATCACTGGGATTATCTTGTGAAGGATGTTTGCACACCTAACAGTGATAACATTGCATGACACACTACAGCACCCCTGAAAGGATCTCAAGACATCCTAAGGTGCCAAGGCACCCTGGTTGAGAATAGCTGCATTAGGCTTTATATTGGGGGTGGGCAAAATACGGCCCGTGGGCCAGATCCAGCCTGCCAATCACTTCCCTCCGGCCCACAGAGACCCTTCAAAACCGATGTAATGGTTGCTACCTCTCTAAAAGCCTCCAGTGGCACCAGCCGCCGGCTGCAGCATCTCAGGCTGTTTCCTTGGGTTCTGGTTATGAGGCAACTGACCCTGACCTCAGCCTGACCTCCCCAGGCCCCGCCCTGCCCCAGCTCAGGCCATGTTTGTAGCTTGAGGGGGTGGGGGGCTGGGCTAGAACCTGTGGCGCTGGTGAGGGGAAACAGTGTCTGGGCCGGGTTCTGCTTTGCTGCACGGGACTGGAAAGGGCCCTGCCCTGCAGGTAAGCCCAGGAAGGACTGGCTGCTGGGCTGGCTTTCCCTGTGCCGTGCTGATCGGGCCGTGCAGGGTCGGGCTGGGCTGGCACTGGGGAGGGGAAGTGGCAGCTGTGCCACAGCTCCAGCCCAGTCAGCACCAGGGAGGAGAGGTGGCGGTGGAGCCATGTGCTGTTCGGGACAGGATAAGCCCAGCTGGAGTGGCAGGGGCTCAGCTGCATTTTCCTCCTGCCTGCACCAGTCAGTCTCAAGGGGCACATGGCTCCACCGCTGCTTCTGCTGGCCGGTGCAGACCTGGCCAGGTTCCTCCCATCCCCAGCAGCACGTGAGGAGCCGACTTCAGCTGCATGCCGCCTTTCCTGGCTGGTGCAGACCTGACCAGGTCTGTCCCATCCAAAGCAGCATGCAGCTGAAGCCAACTTCCCAGGTGCTGCTGGGGACGGGGCAAGCCCAACTGGGTTGGCACTGGCCAGCAGAAGCAGAGCCTCCTTTTGGGACCAGCTGGCACAGGTAGGAGGGAAGTTCTAGGGGAGGTCTGATGAACCTGAAACCCCACTGCTGGGGTAGGATGCTAGAGGGGTCACAACCCCTTCCTACCTGGTAAGTTGTACAAGGGAAGGGACTTCTGGTGGCAAAGGTCAGGAGTCAGGGGGTGGGACGTCCAGTCCCAAGATGGCGAACAGGGGGTGGGGCAACTGAAGGGCCAGGGCTACCCATGCAGTCCTCGGCAGCTCACCAAAACTCATCAACTGGCCCTCTGCCCAAAATAATTGCCCGCCCCTGCCTTATATTGATAGCATTCATTCATCTCACATAGCCCCTAAACACTCCTCAAGTGGTAATGTTTTTTGTCATAACCAATCTAAACTGGATTTTAAGCAGTGATCAGGATATAAATGCCTCAGATCCTACAACCAGTTCTTTACAGTCCATCCTTTCATCTTTGGAATATCATTATATGATCAAACTGGAGAGAGCATAGGGTCATAGAACACACAAAAATAATTCAGTAGCTGCTTCTTTCTGTACTTTTGGCTAAGGATGGATATAAGGGAAACTGAATGTAAGGACCTTAAGAACAATGAAATACTGTTCAGATGAAGAGTGTGAAATTCCCAGTATATTTCAGTAGACTCTTGTTTTCCATTCAGTGAAGCTTTGCTGTTCTTGCAGTACAGCTTTACATAGTGTTTTCTACTGTGCGAATCCTCTTGAAAAGCAGCTATTTTAATAATAGTTCTTAGTATTTAGGTGTTTAATTTCTCAGGAATAAAGAATTGATTAACTCTGAACAAGGTAGAAGGGAGAGGATTAAGTTATCACTGTTTAAAGGGTAAATTAATTCTTTTCGAAATGGGTCTTCTATTCTAACAAAATACTCTGCTATATAATGAAGTTACTTGGGGAAATAACATTTCACTTGAGGAGGTTACACTGTGTCCTTCTGAAGATGACACAGTACAAGAGCTATACTTACATATTTCACATTTATTTAGTGAGTACAACAACATTTTAGAGACCAAGAAAATAAGAGGAATAAGAGTTGCTTTTCCTGCTAAATTGTAGAAAATAGACTATAAGATGGGGTAGAACAAAAATAGGACCTTTAATAAACTAAGTCAAATGTAAGATTAAGTTTCTGAATTAAAAATTTAACTATATCTTTCTACAGGTTGGTACAATCCGCTACATGGCACCAGAAGTACTGGAGGGAGCAGTGAACCTGAGGGACTGTGAATCTGCTCTGAAACAAGTAGATATGTATGCACTAGGCCTTATCTACTGGGAGATTTTTATGAGATGCACTGACCTCTTTCCAGGTAACTGTGGGATTTACCAGAATCATAAATTTCCTAAATGCATTTTTTAAATCGGATCCATTATGTTTGTCACAGAACAGAAAAAAAGTTCTTGTTTTTAAACATTAATCCAGTGCCATCTAGTGTTCAGGAGTATTACTGATATCAATACAGTATGCATAGTTGTAATATATTGAAATCACTGGTGTATGTGGCCTTTTATTTGCCCTGTTAACCTGCTTGCAAGTCTGTTTATAATGCAGTTTGGATGAATCTTATCACTGTCTCGCATTTCGGAACCATCATGTGTTGGGAAGACTACATAGTCAAATCAATTGATTTCCATAATTGATGTAGCACCTTACATGCATCTCAGTTCTTGTTATTGAATATTTGGAAGGGAAGTTACTGTGATTTAATGCAGATCATCATGGTTTTCATGCTAGCCTTTGTCTGTGCTAATGCCTGCTGAACGTTCAATGGACTCAATAGATATAATCTAGGGAAAAAGATAATGGACTTGTAAAGTGCAACACATTAAAAGGTTGTTCATAGCTACCCTTTTATTTATTACTGAAGTGCATCTTGCGGAGTTAACAGGACATAGAGTGCAATAATCTATACCTAAGCAGCTGCACTTTACGGGCTGGGATTACAGTTTCTTTTCCTTCCTGTTCCATATTAAATATAAGGACAACTCCAGTCTGCCTTGTTTTGTGCAAATTAAGTATGGTACACAGGCTCTTGACCAGCTCTTTGTCCCTTGCATGGATGAACTCTCAACTGGCTGCTACCCACAGGACATTGCTAAACACTTCTGTTTTCATATTTATCTATATTATGTTAACTTAAAGTCTTGATGGGGAACAGAAACTTCCCTGTCAGCTCTTGCCATCTTAAAGCCCGTTGGTTCACTATTGCTTTGTTTCATGGGGTTCTTTTTCTTTCTTTTTGCCAACAGGGGAGTCTGTGCCAGAGTACCAGATGGCATTCCAGACAGAAGTCGGAAACCATCCCACTTTTGAAGATATGCAAGTCCTGGTGTCTAGGGAGAAGCAGAGACCAAAATTCCCAGAAGCCTGGAAAGAGAACAGCCTGGTGAGACAGCATATTTACAGAGAAGTTTTGGATTGAGCCAGCTAAGTGGTGTTCTCACTCCTCAAAGCCAGATGTTGCATATATTTTTTCTAATTGACATTAATATTTAAAGTTTAGGAGTTGGTCTAGGCTGCACTTTTTAAATAATGAAGTCAATTAAAATACTTTGTATAGAACAGTTCATATTAAAATAAGGGATTCTGAAAAAAGAAATACTGTGATTACCACCAGATCTTAAGAAGTTACAAGTCAGAAGGACATGTCATATTAACATTTGTATGTGTATTATAAGTACAGTACACTTGAGGCAAAAATATAAAAATATTCCCTATAATATTTCCAGGATATCCAAGAATGCTCAAAGATGTTACTAATGAAAATTTCATTATGCTTGCAAATAAAGCCAAATAACACAGATACTGTAAGCATAGCATTTTCGTAATCATATTCCTTTTCCCAAATTATGTATTTTATAAACTACTGAATTTTAAAAGTAATATAGTGCTTCACATTTTTATAGTTATTTGAATTTTTTATTCTAAAACGTGTGAATAATGCAGATTTCTGTTGTTGCTGTTGTTTATATTATCATAGCACACAGATGCACTAGTCTTGGCCCAGGACAGAGTACACTACAGACTGCACAGCCACTGAACACAGATATATCCCTGTCACAAAGAGTTTACTGATAAGTATCAGACAAGAGAACAGATAGATACAGACTGATGGCAAAGACAATATGACAGTTTTGGTCAGGATGGTAGTCAGCGGCTTCAGTACACTAACAAGATCACTTTTGTCAAGATTTTGGGTGCATCATGACAAAGGAGATATTTGAAAAAGAATAATGAAATAGCTTTAGGATATTAAAGGAATCTTCTCCCGAGTACGTACAGTAGCAGAGAGAAAGCACAAAGGTGCTTGTTTGGAAATCTAGCAGATGTGAATGGCAGCTTGCCTTCTGAGCCACTTACCTTACAACCTCTTCATACTACACAACTGGTGAAGAGTAGAAGGCAAAAAGTCTTGAAGGAGAAAGCAAATTGTTTGTTCGTTGAGTCAGAAAAGCATGGGCCAGCAGAGGGATGAAATAATAAATGATGGCCCAGGAAACTGAACTTTGCATCAGCCTTCTAAGTGAATATAAACTGTGTCAAAGCCAAAGAAAGGATATTGCAGTAATTGAGACACAAGATGTAAAGGGCTTGGGCAACCTGTGTGGATAGAGAGACATGCCTAAACATAAGAGATGCTATGCAGAAACAATATGGAGGATTTGTACATAGCCAGAATATGAGGAATTAGACAGAAGTCCAAAGTGAACGGGAGATCCATGTTATAGTCTGAGTGAAGGCAAATTGATGGTATCATCTACACTAATTAAGAAAGAGAAGATAGGAACACGGGTAGCATGCTAGGTGAGGTCAGTGGTCTATCTAGCCCAGTATTCTGTCTCCAGGAGTGGTAGAAATGAACACTATAGAGGAAAAGCATTGAATTGGCTATCTCTAGTGTGATCTGTCCCCTATTCAGTATCCTCCCTGGCTTCCACCACTATTGGTTGTCCCCTCAAAGGGGACAACTCCAACTGTTCTGTTCAGTACCCATTAATAGATTTATTATTCATGAATTTATCCTGTCCCTTTTGAACCTGGCTATGCTATCTGCCCCGACCACCTCCTGTGGCAGTGAATTCCATAAGTTAACTGCATTGCGTTCAATAGTATTTTCTCTTGTTAGTTTTAAACCTGTTGCATCTTAATTTTAGCAATAGCCCTTAGTTCTAGTATTCTGGGACTTGGTGAACAATAGTTCCCTGTTCACTTGGTTCACATGTTTCTTGATTTTTATAGACCTCTATCGTATCTCCCCTCAGCCTTCTCTTTCCAGATTGAAGAATCGTGGCCTTTTTAGTCTCTCCTGGTATGGCAGCTGCTCCAGGCCCCTGATCATTTTGGCTGCCCTTCTCTGTACCTTTTCTAGTTCTCCTACATCCTTTTTGAGATGCAGAGACCAAAACTGCACACAGTATTCATAGTATTCAAAATGTGGGCATAACATGAATTTGTATAGTGACATGATGATGCTCTTTGTTTTGTTTTTGGCTCCCTTCTTAATGATGTTTTTAGAGAACTGTCTACAGTACCTCCAAGGTTTCTTTCCTTAGAACAGCAGGTTCAGAACTCAGCACTGTGTACATATAGTTGAGATTATTTTTCCCCATGTGCATGACCTTGCACTTGTTAACACTGAATTTCATCCACCATTTTTTCCCTACTCCGTAGCTTGGTGAGATCTTTCTACAGCTCCTTTGTGTCAGCTTGGGACTTGATTACCTGGAATCATTTGGTGTCATCTGCAAACCTGAAGATTTCACTGTGCACCTCCATTTCCAGATCATTGGTGAAAATTTTGAACAAAATAGGGTCCAGCACAGATCCCTGCAGGACCCCCTTTTGACTTCCCTCCAACCTGAAAAGTAACCATTTATCCCAGCCTTTCCTAACTTTTAATCAACTCTGTCCACAAAATAACCTGCCCTCCAATCTGTAGCAATGCAGTTTTTAGAAAAAAGCCTTGGTGAGGGCCCGAGTTTGTGACCTTTCTTGTTTTTCTTATTTAGGTATGCATTCCATTTTCTAAAGGATGCTTTTTTGCTTTGAATCGCCTCCTTAACTCTGCTATTAAACCATGCAGGGGTTTTATTGAACTAATCTTTCCTTAATACCCCAAGACAGGCTTGAGGTGTAAGGGAGAGATTAAGAGCTCTGTTTATTTGGGTTGAGCTTGCACTAAAGGCTGAACATCCACAAGATGTTGGAGAAATTGGCCCAGAGTTTAGTTTGAACAAACAGAAATGAGTTTGGAATAGAGCCGGATCTATAAATTGCCCACAGTAGGGATAGTAGTTGAATATGGGTTTAGAGATGAGCTTACCCCAAGGTAAGAGATAGAGGAAGAAAAGAAGGGGCCAAAGGCAGAGCCCTGAGAAACCCCTACAGAAAGCTGAGGAGGGATGAGGAGGTTCCTCTGAAGAACAGCTGAAAAAGTTATTAGAAAGGTAGGCGGAAAACCAGAAGACAGGCAGCCAACAGAAGAGCAGATTTCAAAAGGGACACCATGGTGAACTCTGTTGAAGGGGGCTGCTCAGTCAAGAAAAAGGAAGAAAAGAATACTGGTTATAAGATCTGGGTTTGAAAAACTGATCAGTGACTTCCGTTAAGAGCTCTTTCAGTAAGTTTGGGGGTGGAAACTGTATTGGTGAGGGCCTAGGTTGGAATTTGAGGAAATGAATCCCCAAAGTTAAAATGGAAAAGGCAGTTGAGGGTGGTAGTCAAGGGTAGATCTAGGGGGATGTTGTGGTGCAGTCACAATGCACTTTGATTCCTTTCCGCCCCTGCCATCCATGTTAGCCGAGGTCCTGTTCCGGCTACAGCCAGTCTGTGCAGCCCCTCTTCCAGAGCTGGACAGGCAGCCAGCAGCCCCTGCCATGTCCTGTGTGCCTCAGAGATCAAGGGCCTGATCCTGCCTGCACTTCCTTTTTCAAAATTCTGGATTCACTGTTGGTGGTAGTCGAAGAAGCAAGTGAAGTCAAAGGTGTTTTTTAAGATGGGAGAAATTAAAGCGTATATATTATGAGTGTTTAGGAGATTTTTAGATCTTGGTCCAGTTAGTTTAATTCATAAAGCTCTGGGATTCTCAAGGATTCTGCTCCATGTTAGTAAGTAGCTGAAACTCATTTTCTCCATAAACTGCTCCTAAGCTGCATCTAAGCTTGCACTTAACACATAGCAATAAACTGTATCAGAGTTTATTGCTCCTAGGCGCAGTGTTTACATATGTGCCTGGGACCACAGCATGTTGAGCCAGGGCAGAACAGCCCTGGCTGGCAGGGGGGTGTCTGGGGGATCCCCGCCAGCCTGGGGCTGCTCTGCCCTGTCTCAGCATGCTGCTGAGGGGCTGGCTGGGGCATGAGCATGCTGCAGTGCTGGTCTAGCCAGCAGGCAGCCCACATACACAGTGCCCCATTCAGCCCCGGTCACTGTCTACACTTGTGTTTTGGTGCACACAACTATTCTGCTGTAGGATGGTATTTGTCCCAGACAGTATTGTCCTATACCAGCAGAGTTAATTAATTTACTGCGCCCTAATATGGGTGCGTGTGTAGATGGTGATGCTTTACTGCAGAGCTAGTTAGTCAGCTCCACAGTAAGGCACACATATAGATGCATCCCTAATATTGGAGATCTTTACATGGAAAATGCAAAGTATCTTGATTCGCATGTTTATTTCACTACAGAATATAAAATAGTTCAGTAAGTGAGAGAAGTGGTGATTAAAAGAATCAAGAGATATATTATTGACTTCTGATGAAAACGGAGCTTTAGCTGCTCTAGCACTTAGAAACCGGTTTCAGACACATTTATGAGGAAGTCAAAGCTTCTGGTACTATAATGTTGTTATAAAACACATTGTGACCTGTGTTCCGGTCTACTTGCAGAGGTGTTTTATTGCCAGGGATCCTGGTTTTCCATGATAAAAAAAAAAAATCACAAATTCTCTGATAAATTGCAAATTCTCTGATAATCCCAAAATCTGTGGTTAAAATTAAATACCCCCCACAGCCCTGCTGGTGTCCCTCATTCCCCCCCACACAGTCCTGCTTCTGCCGCTTGCCTCCCACCCACAGCCTCTGCCCCTCGGCCCTGCTGGAGAAGGCCCCCAGCTGCCAGAGCTATGGGGCCAGGGACCCAGGTCTGTAGCCCCTTGCCCTGCACCCCCCAGATCTGGCGGGGTGGGGCAGGGCAGGTGTGTGCTGCCCCTGTGCACACAGAAGAAGTATGGCCAGGGCAGCACAGAGCTTGCAGCAGCAGGCAGCTTTCATGCGTTGCCCCACTGTGCCCTTTGTGCTCCCCTCTGCGTTTGCGACCCAGGGTTTGCAGCTGGCTGGGGAAGGGGAGGCTTGCAGTTTCCCTGCTCCCAGCTGGAGTGCCTGGCTGCCTGCAAACCCCCTCTCCTGGCCAGAGAGTGCCCAAGCTGGCTGGGGGTTGAGGGAGCAAGGGAGGCTGCAACCCCCCCATCCCCTCCTGCCAGTTCAAGTGCCCAGCTGGCTGCAAACCTCCCCACTCCTCAGCCCCCAGCCATCTTGGGCAGTCCCTGGCCAGGCACTTCAGTCAGGAGCAGGTGTTTGCAGCCAGCCGAGCACTCTGGCCTGGAGTGGGCAGGCTGCAAACCCTCTCCGGGTCAGAGTGCCTGGCTGGGGAGTGCCCAAGATGGCTGGGGGCTGAGGGAACAGGGAGGCTGCAATCCTCTTCCACTCCTGGTTGGAGTGCCCAAGCTGGCTGGGAGCTAAGGAGCAGGGAGGTTTGCAGCCAGCCAGGCACTCTGGCTGGCAGTGGGCAGGCTGCAAGCCGTCTCCTGGCCAGAGTGCCCGGCTGGCTGCAGACCTCCCTGCTCCCTCAGCCCCTAGCCAGTTTCGGTCCCCCGGCCCTGCCCCACAACCCCCAAGCCTCACTTACCTCCAGCAAGAACAGTGAGCCTGAAGTAGCCTCTGGTAGATGTGAGTGTCGGGCCCCATCCTTTCCCCTCTCCCTTCCCCTCCAGGCAGGGTTTCTCCACCCCTTTTGCAAACAGCTCTTGTAGGCTGGAACTCAGCCAGCCTGCAGAGCTCTTTGCAAAAGGGAGAAATCCGTGGGTTTCTCTTCTAAAAGGGAAAATCTGGATTTTCTCTGATTTAAAAATGGGAAATACGTGGTTTTCTCTGTTTTTCTGTGGGAAATGGAAAACCTGGATCCCTGTTCATTACACAGTTTTGGCCAGCACAGTTTAAAGAAAAAAAATCCACGTCTGCCATTTTGACCCCCAGATGCAGACTGAGGACCAAGGTAGGATTGAGAAGCCTGTCCTAACAAAACCAAGTAGTCCAAAGGAACAGGTATAAGAACTTGCATAAAAACCTTAACCTTAAATTTAGCAAGTAAATATAGATGCGTAACAGAATTGGTTCTTACAGTGAAGAAATTAGAAAATATTCATGAACCTAAAAGAAAGATGATTCTAATACCAGAAAGAAAAAGACAGTAATCTTAATGCCTAAACTTACTAAATTCCAAGATCTTAAAATCAGTTTATTGTGCGTCTCAGGCCTAGGACCAGTCTTGAGCTGGCTCTGGTGCAGTGCAGACATGTTTTTTAGGAGCTGCATACATAGCAGGGATAGGGTCTTGAACAGTCAGCTGATTGTCGGTCTCAGTCCAGGGACAGCATTGCAGCTGGTTCAAGACCCCTGCCCCCCAAGTTTGCCAATCCTTAAAAAACATGTGTGCACCACACTGGAGCCAGTCAAGACTCCGGTGTGGTGCTGGGGCTGGGACTGACGATCAGAAAGGTAGAGATTGTTAGAGATCATATTAAACGGTACCCTACAGCTGCTCAGAATATGTTCTAACTTTTCATTTGGCGTGGTAACACTTACTGCTATCTAATAAAACACATTGCAGGTGTCCTATGTGACAAGATCTTAAGTCCTTAAAAATAAAGGGTTTTGTTACACGAGTAACGGGGAACCTCCTTGTGACCCAGAGTTCTAAGCTAGAGGAACACTATCTGAGGGTAAAGCCAACTCTTTTATTAGCTATTAGCTAATCAATAATATGAAGCCACTTTACTTCTAATATGGCAAGCATATGTCCTAAAATATTCTAATTCTCTTATTAAATTATTCTAACTAGCCTAGAGCTAAACTCTTACACTTCTCTCATCTCTGGCCTACTTTACAATTCTCTCACCTTTACCATGGCTCTAAAATTATCTCACTGATGATATTTTCTCACCTTTTACCATTTCCTTAGAGTCTATTTCCCTTAGTCTGACTGCTTGGTATAACTTATGCAAATTAGCCTACTTTATCCTTTTGTATTCCTATAAAGCATTCTGGCTGCTTGCAGACATTAACCACCGCGCCGCCCCCCCCCCTTTACCTAAAAGAAGCAGTGTGTTAGTTCAACCTAACTATTCAGCGTCTGTATAGATCAGACACTTCTGTGGGGCTTTTTGGTGTTTATATCTAAAGCTGAGTCAATCAGCTATTAGCTAAAAGGGCCAAAAAACTCCCCTAAAGTACCCAGTTTATACAGATGTTTGGCGAGCCGAGTCCAGCTAAAGCACTGCCTCTTCTAGTCATGCACTTAACTCTCTACAGGAGTGTGCCCAGTTTAACGTAAAGCACCATTTTTTAAATGCCTGGAAGCAGCCTCTAATGCTTAATAAGGTCTGCAACAGTGTTCAAGGAGTGTGTGCTTGCCGGTATCCTAACTATGGCACTGTTTAATACAGCTCTGGAAGAAGCAAGTTTACCAGCTGTTTTTTAAAGAGAGTTCCATTTGGTTCAGCTCATGTAGGTGTGTTGTTCTGAGCTAATAGTGAGTGGTGAGGTTTTACTGACTTATTTTAAATGCTCATTATGGTGAACCGTAGAACAGTTAGAATATAGGACTATTAGAGTGACTCCTATATTTAGGTTACCTAACATGTTTCTTGTCTTGTTGCCCAGATTTTGGTAGCATTCTAGAATAACTGAAAATGATCACTCAATCAATAGGACAACAAAGCTGAAATGTAAAATCAAAGGTGAATAATTTGACACACGGCTTTTTTTTTTGCAGGCTATAAGGTCACTAAAAGAGACAATTGAAGACTGTTGGGACCAAGATGCTGAAGCACGACTGACAGCCCAGTGTGCTGAGGAGAGGATGGCTGAACTCATGATGATTTGGGAGAGGAACAAATCAGTTAGCCCAACAGTCAATCCTATGTCTACTGCCATGCAAAATGAACGGTAAGAAATGAAGTTTAGTGTTAGCCAATTAATATATTAATATTAATAATATATATTAATATTATAACTTCATCACCTCCAGGAGTAAATTTAGACTGTCGTCGATAGTAGTTGAATGTTCCTAGACCTGGAAATTGACATGCTTATGTGAGCTAGTTTGTACATAGACATTGTATAATTTGGTCCAGGTTGTTAATTTACTCTGTGAATCCACAAAGAAACTGATTCTTCACCGCTCTAAGTCCTCAAATTCCCCAAATATCTCTGAAGCCCATGTGCCTGTGATGTGAACTGTATTTTGGATAGAGGAGACTGGGGTGTTTTTTGTTGGCTGAGTTACATAGCCACCCAAAAAATAGACTTGCACAGTTAAAAGAGAGAAATTATTATGACCTGTCTTTGGAATTGCTGCTAAATGATGCATGATATTTCTGTTTAAAATGTTTCTGCTAAAAGCTATGTGTATTCATTGCCAGTTAGGAAACATGAGTTCATGAAATCACTCAGAGCCTCAGTTCTGCACTCATTCAATTAAGGAACCACAAGGTCAGCATTGAATTCATAATTATTCTGACCCTCAGAGGCGCTGTGAACTTCCCTTTTCTGACTGTAAATGATTCAGGTGGAAGGAAAGTCAGCTGAGTTGACATTAACATTTTATATATTCTATAGATGCATGTTGGGAGATATTATTGCTGTTCATGGTAGTGTTTCTTCTCATGTTAAATTTGTATTAAACACATGGATCACTTTTAACAAATTTGTTAGAACCATGGATTTTATCAAAATTTTGTGACTGCCTTGTTTTTTATTCCTTCCATCTCTAACGTTTCCTTTACCTACTGCCTCCTCAGCATCTCTTGTCAGCGCTTACTCTTGCTTAGCTCAACAGTAAACTAAGCAATCAGCATATGGAACAAATAGAACAACATTCCTCTTATTTGGCTTTAAAAAAAAAAACAAAGTAACATCCTTGATGAAGTCTCTTATCTACTAATGCCATTTCATGGCAGCCAGAGGTTGTAGAAGCTGTAGTGCTGTCAGAATTTATGAAGTAATTGGTCTCCCAAAGGAAAGCTGATTTAGCTTTGTATTACTATGTACTTGTTAATACTGTACATTATTATACTGTAACATTTTTCTTCCTTTATTTTTAAAGCAACCTGTCACACCATAGGCGTGTGTCAAAGATCAGGCCCTATCCAGATTATTCTTCTTCCTCCTACATTGAAGACTCAATTCACCACACTGACAGCATTGTGAAGAACATTTCCTCTGAGCATTCAATGTCCACTACGCCACTGACTTCAGGGGAAAAGAACAGAAACTCCATTAACTATGAAAGACAGCAAGCACAGGCTCGAATCCCTAGTCCTGAGACCAGCGTCACCAGCTTGTCCACCAACACTACTACCACCAATACAACTGGGCTTACTCCTAGCACTGGCATGACAACTATATCTGAGATGCCTTACTCAGATGAAGCAAACCTACATGCTACAAACATCATGCAGCCTATTGGGCCAACTCCTGTTTGTCTGCAGCTAACAGAGGAGGACTTGGAGACCAACAAGCTGGATCCAAAAGAAGTAGATAAGAACCTAAAGGAGAGTTCTGATGAGAATTTGATGGAGCATTCCCTGAAACAGTTCAGTGGACCAGATCCACTCAGCAGTACCAGCTCTAGCTTGCTTTATCCACTGATAAAATTAGCAGTAGAGGTAACTGGACAGCAGGACTTCTCACAAGCAGGGAATGGTCAAGCATGTTTGATACCAGATGTCCCATCTGCTCAGGTCTACCCTCTACCGAAGCAGCAAAACTTGCCGAAGAGGCCTACTAGTCTACCCTTAAACACCAAAAATTCAACAAAGGAGCCAAGACTGAAATTTGGTGGCAAGCACAAATCAAACTTGAAGCAAGTAGAAACTGGAGTTGCCAAGATGAACTCTATCAATACTGCAGAACCTCATGTGGTAACAGTTACTATGAATGGAGTGGCTGGGAGGAGCCACAGCATAAATGCACATGCTGTAACAACCCAGTATGCCAATGGAGCAGTGCCATCTGGCCAGACGACCAGTTCCGTGACACACAGGGCCCAAGAAATGCTTCAGAACCAGTTCAGTGGAGAGGACAGTCGGCTGAATATTAACTCAAGCCCTGATGAGCATGAACCTCTGCTGAGACGGGAGCAGCAAGTTAGCCACGATGAAGGTGTTCTAGATCGTTTAGTGGACAGGAGAGAGCGGTCACTGGATAATGGACGAACAAATGCCAATAACAACAATAGCAATCCTTGCCCAGTGCAAGATATAGCTGCAGTCAGCATCCAGAACACGGCAACAAATCCTAGCCAGACCCAGACCAGAAGAGTACAGAGGCCTAATTCACTGGATCTCTCAGCCACAAATACTTTGGATAGCAGTGGCATGCAATGTAAGTGCAGAGAGGTCTTGAATTTCCTTAACACTTTGTTATCCAATAACTAAGCATACCTGCCAGCATGCTTAGTTATTGAGTAACTTAGTAAACATTTGTGCTGTCTCTCACCCCCAAAAGCCACCCTCCCAAATTCCCATTAATGCTTAATTTTAGTGCTTAATTTTCTCCCAGTAAATTAGTTCTGTGCTTCAGACCCTCAAATATATCAGTTCTTTCTTTCTCCCCCATCCCTGGAATAAATCAATTCCCCTAATATCTGCTCTGTCATCCCAAGTCCAGTCACAAATAAATGCCTTCCTTTTTGCAGAACATTTCTGCTACTACTGAAAAAATAGAAGACTTTGAACCTCCCAGTCCCCCTCCACTGTGATTCCTCTTCTCACCCTTTCTCTTCCCCTAAGAGGTAGTGGCTCTGAGCTTAACTCCCTTCCCTTGCTCAAGAAGGGCTAGTGCTACATTAGTCACTGTGCTTCTTTATTTTCCACTTCTCTCCAGAGCAGCTAGTAGTCCTTCATCCTAGGCAGCATTTCTTCTTGCGCTACACAAGCCATGAGTAGGTTTCTCAAACCCTGAATTGTGCAATACAGTATTCCAGGGTAATTAAAAGCTGGGCTTTGGCTGTGGTTCTGCGCATTACAACCTATTTAAGAAACAGGTAAAATGGAATTACAAGATTAAATAATAAAATCATGCCATTAAAAATGTAGTGTTTTTAAAGACTTAAGTGTTTTACTACCCTATAGAAACTGCAATACCACTGTATCACCTGTTTCAAGTACAAAAAGATACCCTGATGGTGCAAGCCACCTGAATGGTAAATCATGGGGGGCAAAAAGTATCCAAAGTAACCCAGATGACTCCAGTGGCATAACTACAGAGTTCCACTGTTTAAGTGAGAGCAAAATTTGATCCAGTGTTTTAATGGCACCTACTGTGCATCCAATACTGGTTATATCTTTTGTCACTGTGCTTGCTTTGAAAGGATTCTGTTTCTAGAAATAACCACCTTGAACTCTTCAAGCGCTTCCTTCTACAATGTTATATTTTCTACTCGCTTATCTTTAATAGGTGACTCGTTGCAAGATGGCAAGCCAGGCTCAGGAGAGAAGATCAAGAAACGTGTGAAAACTCCTTATTCACTGAAGCGGTGGCGCCCATCAACATGGGTCATCTCTACTGAACCACTGGACTGCGAGGTCAACAATAACGGCAACGAAAGGGCAGTCCACTCTAAATCCAGCACTGCTGTTTACCTTGCAGAAGGAGGTACTGCCACAACTATGGTGTCTAAGGATGCAGGAGTGAACTGTCTGTGAAATATTTTAGAAGTTGACAAAATGACATTTTTGCATTATTTGAAACAAAAATGCAGAAGACATTTAAAAAAAAAAAACTGCTTTCTCCTCCTGTCCACATCCCCTACCAAGGACTCGCTTTAAATAGATTTCAGCTATGCAGAAAATTTTTAGCTTATGCTTCCATATTTTTTAATTTTGTTTTATTTTTTTGAACATTTTTGCACTTTTATTTAGTATCGCTAAAGTTAAGTCTGTCTGTTTTTGACCACAAAATTATATATATGTGTATCAAAAATGTGGTCTCAAAATATTTTTTTAAAAAAATAACAAAAAAAGTATTGCTGATAATCAGTTTAGACCAGTTTCTAAAGGTCACTAAAAACATACAGACTAGAAGACAGGTTTGACTGCAGTGGTGTCTTGTATCCATGTTTTGATTTCTGTGCACAAGCTAGTTTGTATATTTTTATGTTACAAAGTGTATTATCTTTTGAACTCCCTACTTTTCTTGTGTTATGTTGAAATGTGCAATAGTCTCTAGTTCACAGTAAAGTGTGTTTTGAAACCAGCCACACATTCTCCCCATCTTTGTGAGTATTTGTTAATTTGTCCCTGACAATTTAGCAGTCAATCATTCACGACAGTGAACTTTGCACACCATAGCCAGCTTGAAGCAGCTGCCTGTATCTGTCCTTGTGCTCTAAGATGACAGTGGATAATGCATGAATTTTCCCCACCTTGAAAGGGCTTTTAAAAAGGAACAAAAAATATGATTTCAAATACTTTTCCTTTAATCCTTTAAAATTTTATTCAGTTTACTTCATAACAGATATTATATTAGTTTGGGACATTCTAAGAAAAAAAACAGAACAAAATGTAAAGGAACAAAATATGTCAGCCGCTTTTCCATTTTATATTTGATGCAGCTTCATTATTTGTATTTATGCAAACTTTCTTATTGCTGTTAATGTGTATTTAAAAGTTTGTTTTTTGTCAGAAATCCTAATGAACTATCCTGCTAAGAGTTCTAGTGAAGGTAGGTTGTTAAGTCATTTTGTTGCCTAGAAGAGTACTGACTTGTGATTGGCCCAAAATGGTCATGTGTTGAATCTCAGCTTTTATTATTTAGCTCCTTAGAATAAATATCTATATCTGGAGCAATGTCAAGCACATTACATTTGCAAGTTTGTGCATCTTAACTGGCTGCTGCTGAGTTAAGTGAAAATTATTCTTCCCTTCAAAGTTTTTTTTTCTAGACCCTTTCATTCATTTTGCTGTTCAAATTTTAAGCTAAACTTTAAAAATTCATGGTCATGAGATTAGTTTCTTTTTTCTTTTCCTAATGAGAACATTTAAAATGTATGTAACCCTACATGCACTGATGTCAGGTATCAGTGACTGGTGATGTAATACCTGTTGGGGTAAGTATTGATCTCAGCTTCTTTTCAAGCCAATATTATTATTATCTTCTCAGGGCAATAATACTGGCTGCTGACTTTAACAGAACTCACTGCCCCCATATAAGGACATTGGCTCAGGAGTAATTTTGTCTTGCTAAAAAAAAAGTTAAACACAAAGTAGCTAAAGAACTGTAGAATCTGGCTTGCTGTGATACTGAGCAACATGTTTCACTTGTGTTGGGAAACTGCTCAAATCCTTAAGGTTTAGAAAATAAAAACGTCAAAACCTGTGATGAAAAATAAGTCAGCACACCAAATGCCGATAGCAAGATACTGGTGGTCAAGAACTGCACACAACCCAACTTTCTTCAGTTGACTCGGTCTATATTTTTGTCTTTTCAAGCCCAGTTATTTCCTGATCTTGCTATCATACAGGTTCTCCATGAGAGAACCTTTATCAGCTCTGTTCCTATACCTGTAATAACAAAGCCAGCGTACATAATGTATGCTTTTCTCCTACTCTTTACACTTTCTTGCATCCTTGTATCTCTATAGCTTCTTCTTTTCATGCTTTTTAAATGCTCTTGGCCAGAAACTGCTATTAGATATATCTTTATAGATATAGACTGGGTTTGGGCAAAATGCAGCCCGCAGGCTGGATATGGTCCACCAGGCCATTCTATCCGCCCATGGGGCCCCTAAAAAATTTAGAAAATTAATAGTTATCTGCCCCTGGCTGCCTGTTATGTGGCCCTCAATGGCTTGCCAAAACTCAGTAAGCAGCCCTCCGCCCAAAATAATTGCCTTCCCCTGATATAGACTGTCCCCATATAGTTGCATGTGCATAAAGCAAGGCCAGATTTGTCCTCCATCTTTCACTAAGCACTGTCTAAACCTTTTAATCAAATAGCTCTCCTTCTCTCAGAGACGCAACATTTTATTATGCTGGTGTGCAAATATACAACTATATTTTTTGGTAGAAAAAGACTAATTTTCTCCGTGTTATTCTCATGTCTTTCTCCTACTTGCCGTCTGCTGCAGGCTCACATCCCAGACATTGAAACCTTGCCACCTACTTACAGATTGGCTTGCCTTACACCATTGATCTAAATTAATGGCATTACAGGCTTAATATTACTTCTAGATTTTGTCTCTTTCTGCGTTTATCTTAATTTGAAATTCTTCACACTTTGGAGGTTTCAGCTTGACTGTTGCAAATAGAATTCCTTGCTTTTTGCAACAATTATCATATCACACATGCTAAAGACTGTTCACATCTCTTCCATTGACTTTTTGCTTTGCCTTACATGAATCATTTATCATTTCAAAATGTTAGTTTGACAAGCATCTGTAAGACACTCATGCTTTTATCTGAGATGAAACACGCTAGGGTAGGAAAAGTTATTTGCTCTAGCTACTGCTCCTTTTTGCCAAGACTGATTTGCACCAGTCTTCTAGCCTTTGTTTTCAAGCCAGTCCTTACTGAGAATTCCAAGTTTTTTATAATTAATACAATCAAAAGATTTAATGAAATTACTTTGCCAGATGCCTTTCTGGCATTCTGCGGTTTTCCTTATTCGTTCACAGAAATTTTGCTGAAAACCTTTGAGGTAAATCATAATTGTTAGAAGGTGTCTATTACATGATCTAACATATATAAATACAATTGTAATACAATACAAGTGTGTACACTTTATCGTAGTATACCTGGTAGATCCAGTTGAAATGGCATCAGTCTTCTCAAGGTCAATCCAGTTACATTTTGAGTAGATACTAGGGTGCTCTAATTTTGCGGAGGTACATGAGATTGGATTACTACAGCTTAATTTTAATGTACAATTGGTAAAGTCCCTCAATGCCCAGAGTAAGTAATCTAAACTTTAAAACAGAACACAGTCCCTATAAATTAAACTATATTAAATCACAGTTCACAAAAATACTTCAGGAAATGACGGTTAAGGGAAACAAATTAAGTAAGAGAATTCTGAAAATCAAATCTATATAAATAATGAATTAATGTGCAGTAAATCAGTTTTGAAAAGTCCAGTTATATATATGATGCATTTGTTGAGTAACAGTACATCAAAATTGTGTCAAAATCTCTTCTGTACACATATACGTGTATTTTTCATATCCTTTTTCCTGTAACTATTAGGATTAAAGAGCTTTTCTGGAGTAAGCGGATGGATAGGAGGATTTTTTTTACCTAACCATCATAAAACCAAATGCTTTTCAGTTTTGAATCATGCCCACACCAAGATTTTGACCCTAGCAGTCTTTGTAAAAAAAAAAAAACAAAAAACCCCCAACATTCTGTCGCTACTGAAACCAAGCAATTTTTAATGTGGACAAAAGGCATAAAGAGGCTATAATTCAACTATATTAAAAAAACCAGAATATAGATGACATTTGTGATTTTTACATTTAAGTGCCCCATTTCAGAAAATTACATAATATATCTTGATTTTCTTTTAAATTAAGAATTACTTACTTTTAATTACACTATTTTAAATATATCTGGGAGTAGTATATGTATATCTGCCACTATGCTTGCTGGATGGACCCTGCTGTATGTTCCTATGATATCTGTAAAGTATTTGAGAGAGAGGTTTAAAAAAATTCCACTAATGTTACATTAATAGAAATATATTCAAAAAGCAATTTTATTATAGGACAAAAAATTAAAAGGCCACTGCTGTTTTGTCCTTGAAACATCTGTTCAGCATAGCCGTTCTGGAAATTGTCTACATGCTATGTGTTAAATTGCCAAAATATGTCAAAACAGTGGATTTCTCCATGTTTATATCTTAATTATTGGATCTCCCATATATAGATCTACATTTATACTTTCCTGCATGCAAGTCAACCCAGGAAAAACATTTAATTCTATGCTGTGATTTCTACTTGCACACAGAATAGTAGTTACTTATTACTGAAACAGAAAAAGTGATCAAGTAAACAGAAAAAAAAACCTAAACAAAAAAACCCCACTGAAATAATTACTGCCTAGTAAAGTAGAGTATATCTATAGGCTGTGTCTTGACTTAACTTCTTTGGACTGAGAAACATTTGTAAGAATTTAGCAAACCAGTAACCCATCAGATTAGTCCATGAAATCTGCACTGCAGACTGGTTCATTCAGCATCTTCTATATCTGGATTGTGGAATTGTCTCTTGGATTGTGACATTTTCTCTCAGGTGCCCAACACTTTAAAACAGAAAATTCGTTTCAGTAAATTTCTGTTTCTCAGTTGCTCAACCTTTTCATAGAATCATAGAACCGGAAGGAACCTGTAGGATCAAAAAGTCCATTCCCCTGCCGTGGGCAGAAAGTTATTGGGCTCAGATGAGCTCAGCAAGGTGCCTGTCCAGCCTCCTCTTGAACACCTCCAAGGATGGTGACTGCACCACCTGTGCTGGGATTGTGTTCCAGTTCCTGGCAACCCTTACAGAGAAGTTTTTCCTTATATCTAGCCTGAATTTACCCTCTATAAGCTTATGTCCATTGGTCCTCATCTTCCCTTGAGGTGTCTTCCTGAAGGGTTGCTCAGCTAGATCTTGGTGTTCACCCCCTGACGTACTTGTAGGCAGCTATCAAGTCACCTCTTGCCCTTCTCTTACTCAGACTGAACAGGCCCAAGTCCCAGAATCTGTCCTCCTAGGGCCTACCCTCCACTCCCTTGACCATGCAGGTGGCCCTTCTCTGTACTTTCTTGAGTTTAGCCATGTCCTTCTTGAAGTGCAGTGTCCAGAACTGGGCATAGTACTCCAGCTGAGGCCTCACCAGTGCCAAATAGAGAGGGAGGAGCACCTCCCTGCATGTGTTGGACACACATCGGCTGATGCACGCCAGAGCTCTGTTTGCTTTCCTGGTGTCCTCATCACGCTGCTGGCTCACTTTCATTTTCTGGTTGATTGTAACTCCTAGGTCTCGTTCAGATGCTGTGCCAGCCAGGGCTGCCACCCATCGTGTAGTTATTGTGAGGGTTCTTCTTACCCATATGGTGAACTTTGCACTTTCCCTGTTAAACCTCATCTGATTCTGATTTGCCCATGAGTCCAGTCTGTCAAGGTCATCCTGAATTCTGACCCCTATCATTCAGTGTGCCTGGGTTTCCCTACAATTTGGTATCATCCACAAACTTAATAATTCCACCCTGTCATCCAAGGCTTTAATGAATATATTAAAGAGCATGAGCCCAAGCACCAATCCCTTGGAGACACCACTGGAGATGGCCCTCCAGGATGAGGCCATCCCATCAATTACCAGCCAGAGGGTAGTAATTTTTCTATGCTTTTAAATCCTTTCTCACTGCAGAAACTATATATGAATTGGAGCCATTAAACATATTTTGTATGTAAACTTTGTATATGTATTTAGATGCATATATGTAATGCATCAATTCCAATATTAAATATTATGGCTAAGTATCAGAGAATCTGCTCAGTATCACAGTATCACACTATAATGTACTGGCTAAGTATCATGCGTTTTTCACAGGCAGTTTTAAGTTGCATTACTACCATATTATGATAGAAACTGAGCTTCGACTACTAAAATCATTTACTTCCTAAGTAGATAAAGGTAATTAGCTGTGTTAATCTGAAGTCAGGCTGGGCAGGGTGGCACCTTATAGACTAACTTGTTCAGAGAGGCAGGAGCTTTCTGATACTACAGCCTACTTTGTCTGTCTACTCATAGCACCTGATGAAGTAGGCTGTAGCTTACAAAAGCTCAAGCCTCTTTGAATGAGTTAGCCTGTGACGTGCCACCCTGCTTTACCTTCTGCCTAATTTTATTAATATATTGTTTAATATCCCTCAGGATAGAACCTAGTCATTGCCTTCATCTGTGTAAAATAGATTTACTTTGAAAAGGGAAAAAAGGCTGGGAATGCGATTAATAATGAAATTCATAGAAAGATAAAGAATATAAGGTTGCTTTGTCAAAGTTACACTCAGAATACTAGCATTACACCGTAACTTGAAGTGTTTTATTTTTATAAGACCTTATTGTTCTTATGGATAAAGATACGTGAACAGGTCACAGGCCCTTAAACCTACTGAAAATAAAAAGTCCTTTTCTATTCTTTAGTCACATATAGGTTCCCACCAGAAATATGGCTAAGTTTGGTTCTGGAGCTTTTTTTAAAACAGTTTGGTTTTGGTATAAAATAGATTTAGCAATCTGAGATTTTTCCAGCACCGACAGAAGTCGCTGCCAAATTTTCCACTCCCTGTTGTGTGGACAAGGTCAAGATTTTTGGCGCACAATTTTTCTAAGAAACGGGCTGCTTCTAATGAGCAGGGGCTTGTTTCAGCTACCACTGAAGTCAAAGGAAAATGTTGCCATTGATTTAAATTGAAGCAGGATCAGCCCCTCTGGCCTTGCTTATACAATAGGGAGTTTTTTCCCCTTAAAATTTCTCACCCTGCTTAACACTGATGCAGCTGCAGTGGTGGAAGTAGTAATGTATGCATGCTGATGCTGCCTGTTGGCTTCTTGAGCATGGCTAGCTGACATGTTGATTAAAACCCACACACCCGTCTATGATGATCCCTGTATAGCTGCGACCAGTAAGTGGAATTGTACCATTGGTAGCGCTGAAAGGAAGTTAAAAAAAAAAATGTTCAGTTCTCATTGTCAGTAATATTAAGATCCCTACATGCTGCTTCAGCCATAGTTGAGGTGTGATACATTTATACCTCCTGTTTTAACGTTCACGATTAAATACTGTTTACAGCACATGTTAAGGCCATGTCTAGTTATCTTAATCTGAAGCTCAAGTGGCTTACATTATATAAGTACATAATAAAACAGCCCATTTTAGATGACTGTATAATATCATTCATTTAAAAAACCTGCCAACAAGTAGTGATCTAAAATTGCAAATGATTCAAAAGAGACATTTTGATTAATCCCAATGCATAGTCCATGTTTTAACAAATTTAGTAATTGTCATAGTTTGGAAAAACCTCTTCAAACCTCATCCAGCTTCTTGATTAAATGAATCCATGAGTTTGGGTGAAAGGCCCATTAGGGTTTCTATTTATATATTATGTGCCCTTTATTCTAAACAGTTGTTGCCTCCCTCATACTTTTTACATTTTAAATAATAGAAATAACTTTTCTTTATAGATTAGTAGCCCAGGGTCTTCCATAAAACAAATTTTCACACATATTCACTTGCTAGCTTTCCAGGCAGAGCAGAAATGTTAAATTTCATTCTAGAGCACTTGATTCAGTCTTGTATGCATAAGAACTGCACAGCAAAGTAGTTTGTAGTCTTTATTTTACTCTCTCAGACTATCCCACTTACCCTTTTTCTTCACCTAAAGGGAAAGGAAAGTGCTAATAGTGAGTTTCAGTAATAAGATTGTCACAGAAATTCACAAAAACCAGGCAAGTCCAAGATAAAGCTGACTCCGTTCTTTACCTTGAATGTCCTGGTTTGTGGCTTTTCTCTCTCTTTCACAATGTTAAAATGTATTTAAAAAGATTATTGTATGTAACGTTTTTGTCTGGTTTTGTCTCTAGAGGAAAATGTGCTGTATTCACATTGGTAGAAGCTGGAATCATAACTTTACAACTCTAGCTGATTACTTTATCCTCAAAATAAATTAAACAAGAAAAGTGAATGAACACTGATTTCTAGGATTTGGTGTTTTGTAGAAGCTGAAATACGGAGATGTGAAACTGCCATTCTCCTATGGAAGAGCGAAAATTGTAAGATAGAGAGCACTAATTTCTGAGCGAGCTTTTATGGAGGGGAAAAATCCTTAAATGGTAGTCTCATCAGAACCCTCACGTTAACGGGTATTTTTGTTTATTTTTTCTCTCAAATTATGAGGAAATATCATGTATGAATTTATAAATAATTACTTCAGTTTATTTTTCTTTTGTATAAGCTGCCCGATACCTCGCTATGCTGTATAAGTTGTGTTTTATGGAACAGTGTGAGTATGAAATAAAAAAGCTAATTACTTTTCCTTTTTTTAATCATCTGTGGATGCCACTATGAAAGCTGACATTGTTGAAGCCACTACAGAGTTTTCTATGAATTCTTGTAAGAAAATGCTTTGTTATATATAAACCTGAATAAAGAGATTGTATTGATACAGAGACATTGGATAAGAACATTTAAAGACTATTCTTTAGGTTTAAAAGAAAAGGCTTGCTGTAAAATGGTGCATTATTCCATTTATTAAAGATCATATTAATGACAACATCTGTTTCATGAGTTTTTGACAGTATCATTAACCTATTTGAATAAGTTGTTCCTCAGTGTAGAAGCAAGGAGATGGTGTAAAGTGAAGCTCTATTGGCCAAATATTTGACCTTGGGAGGTTTTTTTGACCTTGATCCTGACTACTGGGAGGTGTGTTGTGTTGAATATACAATTGAAACTGGAATCTTTCCCTCATCACCCATCAAAAAGGGTGTTCATCATGTATCATTTGTGTTCACAATCTCTGAATCTAGACTGAGTGTGGGGTTCAAAACAGAATGTGAAATCATATCTTTCCCAGGGTTTTGATTTTACAGTACTGGCCCTGGAGGGAGAGTTTTAGACTACATTTCCCTCTGTCGCAATAAAAACTGTCAGTGAGTTAAGAAGAGAGAAGAACCCTTGCAGTGTTCCCTTCTGTTGTCCCTCAAAGTGAGTCGTCATGACTGCCACCAAGTACAGCCCTGGGTCCTAGGATTGTACCACAGGAAGATAGCATCCATGTGGCTCCCTGCCAGTTCCTGCATGCATGATTTGGCCAGCAATTAATACACCAATAAAGTATACTGCAAAGATGAGAGAATTTGTATCTTTCAGCTGTAAATTGTACCTCTTAAGATGATGGAAAAATCAGTAGTTGTGGAGTTTGCCCAATGGTAGACAGGAGTGCATTTTTCAGAGATGAAAGAGAAGACAGTCCAGTGATCCTGGCAGGTGGAGTAACAGTGGAAATTGCTATTGAGATCTTGTCCTCTTAATAGATTCATGACATTCATGACAAAAATAATTGGGCTTTTTTCCTCTAATGACAGGCATTAAGGAGAGCTTAGCAGCTGGTTCGTGCTCTGCTCTGCCACAGACTTTCTGTGTGATCCTGCACAAATTACTTAAGACCAGGTCTTCAAAGGTAATTCAGGCACCTAGCTTCCATTGTTCCCAGTATCTGTAAGGATTTGGATGCAAGTTTGTCTATGCCTCAGTTCCTCATCTGCAAAATGGGGATAATAGCACTTCCCTGCTTTGCAGAGCAGCGATGAGAATAAATAAATACATGAGAGGAAGTGCTCAGATGTTAGGGCAATGCGAGTCATAGCAGTACCTAATATAGATAGGATCTAATTACTTCCTAGAAAAAGCAGTGGTATTGTTTATGACCCAAGACCACTTACTGGGGTAGAGAGAAAGTGCAGATAACCCTTCCTCTCCCCCAAGACCTCTTGTATAGGAAGCAGACACGATGTTCCAGGCAATATCCAGGGAGTCCTGTAGGGATGGAGCTGCTCTATACCGAGAGAGTTGTGACCACATGACGTTATCTCTCCACTGCCAGAACCCAAGGGTTGGAACCAAAGTGATGGATGCAAAAAGTTGTCACTCCAGGAGCTTCTATAGCTGTGTGCGGCCATTTAATCCAGTATCTGCGTTGCTAGTACCAGCTGCTTCAGAGACGGGTAACAATGAAATATGCATCAGTCATACATCACAGTACCAGCCCAAATCTCCTCTCTCCAGTCTGTTTTTGTTGTTTCGGTTTTGGGGGTTGTTCTTTTGTTTCTGAAAGAGGAGACATTTGAATTCTGTACAGAAAAAGTTTCCCAGCCTCGCTACTTCTGAGTAACATCTGAAAGAAACTTCAAGCTGCACTCACTAAGCCAAGGTAAAGCCATGCAGCAGGGAATCCTGGATACACAATCTCATTCTGGACTCCCTGGTTAGAAGCCTAGAGGGTGTTTGCTCCACTCGCATGAATGCAGGTAACAGACACAATAAGCCAGGTCTCACATGCATGGGGAGCCAGGACTAAGACTCCCATCCTTCAGCACCAGAGAGTGTTCCCAGTTTTACCACTGCTTTGTCTTAAAGCCATTGAGACAAAGATCATTAGGTGACATGCATCTCTGTACTGACCTCCCAAAGCAGCTTTCCAATCTTGGCCCCCGCAACAGTGGGACTGTGTCCTGTTCCATTCTGTTTCCTCTGGTCATAGTTCAAACAAGACGAGTTTTCTTATAGTTTGTGAGACCACCTTGCAGGGGATGCAGGAGCAGGGAATAGGCCAGTCAGTTCCTGGTCTCTGCTGCGGTTTTTATAACCCCAACAAATGCCAGCTAGAAGGACTCTGAGGGAGCCATTTGCTCAGCAGGGACCTGTAAGTGAAACTTTACTGCAGCTTTGTGGGCTACACAAAGTTCCCTTCCCTTCTTGATAAGGAGAATGAAAAATTAACCTGATCTTTTTTTCATATAAACTGTTAATTGCTGCTTTTTCCCATGAGGGTGAGGAGGGGCAGTCAGTATCTGCCCTATGAGTTTAGTTCAGCACACTTAAGTCAGAGTGGCTGACATGTGGCATGTTTTTAGCCACAAGTGGAACAGGTAATCTCTGTGGTGCACAGCAGATCAGGGAGGAAATAGGCAGCCATGTGGCAGATAGGGAAGGAAGCAGAAAGTGAGAGCAGCAAATAGAGCAAGGAGCAGAGGGAGCAAAAGAGCAACAGGCTGGGCAGAAGAAAGGGATCAAAGTGGCGCTTGGGCAGGGTGCAGGGCTATTTTGTGGTATGACTGCCAGAAAGGTTGGCCCCTGCTGCATTAAGTAATCAAATATAAATCTAACTGAGCACTTGGGCTGCAATGCCAAATAGTGCCCAGTGGGAGCCAGGAACGTAGGCACCCTCCTACAGAGCTAAGCACCAGCTGGGACATGCCACCATTACGATGCAGTAATGTCATTCTGCACTGCTTGTGTCACCTGTGGCTTTGAAATAGGCCTTATGCAAGCAACCCTGAACCACATCTATACTCCAGTCCTGGTTCATCACCTGAACTTTCAGGCTGCTTGGATCCATTCATCTTTTCATTGGGCTAACACTGGTCTGGCACCAACTTCCAGGAGGGATCCTGTGTTTAGAGCTAAACACATCACGATCTGGCTTCAGGCTCGGGTCCAAGAGGTTGTGTGCCACCATTGTGCGCATCTCTTCTGCACAGGATTTCAACTGTTTGTGTCACAAGGGATGGCTCTGCCCCACAGCTGGTTGCACACCGGGCATCCACCCCATATGCAAGTCTTTCTGTCCATTCTTGTTTCTTTCTGTCCATTCTTGTTACTTGGCTGTTGCAAAAATACACAACATGATGAAAGATCACTACCTTGTATGACCAGTGTCTACCAGAGAGCTGATGATGTGATGTCAAACTGCACAGGAAAACAATCTAGGTGCAAAGGTGAAGGTTGCCTGTGCACCCTTGGATCAGTAGGTATCTTGTGGTCTGTAACAGCATGTTTACATTCTTTTTTTTCCATGTGTAACATTAGCTTACCTTGCTTTTTTTTTATGTGTGCAATTTTCTGAGTTCTTGAAAAGCAGACTTGTCAACTCTCCCACATCCCCCCTGTGGAACTGTATTGATCTGCGCACACATCCCACCTTTGGAGCAGTTTTGAGACTTGGGACTTCTGGGTTCAATGCCATATTCTAGAGAGAGACTGCACTCTGGCAGCTACAGAACATTTTGTAAGGGAGTGATTTTGTGAAAAAAATGAGGACTAGGTTGGAGTATCATGCCTGGAGCACAACTACATTTGTGACCTGGGCCAGAATTTGCTGCCTTTTGATTCTGTAGTGCAGTGATCCTCAATTGGGCTGTCGCACCCTGGGGTCCAGCCAGGTCCTTTTAAGGATACTGTACAAGATAAGCTCGGAGATTTCAGATAGGAATCCATAGTGTCAAAAAACATTCTGCCCTGCTGAGGTCTTTGCAACAGAAGAATTGCTCTGTTCTTTTTCTGTAGTCAGAAAACAAATGAAAGCTAGGAGCTGGCATTTTCTGAGGGGTTCCTTAAGTCTAATGAAGAGTGCCTTGAGTCTAAAAAGGTTGAGAACCATAGTTGTAATGGGAGCCATAGAGCCCCATTGCAGAGTAGGGTGAGAAAATAATTTGCTCCTTTAAGAGTGAGCACAGGCAAGCCCCCTCTCCCTTTTGCTCTAGCCATATAAGCTTTTGCTGGGCTGGCCAGTTGTCTTCATGTCAGCCTGGCAGAAGAAGCTTAGGAAGGAGTAGAGGCTAGAGCTGGATCCAGCAAAGTAAGGAGCCTGATCCAGTCTGGAGATCATGTAAGCAAGATGATGAAAGGGAAAAAAACTGCACCCTGTGGGATTGATCCCTGGGGCAGACTACAAAGGGCTGCAGGCCTGAAACTGAGAGCTGGTTGTGTTATGGACTGGAGACCCTGCAACCTGAGGACTGTTTGGGGATGTAAGCTGGGTGTGAGAAGATAGTCTAAGGACTCTCTGTGGAGAGCTGGCCTGATAATGAGAGGGAAAATGAGGCACCTGAGTGTCTGTCTTCCAAGCTAGATTGAGGGCCTATACTTCAGATAACTTCAGTTATGACAGGCAAAATGCTCCAATTTTCTGGTGGCTAGAGGGACAGATGGGTAGGTGAGCTGTCCTACCAACTGAGCTGTGACACGCACTACAGAAACGATCAACCTGTCTATCTGGGCACAAGAAGCTTTATCTACGGCAATGATCTATGTATCACTGCCCAAACCAAGGATTTCGCCCAGACTTGAAACTAGCCTGAGATGAGTGCTGCCTGGGTTCTCAGCCTATTGCACCAAAATCCAATTATATGTCAACCTAAGTAAAATGGAAATGAGTCTGGTCCATCTCCAGAATGATGAAGCCAGCAAATCATTTACCATTTTCTGGAAAGGGGCACTGCTCGCCCATTACTAGAATCCTGTCTGCTTTCCATTAATTCTCCAGTACATGCTTCTCTGTAAAGCACAAGCAGGGAACGCAAAAGGGAAGGTTAGCAGCCGAAATAATGTACTCTGGAAGCCCACAAACCCACAGTGAGGCACCTGTCCAGCAACATTAAGTACCACTTTGCTCACACTTCCCTATTTGATAGCTGAATATACATATCCAGTATGGGAAAGACCAGCTCTTGCAAAGAAGCTAGGCCCTGTGTTGAATAACCACTGCCATTGCATTACAGTGTAGGTGTGCCATGCTGTGTGCCATCCTCCCCTACATCACAGCCATGCATCCACCCCTGCCAAGACTGCAAGTGTGTGCATACCCCCCACTACTGTACCATCCTAGCACCCCTGCACTCCGTTTGACTCATGGTCTCATGAATCTATCCCACTGACCTGCACAGCAGATGCCCCACTGTGCGATGCTGGTACCCCATGCTGCACTGAATGGGGTCTCCTGGAGCCAGCCACCTGTGGGCTTCTTCAGCCCTGCCCACAGGAGCAGAGTCAGACAGAGGAAGCTGGAGAAGAGAAGGGGAGCCTGGAAACTCTACTGGCAGCAGTAGTTGCCAGAGCGGTGGAGGGTGTGGCACCAAGACTGGTACCCTTGTGGGGGGCAGGGAGCCACATGTGCCACCAATTGAACATCCTTGCATTTGAGGATTTCTAAAACCAGTAAATGTGAGTAGCCAGCATGTACTTACTGGGATTGCTCTGCTGGACATCAGAAGAACAGTCACAAGCAAAGCAGAACAATTGCAAATGGTTGAAGAATACCGGAATGGGTAGATGCTATGGTTTGATGGAGCTTTTGTGTTTGTGAAGCTTCAGCCCCTTTTTATAAGGAGTCTGTGTCACTCATGCTGGTACCAGGTAAAGGCAAAGGTCAGGGGTGAAAGTACTTCCTGGTGGTGACATGAGGGACAGAGAGAAGTGGCTGAATTCATCTTAACTCCATGCACTGTTGTAAGCAGGCAGGAGAGGCTGACAACAGAGCGACCACCACCCCACTGCTTCTTGGGGGAGAAGCCCAGCGGCATAACTAAATCAAAGTGACCAGAACAAAACTGGAAGTCACCGCTGCTCCTCTGCATCCTGCCGCCCTGTTGTACCTCTGGAGAACCCATCTGGTATTGGGGGAGGTGGGATAAGCCCCTTTCTGTAGTTGCCCAGCCTTCTAGGGAGATGGGTTAGCAGGCAGGGGTGAAAAAAACGGTGTGTGGCCTTGTGCCATTGGGAGAGTGGTGACATCAGCCTTTGTGGCATCAAAGGCCCACTCCTATGGTGACGCCCTGAGCTCCTGCTCTGGAGCCAAGAGCTGCCAGCTGGCCCTTTCCCATCTTGGGGCCTCCAAGGGCCTCTGTGGCATTGGCCTTGCAGGGGAATTCACCCCTGCTGTTGTATTGATTTCCTATAGTCCTCAGTTGCTTCTGTGTACATGAGTCCTAGATGGCAATAAAGATCCCCTCCCCTTTATAACCGGGCCCTCTGATGCATTTGAATCATGAGGGGAAAATGGCAGGGCACCCTAGAAAAGGCCCAACAGGCCTGCCACTCCAAAGGCATGCTGTAAGGGGAATTTGGCTTATTCTTCTCTGAAGGTAAGAGCTCATCTGGTCCTCACTGATTTCTGCCAGGAATTTAGTAAAGGGGCACCAGGTCCAAGCATCAGAAACAGCCGCGCTTGGACAGCAGCCAGGGGAAGGCTGCAGCAGGCTCCATCCAATCATTTATCAGGCCCTTTCAGTACCTGCTGCCACTGGCCATAACCCAGATAACATGTTCATCTTGCCCTCAGCTCACCAGGAACCGAGTAGGCCTGTAGAGACATCCTGGACTAACATGCCTCAGCACTCCTGCATGTTCCAGGAAGTGAACACCTTAATGCAACCAGGAGCAGGCCTCTCCAGCAAGCATTCGTGTTTTCCTCCCCTTTCCTTAGCTTGATATTGCCTTAGCTGCCAAAGGTTTCCAGCTTGCTTAATTAGTGGACCAAAAAGCGTATTTGTAACAAGACTTGCTATTGCATCTGAAATGTCTGTTAATTTTTGCATTTAACGAGGAGGCACGTTAGTTTCTAGAAACTTTTAAATCCTATATGGTATTACTGATGGTCAGGTTTTTTTCCAGCTATGATATGATCAAGTATATCTGTTTTTCCTTTGTCATAAAGGCCATAAGCATATGCTTGAGGGAACATTGTTAAAGTAATCTGTAATATTTCCGCATCACCTATTTATTTACAAGCCAGTTACAGATCCTCAGTTACACTAAAATATGGGTCAGAAACCTTTTGCCAGTGGTGGCCTTACTTTGCAGCCTAGCCCCAGCCAAGGGTGCAAGCCTCTGCCCCCTGTAGTGGCCAGCTGCCTACACTTACCCTCACTATTGATCCCCAGATCCTCTGAAATGCAGATGCAGTCAATGCAGCAGGCTCCTCAGTGGATGGGAGCACCGTGGAGAGGATGGCCAGCACGACCCAGGTCCATACCACAGCTCCCCTCGTGCTGGATTGGACCTCTTTGGTGACAAGATCTGGCCTGTTAGCAGGAGGTCGCCAACTCTACACAAAGGCCTTTTTTTAATGGCCTTCCTAATAATGGGCTGAGGTTTATAGTAGTACTTGGTGGGGGGAGGAACCCCCCTAGCCCCTCTAACTCCCTAAAAGCAGAGAGGCACCAGCTGGCCCTTCTGTGCATGCGTGCATTTTAAAAGGGCCCAGCAATGGCACAAGCCTCAGTTTGGTCCTGGCTCTGGTGCGAGATGCGTGGGTGTAAGCCCGCTGCACCCCTGTGAGCCCAGGGACCCCCAGCGAGACCCCAGGACCCCCAACGAGCCCTGGCCTGCCCCAGGTAAGTGGGCCCCATGGAGGGAGGGACCTAGACAGCTGGGAGCGGGCTAAGTGGGTTGAGGAGGGTCACCCCCCCCAGCTCCTACTTCGCACAGCCCCCCAGGGAGCCATGTGATTGGAGCCTTGTGAACAGGCTGTGCAAACAGGTGCGCTCCTAGGCCCGGCGCACGAGTTAGCATGCGAGTTAGCAGGGAGTTCATGCAGGACGGTGAGTGGGAGGGCCCAAGGCTCTGCCTGTGAGCCTCCCAGGGTAGACAGTCCCAGCCGCAGTCATCCCACCAGCAGCATGATGCAGATGGTGACGCGCCGCACCCCGAGGGTCCCCAAGGGGCCTGCAGCCCCCCCCCCCCCCCAGCACCTCAGAGACAGCCACCCAGATGGAGCCCTGGCTCTGGACTCCACGTAGATGGAGCCCCTGGCTCTTGGCTGCGGGGGCTGCCTGTCCCTTTTTCAGCCTCTGGGGCCGGGGAGCATGGCCACCTCCCCTTGTGGGGTCTGCTCTCTACTGGGGTCTCTGGCGTGCCAGCTGGAGGAGCTCCAGGCCGCAGTCCAGAGACTGTGCGCCGTCAGGGACTGTGAGCAGGTCGACTCCTACTGCCAGGCCTTTCTCCCCTGGGAGACAGAGGGTAGACCATGGTCTCCCTCCAGGACAAGGGAGGACCCAGGGACCTCCCTTAATGTCCAGCCCAGGGGTTGGACCAAGTTGGTCAATGGCCTCAAGGCCCACTGCACCAAGGCCCCTGTCCCACTGGAGCTTTGAAACACATACAAACCTCTTGCAGCCCCAGCAGAGCCTCCTGAGATGTCAGCCCCTGCAGGCAACACAGGCACTACTGTAGCTACTGCCCCTGCTCTCCCCAAGACAAAACGCAAAGTGTTTGTCATGGGAGACTCCATCCTGAGGGGGACCAAGAGGGTAATCTGCCGCCCCGCCCCGTTAGCCTGGGAAGTTTGCTGATTCCTGGGGGCCCGCATTCAAGATGTTGCAGAGAAGATCCCTAAACTCCTCCGGGCCACTGACCACTACCCTATGGTCCTCATCCATGTGGGCACCAATGACACGGCTTGGAGCACTCCCAGCCAGGTCATGAGGTGCTACAGGGATTTGGGAGTGGGGCTTAAAAGTCTGGGGGTGCCGGTGGTGTTTTTGTCAATCCTCCCTGTCTCGGGCTACGAGCTGAAGAAGGAGAAGAGGATCCAAAAGGAGAAGTAGTTAACCAAAGACTGCAGCGCTGGTGTCATTGGGAAGGCTTTGGCTTCCATGACCACAGCCCGCTCTTTGGCAAGAGAGGCAGCGAGCTGCTGGGAAGAGATGGCCTCCACCTCTCTCCCCTGGGAAGGAGGCTTTTCTCATCCAGACTGTCTGACCTGCCCTACCGGGCTTTAAACTAAGCCCGCCAGGGGATGGGGGGACTACTGCCACTGCTGGCCTGCTGAGCAACCCTTGCAAAGCCAGCAGGTCAAAGCATTTAAGGGAGCCCACCCCTACCCCAGTCCTGGAACAATCTGTAGGCAAGACAAGGACCCCCAAGGGGACACTTGCCTGCCTGTACACAAATGCCAGGAGCCTGGGGAATAAACAGGAGGAACTTGCCCTCCTGCGAAACGCAAATAACTATGATGTCACAGGGATAACAGAGATCTGGTGGGATTCCACCCATGACTGGACCACAGATATAGACAGCTATACCCTGTACAGGAGGGATTGAGTGGACAAAAGGGGTGGAGGTGTAGCTCTCTATGTCAAGGAAAGCTACGCGTCCCTGCAAGTTGCCATTGGCACCCACAGTGCCTCTGGGTTAAAATCCGTGGGGAACATGGCACAGGGGATACTATGGTGGGTGTCTACTACAGACCCCCTACCCAGGGTCAAGACCTTGACCAGGAGTTTGCCAGGGAATTAGCTGAAGCTGCACACTCCCAGTGAATAATTGTCATAGGAGACTTTAACTACCCAGACACCTCGTGGGAGGAGCTCTCAGCCAAATCTGAGTGGCTGCAGAACTTTCTCTCATGTGTGGATGAGCTCTATATGACATAGGAAGTCTATGGGCTGACGAGAGGTAAGGCGCTGCTCGACCTTGTACTGGCAACCGGGGATGACCTAATCAGTGACCTACTGATCGAAGAGAAGCTGGGTGACAGTGACCACGAGCTGATCACCTTCACCATCTGCTGTAAAGCTGGCAAGTCAGTCAGTAATACTGAAGCCTTTGACTGCAGGAAAGGTGACTTTGACAAGCTAAGAAGGCTTGTCAGTGAGGCCCTAAAGGGCCACCACCCAAAGGGAAGGGGAGTTCAGGACAAGTGGTTGCTCCTCAAGGAAGCAATCCTGGATGCGCAAGCAAAGTCCATCCCGTCTCGGAGGAAATGCAGCAAAAGGGCACAGCAGCCCTGTTGGCTCTCCAGGGAACTGGCGGATTTCCTGTGTCTTAAAAGGAAGACCTACAAAGGATGGAGGACTGGAACCACCACTGTGCCCACCTGGCCTCGATCATCCAGTCACATGCATCTCTGGCCTTGATGTTCGGTGGTATTCACCGTATCGTCCCCAGTGGTCCGTCGAGTAGGTGGTTGCTTCCAGGGTGGTCTTCCCCAGTCTCACCTGCCACAACTTTGAGTATTATTCCAGTGGAGGGTCCAACCACTCAGAGTCTCTCAACGGTAGAAAGTTTGTCCGGCGGTCTTCCATGAGGCTCCACCTCTCCTCTACCTCACCCTTACACTCAGCCTTGACGGGTCACTGCTGTCTTCTTGGCCGGGTTCCTGACCATTGGGCCCCTGATTCCTTTCGCGGCAGGAGTGGTCCTCCCTGTTTAAAGTGTGGGCGGCCTACAGTAACCTACCCAGTCTATGAGGCTGCTGCTTTTCACAAGAGCTAGTAACCCACCCAGAGGCTTCAATAGCAATCAGGCTCTCCTAGCTCTGACCCTCAGCCCCTCCAAAGGACGGAAACACAAATCCCCCCAAAAAAGAAAAGTGATGGATACAATCTAAGGGACCCAACTGTCCCCTTTTCAGGCTCCCTTGGCATGGCTGCTAACAACCCGCCCTTGACACTATGGGTCTATGTCAGGCCCTGTATGTGGTCGGTGTATCCTGTGGACTCCACCATCATTCCTCTCCCTCGTTGCCCTGCCTTTGGCTTCTTTGGGCCACCTGTGGTCCTCCAGTGGATGCCACATCACCGAGGGCTGTGCTTCGCAGCCTCTCACACTGCCCTTGCCTCCTGGCTCCCGCCTGGTGTGCCTCTTTGGCTTCCCTGGTGCCCTCAACAGTCCCACCTCAACATAGATTGCATCGGCCACTCCTGTCCCTCTGCTGCAGCGACTGGCGTTGGGGTCTCTCCATGCCCCTCTGTACTTCTCCCCAGGTTCCTGGTCCTGAGGAGTCGCCTCTGGCTCTCAGCTCTTCTGGCTTGCAGTGTGCTCCGAGGAGTTGTCCCCTGCCGGGGGAAGAAGTTTCTGGCTCCCTTCTGTCTCCTGCAGGAGCTGTGGAGCGACACCTCCTGCTGGTGCTCCTGCCAGTGTTGATCTGCTCCCTTCCTCACTGCCTGTTTTATTTCCACTGGCTGGTGATCACTGCTGATGTCACCAGCCAGCTGCAGCTGCATAAAGATGGGGCTGACGAGCCGCAAGGGTTCCTCCGCATGTTCTGGCTTCACTGTGAGTCCTGCTGCAGGTGAGTATGTTTCTTTACTTCTTTTCTCTTTCCCCTCTGGGGGTTCCTGGTCCCAGGGCTCCCCCCTGGCATTTTGGGGTCCTCCCCCATTACAACCACCAAGGAGGAATACTTTGCTCTGGTCCGGACCTGCAGAGAACAAACTAGGAAAGCCAAGGCTGCGACGGAACTCCAGCTAGCTACAAATATCAAGAATAATAAAAAGTCCTTTTTTAGATATGTGGGGAGCCAGAGGAAGAGCAAGAGCAACACTGGACCCTTGCTAAACCAGATGGGACAACTGACAACTGATGCCTATGAAAAAGCAAACTTGCTTAATGGGTACTTTGCGTTAGTTTTCCACTAGTCCCATGGGATGCCTCTGCCCACTGTGGGTCACGGAGGCCCGGGTGAAGGAGATTCCTTGCCCTCCATCTAAGCTGACCTCATGAAGGAACACCTTGAGAGGCTGGACACCTTCAAGTCAGCCGGCCCTGACAATCTACACCCCAGGGTACTCAAGGAGCTGGCTAGCATCATACCCCAGCCCCTGGCACAGATCTTCAAGAAGTCTTGGCGCTCTGGTGAAGTGCCTGAAGATTGGAAGGAGGCCAGTGTGGTGCCTATCTTCAAGAAAGGGAGGAAAGTGGATCGGACAAACTAGAGGCCCATCAGCCTGACCTCTATCCTGGGGAAGGTCTTGGAAAAGATTAACAAAGAGGCCATCCTTAACAGACTAGCTGACGGCAATATCCTGAGGGATACCCAGCACAGGTTTGTTGCAGGTAAGTCTTGCTCGACTGATCTCATTTCCTTTTATGACCAGGTGACCCATCACCTGGACAAGGGGGAAGAGATTGATGTCATATATCTTGACTTCAAAAAAGCCTTTGATCTTCTATCCCATGATCACCTCTTGGCAAAACTGGCTAACTGTGGCCTCGACCTCACCATAAACTGCTGGCAGGGGAACTGGCTGCATGGTAGGACTCAGAGGGTGGCAGTCAATGGAAGCCAATCATCTTGGTGCGTGGTCACCAGCGGGGTCCCTCAAGGCTCTGTCCTAGGACTTATACTGTTTAACATCTTCATCAATGATGTGGATATTGGTGTCAGAAGTGGGCTGGCCAAGTTTGCTGATGACACCAAACTCTGGGGTAAAGCATCCACACCCGAGGATAGGAGGATGATTCAGGCAGATCTTGACAGGCTCATGAAATGGGCAGATGAGAACCTGATGGTGATCAACACCGAAAAATGCAAGGTTCTCGAGGAAAAACCTGCACCATGCTTATAGGCTCGGTAGTGCTACGCTGGTTAGCACTACAGATGAAAGGGACTTGGGGGTCATGGTTGACCAAAAGATGAACATGAGCCTTCAGCGTGATGCTGCGGCTAGTAAAGCGACCAAAATGCTGGCTTGCATCCATAGATGCTTCTCAAGCAGATCCTGGGGCGTCATTCTCCTGTTGTACTCGGCCTTGGTGAGGCCACAGCTGGAGTACTGCATCCAGTTTTGGGCTCCACAATTCAAAAAGGATGTGGAGAAGCTTGAGAGAGTCCAGAGGAGAGCCACGCGCATGATCAGAGGTCAGGAAAACAGACCTACGATGAGAGGCTGAGAGCCATGGGAGTCTTCAGCCTGGAAAAGCGCAGGCTCAGGGGTGATCTGGTGGCCACCTATAAGTTTATGAGGGGTGCTCATCAGGATCTGGGAGAATGTCTGTTCACCAGAGCGCCCCAAGGAATGACAAGGTCGAATGGTCACAAACTCCACCACAACCGATTCAGGCTGGACAAAAGGACAAACTTCACTGTCTGAGCCCCCAAGGTCTGGAACAGACTGCCACCAGAGGCGGTTCAAGCACCTACTTTGAACACCTTTGGCACATTTGGATGCTTATCTTGCTGGGATCCTATGACCCCTGCTGACTTCCTGCCCCTGGGGTAGGGGGCTGGACTTGGTGATCCTCTGGGGTCCCTTCCAGCCCAAATGTCTATGAAATATATGAAATCTTGTGAGGAAACTTGGGCTATTTCTGCCCATGTAAAATTTTTTGAGTCAAAAAATCATGAGCTGGGCCTCAAAAAATGGCTTAAAATATCACACTTTTAAAAATAAAAGCAGGATTTATTTTTTTTCATCTTCTAGTTTCATCTTCTCCTGGACAGTGTTTTTATGTCTCCTTTTTAAGCTTTTCTCTGAAACCACAATGGCTAAAAATATACTCTTAAAAAATATATGCAAGAGCTGGGATTCCTGTCTAATCACACAAATCCATGAGATAGGACTATGTGTAAAGCCTCAAATACTGCAAAATTTGCAATAAAACTGCAAGAGTTAGCAAAACGGAGACCACTAATTGTGGGGAAGTAGTTTGAGTAAGGTGCAAGAGAATTTAATCCTAAGTAACACATATATAGCTGTGAAATCAGCAATGTTTTCCTTTTTTATGTGCAATTTGGATTGTGTTTCCACCTATGATAAAGTAGGGTTGCTGTGCATGTATACCTGCTGGGGTGGGGGAGAGGGCTCTGGGTAATGCTGCATGCTTGGCTGGGGTGAAGGAGACCTAGAACCTGCATCTCCCTGGACAAGTCCCCAAACCACTAGGTCAGGGGAGGCAGAGCCCTTTGCCTCCTCCAGTGTCTAAGACACAGTAGTTGTGGTTCTCCCACAACTAAACTTTCAGGACTTACCTGGTGTTATGCGTGTGCTCAAATGATTTAATTCTGCTCAGACACTGACACAGCCTGAGTGGAGCCTTCTGGACATAGACAATTAGGGTTCGAAGGGCCCTCAGGAGGTCATTTAGTCCAAGTACAACACCCAATCTTTACAGACATCAGGCAAGCTGGGTTCAAGTAACTCACTGCCTCTTCTGAGCATGTGTGGGGCTTGACACAGGAATGCACTGAATTTAAAGTAAAATGTTGGGGGGAGATGTTTATATCTGCAAACACCCACAGTGGTTAACATCCAGGTGCAAGGGAGCCAGGACTATGCAGGACACTCAGGGATCTGAAAGAAGCCAGCAAACAAGGTGGCTCTTTGGATGGGATGATACACGATAGACAAAAGAACTGGAATATGAGGGGTGAGAAGATGTGCAGGCCAGTGTCTGATTGACTCTGGGAATATCCCTAGCACTAGGTCTGAGGACCTGGGGCTTCATTCTGGTATGTCAGACTGCTGCAAGAAGCTGGACTGGGAATGGTTGTGTGTTAGATTTCTCTCTCAGTTTTAAACCATTAAAGCTGTCGTGCTTGAGGGAACTGGACTATAAGCATCCTTTGTTTTCATCAAATTCTGTGAGAGTTGTGGGAATCCAGCTAGACAAACGCCTAGAGGCCCCGAGTGCTTGAAATATCTGTGCACCAGCCGGCAACCATGTATGCACTCATCCATCAAATATCAGACAACTTGGAACAGGTGTACCTTTCCATGCAGCAACTTGCGACAGTGGGATCACTTAGTGTCTCTTATGGAGGAAGCACAGATAAGGCCAGGCTTGACAAAATGTAAATGTGCTACAGGCACTGCAGAGACCTGAGGAAGCCAACTAGCATACGTGGGCCAGGTGTGTCTCAGAAGGGAAGCCTGGCAGAACATCTTGGCCTGTAGAAAGGTGAGAGGAAGTGGTCTGCCATCAGCCTCTCGTCTCTATATGAACATACTGTCTTGGGAAATTATGTAAGGAAATTGTGTCCTTTTCCTGACGATCCCTGCTACAGCTTATCCTTTCTTTTATCTAAACTATTTATACCTAAAACTGAATCTATTGATAGTAGGAGCAGTCAGCTGCCATGCTGCACCCATCCCAGACCACTAGGTGTCTCTGCTGTCCTGTTCTAAGCACAAAGTAATTTTTTTTTCCTCTTCATTTTTTCTTAAGCACAGGCTTCTTCTATCCTCTAGCTCCTAACATGAGTAAAATCATACGGATAATTTTCTAGCAGCAGAATTTTCTTTGCTGTATGTAAAAAAAATACAAAAATAAAAAATCTCAGTGTTTTAGTTGTCCATCTGTGCTATAGCCAGGGTAAAAAGATGATCTATTCCACGATGAAGAATTCCCTTAGTGATGAGCAACAAGTGAATTCCTACAGCTGAAGAATGCATTAGGTAAGGCAGGGGCGGGCAATTATTTTGGGCAGAGGGCCACTTACTGAGTTTTGGCAAGCCATCGAGGGCCATGTGACAGGCAGCCCAGGGCAGATAAATATTAATTTTCTAAATTTTTAGGGGCCCACCGGCCGGATAGAATGGCCTGGCGGGCTGCATCCGGCCCCGCGGCCGCATTTTGCCCACCCCTGATATAAGGACAGCTAACAGGAGTGGAAGTTATGTTTCTGAATCTCCTGTCATTGATTCTTGTCAACGTCTCACATGCGGCTCTTTGTAAAAAATATTTTCAAGGTACTTTTTTCCTCCCCACGTTGGGTATGTCTTTCCTGCAATGATGAAGAATGCAACAGATGCAGCTGCACTAGTGCTATGTGTGCAGCTCCGTAATGCAGTCTGTTCTGTTTACCTGGAATGTGTTTAGCACAATCCACCTCGGGACATCTTTGCTTTTATGGTTCTTCGGTTAACAGTGACTGTCCATGTGGTTCCTGAGCCAGTCAGAAACGAGGGCCACTGATTTTGGTTGTTTCTGAAAATCTCAAATGTTCAAAACCCAAGGTGAATCTCCAGGGTGCTGCTGATGATAATAGGGGTAGGATGCCAGGCACCATTCTGAAGTAATATGCTTCCACTTTTACAAGTATGAAAGGGTGGAAAAGAAACTGCAGATTGAGACAGGTCTTTGATTGGGTTGAGATTCAGCCAAATTACATAATGCCACAACTATAGCTTTGTACAAGAAAATTTCAGAGTGTTCTCTGCTTGGTTTGTTCCTTTCCAAGCACATGTTTTCCCAGATCAGAGCACTCCACCCTTTTCCTCCCAAGATGCACTCAAATGGAGTTAATTAGTATGTGTGGAAAACAAAGTGATTTCAAAATCTTTTTAGTGTAGATAGAGGGCATATCAATTTGGGTTTCACAATCTCCCTTCTTTAATTAGCGAATTGTCCATCAAAAATGATGGAGGGGAGGGGGCAGGTGGGGATGGAGCGCTGTCACCCACCACCCTGTGCTGCTTCCGCCTCCCAGGAGCGGGGTGAGGGGAAGCTTGCATGCCGCCACCCACTGCCCTGCACTGCTGCTGCATCCGGCCGCATGCCACTCCTCCCCCCGGTTCTGCGTCCAGCCCTGCACCACCCCATCTCCCCCCACCCCACTCTGCATCCACCTGGAACCACATCCCGCCTGTCATTCTTGATGGGCATTCTTGATGCAGCACTGGCTGGAGCCAAGCCCCGCCAGGAGCCATGCCCCCAAGAGCGTTATGGACACACAGACAGACACACAGAGAGATGGATTAAGCCCTTTATACATAGAGAATGCTATGGAAACAAATGCATGCAAAGTCAGACTAAACTGTTGATGGCAAGGACCACATTCTCTAAAGTAAATCTATCAGCCACCTGTATAAGGTATTTACTGCCACAGTAAGTACAGAGTATGCATTATTTACTATTAAAATGTCATAATGTATTTTGGTTACCACATTCCAATGCCCAAGATACCATGTTTGTTTCCTATTCTAAATTTGTTCTTGGTGTAGTACTGAGGATGATTTCTAATAGTAACCACAGCAAATGTTTATTAATAAGCATTCTCCTTTATTATTCAAGTGGAGCCTTGAAGCTGGAACTGGAGGAATGCACACTGTATCGCCATATAAATATGGATCTCACCTTGGTAATATTATTCTCACAAGAGCTATGATGGGGCTGTAAGAAAATACAAGCCCTTCTGAGAATAATTACTAAGAGCCAGGCCCCAGACTTGAAGCTGGAAAGTGCATTTTTGTCTTGAAGTGCAAATACATGTTCAGTAACTTGTTTACAGCATGTAGATAGTATAGTTTGCTTAAATGAAATAGGTTCCAATTCTCTGAACAGCACCAGATTCAGAGCTCCTGTGGATGAGGTCTTTTCTGTGCTGTTGAACTTCTCCCCAGCTAGAAACCCAGAAAGTATTTCTATCACTGTTGTTTCAGTTGAGAAAAAATTGACAAGAGTTCCTTTCAGTCCCTTTGGGCACATCTACATGTCTCCCTGTGCTGACATAGCGATGCGATACATCACTGTATGGCGCGCTACGGTGATGTAGCGATCTACACATGATCCCCAGCTACGTTGCTGTAGTGGTGCGCTCCCCTGGTACCACTACGACAACATAGCAACAAAATCTAACTATGCCCCACGCACACGGCGCAGTAACCACCCATACTGCGCCACAGCAATGTTGCCGTTCGGTGACGTGTAGACGTGCTCTTTGTGAGCTACTTCTTATCAGATGCAGGAACCACTTTTGAGTGAACAAACTGTTTCCTCACCCTCCTTCCCCCCACCAACACCTGAGCCCTGCCTCACAAGATTGTTATAGTGCTGTCATGTAAATCAAATGTTGAATTCATTATGTAAGTTATAATCATGTAAATACATGTAGCAGTGTAAAATGAGTGTTGACTCTTAAAGAAATTAAACTGGGTGCCCCTCCCTAAATAATTATACTGGGTGCCTCTCCCATCATAATGCATGCAACGGGCTGGTGGATGCAAATATCTTCTGCATTTTTATCATTATTGGTTTGGAAAATGGGGTTTGTCAGGGGCATGTGTATTCACTTAATGAGAATGAGAGACTAAAGTCTTGGGATATTTTTTTTTAGTTGCAAACCCTTTGTTTAAGGTGTTAATCATGCAATGGGAGGAAAGTGCTATTTATGTATAGTCGTGAAAGGGCTTTGTTTGTTTATTTATTAATTTTGCTTCATATTTGAGAACCCATCCATTTTGTTGGTTACTTTTCTGTAAGTTAGATTTCTTAGTATCAGAACATGTAACATCCATCAATCCACCAGCCTATCCAAATGCCAGAAAGAAATATATATTTTCCAGTACTTCTGAAAGGTTAATAAATCATGACTGGCAAAACCAGTGTAAAGAACATTCCAGCACCAAGGAAACCTCACTGTCAGAAGCATTTCCAGCACCCTTCCAGTTTAAAGGCATAACATTACCCTTAAATCCAAATGATTAAAGTGAATGAATTTAAATTAAGTATTATACCTGTTCCTGGGCCCTGCTGCCAGCGCTTGTGTCTCTGCTATTACATTCTACTACTGTAAGTGTTTTCCTCCCCTGTAGCTGTGTTAAAGCCTTATATGACAAGGAAAACTTTACTAAAGAAGAAAAACAATAAACTGATTACAGGCAACAGTAAGGTTAAGTATATAGGAGTGAAATCTCGATTTTAGATTAGATTGAGAATGATCTGATCTTTTGATTACAGCAATCTTAGATATTAGTCGTAACAACAAAGTCTAAGAGAATTTCAGAAACAATTGTGATTTGAGGCCTCAGTTGTTTACTTTGGCTTGGAACAAGGTATTTATTTGTGAATGTGGTATGTTTTAGTAGTTTTTTTTTAAGCACAGTGTTCTCCATGTGCATTTTGTTGAGCAGTGGAAATTTCTACTCGCACACTGCGGATCTTTAACAAAGCTCTCACTACCATTACTGTTTTCGATGAGTCAGAACTGTAAGGTTTGTCTCTGTGAGTTTAGATTTTTTTTTAAAGGCCTAATTTCTCTATGTTTTTCATGGCTGCTGTTTCACCTGTTTCCATAATGTGTCTATTTTATAGTTACACTGTACATTGTAGATTTCAATACCTTTCATGCTGGTTTTGCAGATCTTTCTGTCTTCGAAGGCATTAAGTATGTTCTGTTTGACACTTTTATAAACAAACCTAGCTGAATACATGCTATATATTTAGCTCTGCTTAGACACTATGTTTGTAGTACTTGAATTTAGCAAGATGTTTTTAAGATTGGTACATCCAAAATTAAATCTGTCATCAGTGATGTCAGTCCCATAGACTGGGTGGTGCCTGGTGCTGAGTACCCAAATACAAGTCAAATTAGTGGAAGCTGAGGCCTCTCATCATCCCACAAGATGAAACACTTCAATTTGAATGTGCGTTCTTTCTGCCTCCTGCTCTCTCATCTATTTGCCTGCTTGGTTCATGTTGGATGGTTGGGAAAATGGAGCTAGAGAGCAGGCACAATATGTAGAGCAATGACAATGTCTGTATGTGTTTGGGATCCAAAATCAGCCCAGTGCATTCAGTGGGTTTACAGGTGTGTCACCTAACTGGCTGGTTGAGATAATGTTGGAAAGCAAATAGTCTTGGGGGAGAAGGTTATTTTTTTCATTCTTATTTGTGTTACGCTGTGCACAGAAAGGCACAGCCTCTGGCCACAGCCTACCTAAATGGGCATCAGGAAGAAACCACTGAAAAGACAGTGTATTGTCAAAATGTTGGCTTGACACCTTTTGATAGTAGTTTTATGTCTGAAATACAGATTGGTATAAATCAAAATCAAAGTGTCAACAAACTTAACTTTAGGGAAAAATAGGATTTGGTTCTGAATTCTGTGGCTTGCATCTTTGTTTAATTTTAAAATGCTCTAAAGAATCTTTCAATCTCTGTCCTGTCTTCTTCAAATGCTTGAGAACTCCTTTACTTCTCTATACCATTTTTATAAGCTTTGGCAGTAATATCCCATTGTAACAAATCATTAGTATTTAAGTTAAGGAATATATGAAGGGCACACAGTTTGATTTGGACAACATACATGATTTTGTGCTGAACTTTTACTCAGACATAATGCACATAGAGCAATTAAACCGTTAGTTATCGGGTGAACAGTGTTCTTAAATGCTTTACATTCTCAGACCCTGTGGAACGGTGCTATTTTTGTAGTAATGTGGGAAATGTTGTAACTTTTACAGAAATCCCCGTCCATAAGTATATTCAAAGTTGCAACTTGGTTCTCCGCCATGTCTCTTGCAAACATATTGATCAATGAGCCTTTTTCCTTTTGGTCTCTTGGATACAGTAAGAGATACTGTTTGAAAGTGTTCTGGATGGTTTTTATTCCTTCTGTCTCTTGCTGTCCTTTTCTCCTTTTTTCCATAACTTCATAGTAACTTGCTGCCAAAGAAGACAGGTATTTTGGAAGTGCTGAACTGGTAGTGCTGAAGAATAGGTAAAGTTCTTTAGACCAAGACTTGACGAATTGTAAAGAGGATTCATGTTACTTCATCCCTCAAGAAATTAGAAAAACCTTGATGCATTAAGAATGAGTAGGTTAACTAGGCTTGAAAATGGTGGGCCTAATCAGGGATGGATCAGGGAGGGGTGGGGTGCAGTGGTGCACTTGCACCCCTCTTTCATTCCTGGTCCATCCAGAGTTTACAAAAATCCCAAAGTTCTGCAGTTCTGCTGTCTGTTAGCTGCTCCTGGGAATTAAGCTCCTATTTCACAGCCTTGTTGATTGTTTTTAACTCATTCCAATGAAGTTACATTTGTTTGTGCTTCAATCTTAAACCGAATAATCAAGTGCTAGGCCCCGAGTCCTGAGCATATAGTAAAGCTTCCCATTTATTCTTAACTGGAGAAAAATATGTGTTGCTTTTATATGTGATGATGCATCTCACCATCTGTACCCCCCTGTTTCAAAATTCTAGATCCAGCCATGGGCCTAATCATCATCTACAGAAAATCTGGGTGAGGGGGTCCATCCTGGAATCTTTCCTTTATGGAATGAAAGTCCTATTCTGCTCTCAAAGAACAGGAGCTTTTAACTTTGTACCGGGGAAACAAGTGGACAAACTCCAGTTGTACAGTGGAAGGACAACACAATATATCAAGGACATTAATACAATTTCAGAGGCACTAAGAATCTTTCAATACATTTATCATTCATCACATGCTTAATCTTGATTGAAAATCATAACCAAAAGGGCCTTAAATGAAATAAATTGTAGCTAGTTTCCACTGTATCACTCAGTCATCTTGCAGCAGCCATGCTCTGGCAACCTACTTTAGTCCCTGGATATAGGAGGATGAACCTGTTCATATTCTTTCATCTGCCTGCAGCACTTGACACCACTGACTGTGACTTATTCCTGGCCTGCCTTAGAAGAATGCTGGGGATCAATAAGAAGCAGTGAATCAGTTGCATTTTTTTATTTTGGGAGGCCTGTAGTGGATAGTGAGAGGTAATTGCTTCTCCAACTTCAGGGCATTCACCTGTGGAGCAAGGCTCAGTTCTTTCCAGCCTTGTAGCATCTACAGTAAGACACTGAGGGGAATTGTGAGAAATGCTTGTCGTACTCAAACATTTCTAAAGGCTGGAACTATTCCAAGGGTTGGAAAAGGCCAGTACATAGATGAGAGACATCAAATCAGCCCTACAGGCTTGGAGCCCTTTGACATTCTTGGCTGCTGCTGATGCTACTGGAGTTTCAGCAACAAATGCTTTCTTCCCAGGTAGAAAAGCTAGAAGGCTATATCCTGTAGTCTACTGGCAACAGGGTCCCACATACTTGTGACCTCTAGGCTGTAGTATCATAATCAAAAACCCAGCTAAAAAACGGGTGACACTTGGCTGGATGGCAGCACTACAGAAAAGGATCTAGGAGTCTTGGAGGATCACAGACTCAATATAAGTCTATAGTATAATTCAGCGCCATGAAAGGTGAACGTGCTTTTGGGATGCAACAATAGGAGCATTAGATGCAAAGCATGGGAGGTGATAGCGCCTCTTTACTTGGCATTGGTTGGGTCTCATGGGGCACCTCCAGATGTGTGGATGTTTGGTTCCCTGGGGACAATTAGCAGTGGTGCACCTTGCACTGCAGCTACTTGTCCCCCGGGAATACCTGTACCATGTGCACTTTGGCATGCATCAAGTTACCTCAGGGGCAGCAGGGGAGGCTGGGGTCAGCACTGTGCTGGCCCCAGCAGCCTTACCTGGGGTCCTGGGGACCTCCCAGGGCTTCAGCCATGGCTATCCTACTGGGCAGAGCCTGACCAGCAGCTATGGAGCAGCTCCAGATGGTCCAGCTCCACTTCTCAGCAGTGCATGCTTAGATTTCATAGATTTCTAGAGTCAGAAGGAACCTGGTAGATCATCAGGTCTGCTGATTGGTCCCAAGAATGTGTTGCTCTAGGTTTTTATTCCATTTTTTTTACCCCTGGATATCCATGGGGTGTGTCCACACATGCAGGCACGTGTACTTGCAGCAACTCAAATAGTGGCACAAATGTGTACCGGAGATTTGTGCCTCAGCACATATGCCTGAACATACACTTTTGTGTGGGGCAAATTGTGCCACTTGGTGCAAAGTGACCCTGCCCAGCTCCTCATGGATCTTTAGCTAGGGGGAGCTAGAGGCTGGCCCCAGCAATATAAAAAGCTGCCCTGGTGAGCAGCTCAGGGCTACTTGCCCTCAGGAGCTTCTGAGTTGTTATCTGGGGACACTAGGCCCAGTTGGTATCTGGGGACACTAGCCCCTTGTGCCAGCTGGCTTGCTAAAGCAGCCCTAACCTGGAGTGGCTTCTGCACCCTCTATCCACTGCAGCAGTCTGGCAGTGGAGGCTGCTGCCCGGCTGTGACTTGCTGCCACCTGCAACAGCATCTGCAACCTTGGACCTGTGACCCCATGGCTGCATGCCTGCCAGACCCAGATGGGGACGACACAGCTTCCTGGGCTGCGGTATGGGCACTGTAGCAGAGTTGCCTGCACCTCTGGGCCAGCTGTCAGTGGGCCATGGCTGCACAGTTGGCCATCAGGCAGCACTGCTGTCACGTCTTCTGGTGTTGTCCCTCTGCCATCTGGGCAGCTATCACCCAGATGATGTGCTTCTTGCAGTGGCCCACTTTGAACTGTCAATGTGTGTCCTTCTGGCCCCAAATAGCCAGGAGGTCAGCAACCTTGTCTGCCCTCCAGCTGGGTTCTCAGTGTTGGCCCTAGGCAGGCTCCTTTGCCCAGGTCCCGCCACTTGCCTCACTAGCAGAGATCCTGGCATGCCCTGTTTACAAACTGCAAATGTTCTGATTAAAAAGCCCCCAAAATTCTCTCATTATAATACCCAAAATCTGTGTTCTTCTACAATTAAAATGAAATGCCCTATATAGAGAGGAGATCAGTTGGGCAATGTTTTATTGATATATTTACAATTTTAAAGCAATTTGGAAGCCTACCAGAGCCTCTATCATCATAATAAAATGAATTCTAAATATCTATACTGGGGTAGGCAACCCCTGGCATCGGTGCCAGAGTGTGGCAACCGAAGGCATTTTGCTTGGCACACATGCCTCAGGCCAGATGGCAGGGAAGGGGCCAGGGCTGCACTGCCTCAACAAGGATCGGGCACCTCGTGGCTGTTCCACCATCCGCCCCAGGCACGACAACATCTTACAAGTCAAGGTTGGGGGTGTTTTTAGCACTCTATTCAAAAACGTTGCTGACCCCGAGCTATATACTTTAGCATTTGGGTTTTTTGTCATAGAAAAATCGGAGCTGTCCTTGCCCCCCGTGCTCACCAGGATGTGGGGCACTGAGCAGCACTGATATGCTGGTTCCCTGCCCCTGCCTTTGCCCCTTACTCCCAATCCACAGTCTCCTCGCCAAGTGCCCCTCACTCCTGACCCACAGCCCCTGCCTATCCCCACTAGCTCCCTCCTGGCAGCAGCTCTGTCCAAGCACCAGAACATGAGTCCAGCTGCAGCTGTCCCACCCTCTGCTTTGTGGTTCTTAGCAGTGCCAGCCCTTGCTGTTCTGTTCCCTGCGCCTGTGCCCAGGCCCCAGTGATCCCCATGTTGTTCCTGGGAAGCCCCCATCTGGGCTCAGGGGCTGGGCTGGGCAAGTCCCTTCCCTTCCAAACTGGCCTCCCCCTGCAGAGGCTGCTCTAGGGGAGATAAGGGGTGGGGGGATTATAAGACCAGTTCTGGTGCCTCTCCTATGTGGAGCTGTCCCCCATCCCTGACCCCCATCTCTCTCTCTTTCATACACACCCCTGCTGCTACCTCCACCCCTCCCCCAGCCCATCACCCCCCCCAAGTGGTTCCTGAGACCAGGAGCACCCCCAGGCTAGGGCCACATGTCCCAGCACTGGCGTGGGCACAGGGCAGGCCTGCAGTGTGACAGTTGCTCCTGCAGCCATGGCTCCTGCCAGCAGATCCATCCTGTCTTACTGCTGGGCACACAAGCTGTGAGATTTGTGGGGGGGGATGTGGGGCTTGGTGGGGGAAGGGGTATGGAAGGGTGGGGGGATATGGGGCTTGGTGGGGGAGAGGGTGTAGAAGGGTGGGGGTGGGGTTTGTGGGGGCCTGGGGAAGTTTGTAATGGGGGGCTTGTGCAGAGGTTTGGGGTAGTGTGGGGTTTGTGGGGGTAGTTTGGGGGTGTGGAATCTCTGGGTGGATTGTGGGGGGGTGGGGGGGACTGTGTGGGGGTGGGGAGGACTGCTTGGGAGGGGTGGGAGGGGTAGCTCTCCCTCCCACTCGCCCTCCACATAGCGCACACACCCCGTTCCCACAGCAGCAGCAGCCTTCAGGGTGCTCATGCCTGCTCCTGGCAGAGACCCCTGGTGGCTGCACCTGGTGCAGGGCATGGGCCTGGCCCACTAGCAGTGACCCTTGAACAAAACCAAGATGCTCTTGCTGCCACCTGGTGTCCCAGCACCGCATGCAAAAGCCATGCACCCTTGGGGTGGGCTGGGTCCAGTCTCCATGTGCCTGGCATGCCGTTAGGCCAAGCCTGCAACATGGAGGCAGAACCCAGCCTGGCCTGAGGGCACGTAGCTTCTGTGTGCAGTGCCAGGATCCTGGGTGACAGGAAGAGTGGCCTGGTCCTGGTTGAGTGTGTGCGGCTGTGGGCCGGGCCTGTGTAGGGTTGCCAATCTACCTGGATTGGCCGGGAGTCTACTGGAATTGGCATCAATCTCCTGGTGACTACTGAAAACAATCCAGGAGATTGATATTGTGAATGGGTTGAACAGTACAATTAATGACTAGAGGTGCACCGATACATTGGTCCCATATCAGATCTGTTGGAAAATTGAACAGTATCGGCAATTGGCTTTTTTGGCTGATGTGGACAATAATAGTTGCCCAGTGCATGTGTGCAGCTGCAGTACAGCCCCAGTATGCTGAGTGTGCCCTGTGCTGCTTTTTTCCAGCGTGGCTTTTTTTTGGATACCAGGATTTCCTGGGATCAAATTTAGTATCCATGCTGCAAATATGCAGTGTGGGGAACATTTTTTCATTCTTAGTGTGCCTTTTGCGACATCTCAAACTGCTTTGAGGCACCGCAGCAGGCACAGGCTCGCTTGTCTGGATGTGGCCATGTATAATATTGTGTACAGTTTTGGGCTCCATATTCTGAAAAGGATGTGGAAAAGTTAGAGAGGGCCCAGAGGTAAGTAACAAAAATGATAAAGGGCTTGCAAGGTAAGCCATGTGAAGAGAAGCTGAAAAAAATAGATGTGTTTAGCTTATGGAAAAGGCATTAAGACGGGACATGATAGCAGTCTTCCAATATCTGAAGGGCTGCCATAAAGATGAGGAAGAATGCTTTTTCTTTAGCAGAATGTGAACCAATGGTTTGAAGTTCCAGCAAAGTAGGTTTAGACTGGATATTAGGAAAAATTTCTTCAGAGTTTGAACACTGTGACAGTGGAATAGACTGCCTTAGGAAGTTGTCAAATCTCCAGCACTGGAAGTATTCAAGAAGAGATTGGATATGTGTTGGTCAGACTGATCAGCATATTTAGGATCATGAAGAAATTTTACCCCAGGGTCAGATTGGTATGGACTGTGGGGGTTTTAAGAACTCTTCCAGCAACAGGACATTGACCACCATTGTCCTCCTGCTTTACCTATGGCAGGTTAGGGTGCTACGCTTTGTGGCTGTGTGACAAGGTTGCTTGTGTAGTAATAAGTTAGACAAGGATTTGTTTGGGATGGTTTGGGTAGCAATGATCCTGCCTCAGCCAAGGGGTTGGACTAGATGACCGACCTCCAGAGGGTCCTTCTAGCCCTATTTTACTATGGAGTGGAAGTTCACCCCAAGTAGGGCCATTAAAAATAACTTTAGTGTAGAATGCAAGTGTAGTTCATCAAGACAAGTCACCAAGAACACATCACCCTCATGCTCCATTCACTGCACTGTTGTCTCAGAGTCAAGATCTCAAGGCCATACATGGATCAGGCCTTAGCTGTCTTAAAGAAAGGCATATGAATACAATTTTCCTTAGCAGTTGTACAGTCAAGTGGAAGCAAAGGCTTCTTTAGCATCAGAGCTCTTGCAAAGTTCCAACGAAAAGCAGCAAGAGGAGGAGTTAAAAGTGGAGTGTGATTAGGTCTGTAAGTCTCCTCCCATGCTGGAAAGGAAAAAATGAACTGGTCATCTAGCCACTACCTGATGATAAAAGTGCCAGTCCTACTTCAGCTTCAGATAGAAAGGATTGAAGCAGTTTATGTATCTCTCACTGCTTGCAGACATTAAAACAAAACCAAACCAAAAAAAAACACTTTAATGAAAAAAGCAGCACGTTACTTTGACCTGGCTCTGCAGTGACTGTATAGATTGGGCACTTCAGCGGGGCTCTGGCACTTTTAGCTGAAGCTGATTCAATCAGCTATTAAAAATGCCAAAAAACCACCAGTATTAGTCTGGAAGTAAGCCTGAGAAGGACTAAAGGTCCTAGATAGCCTAGAGCAGCAATTCTCAGCTAGGGTGCTGTGGCACCTTGGATTGCCCTGAGATCTTTTCCAGGGTGCTATGGGGTGCCACATAATGGTAGGACTGCTAGATGTGCATATAGGATTCACAGGATAAAGTCAGAGATTTCAAATAGGAATCCATAGCATTAAAGACATTCGAACTTGTGATCTTTCTGAGTAATATGCAACAGAAAAATTGGTTTCTTATTTTTCTGTAGTAAAAAATTAGTGAAAACAAAGAGCTGGCATTTTCCAAGAGGTACCTCAAGTGTAATGAGGGGTGCCTCAAGCCTAAAAAAATTGAGAACCACTGGCCTGTAGACAAACTAAAGCTGGGTGTGTGAACTGAGTAATTTGAGAGGCAGTGAGCCACTTGGAGGGGTATGCACCTGGGGAGACTATGAGGATAAGGGAAGCCAGAGTTTCTTCCATCTTTATGGACTGGACTGATTCTAGTTGCCTCTCTCCTGGTCTGAGGATGATAGTAAAGGAGAATGCAAAGAGATGAGAAGAGAGTGAGAATGTATTCCCTGAGAAAGAGACAAACAAGGAGTATGAAAAAAAGAAGGGAGAAAAAATAGGAGGGAAGAGAGAAAAGAAATTCCTAATAATAATACACCCAACCCTACACACACTCACTAAAAGAAAAACATGGGGAAAAAAACAAAGAAAAAAAGAACAACCTATACTTGACCTCTATAAAAGAAGTAGGGACAAAAATTAACTGTGTAGATTAGGCATAGACTTGGTCTCTAATTCTTTGAAGAGACATTACAGTATTTGCTGTTAAAAACTACAGGTATGGCATCATTATGAACATTTGGATAGAAAATATGGATAGCTATGGGCATCATTATGAAAATATGGTACATAAAAACACTGCCATATTAGTTTCAACAATTAATATGCAAGTGCCATAATCTTTATATTTAAAGGAAGGTAATCCCAACGAGGATCAAAGGGAGCAGGAGAGCACACAAGCCTCTGTGGCTCACCAAAAGCATCCGGGAATGTCTCCTTGCTAAAAAGGAGGGTTATACCCAGTGGAAAAAAGGGGTCATCACCAGGGAGGACTATTCTGTAGTCACTCGGGGATGTAGGGGGGCAGTTAGGAAGGCCAAGGCAGAGATGGAACTGGGACTAGCTTCCCAGATTAAGGACAATAAGAAGGTTTTTTTTAAATATGTAGGGGGTAAAAAGAAGGTCCCGGGTAATGTGGGGCCCTTGCAGGACAACATGGGTAACTTGGTCGTCACACCAGACGGCAAAGCTAACATGTTTAACGATTTCTTTGCCTCCGTCTTCCTAAGTAGGGACCAGAACAGCTACCTCCCTGCTGGGCCCCCCTCGGGCCCTGGGGGAGGCACACCTGGGCCACGGGTTAGCGAGGATTTAGTTAGGGAGCTTCTGGAGGGGTTGGACGTATTCAAGTCAGCCGGCCCGGACGATCTCCACCCTAGAGTTCTAAAGGAACAGGCCGAGGTCATTGCCAGTCCCCTGGCACGGCTTTACAAGCACTCGTGGTGCTCTGGTGAGGTACCGGAGGACTGGAAGAGGGCCAACGTGGTCCCCATCTTCAAAAAAGGCAGGAAGGAGGACCTGGGAAACTATAGGCCGGTTAGTCTCACCTCGATCCTAGGCAAGCTGTTCGAGAAAATTATGCTGGCACACATCCAGGAGGGGCCAGCAGGAGACTGCATGCTTAGGGGCAACCAACATGGGTTCATCAGTGGCAGGTCCTGTTAGACCAACCTGGTGGCCTTTTACGATCAGATCACCAGATCATTAGATGCAGGGGTAGCAGTGGATATAGTCTTCCTGGACTTCCGGAAGGCTTTTGACACTGTCTCTCACCCCGTTCTCATCAAGAAACTGGGGGGGCTGTGGTATAGACACCCACATAGTCAAATGGGTCGCCAACTGGCTGGAGGGCCGCACCCAGAGGGTGGTAGTGGATGGGTCCTTCTCAACCTGGAAGGATGTGGGCAGTGGGGTTCTGCAGGGCTCAGTCCTCAGGCCCGCACTGTTCAACATCTTCATCAGTGATTTGGATGAGGAGGTAAAAAGCACCCTGTTCAAATTTGTTGATGACACTAAGTAAGATGTGGGGGGACGTGGGCACACTGGAAGGATGCAACAGGCTACAATCAGACCTCGACAGGTTACAAGGGTGGGCGGACGAGAATAGCATGGGTTTCAACACAGACAAGTGCAAGGTGATGCACCTCGGGAGGAACAACTGGCACCATACCTACAGGTTAGGGAACTCCCCTCTTATCAGCACGGAGGCGGAAAGGGATCTGGGGGTCATCATTGACTCCAAGATGAACATGGGCCGGTAGTGTGGAGAGGCAGTCAGGAAGGCCAACCGCACCTTGGCATGCATCCACAGATGCATCTCGAGCAGGTCCAAGGAGGTGATCCTCCCCCCCTATGCGGCACTGTTCAGGCCGCAGCTGGAGTATTGTGTCCAATTCTGGGCGCCGCACTTCAAGAGGGATGTGGACAGCATGGAGAGGGTCCAGAGGAGGGCCACTTGTATGATCAGGGGACAACAGGGCAGGCCCTATGAGGACAGGCTGCGGGACCTGAACCTGTTCAACCTCCAGAAGAGAAGGCTGAGGGGGGATCTTGTGGCCTGTTATAAATTAGTCAGGGGGGACCAGCAGGCATTGGGGAAGTCACTGTTTCCCCGAGCACCGCCAGGAGTGACAAGGAATAACGGTCACAAGCTGGGAGAGGGTAGGTTTAGGTTAGATATCAGGAGGCGCTACTTCACAGTCAGGGCGGCTAGGGTCTGGAACCAGCTTCCAAGAGAAGTGGTGCAGGCTGCTACCCTGGGGGTGTTTAAGAGGAGGTTAGATGAACATCTTGCTGGGGTCATTTGACCCCAGTATTCTTTCCTGCCATGGCAGGAGGTCGGACTAGATGATCTGCTCAGGTCCCTTCCGACCCTACAAACTATGAAACTATGAAACTATGAAATAAGCAAAAAACCCCACTGTGAAGCAAAGTGGAATGATATAGTTTGCTAACCTAGGCAGGTGCCTAAACAAAAGTGTTGCTTCCATTATCTCTTGTTTCACGTAGGAGCAAATTTGTACCAGAATTCAACAGAGTGTAATAACTGCCCTGGCTCTTGTTTTTGGTCTGTATGTTAGAAAGTTCCCAGTGCAAAATGAAGCAAAACAGGTGAGGAATAGGAAAGTTGGAACACATCTGGGTTAGAATGAAAGGTAGAGATATGTTATCTACTTTTCTCTTGCATGATATTGAATTTGGTTGTATCTCAGGCTACTGATTCAGATACTGTTGTAACGCTTTTCTGTAGTAAGTCTTTGTGCTGTCTTCCTCAATCTCAGGTTAAACGGGTCGGTGTAAGCCCATTAAAAATACAATCTGTTTTAAGAAAATATTATCCTATCCTCAAATTAACATATAGTACTAGTATATAAAGAATGAAGTTAAATACAGGTGTTGCTCATCAATTTGCTTAAAACATAGGTGGGAAATTAGACAACAGGATTTTTCCTGGAGAGTAAACTTTAAGGCAGAAAACATGCCTTTGAGGTGCCTACTTGTATTTGGACACAGGTGTTTGGAATAGCATAATTACACTAACTTGTGACTGAACTAATGGTAAAATGTTGCAGAGATCTCTTTTGCTTTTTTCATTGCACCTTGTAACATCTTGGATGCACTATAAGAACTGCAAATATGTGAAGGCCATAGGAGTTTGTTTTTCAGAGAATGGAAATCTTCCCCAAAGTCTTCCCTTCTATGGCTTCCAGTTTCATAGGATCATAGAGAAATAGGGCTGGAAGAGACTTCCATAGGTCATTCAGTGCAACCCCCTGCATGAGGCAGGATCATCTCTACCCAAACTACCCTATACAAATCCATAATCTAACTTCTTAGAGCATAAGAAGTACTATAGTAGTTCAAGTCCTACCTGAGTTTCAGTGCAACAGAGAGCAGGATCTCATGTCAATGTAAATTATTGTGCCTAATATCTCCCCCTGGCCCACCCCAAACACCCTCTGTCAACCCCTCCCCCGCTTTGTCCTCCTTGTAGTATGTACACAAATTGTTTTGTAGGAGTCAGGATCCTGTGTCTGTTTGCTTCTTGGCTGTCCGCTGGTTTCTATCCACTGACTGTGTAATGCTATGTATATATGGTGCATGACCTGTACATTTGCTTGGGCCTTATTAGGTAATATGTAGGTGATCTTGCTTGTCATCAGTTACACCTGATAGAAATGGAAGATGAAAGATGGACAATAGCGAATAGACTAGAAAACTTTCTCTATTTACATATACAAAGAAGTGTTTGCATGCAATATTTCTGTAGTACAAAACAGGGTGGTTAATGTATGTACAATGATATCAAGTTGACATATGATGTGGGGTGGAAATTTAAAGGAGCATTTAAGGTATCAGAGGATTGCGTTTGTAAAGTATACTTAAAAGATTTTTCTCCATAGGAATACATTTATGGGACAAGAATGTTAAAAATACTAACATTTATATTAACATTTTTAATCAAATGTTTTTACAAATATTAATTAATCTTCCTCATTCTTGTGATGCAAGTGTTGTTTTCCCTACTTCCCAGATGAGAAACGTGGGCCAAGTTACAGGTATCTAATTCTAGAAATACTGATATAAATAAAAATAGGTTAAATTTCAGAAGTTGGACACCTTCAATTTTCAAAGAAGTCAGTGAGCGCCTTGGGTGTAAATGACATCATAAAACGGGGTCACTTTTATTTAACTGTTTAAATAAGGATTTAGACAGGCCATTCACATTGTAAATTAAGATGATTTGCCCAAGGAATTCAAGGAAATATTTGAGTTTAGATTAGAACTCTAAGGTTTCCTAGACTCCATCCTCCTCTCAAGAGTAAAACATACTGTCCGGAATGTAAAGTGGTCAAGGTAGCTTTACTGCAAGAATCTTGACTAATAAATTTCCTGACTTGTGTGTGTGCTATTTCTTAACCTTATATTTTGCATTAACATGACTCACCTTTAACATCAAGCACTAGAGGAAGGTAGTAAATAGCAGAGAAAATTGTTAGTTTGTTTTAATGCAGCCATCCCCCTTTGTTGATGATCTTTGTTTCCATCTCATAAGGCTTAAGGACATCCACTGAGTAATCCTGGCAGTCTGTGCCAAAGAATATCATCTATGGAATACACTGAAGATCAGATAGTGTACTCCAGTTAAAATGATGTGTATGTAAATTGTGCTTGTTATCAGACTTCCCCACATTACTTTGTATGCAGAAATTCTGCATAAATGATTAAATCCTAAGCATTTTCTGACTTTATTCATGCTCATCTGTCTGGATACCTGGCATAAGCACAAATTGACTTAAATGTGTGGGGTGTTTTTTCACCTGTTTCTAAAAAAATGTCTGTGTATAATCTTGTAATTAGATGTTAAAAAAATATACAAGGAAAATAATTCTTACTAACTAAATGTTCCCAACTTGACACTAATACAGTAGAAGACTGGGCCTTACATGGTAATAGCAAATGCATCATTAATCACTGTATGAAATAAAGCATTAATTTTACAGTTGTATATTATTCAATAAATAGGTCATCACAATGATGATACCAAATTGCAACATCCAATTTACAAGCCATTACTTAAGAGTGTTGTGGGTATTGAAAGTCATCTTCAGTAGTGAAGGAAGAGTAAATTGCCAGTTGTGGTGAAGGAAGGTAGTAAGAAGGACTTTTAAATTTCTTTATGTCTTGAAGCTGTTAAGGGCCTTTTCCTTGTATCACAAATATATGATTTATGGTCTACTAGATGGCTTCATTTCCTCTACTGTAAAAACAGAGGTTTACAGTTTGAGCCAACTAAAGATTCTACTTACACATTTCAGTGAGGGGATATGACTAGCAATGTAGAAGATAACAATAAACCTGCATCAATAGGGAGAAAGGTTTTAAGTGTAGCTAGGACCTCCCCCGTCTCTGTTGCCAAACAAGGAGAGTAACTATGTACATAGCTGGTGACACTTCCCTTTATTTATTGAATTTGGTTAAAAAATAATTGGATGGTTCTGCGGATGGTGATGGGCTTCTTGTGAAAGGTGCTTTGGCAGTTTGGCATCAGTTCAAAGAGCTGGCTTCAGTTCTTTTAGTTTCTTTTTTCCAGTTTCCTGTATGACTGAAAGCCCAGATTATTCGGGGCATATAGGTGTCCAAAACCTTGTTGGGAGTTAAATGTTAAATACTTTTTGAGGATCTGGGCTGTCAGGGGTAGATTGGGGGGTAACACCAGTGCACTTGCACCCCTGCTTTGATTCTGGATCCACCCAAAATTTAAAACCAACTGCCTCACAGCGACAGCAGCGTTTGAAGTCAAGGAGTTCTGAGGGAGTCTGTTGACTTTAAGGCTCATCATAATTTACCAGATCCCTTCCAAACTCTTCATTCCAAAGATGTTAACAACCCTCTCTCTTTTTTTTAATGGTCTTAGTATTCCACCAATCAGGCTATCCTTTGTTCTGCAGTTCTGCCGTCTGTTAGCTGCTCCTGGTAATGAAGCTCCTATTTCACAGCCTGCAAATTGGTTTTAACTCATTCCAGTAAAACTCTTTGTTTGTTTGTGCTTCAATCTTATACTGAATGATACAGCCCGAGGCCCCTATTGCAGGGGTTCTCAACCTTTTTTGTTCCAGGACCCATATGCAAATATCAATGGCCAGTCCTGACACAGTGCCCCTCACTCCTGACCCGCTGCCCCCCACTCCCAGTGTGTGGGGCAGGACCCCCCCAGCAGCCCCTCACAGGTTGGACCTCTGCAAGGTGAAAGCCATGGTTTCCCACATTTTTCTCCTTGAAAGGAGAATCCATTTTTTAAATGTATTTGCAGCCCTTTTATGTGTTTGTGCAACCCACTTTTAGGTGGTGACCCACGGGTTGACAAATGCTGCCCTAGCGTACTGGTACAGCTTCCAGTCTCTTTCTAACTGGAGACAATTGTGTGTTGTGTGGGACCCCTCGCTGCACCTCCCCCTGAACCCGCTTTCCAAAGCCCTTGATGTGCCCACGTGGGCCCAGGTGGGCCTCCGGGTGTCTCAGTGCGGGCCCTCCTGTCTGCCTCTGCTCCAGTTTCTCCTCCGGGCACGAGGGCCGGGCCCCCGACCTACGGGAGGAAGTTGGAAGGAACAAAACACAGGGCAAACGCTGCGTGAGTCGTGGGCTGCAAAAACACAACTGCGGCTTCTCCTACGGAACCAAAGCTGTGAGGGAGCAAGCGTGTGCGGGGGAGATCGTAGGGGAAAGCCTGGGTGCGAGTCCGCGCGCGCCGCTGACACGCGTGTCCAGGGCGGGGGCAGCCCCGCAGCGCTCGATGCCGGGGGTATGAGCCCCAGTGGGGAGCCTGGCGGCCCCCGCCCTGAGCGGAACCAGCCCCTCCGCGTGTGTCCACCTGTCGGACTGAGCCCCGCGGGGGCGGGACTGCCAGGGCCGCTGAAAGGGGGTGACAGGGCCCCACCTCCCCTCCCCTCCCCCTGACGCGCGCGGGGCCGCTTTAAGAACCCCCTCCTCCCCACGCGGCTGCTCAGGAGTGCGCGCCGCAGCCAATCGGGGCGCGGCGGTGGCGGGAGCGGGGCTGAGGCGTGTCCAATGGGAGGCGGCGGGGGGCGGGGCGGACGGCCGGGGCACTATTGTTGATGAGGCGCACGGAGCAGTCGGCTCGGCCGCGGGTAGCGCGAGGGGTGTCTGGCGCCTGACTCGGCGGGGAACAGCGCCGCGCGCCGGGCTCCTTTTCCCCGCGCCGGTGCGAGCCATGTCCCACCCGCGCGTGAGGCGCAACGGCTCCCCCACCCCGCCCGCCGGCCTGGGGGGAGGGGGCGCCGCCGGGGCCGCCGCTCCTACCCCCGCCGCGGCCGCTGGCGGCCCGGGGGGAGCCAGCAGCCGCCTGCAGCCCATGAGGGCCACAGTGCCCTTTCAGCTCAAGCCGCAGCAGCACGGCAGCCCCACGCGGAGCGGTGGCGGCGGGGCAGGGAGTCTCCCACGCGCGGCGCCCGCCTCGCGCAGCGCCAGCCCCACGCGCGCGGCGCCCGCCAACGGCACCAGCGCGCGCGCCGGCCCGGCCGTGGCCACGCAGACGCCGGGGGGAGGTGGCGGCGGCTCCGCCCCCGCCCCGTCCTCGCGCGGCAGCCCTACACGCGCGGGGTCCAGGGGCAGCCCCCCGCGTCCGCCCGCCCCGCCGCTGACTTCGTCGCCCTGCGCCTCGCCCGGGCCGCCGCCTGAGGGGAGCGGCGCCGCCGGCCGCGTCCGCCAGCGCCAGAGGCGGCGCTCGCCGGAGCCAGCGCGGAGCTCCCCGGAAAGGAAGAGTCCCAGCTCCCCAGGGGCCCGAGGTGAGCGCTGGGGGGGTCTGTGAGCCTCGGTCTAGGCTGGGGGGAAGGGTCTAGAGGAGCTAAGGGGAGGCCACGTGCAGGCTCCCTTCCCCTGCCCCCAACGGTCACCTGTCTGTGGGCAAAGGGGTTTTGTGTAGAAGGGCAGTGTGACCTGGGCATGGCTACTCACCTACCTGCGGGCAAAGGGGTTTTGAGTGGGGGCCCATTTCCTCTCCTAGGTTTGCTCCCTCTTACGAGAACCACAGGGTGAGGCGGACGTGGCAGCTGCTCCCGAAAGAGTTCTTTACGCTTTTCTCCTTGTAGTATTTCCAGCCTAGAAAGCAAAAGGCATAGGCAGAGGACCCAGGTGATGGTCAGCCTCTGCATGGAACGTGATCTTGGGAGCTGCAGGACCTGCGAGCAGCCTGGATGCCACAGCTTCCCTTGAGGCCCTGCTACGTGTGGTGTATTACGCAATTCACTGGTGAAGCACGCAATAAAAGTAGACCGGTCACACGTGTGATTTATTGTGCACTGAACTGGTGAATCGCGCAATAAACTTAGGTTGGTCACACATGAAGTAAGGCCAGCCACTGTGCAAAGTAATTGCCATGCATTGTGCTGAATTAACAAGCTATGGAAGCAGTAAATATAGATCAGCCACACGTATGAAGTAATTATTTTGTAATGAGCTGGTGAACTGCGCAGTAAGTTTAGACCGGCTGCACACGCAAAGTAATTATCACCTGATAAAAATGATTATGCAGCTATAAAAAGAGGCGAGCAGCTATAAAGTTAATGCTTGAAAATGTGTAACAGCTCTGCAGCTGGTTTCTATCTAGCTTTAATTTGAACATGTAGCAGGGCCCTTACGTGGCCCCAAAGTTCCTTGGTTGTCCTGTAGCAGTATCCGTGTCTGGTCCAGGAGGAGGTGGCTTGCACTTCTGGGTATTGTCATTTTTTTTCCCCCCAGATATGTCTCATGCCCTCCCATTAACTATGGCCAGAATTATGTGCACCTGAAGGAGTATAATAAAGTTCATAGTGTAATGAAGACAGGAAGTATAGTGGGAATGATGTGCACTGTGCTGTTATTGGTATACTGTGTTTGCAAAATTAAAATGTATTTACCAAATGACATTAAAACTTGAGGGGTAAGTGGTAACCAAAAGAAGAAATTACAAGCTTGCATGTGCAGCTTATTTTGTCTTGAAGTAAAAGCTTGCTTGAAATTGTATGAGCAACACTTTCCTGCAACGTTGTAAAGTGTGTGACTTCAAGGCAGCAAATTTGGCTGCTAAAATTACTTTCTCATAATATTAGCTGCACTGATACACATCAAATTGTGTAACATGTTTTGTTTAATTCTAAAACCAGAGCTGTTTTGATTAGTCTTTCTACTCTGGCTTCTCTTTCTCCTGATACTGGCTTTCTTGTCACTTTCTGCTATAAATATACAGTTTCTAGGGTCGGAAGGGACCTGAGCAGATCATCTAGTCTGACCCCCTGCAATGGCAGGAAAGAATACTGGGGTCAAATGACCCCAGCAAGATGTTCATCTAACCTCCTCTTAAACACCCCCAGGGTAGGAGCCTGCACCACTTCTCTTGGAAGTTGGTTCCAGACCCTAGCCGCCCTGACTGTGAAGTAGCGCCTCCTGATATCTAACCTAAACCTACCCTCTGCCAGCTTGTGACCGTTGTTCCTGGTCACTCCTGGCGGTGCTCGGGGGAACAGTGACTTCCCCAATGCCTGCTGATCCCTCCTGACTAATTTATAACAGGCCACAAGATCCCCCCTCAGCCTTCTCTTTTGGAGGCTGAACTGGTTCAGGTCCTGCAGCCTCTCCTCATAGGACCTGCCCTGTTGTCCCCTGATCATACGAGTGGCCCTCCTCTGGACCCTCTCCATGCTGTCAACATCCCTCTTGAAGTGTGGCGCCCAGAACTGAACGCAGTACTCCAACTGCGGCCTGACCAGTGCCGCATAGAAGGGGAGGATCACCTCTTTGGACCTGCTCGAGATGCATCTGTGGATGCATGCCAAGGTGCGGTTGGCCTTCCTAACTGCCTCCCCACACTGGTGGCCTATGTTCATCTTGGAGTCAGTGATGACCCCCGGTTCCTTTTCTGCCTCCGTGCTGATAAGAGGGGAGTTCCCTAACCTGTAGGTATGGTGCCGGTTGTTCCTCCCGAGGTGCATCACCTTGCGCTTGTCTGTGTTGAAACCCATGGTATTCTTGTCTGCCCACCCTTGTAACCTGTCGAGGTCTGATTGTAGCCTGTTGCATCCTTCCAGTGTGCCCACGTCCCCCCACATCTTAGTGTCATCAACAAATTTGAACAGGGTGCTTTTTACCCCCTCATCCAAATCACTGATGAAGATGTTGAACAGTGCGGGCCTGAGGACCGAGCCCTGCAGAACCCCACTGCCCACATCCTTCCAGGTTGAGAAAGACCCATCCACTACCACCCTCTGGGTGCGGCCCTCCAGCCAGTTGGCAACCAATTTGACTATGTGGGTGTCTATACCACAGCCCCCCAGTTTCTTAATGAGAACGGGGTGAGAGACAGTGTCAAAAGCCTTCCGGAAGTCCAGGAAGACTATATCCACTGCTACCCCTGCATCTAATGATCTGGTGATCTGATCGTAAAAGGCCACCAGGTTGGTCTAACAGGACCTGCCACTGATGAACCCATGTTGGTTGCCCCTAAGCATGCAGTCTCCTGCTGGCCCCTCCTGGATGTGTGTCAGCATAATTTTCTCGAACAGCTTGCCTAGGATCGAGGTGAGACTAACCGGCCTATAGTTTCCCAGGTCCTCCTTCCTGCCTTTTTTGAAGATGGGGACCACGTTGGCCCTCTTCCAGTCCTCCGGTACCTCACCAGAGTACCACGAGTGCTCGTAAAGCCATGCCAGGGGACTTGCAATGACCTCAGCCTGTTCCTTTAGAACTCTAAGGTGGGGATCATCCGGGCCGGCTGACTTGAATATGTCCAACCCCTCCAGAAGCTCCCTAACTAAATCCTTGCTAACCCGTGGCCCAGGTGTGCCTCCCCCAGGGCCCGAGGGGGGCCCAGCAGGGAGGTAGCTGTTCTGGTCCCTACTTAGGAAGACGGAGGCAAAGAAATCGTTAAACATGTTAGCTTTGCTGTCTGGTGTGATGACCAAGTTTCCCAACGCATCCTGCAAGGGCCCCACATTACCCGGGACCTTCTTTTTCCCCCCCTACGTATTTAAAAAAGGACTTCTTATTGTCCTTAATCTGGGAAGCTAGTCCCAGTTCCATCTCTGCCTTGGCCTTCCTAACTACCCCCCTACATCCCCGAGTGACTACAGAATAGTCCTCCCTGGTGATGACCCCTTCTTTCCTCTTTTTATCAAGAAGACATTCCCGGATGCTTTTGGCGAGCCACGGAGGCTTGTGTGCTCTCCTGCTCCCTTTGATCCTCGTTGGGATTACCTTCCTTTGGGCTTGGAGGATCGTCTCCTTAAGAAGCGACCACTCTCCTTGGACACCTGGCTCCCCTCCCCTCCGGGACCTCAGCGCTTCTCCAACTGTCCTCCTTAGCTCGTTGAAGTTTGCCCTCCTAAAATCTAGGGCCGCTGCCTTACTGTAGGCCTTTGCCACCTTGTGCTGGATGGTGAATTCCAGCAGGCAATGATCGCTGTCGCCCAGGTGGTTGAGCACCCACAGTCTCCTCACCAGGTCATCACCCGTGGCCAGCACTAGGTCCAACAAGGCGTCTCCCCTGGTGGGGCTGTGTACCTCCTGGGTTAGATGGAGGTCCTGCACTCTGGCCAAGAACCTACGGGAGTGTTCAGACCTGGCTGACTCTTCTTCCCAGCAGATGTTTGGGAAGTTCAGGTCCCCCATGACTTCCACATCCTTAGCCTTCGCTACCTCTGTGAGCTGACCCAAGAATTCCTGGTCAAGCTCTTCTCCCTGGTTGGGAGGTCTGTAGTAGACTCCCACTGTTAAGTTTCTTTCCCCTCGACTGCCTTGTACTCTAACCCAAAGCACTTCAGAGTGCCCCTCCCCTGACTCCTTGCTAATTGAGGAGGATGTGTATTCCTCCTTAATATAGAGTGCCACGCCCCCAACTCTCTTTCCTATCCTGTCCCTCCTGTACAGCCTATAGCCCTTGACATTCACCGCCCAATCATGCGTTGTGTCCCACCACGTTCCCGTAATCCCCACTATGTCCGGGCTGGTGTCAGCCAGCAGGAGGTGAGTTCCTCCTGCTTGTTACCCATACTACGAGCGTTTGTGTAGAGGCATTTGAGGCCTCCTGTGGATGTGTGTACTGACCCCCTAGTCTGAGCGTTACCCTGGCCCCTATCTCTTACCTGTTTATTCGCTTCACTCGTTGGGCTGGGCTGGGCTTATCTTATAGTTAGAGTTCAGTTCTTGCTTTTCTTTGTATGTGAAGGCAGAGGTCCCAAGTTGGTCCTTAGCCAAAATCAACTGCCATGGTTCTTGGGATACCTTGTGTACGGCTTCTTGACAGTGGAAATCAAGCTATAATCTCCAATTAAATTTGTCAGCTTAATTGAAGTATAAAAGAACAGTGCCAAAAATGTAACCATATGACTCCTTTGTTACCTGTTCCTTCCTCTGTTTTGATCTCAGGCCTTCCAGAAGTTGGTAGCAAGCTTTGTTCGAGTTCCTAGGTCTGTTGTATTGAGAGAGACATTTGTCTTTTTTCAGACAATGTTGAAGGTTAGTTATGAGTGATGCAGAACTTCTAAAAATAATTATTTAGAGGAACAGCCTCTTCCCTGCCAGAAGCATTACAGGCCATATATATCTATGGGTAGACTGATGAAATCATTTGTGAGAGATAAGCAGTGCAAGAGAACACTGTTGAGAGATCTTTTAGGTCAAAGCAAACTTCCCTTTCTTTTCCTTTCTGTAGGACTTGCTCTGCTAGTGCTGAAACTACATCAGTATTTTGAAATTTGGATATCCAAAATTAATCACTTTAAAGCCATATTTAGATGCCTAACACTTTGTAGATCAACCTGAGTGCTGACTACTCAATCCCTGTAAAATGTGGGTCACTTCTTTAGTTAGATAATTGACCCATGGATTTTTTGAGGTGGCTTTAAGAGAAGATACTAGTCTTATTTCTTCTTATTCCCCATCCTTTACATGGCACCTGGAAGCCTTCAGGTAAATTTGCTCTACACAGATTTATCAAGGAAATATAATGTACTCAGTTTAAGTGGGACTGGAAAACTGCTATGCATTTAATGAAGGTAATGCTTATTGAGTACACAGGTTCTCTGACATCTGGGAAGAGAAACAGCAGTAACATCTGTAGCAAGGCAGGATAAAAAGGATTAATTTATTTATACTGTAGATATGTAAAATCTTAAAGTAGAGGTGTCAAAGATATGGTGCATGGGCTGGATGCTGCATACTTCCTAGGTGGCTGATCTGAGGTGCATGCTGCACGTGGTGCCCTGCCACAACAGCTCTGGGGCTGCTGGTTCAGATTGGACCCACCTGCTGGAGCCAGCATGAAGGGCCAGTCTGACATGGGCAACTCATGCAGCATGTACTGTGTGCTGGTTTCACGTAAGTTTCTGACTGGTGCCAGTGTATAGTGCGTGCAGAGGTGGTCCAGGGTGTGCACTGTATGAGCTGCTGGCTTTGGTGCTTATGTCTGTAGATCTGATCTGGCTTGCAGGCTGGCCCCACACCCCTTTACTAGCCCATAGCCTACAAGGCCAAATGAGTTGACACCCCTGTCTTAAGGGATTCTTCTTCACAGAGGTTTGCATTTATCTCATGTAAATCACTAATATACTACTTTTTAGTAGACCTTAAAGCTGATATAAAAATGTTTTAATTCTAGAAACTGTTAAAAGCAATGATTTAATTTCTTTTACCTCCCTTACACTGAATTTCAGTTTTTAGTTCTAATGCCTAATCTGGCCAGGAGAGTGAGATACAAGATTGTTTTTGGACTTGGTGTCTTGAGTGGAAGTTTGTGGAGGTCTGTCTTGGGATATTAGATCAGAACAAACTAATTTCTGATCTATCTTCAAATCATCCTTTAGAAAACCAACAGCCTGTTCGACTGTCTTGTCAATCTAGCTTCTTAGTTTATGTAAGAATTGAGGTCTAGAAAGAAACAGATATGTTGGTCGCTAAGGCTGTAACTAGACATCTTATTTGACACGGGACTGATTGTCCAGGGTTTGATCCAGACGGAAACAGGCAGGCATACATCAGTCACCCTTCCAAGCTGCATTGCTGCTTTTCCACTAGAGAGGAGCATATGGCCCATGTAGCTTCTCCGAAGAAAAAGTGCAATAATTTTGCAGGTGAACATACAGCCATGTCTGGGGGTGGTGCGTAATACTAGCACACTTTTATTACACATATTTCAAAGGGACTTGAAGTAGGACTGTGTACTTCTATGTCTGTAGGATCCTGGAATAAATGCTGTATCTGTTTACAGGCTAGGGGCTCAATTCTGTTCCATCTATTAATTGCACAACTAGACTGGCATCTAAGTCAGGTGGAAAGTAGAGTAGTTTTCCAGGAACTTGAGCCGGATAGATGAGAAGCACATTTGGGGAAATCAGACAGAAGGTAAGGTAGGATAGCACCTTAGAGACTGACTGGTTTAGAGGGGCACAAGCTTTCATCAGCAACAGCCTACTTTGTCGTGTACATCTGACAAAGTAGGTTGTTGCCTACAAAAGCTCGTACCTCTCTGAACCTGTCAGTCTCTAATGTGCCACCCTGTCTTACCTTCAGCCTGACTTAAGTGTGCTTCTCATCTGTCCTGCTTGAGTTCCTGGAAAACTGATGGCTGGGTCCTTTTTGCTGCCTTTTTGCTGATTCAGTCTTAAGGGTACTATGTTGGCATGTTACAAAAGTAGGTGCATTAATGGGTTTTCTGGACTTGAACATAGTGGAATAGAATAAGACTTAAATGCCTAAGCCCATTGAGATGTCTAATAAGTGGAATAAAATCTGTCTCTAACTGTCTGTAAACATACGCCTATAGAGAGAAGCTATGTTTTCTATTATGTATGTGGAAATACTTTGTAAAATAACATGCATTTAAATAAGCCTAGGAATCAAAGTATTCTAGACCTTGTTCGTTTTGTCCTGGAAATCTTAGTTTGTTTATATTATTTTTACTGTTGATGCTGAATAGTGTCTTTGTTAGATATGTGTTCAGTTGTTAAAATTGGTTGAATTACCTTTTTTCTCTTGTAATTTTGGATGAAATTTGGAGTAGTAGCAACCATGAATACATGGAAGAGTGGTTTAGCTAATGAAATTAGACCAACGAATACATGTAGACCATTACACAAAGATGTTCAAAACTTGTTGCTCAGTATTAATTTCAGCTTTCCTGGTTTTGGATCAGTTAAGGGAGGCTTTAACAAATAAAACTACAACCGCAAGTTGGGAGATTAAAATAAGCCTTGAGGTTAGACCAAATAACTTCTAAATTTAGATGCTGATACCATAACTTTGTAGAATTTAGGCTTAGTTTTATGTTAAAGGTTTTATCTCTCTAGCAAATAGCTGAAGAGAAATTTCAAATGGGGAGTTGGCAGGAAGTGGGAGTTGGCTTGACTCGGATTTAAATTACCAGGCTGGTTGAAAAACTAAGATGTGGCTAAAGATCTTTCAACTTCAGCATGGGGATTTTGAACCGAGTTAGAACTTAAATGACCGGTTAGTAACAGTCCCTTAATCTTCACTCTTTTTGCTTCTTGGTGTTAATTTTTTTTTCCTTTGTTCCAATTTGACTGTAGCCTAAGTGCTGGCATTTTACTTTGGGGTGGGGGAGAGCCCCTCACATATTTGTCACTTGCCTTTGACTAACTATTCCTTCTTTGTCTGTTCAGGAAGTTTTGTTTGGCAGTGCAAGGAAAAACATAATGGAAGCATTTAACAGTTGAAAGCTGAGGCGTAACTGCACGTCTGGGGCAGCCACGTGGTGCTTGGGGCAGTGCTGGCTCCTGCCATGCCAATTGTGGCAGCATGATCAACCACCACTGCAGCAGAGGCTGCTTTTGTGTCCCTTCCTCCCCTCCAAAAAGGCAGGCACTCAGAGTTGCTGCCCCAGTTGCCGCATCCTCAGTTATACTGCTAGTTGGAAGGGAGGGAGATTCAGCAAGGAGGTGCCAAGTGGCCAGTTTGAGGCTTTTGTTGTTGTATGTTACTTTAGGAAAGTACAAGTAAAGGTTAAGAAATGATTCTGCATTGAGGGTTGGAAAATGTTTTTGTACGTAACGGAGTGAATGGTACCACAGGCACTTATTTCTGATGTACAGAAAGAAATAGGAGGCAAACCTATTGAAACTTTCTAAATTAAGGTAAAACTGTAGACGTCTATTTTAGGTTTTTGGAAGGCATTATATGTATACACTTTGCTATGTGACGTGTAAGCAATTCATCATACAGTTAATGTGGAACATCTTTGTGTGTGGTTTGTATTGCGCTTTTAATTTGTGCATGTGGGGAGCCACTCCGTGGTGCTGAGTTGCCCCTGAGGCCTTTGCATTGCTATCAAGGAGCCTGATATTTGGGGAGCTGCCCTTTGACTTCAGGCTCCCTGCATATACAGCCAGCTGCAGAGGCACCCTTTGAACTTTCAAGGACATGGAGAGCCATTCTCCAATCTCAGGCTCCCCACTTAATGACAAGATGAAAAGGTGCCATGGAAAGTGTGGCTTTGGGGACTGGTTCCCAATGTTGTGCTTCCTGCAGTGTCTCTTAAAAGTGCCATTGTGTGGGGAGCCCATGATTCAGGTCTTGGATTCTGCACGTTGGTAAACATACAATGGGATCTGACAGATTCTGTCCTGGATCCCCAAAATCGCACATTTTGCCATAAGCATCTGGTATGGCAGGACTCGTCATTCTGGAGATCTGGGACAAAATTAATGTCTGTAAGGGGCCATAGACAACTAAGCCAGGAAAAAAAGACTTACTGAAGAAGAAAGAAGAGGGAAAAGAAAAAGACTCAGTGCAAACAATTAATTGAAGTATCTAAATCGCACAGTTTGATATTTTCTAACTTACCCTCCAAGCAGATATCACAGTAATTAAAGTAAGATATAGTCTAGTATGTTTTTGCATTGTGTTGGAAATGCAGCTTCTTTTAGATAGTGGAGAAGAATCTATTCTTGATTTGCTGCATATTAACAGGGGGGAATTGATTGAGAATCTGGATGTGGAAAGCCACTGAGGTGGCAGCAATTTACAAAGTGAATGAATTCATGATTTTAAGAGAAGGAATGAGAACAGCAGAACAGAAACACTGGACTGCAGAAAAGCAGACTAATTAACTCAAGGAACTGGTAGGCAGGATCCCAAGGGGGAAGTCAAAGGGGAGAAAGTAGTCCAGGCAAGTTGGTTGTATCTTAAGCAATTAGGAATTGTTTAGAAATAGCACATTCTTCATCTCTTTTGGGGTTTGGACTTCAAATATCATTTAAGGGTGCCTTCTACCTGTAGGATTCCATGACCGTAAGGCCACAAGAGCATGCTATTCCAATGGGTAGGAGGGGCAGCAGGAGAGCTTGGTTTAACAGTGAAGAGGCAAGAATGTACTTCATTGGAAAGCTTTTCTAAGTCGGTTTCAACCATGCAGTTGGTTCAACAAAAAGTATCACCCACAAAAATCTTTGCCTCTTGCATATTTCTTAAACCATTGTGGCTACAATATTACTTCTATGCTGTGTAACAGTAAGTTCCCTCAGTGACTTTAAACTTAGAAAAGAATCTCACAAAAAGAAACTTAGCTGTGTTTTATTAAGAATGAGTATAAGAGTATAGTATGGGCATGAAATAACAAAATTGTGAGGTCCAAGGCACAAATTGAGATTACAGCTAGTAAAAGGCATAAAAGTCAACAGAAAGCAGTCTGTAAGTATGCTAGAAATAAAAGACAACCAAGAATGGTTTTATTACACTTGACTAAATGGTGGGGGAAAGCTAGTAATTGATGATGTGATTCATATTCTAGTGTTTAGTGCTTTTTATTTCAGCCTTCACACACACAAGGCTAACTGTAACATGACAAGCACAACTAGCAGCAGGGGGGGAAGCTTAGAGTAGGGGAAAACAGATTCAAGTTCCTTTAGATCAGGGGCGTCCAAATTTACCCTGAGCTCCAGTTTGGATCCAGACCACAGGAGCTCCTCCCAGAGCAGATCTGTAGGGCCAGCAGGAACTGACTAGTGGGTCTGCATTAGGGCAGCAGCATAGGCCCAGAACCAGATTGCAGCTGGGGCTCCATTTGGGTGGTGGTGGACGACTGGGGACCTACTGATTAATGACTATATCTACCAGGATCCATGGAACCTGACTTCTCTGGCAGGCCACATTTTCCCCTCTCCCCAACTTCTGGTAGCCGGCTGGACTACTGGTGGGCTGGATGGAAATATTCCGTAGGCTGTATATTTGCCACCCCTGATTGGAAAACATCCAGATTATCTCAATCAGCAGGGCCAGATGAGCAACATGCTAGAGTACTTGGGTATCGGCTAAGGTAGTTTGAGTCGGTAGTAATTGTCTTTTGGAGCATATGGTCGTGTAAGAGCCTAGAACACTGGAAGAGGGCAAATAAAAACGCCCTGCTTTATTTAAAAAACTAAACTAAACAACCAAACCCCCCCCCCCCAAAAAAAAACAAACAAACCCAACAACAACCAAGGGGTAGAGGACAAGAATACCCAAGGAATTAGACTTGTGGGTGTGAACTGCAGTACCATATTTCACAGTGTATAGGTTGCTCAGTATATAAGCCGACCCTATTTTTCTGATCCAAAAAGGTAGGAATTTCATAGATCTTGTGTATAAGTCCACCTAACTTTTTTAAAATCAGAAATATGGGGTTGGCTTATACTGGCCCCTGTGTGCCCTCACTGCGTGCTGGGTACTCAAGTGCCACTCGTAGGGAGTGGGGATAGGGTCAGCTGGTGCAGTCCCATCCCCTGCAAACAGCACTGCCTGGACTGCACCAGTCAAGTGCTGAGCCTGGCACCACTTGCAGGGGATGGGACTGCGCCAGCCAAGAACCAATCCTGGCCCCGTCTGCTGCAAACAGCATTACCAAGCCCTGTCCTGTCCCCTGCGAAGAATGCTGGACTCCGCCCTCAGTTGGTGTTGCCCAGGCAGCACTGCTCACAGGGGATGGGGACAGGGCCGGGCTCAGCACTTGGCTGGTGTGGGTGGTCAGGTGGTGCAGCCTGGGCAGCATTGCTTGCAGGGAATGAGGCTGTGCCAGCTGAGTGCCCAGCCTGGTGCCACTTGCAGGGGATGGGGATGGGGATGGGCTCAGTTGACGCACACCATTCCCTGCAGGTGGTGCTGCCTGAGTCACACCAGCTAAGCGCTGGGACCAGTGCTGTTTGTAGGGGATGGTGATATAGTGTATAAGTACATTGAATTTGAAGAGTTAAAAATTGGGTTTCAAAGCTCAACTTATACACCGTGAAATATGGTACCTGGGTAGATACTGGAGCATATCACCAAGGAATTTTATTTTTAGCCATCTAGAGAATAACAAGATAAGAACAGTCGATGTGGATTTGTTAAGAGCAAGTCATGACTATGGATCCTGGTTTTCTGTGATCAAAAATTGCAAATGCTTTGATTTTTAAAAACCCCAAAATCTATGATTTAAAATTAAAGGCCCCCCAGCCCTGGTCATGCCCCTTGCCCCACAGCCCCTGCCCCTCTGAAGGGGGCCCACAGCTGCCAGGGCCATTGACCAGGGATCCATGTCCACAGCTCCCTGCCTCCAACAGAAGGCAGCCGCAGCAGGAACATGGAGCCGCCTCCCCCACTGCTGCCTGCCTGCTGCTGACTCGGGTAGGGGCGAGGCTGGCTCCTGGAGGCCGCACATACTCCTGGGGGACAAGAGTGACCCACACCCCAAGATCTGTGTGGGGGGCTGGCTGCAGGCTCAAGCTCCTGCCCTGATTCCTGCCCTCCCCTGGAGCCACTGTAGCCCTGCAGGCAAGAGTCGGCACTACTGGGAACAGTAGGGCTGCGCTGGCATTTTTGGCCCCGTCCCCCACCTGCACTGAGCCTCCTGCTGCTCTGACTGATGGAGCCCCATGCCACTTCCCTCAGTGCAGCCCCACATGCAGGAGGCGCATCGCTGGGGCAGCACTGAGTAAGCAGCTGCTAGGAGACCCATGCCTAGTTCCTCTGTCTCCAGCCACACCAGGTCACAGGGAGGGGAGCAGGGCAGCAGGGATCTACTGCTCTGTTTCCCTGCCCTGTGACCCTATGCAGCTGGGGATACAGGAGCCACGTGGGGATCTCCTAGCAGCTGCTAGCTCTGTGCTGCCCCGGCGATGCGCCTCCTGCATGTGGGGGGCAGCACTGAGGGAAGCAGCGCAGGGCTCTGCCACTCAGTGCAGTAGGGGGACAAGGAGATCCCGGTGCAGCCCCATTGTTCCAGCTGTGCCAGATCTTGCTTGTGGGACTACAGCAGCCCTGCGGGAGGGAATCAGAGTGGGTGCTCAAATCCACAGTCTGCCTCCCACTCAGATCTGGGGGTGCAGGTCCCCCCGCCCCCTGAGACTGAACAACATGAGTGCCCCGCTGGTTCCACATCTCCCTGCTCCTGGCTGGCACTTCCATGTCCAGCTTCCCTTGAGGGCTGCTACAGCCACTTCAGTTTTGCATCTCCGGCTGCAAACGGAGAGATATGGAGCCAGCCAGGCACTCCGTGTATTTCCCTAACACCTCGCCACTTGTGGCCAGAGTACTTGACTGGGAGCACGTGGAACTGGAGCGGCTCTAGCAGCCCTTAAGGGAAGCTGCACACGGAGGCGCTGGCCGGGCACTTGTGTATTTTCCCCTAACACTTCCCTGCTGCCTCAGCCCTCGGGTAGCTTCCACCCCAGCCCTGACCTGCAACCCCCCAGCCCTCTGCAAACCCCACTTGCCAGTTCACAGGCTTTAGGAGGAAAGAGTGGCAAGGCCTAGGTCAGGCTCAGAGTAAAAGCCACTGCCCTTCCCCCCTCCCCTTCCCCTGGGCAGGGTTAGGGTATTCCCAGCCTTTTTGCAAACAGCTCTTGCAGGCTGGAACTCTATCTGCCTACAGAGCTTTTTGCAAAAACAGGAAATCCACATTTTTTTTGTCTGATAAAACCAGGAAATCTGTTTTCCTTGGGAAATGGAAAACCCAGATCCCTGGTCATGACTAACCAACCTGTAATATAACCTTAATATAATTTGCATTTAGCAAATCTACAATCCTCTGACTGTTACACACAGCTCCAACAACTGTGCCAGAGAAATTCAGAGTAACTTACAAATCATCTTTTTCTTCTGAAGTAGGTTAGATGAGTATCAACTCAAGAAGGAAATTGCCACATGCTACAAGAACTTAAAAGGGAAAAATCTAGTCATCTTCCCAAACATTATACAATATATACAAAGAGACTACTAAAGATTTTCTACAACATCCATCCAACATAAAAAGAAGGTTTGGAACCAGTTACTCCAGGAACAACTTTCCCAACCACAAAACAACCATCAGAGAAACAACACCAACACTGTACAGTATTCCAACATCAAACTTGGTGAAACTGCAAGAAGCAACCAATCCTCCAATACCATCAATCGCTCCATGTACACACTTACCAAAACCGGAAAAACTGTCTTCTCTGAAGGTCAAAACTTCTGTTTGGAAAAATACCCTAATAAAATATTTCAGTGTGGCAAACTAGAAGAATTCATTTGACACCTCAACCTCAAGGAATATTTCCACAACCAAAGTGAATCCACTTCCAACAACACTTTTTATCCTTTGACAACATTGAGGAAAAGATCAACTCCCAAAACATTTAAAAAAAATCAGATTGGACACCCTCAGAGTGGACAAAATTCTAACCATGACTGCTATATTGACTGCTTCAGGGAAAGAATGAACCATGAAATAACACCACACACCACCATAACAACCTCTCCCTCTCGGAGAGAGAAGGGCCATAGAATCTCTAAGATTTAACCACCAAATAGTAATAAAACCAGCAGAAAAAGGAGGAGATATAGTTATCCTTAACCATGAAGACTACATAAAAGAAGCTAACAGACAACTCTCTGTCACCACTTGGTACAAAAAACTAGGGGACGATCCTACTCCCCTTTTTACTTTAAAACTCACAACTACCATCAAATCACTTCCATTTGAGCTACAAGAAAAACAAATAAACTTGATCCTTGCACTACCTAACCCAGGGACTTTTTACATGCTACCTAAAATCTACAAACAAGGGAACCCTGGCAAACATGTCATATCCAACCATATCTGGGGAACCCTAACTTAGGAAATATCAGGCTTCATCAAATCCATCCTAAAACCTCTTGTTACCCACACAGTGAGTTTTGTCTAAGATGCAACAGGTGTTCTACAAAAACTTAGGTAGCCTTCCCAGCAACACCTTCCTAGTTGTCATGCGCGTTAACAGCTTGTATACCAACATACCACACCAGGATAGCATTCAGGCCTGCCTTACATACCTACAAGAGCAAGATAACAACTCAGAGTACAGATCTAAAGATATTACTGAACTTATACACGTCATCTTCACACACAATAACTTCACTTTCAATAACCAACACTTCCTCCAGGTCATGGGCACAGCTGTGGGTACCAAAATGGCCCCACAATATGCCAACCTTTTTATGAGCCACGTGGAAGAAGAATTCCTCAAGAACTGTACCATCAAACCTTTGCTATACTTAAGATATATTGATGACCTCTCCGGCGTTTAGACTGAAAACCTGCAATCTTTGATAGATTTTGATCTGAAATTCAACAGTAATCACTCCCTCCATCAGACTGTCTCTTCAATACTCCAGCATCCATTTCCTTTTTAGACGCTATGATTACTACCCAGAATGATAAAATACAGACCACCATATACAAGAAACCCATGAACCAATATGCATATCTGCACAGTGCAGATATGCAATATACAGCCAAGCCCTCTGGTACCACTGAATTTGCACTGAGGAGAACACCCATGATCATCACCTCACCGATCTCAAAAGGGCTTTCACTCAACCAGGACACTCCTCCAGAGAGATGGATTACACTTTTGAAAGACTCACCCAGATACCACATGAAGAATTGCTGCAGTTTAGAAAGAAAACCCTCATGAATCATTGCACACCACTAGTTATGACATAATATCCCTCTCTGGAGCCTATGCAGAAAATCCTCAAATAATTGCAACCCATACTAGAAGAAGACCAACCCAATTAGAGATCTTCCCAGAACAACCTATTTTGGCTTTTTTAAACAAGCAGCAAACCTTGCCAACCTCAACACCAGAAGCAAACTTCCTAGGGCCCAAAACACACCGAATGGATCCAGACCATGCCATGACAAGAAATGTAAAACCTGCTGACATATCTCTACCATCCCTACAATAACTATATCCCCACAACAGAACCATCAGCATTCCTGGATCTTAGACCTGCACCTCCAGAAATGCACTAAATGCCCTGATGGAATATACGTAGGAGAAACCAGCAACTGTATACCAGAATGAACTTAGTCTTTATTTACTGGACACTGTAAATTCAGGAAAACATCTGTCTCTGCCAGCCATAAAGATTATCCACTGAGGCCACCCACTGCGTTTGGGAAACAGTTGGGCTATCGTTTCTGCAGGGCAGTGTATCCTCTGGATTGTTGGGTGAGATTATTGTACTGAATGTTTTTCTCTCTCTGAATATAGAAACTGCTAAGATAATTGTCCCAGGGAGAAACAGGGGGAGGCCTTGGAACACCCTCCCACCCTGCAGTGGGACCTGAGGTGGGGCTGATCCCCCTAAAGGAGAAAGAGAAAAGTCATGAAGGCAGGGCATACTTAACTTTTGTAGGAAAAACAGAGCCAGATGAGCTATGACGAGACAAACCGCCTGCGCGCACTTCATCAGCCACTTTTTATTGCTGGCTGGTAACAGCACCAGCTGATGACATCATTAAGAATCACTGCCCAGTTGATTTAAAAGCTGGTGGTGGGGAAATGGAGGGGAGGGCAGTATCACCATCAGGGACAGACAGGTGGTGTCGGTAGCCCAAGAAGTATACTGGCAGGGACTTGATGGAGGAGTCCAGGATTTATTGAATGAAGTACTATGCTGGCCCAGTGGGGTAGGCTGGGGTAGAGAACAGTGTCAAGGCACCTTGGAGTCAAAGACACTGGACCCATAAGTGGGGCGGGCAGAAGCCCCCATACCCCAACTGTTTCTTTTCTTTCTTCTTAAATTTTGAGTTTCACAGGGCCCTGAAGCAGGGAGAAGGGGCCAAGGACAATCTCCACAGACCAGGAGTAGCCAGGTTGACACAGCAGATGGCAGTATAGCAAGGGAAGACCTGGCATTTTGACCAGGATGGTCTAATGCCCTGTGGGCGGCTCATACTGGAAAAAGCTGAGTGATGAGCGAGGAGAAGAGGAAGCAGGCAAAGACATCAGAAGGGCAGGCTGGCAGTCCAACAGCTGACTGTCCTGAGGGTTGGCACATGGCTGGGGTATAGGGGAGGTGGAGCCCCAGGAACACCTGCTAAGTGCAGTGCCCGGGCTGCAAGGAGTGACGAGAAAGTGCCCCAACACTGAAGGAAAAGACCAAGTCATGGCAGGAAAGTGTTGGGGCCTCCTTCAGGGTGAACAGGACCCAATGTCAATGCTGCCAGAACGCACCCTGTGGCCGGTGCTGGGTGCATGCTCCAAGGGGGCAAGAGAGCACCTCCACGAGGCCAGACGGGAGCAATAAGATTTGTTGTACTGATAAAGTTAGACTTTGATTTTAGGACAATGACCCGTCTGTGTTCACATTTCACGTTCCATTTGAGGGTTTATTATGCTTTAATGAACCCTCTGCACTATCTGATAGACAGTGGTGCTAATGTTAGTGTCTAATGTTAGGATCACCATCCATCAGATAATACTACCGGTTCATTAAAGCATAGTTAACCCTTAAATGGAGCATGAAATAAGAACCCAGCTCAGTGTCCTAAAATCAAAGTCTCACTTTATCAGTGCAACAAATATTATTTTAGCAGTTTCTATATTCAGAGAGAGAAAAACATTCAGAAATAATCTCACCTAACAACCCAGAGGATACACTGCCCTGCAGAAATAATGCCCCATCATTTCCCAAACTTAGTGGGTGGCATCAGCGGATAATCTTTATGGCTGGTACAGATGGATGTTTTCCTGAATTTGATGAGACACACTTAACCTTTCTTGCTATCCCCTTTTTATGCTTTTCTTCAACTTCACTCCTCTGACTCTTTGCTTTCGGATTGGTCACTCTGCGATCAGCAGGCTGTCCATATTGTTTCCTGTCAGTATATTCCTTTGTTCACCATCATGAGCACACCTCTTAATTTGGTCTTTTTCTGGTGTCTTAACTTTGGGTATTGTCCATTGGTCTCCCTTACTACCTTTTCATTAACATGTCCAACCATTTCATCCCTCTGATTCAGCTGGTTAGTACCAAGGTCAGTTCATCTGAGCTAGGAACAAGGCCATTTCTGTGTTATGTTAGAAGAACTTCTCACGGTGATAGAAAAGAAAAGATGCAATAATAAATATGAGCACTATGAGCTCTGCAAAAACAACTCAAGGCCAGCTGATTAAGCAAAATAAAGTTCAGGTAATGAGGCTATACAGAACTTAAGCAAAGATTAAATAAGATTGAATATAGAAGAAAAGTTTAAACAAAACTGTAACTCACCACTCTGTAACCAGGTGTCCTTTAAAGCATAAAAGCAGCTACCCTAACGGTAAGATATTTCCTAGTTCTAACAACTTATTCCTTGGTTGGCAGCAATTTGGGTGAAAGTGGAAGCCAAATGCAACTACTGTATTTCCTCAATTTCAAGATGAGGTTTCCCCTTCCTCCCCCCCCATTCAACAAAGGGAAAACAAAGCCTTGTCTTGAAGTGAAAATGCAGTAGTTGCAGTCAATAGAGGCAGCAAGAATCCGCTGGGTGAGGCACAGGGCAGTGCGGGACCTGGCAGTGGGGTAGGGGCAAGGTGCAGGGTGGAGGGCTGGAGAGAAGAGCTGTGGCTTCTCATGATGCCAAATGTCTGGCCCTGTGGGCCTGATGACATAGCTCTGTGCTCCAGATATGGCTACAGGACTCCCCACAGGGCAAGAAGTGTGGTGGGATGAGCTGCTGCCACTTGTCCCACCACAAAATTTTCCAGCCCTCGGGGGAACCCTGCAGGCTGGATGGCACAGCTCCACAGGCCATACTTGGCCCCTGGGCCAGATCTTTGAAATCCCCTGTTCTGGAGCATTTGGCACTTTAACTGGAAACTTGTATGATACCACCAACCAGCTGTATGCTTTTTCTTCAGATCTTGATCATGTAGTCCAATGATTCTCAACCTTTTTTCCTGGAGGGCCAGATGGGCAGTGTCTGTCCAACCATGGGCCAGATGGTGGTTCTGATTCAGTGCCTGGGGCCAGCACAGTGGGCACCATCTGGCTATGCATGTGGGGCGGGGGGCAACATGGCCTGAGCCCAGTCGCACCTGAGTGAAAGGGGGCATCGCCTGACTCTGTGGAGAAAGGAGGGTATGACCTGGCCCTAACTCATCCCTGTGGGGGAAATGGGGGAGGGGAAGAGGGCACAAACTTAACTCTGAATGGGTACGTAGGGTTTGGAAACTTGGCAGGGGGGGAAGGGAGTGACACGTTACTAGCCACTGCTCGCCCACCAACCAATTTCCTGACCTGTCGGGAGCCCTGTGGGCCAGACATAGTAGCTCTACAGGCTGCGTTTTGCCCATGGGTCAGAGGTTAAGCACCTCATTGAAGAAGAGGCGCTCTGGAGGCAGCAACCACAGGTACTTTTTCACAATATGTGCCCACTAGAGTGCACTTTCCTACAAAGTCTAGAATGGAGCTCAAAATGCAGTATGTTATCAGTCCCCAGCTTCAGTATATATCTGTAAAACCCATTGGGAGAGTGTCCCACTCTCTCTAGTGCTGCTCCACAGAGGATTAAATATATTATTCCAATCACTTATTCATTAGGTGATGTGAGAGATCTTCACTGCTGATGAACCATGTGGGTGTAGTATATGATAGAACTTCCACATCATCAGGAAAGTACATGGTAAAAATTGCATTAAAAGCACAAGTGTATGTGCTCAGCAATTAAGCGAAGCCAGAATTAAGATAGCCTGTACAATTTAACTTTCTCCCTTTGTGCATATGCCACTGGTTCTCCACCAGGGTGTTGTGGCACCTTAGGATGCCTTGAGATCCTTTCAAGGGTGCTGTGGGATGTCAAGCAATTTTAGCACTGTTAGGTGTATAAACATAATTCACAAGATAAACCTAGAGACTTAAAATTGTTTTTGACGTAAGGGATTCCTTTCTGACCTGTTGTGGTCTTTCTGAGTTCTTTTGCAACAAGAGAATGCGCTGTTATTTTTGTTTACTAAAAAAGTGTGAAAAGTAAGGTGGTTCCAATCCTTATTTACTGGACACTATTAAAACTTTGCTCTAAAGAGAGAGTAAGTTCTTAAAACAGGTGTGCTATGCTGCTCATTACTACAGTATTTGAGCACTTCTCAAATATGAATTTAGTTTTCACAAAACCCTGGAAAATGAAATTGGATTTGTGAACAACAGGTTGCACAAGCAGTATGTTCAAAAGTATACGTTAATTTTGGGTGCCCAACTTAGTACAGTTAAGACCATGTATTACCTAAAGCATATAGCATTATAAAGCACTTCCTGTGTTCAAAAGATGGGCTTGAGTACTACATGGGGAATAAGTGCAGAATATAGATAATATTTTTGTAGTAGCTGTATGGGGGAATTTCCTTACAGAGATAAGCATTAGGATTGTTGATGCCTCAGTGATTAATGGTCATTGAAATTGAGTGAGTCCATGTTTGCATCTCTAGTTACTAGTTTATTGGTTTTATTCCCTTTCTTTGCACTGTTTTTTAGTGCATGCTACTTGACAGTGATACTTAGATTGTTGAATTGGGTTTAAAAAGAAAAAAATGCAAATAAAGGAAGTAAATTTTAACTTTACTAAATGAGGTATGTGATTTCCTGTTTTCCAAGAGTTGGACTGCTTTAATTGAAATGAACTGCATTGGAGAGGTTTGATTTCAATGTAACTGATTTAAAAACTTGCATGATGAGGTTTGGTTTTTTTTGCATATTTTTATTGACTATGATGTGGTTTAAAGTTAGTTGGTATCTACTTCCAGAGACTTGTTAAGATGGAATTAACTTTTCTGTGTTGTAAAAAGATAAAAACAAGATGATGAATCTTAGAATACTTTAAACTTTGTGTAGTATTCATTTAAAGGAAAACAAGTGGTTTCATGTTTTGGTTTCAGAACTTTAAAGTTTCAGTAGCACTGCTTGTACTGATATGCAGGGTACATGGATTTTAAGAACCTAATTAATATGTTTCTTGTTCCATTACTCATTTTGCCTTTAAGTATTGTGGGGTTTTTTAGCTCTCAATACTTTTGTGAAAAATTCTTTGCAATTAGTTGGCTGGGAGATGGCCCTCTGTAAGAACCTCTTTATAGGGAGGGGAAAATGTTGAAGACATTGTAAAATGAAACTTCCTCCTAATGAAAGCAGGATGTTATGCTTTCTGAATAAATTATATAGGTGAATAATTTGTGCCTCCATACAAATTCATATCTCTTAGTCATAGTTGAAGGAATCAATATACATCTTTTTCTCTGTCACCGTTATTATCATGCAGAAAATAAAATGGAAAAGACTTGTGGTTATGTTGTTGTCTTGTCTCACCTCCCCATATAACACCAAGCTGTCAGGCTTCTCTGGATTAACTGTGTTTTAATGTGTTGTTCCAACATCCAATATTGATTTTAAAATTTACATTGATGGAGAAACTCTCATAATTAGGGACCTACTGAAATTGTGATTTCACAGAAAATATTAAATCTGGCATTGCCCACAAGTGGGCAATGTCTGCAAATCCACCGGTGGGGGGAATTACTGAATAAAATGCTGGTTCCCCAGAGGGAACCAGCAGTCCTCATGGTGCTGTGGCCCAGATGCATAGCCTGCCCGGGCTATGCATAGTGCTGGCACATGGGAGCCCAAGATGGCTGCTAGCTCTCCCTCCAGGTCCAGGGCTGCATGACAGACAGCCCTCTTAGCCAATCAGTGATGAGGGACAGGGCCTCTGCCACAATTAGTCTGTGAAAATGGCCAACCCTGTAATCTTCCCATGAAATCGGCCAGTCACTGCCTCCTTTTGGGTAGACATCTACTCATAATCCCGGGTAAATTGTTCAAGTGCTTAATTGCATTGTTTTAACAACAAAAAACCTCTTTTATTTTCTGAATTTGCCTAGCTTCAGCTTCTGACAAATTCCTCCTCCCTTCCCTCCTTCAAGTTTTTTTCCCCAAAATTGCTTCCCAGGTTAGTTTTTTTTCCTCTCAAATAAACATGGCATACGTTATTTGTTCCTAGACAAGTTGTCTTACATTTAGTTGAACTGAAACGCGCATATTTTTTTTACCCACTTCATCCAGGCAGTCCAGCTGGCTCTGTGTCAGTGACATGCTTTATTTATAATTTACAACTCATCTAGGCTCTACCAAACTCTCACTATTTTTGTTTTTTAGACGATGATGTTAATGCTAAATGGGGTAGAATAAAAAACAGTTCCTTCAAGACCTCACTTGAAAAGCACAGGTGTTTGACAGTGATCCTACATTTGTAATGATATTTTTGTCAGTTGTCCTTTTAACTGGCTTTCAATACATTTAATGTACGTCTTGTCGGTTTTGTATCATTGTAGTTTATTAGCTGTGGGATTGTACGGAATCAAGTCAAATGCATTACACAAGTATTTTCCATCAAGAGTGTTGCTTTATATGGGTATATTACATCAAGATTGACCGATACCAAGCAAACATGTAATCTGATCAGAAAAGTATAGCAACATTAGTATGACAAAGCTTTTTTTTTAAACTCATTATTTTACCTGAGTTTGATGATAGCACAAATTACCAATATGAGTTGTTTTACTCTGGCTTAGCCACAGTTCTGTGGGCATTCATGAACTGCTGGTAGGTTGGGGTTCATGGTAACCCACTCCTGGGCAACATCCTAATGCACTCTTCATTCAGAGTGCATCATAGGTGGCACCACCCAGATGATGAAGATCTAACAGTGCTAAAATTGTGGAGCCATGATTTATGATAAATTGAGGAAAGTCTGTTAATAGTCTTAGCAGATCCCCATTTTCCCCATTATGCAGTGGAGATGTGCACTGCTTTAGACATAACTTCTTGTTGTGGGAAAGCCAGAAGCTGAGAAATTTAAAAAAAAAAAAAACCTTTCAAAGGTACAACCTATTAATATACTAATTTTTCTGGTTGTGTGGATATTCTTAATGTGTCCATGCTTGACTAAGATGACTACAGAGCTTCATGTTATTTTCTTCTTCACTGTCTTTTATCTATTCCTGCTGTGAAAGAACTCTTCTCATGGAAGATTCTTGAGCTATTTAAGTACTACCTGGGTTGAAGCAAAGTAGTCCAGGACTGAACCATGCAGATCCAAGCCTGGAGGGCTGGATTGCTTATTAGTGCTGTGCAAAGCTTCGGTCGCTGATTCGATTGGGCCTGATTTGGCAGCCAGATCTCCAAATCTGAATTGAATCAGGAGACCCTTTAATCTCTCCAAATTGAATTGGAATCCTCTGAATTGATTTGGAGAGATTCAATGATTCGAACATAGACACTGCTTCAAATGTTTTTTTTCTACATACCCCTAGGTACCAGGCAGCTCGTGAATGCTGAGATGGTGGGGTGGATGGAGCATCCCACAGGAGCATGGGGGGCAGGGGTCCCAGGCGCGCTCAGCAGGGGACCCAGAAGTACTTCCGAGTCTGCTGCAGAGCGTGCGGGGCACCTACCGCCCGACTTAGTGACTAGTGCCTCCTGTATCTGGGAAAAAATCTGGGGGGGCACCTGGGGTCCCCCCGTGGCTGATTGTCCAGCCAGGGGAGCATGGGGGTGTGGTCCCCTGCGTGCTCAGCAGTGGATCAGAAATACTTTCGGTCCGCTGCTGAGCACACAGGGTCCCCCCCATGCTCCTGTAGGACACTCCATCTGCCCCACCATCTTAGCATTTACAAGCTGCGCCTGGTACCTTGAAGTATGTAGAAAAAACATTTAAAACTGTGTCTGTGGCTGAATAGGTGATTCTCTGTATTGGCATCAAATCTTCAGATTCAGCCGAGTTGAATCGGGGTAATGATCTGAATCAACAAATCAAATCACTGTGCCCTGCATCGGGCCAAATCCAAATCTAATGCAGCCCACTTTGCACACCCCTATTGCTTATGCAGTATGAAGAGCTGTCCAGGGACTTGGGGTAACCAAAGTATAAGTGAACTCAGTATAATCCCATATGATCTCAGGGCTCTACTCCCATACTTGAAGTTACCTCATGGGCTGACACTGTAGCCATTTCACATTAACCAGAGGGGACTAAGGTCAACAATCCTTCAAAGAGAAAAATAATGCTGTAACTAGCTAGTTTATTCAAAAGGAAAGCTCTACTCAGACTTACCTTTTCTATGGAATGAAGACACTTGCTCGCCCTGCTGTGGCTCTGTTCAACTTCTATCTGAATAGCAAAGCTTCACATTCTACAGGCTAGAAATTAGTTGCTGTCCGGTTCTATCTTTGGTAAGCAGATGCATGTTATATGCCCCCAAAACCTCTTAGGAATGGGTTACTTTTGTTTTGTATTTGTGCCTAACTGTATAGTTCTCCTTCCTTCTCCCCCTCCAAATGAACACTATGACTGTAAGTGGACATCTAATTTGAGGTGGTCTTGATTGTCCCAGGTTGTAACCAAGATCAAAACACTAGCAGCATGGCTGTTTGCATGCAACATTGCTGCCACTCTGCCAGTAAGTACCCAGAGGAGGTACACTTGCAGTTAATTGCAGGTCATTCAAGTTAATTTACAGACTATATGGTATTGTCCCTAGGGAAAAAATCTTAGTACCTCTTTTTAAAATCTCCCATACTTCACAGGTACTTGAAGCAGGACAGTGGACTCTTATGTCTGTAGGATCCCAGGACATAAAGTTTACTGATTCAGTTTCCATGTATGAATGTGATATTTCGTTTAGAATTGACTTTCTTATTTATTTTACTAAACCATAGTAAATTTTGGCCTTAAACACCTTAATTTCAGAGTTGTTTCTAAAATAAAAATCCCAAATGAATAACAGTGCATTTATGTTTAAAATGCACTTGTATTTTTAATATTTTTTTTAAATTCCTTCCTTCCTCTAATTTTGAAATCCAAAATGGAAAATTACTGATTAACTTTTACTCACAGTCCCTTTTTCTTTCTTAAGAAGTTACCCTAATTTTAGGACGGGGCCTTGAAATGAGTAATTGTACTGTGATTGGGTAGTACTGAAGGCGGTTGCATTCCTTGAGAGATTTATAGGTTGCCTGTTTGTATGTTCTTAAAATTCTCGGTGGGGCTGCTCTGCCTATTGTCTTTTTTTGAAAAGGTACTGTTTCACTTATTCCCAGTATCAAGACAGTGGGACCCATACACCAGTTTGTAATGTAGCCTGTTTTCACAGCTGGTTTAATATATGAAGAATTTAAGCTAAGGTGTTGCTATAAAACATGGACATGTTTCTTATTATCTACATGCATCAATCTACATGCTGCTTTCAAATTTAAAAATAATCCATTTGGGTATATATTAAAATGTAGCTCAAATTTTTTTGCAAGAAATCCAGATTATAACAAAATCCTATAGCAGAAACTGGTTTTTCCACTATTAAACCCAGTTACAGAGAACACCCTCTTTGAATTAACTTTTCTCTCTGCCCTGTGCAGGTCTGTTATAATGAGGTTGTATTGCATTTGTGGAAGCCTTATTAGAAAAATGGAGCTCCCTCACTCTCTTAAATTACCTTTAAGACTGTAAATCATTAAAAAAATTAGAGAGTGACAGAGTAATGGGTGCAGAACAGTAAACATGATTTCTTAACTACATGACTGCATTAGCTCTCATATATGACTGTAAGACTGTAAAAAATGGCAATTCCTGAATCCTTGTGTTGGTCGCTGAAACTGTGGTTCATTAATTGAACTTTCTATATTCTTGGTTTCATGAACCGTCTATGATGTATGCAAACCAATATGCAGTAATAGAAAATAATCGTGCAGAATCTAAAGCTGTAGAAAGGAATTGTACTGGCACTGTGATATACTTCATGCTAACAAAGCACAGACAGAGAGAAAGACACTTGAATACTTGTGTAACCTCCTTTATGCAGCTTTGTTGGGCTTTGTTTCATTTTTTAATAATTTAAGTCTAAGATGGGAGAAATTCCATGAAAAGTTAATTTATATTTATAATCTCACTTTTATGGCTTCTTGCTGCAAATGTGGCAGAGAAGTCACTTTGGTTTAATGCTTCAACAAAAATTTATTTTTCGTCAGTTTTGTAAAACTATTTTGGAAAGCATAAACATCAGGTATGTTACTACCAGTGGACAGTTTTGGGTTGCTAGGAATCTAAGAACCAAATGGTCTTTTCTTGAAAGCTGCTTCTATACTAGATAACAACTGGTATATATATATCTCCATCCAAAATTAGGGGCCATATCTTTTTCTGTTGTTTAAGATGGGGAGCTCTTAAATTCAGGTTTATTTAATGGAAACTACTGATTTGAAATGTATTTAGAAGGGATTTGAGAGTCTGGATATTGATTTTCCCCGCCCCCCCCCCCCAACGGGTTTGTTCTCAATAATTCATACATATTGTGCTTAAATATCCTTTCTTCTAGCCACAGTTTTAAATTTTTAGGGCAATTGAAGCAAGCCTGTAAAGCCAAAGTATCTTGTTTTAGGTCTTCTCTCTTGTTTCCCTTGTTTTGTTTCCTAAGCTGTAGTTAGAATTGGACACCTCATGGATGCCTTTGTCTTACTTGACTTGATGAAATGTGATGTGTGTTTCCCTGAGGAAATATTTCATGAGTTCTTCTGGTTGCAGCAGTGGGTCTAATTATAGATTTGTAAAATTTTCATTTAAAAACATGTAGGAATCTATATTTGTTCCTTTTAGACTTGTCTCATTAAGCATTTTAACTGTCTCAAAAATGTATACATGGAGAGAGACGGAACCTATTTCTGGAATGTTCTGCTCAAAAAAGAAATACTCATACATAATTGGAGACTAGTTTCTGAAAGACCATGACTGTAATGTTAAATCTATCTTCAAGGGGTTGAAGGGTTGATAGTTGTCAGAAGTATTAGTTTAAATAAGATAATTAGGCCAATTAAAAGAGACATAATGTTTAAGAGGCTTCTGTTTGCTGAAACAGCTCCATTGTTTTTCATCAGCACAGCTGTTGTAACTGTTATCTCCATGAAAGCAGATCTCTTGTTATGTAGGTCACATCAAGGGAAGCCAGCAGCTGAGCCCTTAGTTCAAGAACTGTGTAGGAAAACACTATAAAAACATTATAGATAATGTTTCTAATATGACACGTTGCAATAACCTGAGGAGTTAAATAGTACAATCTGCAATATCTACCAAGTTAGGAGTCAAAAATCTGATGGTGAAGTGTCTACTAAGAGCAGGTGTGAGTGACCGTTAAAAATATATTTGAATATTGTCTCCATTTTAAGTAACAGTTTAATAAACCTCAATCCTGAATGACTTCCCATTATTTTGGGAAAAATCTAGGTAAATGTGCAAAATATATTTTTTTAAACTCTGGTATGCCTCTCATATAAACACTTAGACTGTTTCCTATAGATTTAAAATAGTAAAAAAAATCTTGCCACTTTTAATGCATTCTGTGATAATCTAACTGTTCTGTGTGTATTTTATTGAGGGTTGAGTGATCGTAGTGGTCACAACTGCTTTTATTTTGAGGCAGGTACTTTACTAGTCAAGTAACATAGGGGTTACTACACAGGGTTGTTGATCTTTCTTTCTTTTTCCCTTCTGTATGCAAAAGGAATTTAAAAAAATACTTTGATTTTTACATAGACACAAGTATGGTAGCCATATATTAGTCATGCCCTTCAGGTCTCTGTGTGTGAAGGCTCTTGAGGATTGCTGACTAAAAAGGAAGGAACCAAACTGACTATCTGCCCCTCCTCTTCTCTCTACCCAGCATGTGTTGTGTGCTTGGTACCTCTGCTGGCCTCATTATTTTCAGCCTGGCGTGGTTTATCAATTGCAGGTATAGCAGTATTACCCCTGGAAGCTGGGAATGAACACCTAATGCAGGGGTGGGCAAAATGCGGCTTGCTGAGCCATTGTGTCCGGCCCACGGGGCCCCTAAAAATTTAGAAAATAAATATTAATCTACCCTGGGCTACCTGTCATGAAGCCCTCGATGGCTTGCCAAAACTCAGTAAGTGGCCCTCCATCCAAAATAATTGCCCACCCCTGACCTAATGTTTCCTCTCCCTGTGTTCCTTTCTTGTCTGAGCAGCACTGGAAGGTGCTTCCTTCCTGTCCTGCTAGAGGCAGTCATGACCTACCTGGGTGTGCTTTGCATCCTCTTCCAGCTCATTTGCCAGTTGGCAGACAATAGCATGGCAACACATGGCACCATGAAAAATGCCCTGGAATGGTGCTTCCTTGAGATGTGCTTCTGGCATTGCATGGCTCAAATCAGCATGCTGGAGGATGGTGCCATATAAGACGATAGGAATGGTGTTCTCTGAGGCCAACTATAAACTGTGTTCCTGTGCTTCTGGGTGAGGGAAATGAGCAGCCACTAACGGGAGTTCATAATCCTGGGGACATGAGATGATGAAGAGTTATAGCAGAACTTTAGGATAACATGTCAGCTTCTTGAAGGTCTGCATCAATCTGTCCCTGTCACTCAAGCAGCAAGCTCTCCACATGAGACGGTCCTCACTGTGGAGAAGCATATGGCCATTACTGTCTGCAAGCTAGTGGTCCGAACAGCTGCTAGTCCGTGGTCATCCACTTTGGCATGTGTAGTCCACTGTAGGACCAGTCACATGGGAAGTGTACCATGCCATCCGGAGAGTGCTGGCACCATGGTTTCTCCATCTTGCCAACTTTCAGGAGGTCATAGCCAGATTTTCCAGTGTAGCTGAACTGTATCTAAGTTATTGATGGCACCACACCATCATCCTATACCCTGCCACCACAGCTCAATAGAAACTCATATAGATGAAAGCAGAAGCACAGCTCAGAGCATGCAAACTGCAAAGGCTGCTTCTCCATTGTGCTGCAGGGCATTTTGAAGCAGTAGAGAGATGGATTGTCTGTATGACTATTGGGTGGCTGGGCAAGGTCAATAGGAACACCAGGGCATTCAGGAACTCTAGTCTGGGATCTTGATGATATGGGGGATTTTGCCTGGAGAGCTAGCAGCATCAAGATAGAGGGAGTAACTGTTCTATCGCTGATGCTTGGGGACCCAATGTACTCGCTTTTCCTTTGGCTCATGAAGTCTTACCCAGGGCATTTGGATGAAAGGAAGTAACTGCTTCACCACTGACTGGCTTACTATCAATGGCACATTGTGGAAGGGGTTGGGCAGGACAAGCCTGACCCTGGTGCAGCAGGCTGAGGGGGATAATCTTTGCCATGTTGGCATAGTATTAAGCCCTGAACTCCGGTAAAGGCCCAGCTATCATATTGGTTATATTACTCGTGGCTAGTGCCATCTATATGTATATCTACATGAAATCCACTTGGTAATCCAGTGCAGAGTGGTATTTTTACTTATTGCACTAGAAGCGGGACAGGTGCTTGGTAATTTGTGTTGATTTGCCTTCAGTGCTTTAGAGTAATATCCTGTTTGGCTTGTTTATAGCAGTGGTTCCCAACCTTTTTAGACTGAGGACTGGCAGCCAACCCTTTTTTATACTTGGTATAAAAAAGTGTTGGCTACCAGTCTTCAGTATGCTGGTCGCTTCTGGACTTTTGGTCCAGCAGCCAACTAGTCATGGCCCGGTACCAGATTGTGGCCCGGGGGTTGGGAACCTGTGATTTATAGCACTGAAACATCTGTCAGCTTCTCTCCTCTTTAAAGCTGATCTCTCCTTTTTCATCTAGTGCTTGAGTACTTCTCATTGCTGGATACCATCCATATTAGATATTCCATCCAGGTCTGTACTAAACCACTTCATTCACATCCTCTTTCTTCCTCTTTTTTTAAGGAGCCTGTCTCATAAGTGTGAATTTTAAGGAAGTAAATTATTTAAAAAATCATTATTTATTTCTTAACTTCCAACAAAAGGAATAGTTCAAGACCTGTCCTGGACCACAGACCTCAATGGGTTAATGAGGATATTTAAACTCAGAATTCCCACTCCAGGGGACAGCATTCCTCTTGTTCTCCAGGGAAATTACTGGGGCTTGTAACTAAAATGACACTTCTTCCTGAGGTTGTTTGTGGGGTGTCAGGATATTATCTCTTTTTCAGTTTGTCCAGAATCCTACAAGTGGTTGAGTTCCTCATGACCCCAAGGTAGAGTATTTTCACTGTCTCTGATTCTAGGATTCTTAAGCTAACTCAAGAGGATCCTTGCTGATCAATGCATATGTAGGCTCTTTTAGTCATTGGAATTATCAGTAGAGAGCAATAATTTGTTGCTTGTGTGCTTCTTGAGCAAGTGTACTGTGTCTGTATTTGTTAAAAATACCCTTACCAATCATAATTTCATCTATTAGGGATCACTGTGACACTCCTGAGGGGGTCTTGTGGCAAACTGGTTGAGAAATGTCTTGATTAGAAGGAACAGAAATATTTGGGTGTATGTCCCCTTACAAAAGGCAGAGTGCTGACCTAACTTGTGCATCAAAATACTCATTGTTCTTGCTTGATAGATACCGTTTTTTCAACACTACTACTCAGTTTGATGCCAAATCCAGCAAGTGTGAACGCACAGAAAATGGCAACTTTTTTTTTAAAAAACCACCCTGACTCCTCAATGTGGGAGGGTATTCCCTAATTGTAGAACCATGTTTAAGCGGGTTATGTTTTGAGCCTAATTTACCCTTTTTGATAGAGAACAATCTAAATATTGTATGCATTGAAATAACAATATGATATAGTAGTTGACATTTTGTCTTTTATATCTTTGAAATACCTTATTCTGCACTCTGATATACACGTATAAAAACCTACCAAAACCACACATGAAACATTATATCAAACTCAGTTGTAGTTGTCCATCAGAATGGTAGGTTTCTGCTTAGAAGTGTTGGAACTTCAGTTTGAGTATGGAAACAAATTATGTAATATCTGGCACATGGATTAAAAGCATGTATGTTAATAAATCCCACATTAAGTTGAAAAAATGTGAGCAAAGATTTGTATCACTACTCCAATCAAAAATGACACTTGGATAATTTAAGCATAATACAACTATATGCTATTCTAGAAAATGCCTATTGTGTCTTTTCAAATGCAGTATCCATCTAACATTATAGCTGTTTCTCAGCCTTTTTGGAGAACCATGAAAATTTAACTAGTAGCAGTTTATGCTCTTAAAGAAAAAAAAAAAGCTAAAATCTGAAATGGCTACAAGGGAAACCTCAAATCCCTATGTTAACAAACGTCTTGTGTTCTGCAACCAGTGCAGAACATTTTTAGTTTCTTAATAGTGTACTGAAGATAACAAATATATTTCATTTGTCCCTGATGCTCAGGTTTTCTTTCCATCTTTTTTTAAATTTAGTTGACAAATCACGACCACCCTCATCAAGCCCTTCTAGTATCATTCGTCGTACATCATCACTGGATACGCTTGCAGCACCCTACCTAGCTGGGCAGTGGCCTCGTGATAATCATGGACAAACTGTTCCATGTATGAGGGACAAAGCCACACAGGTAAGAGCTTCTTAAATATTGCATATTTATTTTCCAAACTTACTCGATCATAATTTCTCTTTATTTGCTAAGCCCTCCCCTACCCCCCGGTTCTATTTTCGTCCTTCCTTTCTTGGGGAAAGGGGCAGGAAGAGAACCTCTGTTTTTCTCTCTGTCCTTCAGCAGATAAATATTGATTATATTTTGTACCAATTTTTTTTATGCCTTGGGCATCATAGACAAGGTTCTGAGGCTCACATAAATATTGCATGACATTTTTATTGTGTAACTTCTGAATTTATAGCAGGAGTAGTTACTGACGCCTATACTTAGGTTACCACGAAACTTTCTATTATGAAGGATTCTTGGTAGGGGTGCACTGATAAAGATACTTTTGGCTGATACCGATGGCGAATTATTAACCAGCCTATTGGCTGATAGCTGGTATGCAGCCTGGCAGCTTGGAGAGCAGCATGCAGCCAGTAAGTGTGGAGGGAAGGAGTGTGTTGGGGGGGGCAGGAGGGGTACAGGTCAAGGACCCCATGGTGAGGGAGGGAGTGGGGCAAAGGCAGGTGCTGCCCAATCGGGGCACGGTGTGAGACAGGGCTGTAGGCAGCTCATCTGGGGAGGACCACCACCGCTGCACACACACCTAGGGGGAGGCATGGGGGGAAATGTGCCCCCCAGATTTTTGGGCAGGGTGAGGGCAGGAGAGGGGGGTGGCAGCACTGGGAGGGGAGGCTACAGGGTGGGCTACAGCCCCCTAAAATTCACTGTAGCCCCCTGGCCCAGCCCCCCGGCTGGGAAGAGGCTGGTGCAGCCCCTGGCCCTGAGCCTGCAGTGGGCAGCCTAGCCTCACCCCACGTGCAAATCTGGTGGGCAGGTGCTCCCCATGCCTCCCGTGGGGGTGTGTGCAGCAGCGGGGACTAACCCTCATACCCCCTGCACCCTTGAATGAGTTGCCAGTGGCTCTGTCTTGTGCCCTACCCCAGCCCCTGCCCCATTCCCTCCCTCTCACTGTGGGAGCCTCTATCTGCTCTCCTGCCCCCCACGCCCCTTCCCTTCCACAGACTTACTGGCCAGACATTGCTCTCCAAGCTGCTGTGCTGCATTCCTAGCTGCATGGATGTTGCCTCTGCATGCATGCACGCAGCATTTATTGGTGACATGATCAGCCATGTTGGCCAAAATAAGATAATTGCCAATAATGTCAATTTTACTTTTATTGGCGCTGATACAATACGGGCTGATATATTGGTGCACCTCTAATTCTTGCAACCTTTATTTTGAGAAGCATTGCTCCCTCTACTGGGTTTTTTTGTCTTTGTTTGTTTTGGCAACGGTTCTTTGACATTTAGTTAAGCAAACTCTTAGGCTATAAAAGTAAGTTTTAGTTATGCTAGAAATTCATGTTCTGATTTTAACTGAATTGTTGATCATGCAAATTACTCCTGTACTTTCTTACTCAGTCAAGTTTAGCAACTTCCCAAAAACAGTAAACTTTCTAAAAGAGCCAAGGGGTACTCTTCGTATAAAATCAGCACTTTGATGCTAGCATCTCATCCTCTTTTTTCTGAGAGCCAAACCTCCATGCAATGCCCTTGAGCTCCTAGGCTGGAGGAGAGAGGCAAGCAAGACTCCAACTGTAAATCCCTGCCCTGAAATATGATACCAGAAACAAGCCCTCTTGCCATTCCAAGGGTATGTGTAGATAATCAAGAAGTGATTGTAGCATTTGTAGGCATACCTGAGTTAATCTGTCTAACTCGAGTAACAATGTAGGTGAAGGTGTGGCAGCACCGGCTTCAGTGCACCCAGATTTGACTATGGATAGAATTTGTCTCTCATTAGTAAGATGTAGCAGAAAGTGTGTAATTGTAAAAGACTAATTTCCCAGATGTGCATTGGGGAACAGGGGGTTGCAAAAGAATAGTACAACCTGCAAACAAAAGAAGAGATGGGGAAGAACCTAAGGTTCACACCAGTTCCCAAAAGAGGAATTGTGACTGGTGCTTCTTAGCAAGAAGAATCAACAGGCCGGTCACCAGAGTTGATTTAGCGATGTTTTATCATTTGTAGGGGAAATCATGATTTCACAATTTGCATGCAAACGACGAGTTTGGGCAGGTTCTGTGAAAAAGGGTGGGCTCCACACTTTTAGCTAGTTCCCTGAAGGAAAAAAAAAAAAAAACTTTCCAAAAGTAACATTTTTGTCCTTGTTAAATTAAACATGGTTTAAGAACAAAGATTGGGTTTAAATTAAATGAAAAGGTTAAGACAGTTCAGCCAATAACATTTCAGTATGCAGATATAATAGGCAGCTGTGCTGGATGACTGGAGAGACTGCCCATGATGTCACAGTTTTGCATTCCAACAAAGAGGTGTTGTAAGGCAGCAGCAAGAGATTTGTGTCCTTGTGGTCACTGTGGTCCAGCCACACAGCCTGCTGGTTGAGGGGAGCTGCTGGCATGGCAAGATGGCTGCCACTCCTTGCCTATGATTGGCTGCAAGGGATGTCTGTCATATGGACAGTCAGCAGTGATGGGCAGAACCTTTGACGGGCAACCCTTGCAGCTAGTCAGTGGTGAGGGGCAGGGCCTGCCATGCTTTGCCCATGAAAATGGCTACCAGCCCCATGGTCTGTCTGCAGAATCAGCCAGCAGCTGCCTTGTGTTCAGTAGACCCCTAGTCATTTGCCAAGAGCAGGGATGCGAGATGTATACATGAGGCTAAATAAGATTTATCATAGAAGCATGGAAAAATCCACTGTGTGTATCAAGAGAAATGGCACTGTTTCTTACTGAAACAGATCAAGGAAAACTGACCCAGACTGGAAAGATACTAGAAGTGGAGACTGGTGACTTTTCTCTGGTAGAAGACTTTTAGTCCCTAGAGAGAGAGGATAAAAGCAAGACATGAAGATGAAAATGAATAGATAGCTTAAAGACTAGTGGTCTGAGGAAGCTTTCAGAATGTTTGCCATCTAGGAAGCATTCTTGATAAAGGAAATTGACCTGAGTTTTGGACTTAACTAATTTTCTTAGCTAAGGCTGACACAATTAAGAACTTTGAACTTTTAAAAGGGGGTTGGAGGAGAACCACATACTGTCAACATCTGTTTTTTGATACACAGGTGAAGGAAAACAGGGTGAACAGGGCTGAAGTAAAAGTTAAATGAACTACAAGGACAAAGTACTAATCTTAATGAGAAGTTAAGTCAGGCAATACAGGTACTGAAACGTCTAAACCTAATCTGCCTAGGAATTTTGATGAGGACAGAGAAACAGCTGAGAAGTTGGTATGTTAATGCAAGGATCCTGTGCAACAGGAAGATGGATGAACTAGAATTGCTGCTCCACATAATGAAACTGAATAATATAGGGTAACAGAAACATGGTAGAATAGCATAGTGGATATTGATATTGAAGGGTATGTCTTGCTTTTTAAGAAAAATAGAAAAAGGGGGAGCTGGTGAGCTTTGTATGCTCATAATAGAATAGGTTCTGAACAGTAAAATAATAGATGGAATCTTACCATGTTATGGTCTGATTTTTTTTTCCTGGGGAAGGATAGTTAGAGGTTGCCAGTGCTAAGGAACTGGTATAGAGGCTTCAGATTAGATTTTGATATGGGCAAAGTACTTGCAGTACAAAAGAGAAAGCGAAGGGTTCTGTGATGAAAGAATACTAATTTCCTGGAAATAGATTGGTGAACAAATAACAGAAAAAGCCCAGTCCATTCCTGTGTGTGATTTTTTTCTTCACTAAATAGCAATGGAATCAAGACCATAAATCATACCATAAATAGTAACTCTGCCCCATGTTAAAGCCCCCCATCTTCCTCCTCCTTCCCCCTCGCCTCCCCACCAGTGGAAGCAGCAGCTGGGAAGCAAGGGAACTCCTCACTCCCCAGCTGCCACTTCCTTTGGGACCGGGTCCTAGCTGCACACTGGCCTTTTAAAGGTTCAGAGTGCTGTGAGCCCTGCATCAGGGAGAGCTCCCAAGTGCTGAGCTCACAGATCCCTAGTTCTTTAAAAAGCAGGCATGTACCTATGACCCCAGGTGTAAATACTTAGATGCCTGTAAAAGTGCCCATGGAAGGTGCTTCTCATTCTGCAGCTGCACAAATGGCTTTAAACTGTCTTGCCCTGCAGCTTGCATGTAGGTTGCAAGGCAAGGCAGGAAATCTGATTATGTTGAGGGAGCTCTGCAGGTTCCCAAGGTGGGGCTCCCCAGTGCTGCCTATAGGATTTATTTAGAAGCCCAGCTCATTATATAGTAAGGGTTAAAATGAGGTAATTGTTTTGGGTGCTTTCAGAGTTCTTCCAGAATAATAATTTTCTTTCCATTTCTCATGCCGTAGAAAACATCTGTGATAGACAGTTATAATAAAAGAACTCATGCTCTTATTTTATTTTAAATTCTAGCTGATGCAGGCAGGATGATGCTGCATACTGAAAAAAGTAAAAAAACTAATAGTAGCAATTCATTAAAAATAGTGCAAGTATTGGGAGGGTGTGAGGGTCAAAATACTTTTAAAAGGAAAATCTGTTCCTGCATCTCAGTTTTTTGCTCAAAGTATTGTAGTGTAAATTGCTTTTTGTAAATACAGGAATAAAATTTAAATGAAGGATTCTGGCTTATGCAATTTTTCCTCTTGCTCATGGCAAGAAACTGGTTTTGGCTAACTTATATACATTTTCAGCATTTAAATGTGAGCGTCAAAACAAGTTTTAATCCAGTTAAAATAAATTAGACATGGTTTAAGTACAAAGATTAGGTTTAAATTAAATGAAAAGATTAAGACAGTTCAGCCAATAAAATTTCAGTATGCAGCTATAATAGCCAGCTGTGCTGGATGACTGGAGAGACTGCCCATGATGTCACAGTTTTGCATTCCAACAAAGAGGTGTTGTAAGGCAGCAGCAAGAGATTTAAAAAAAAAAGCCGGAGGGGAGGATTGGAGTATGCAAATGAAATAAATCGTGTGTAGTAGACTTTAGGGCAGCCTATCAAAAGCCTGCTATTGAGTGTTCTTTTCTGTTGCACAGCAACAAAGGAATAACAGTAAATTTGCAAGTGCATACATATGAGAACAATAAAAGATGAGCAACAATTATAGCTGGTCATCAGTATACAGTCTAGTTTTTAAATTGATACAGCATATCTAATGTTTATTACGCTAGAGGGAGAGGCCAGTGAATAATTGATTGCACAGCTAAGATATTTACGTTTATGTAAATGATGTATATTATATAAAGAATGACAGTATTAATACAAATGTATATACTGGATATCATAGGGGGAAGATAGATACGGGATATTATTAACAATAACATTCTGGAAGCTCTAGCCAAGATGAAACCTTTTTGTGCAAAGCATTTTAGAGGCTTAGAAAAGGTGACTTATGCCCCAGAAGTTTCCTATCTAGAAATCAGGTAAGTAGATATAAACAACAAGTTAAGCAATTTGTCAGGAATCAGAAATAAAGCATTGACAGATTTAGTTTCCCTGCTTCTCTCCTTTTTATTTAGCAGCTCTCTGTGTTGCAACAGGATTCCTGTACCATCATTGTTCATTCATTATCATCTGTTTTTTTTGCCCTGGGCCCAGTATTGCATAGATTTCATAGACATTCGGGCTGGAAGGGACCCCAGAGGATCATCAAGTCGAGCCTGCTGCCCGGGGCAGGAAGTCAGCAGGGGTCATAGGATCCCAGCAAGATAAACTTCCAAATGTCTCTTGAAGGCGTTCAAAGTGGGTGCTTGAACCACCTCCGGTGGCAATCTGTTCCAAGCCTTGGGGGCTCGGACAGTAAAGTTCTTCCTTATGTCCAGCCTAGATTGGTTGCGGTGGAGTTTGTGACCATTCAATCTTGTCATCTCTTGAGGCGCTCTGGTGAACAGACATTCCCCCAGGTTCTGGTGAACACCCCTAATAAACTTATAGGTGGCTATAGTTTCATAGTAGGTAGGGTGGGAAGGAACCTGAGCAGATCATCAAGTCCGACCCCTGCTATGGGCAGGAAAGAATGCTGGGTAATTATCAAGCCTCCTTTTGAAGACACCTAGGGTAGGAGCGAGCACCACTTCCCTTGGAAGTTGGTTCCAGCTTCTAGCCACCCTGACTGTGAAGTAGTGCCTCCTGATATCTAGCTTGAATCTACTGTCAGTCAACTTATGGCCATTATTCCTTGTTACTCCCGGTAGTGCTTGGGGGAACAGGGACTCTCCCATAGCCTGCTGGTCCCCCTTGGCCAGTTTGTAGATGGCCACCAGATCCCCTCTCAGCCTTCTCTTGTGGAGGCTGAACAGGTTCAGGTCCCATAGCCTGTGCTCATAGGGCCTGCCTTGCTGCCCCCGATCATGTGAATGGCCTTCCTCTGGACCCTCTTGATGCTATCCACATCCCTCTTGAAGTGTGGCACCCAGACCTGGACACAGTACTCCAGCTGTGGCCTGACCACTGTTGCATAGAGGGGGGGATCACCTCCTTGAACCTGCTTGTGATGCATCTGTGGATGCATGACAAGGTGCGATTAGCCTTCCTGACTGTGTCCCCACATTGGCGGCCCATGTTCATTTTGGAATCAATAATGACACCAAGATCCTTTTCTGCCTCTGTGCTGACTAGAAGGGAGTTCCCCAGCCTGTAGGTATGCTGCTGGTTCTTCCTCCCTAGGTGCAATACCTTGCACTTGTCGGTATTGAATCCCATCTTGTTCTCATCTGTTTACCCCTGTAACCTGTCTAGATCTAGTTGCAGCCTGTCCCTCTCCTCCAGCGTGCCCACTTCTCCCTATATTTTAGTGTCATCTGCAAATTTGAACAAGGTGCTTTTCACCTCCTCATTCAAGTTGCTGATGAAGATGCTGAACAGTGTGGGCCCAAGGGCCGAGCCCTAGGGGACCCCACTGCCCACATTCCTTCAGGTCAGATAAGACCCATCCACCACCACTCTCTGGATGTGGCCCTCCAGCCAATTTGCAACCCATCTGACTGTGTAGGCATCAACACCACAGTCACCTAATTTCTTAATGAGAATGGGGTGAGAGACAGTGTCAAAGGCCTTCCTAAAGTCCAGAAAGACTACATCCACTGCAACACCTGCGTCCAAGGATTTTGTGACCTGGTCACAGAAGGCCACTAGATTGGTTTGACAGGACCTGCCTCAAATGAGCCCATATTGGTTGCCCCTAAGCATGATCTCCCCTGCTGGTCCCTCACAGATGTGCTCCTGGATAATTTTCTCAAAGAGATTCTCCAGGACCAAGGTAAGACTAATGGGCCTGTAGTTTCCTGGGTCCTCATTGCTCCGTTTTTTGAAAATGGGGACCACATTGGCCCTTTTCCTGTCCCCCAGCATCTCGCCAGAGCACCACAAGTGCTCCTAAAGCTGTGCTGGGGTCCCGCAATGACCTCTGCTAATTCCGTCAACACTCTGGGGTGGAGATTGTCAGGACCTGCTGACTTGAACAAGTCTGTACCCACCAGAAGTTCTCTGACTAGGTCCTCACTGACCCTGGGCCTGGCAGTGCTTCCCCTGGGTTTGTTGGGGATCCCAATGTGGAGAGTGCTCCAGTCCCTGCTCAAAAAGATGGAGGCAAAGAAATTGTTAAAGAGGTTAGCTTTGTTGTCTGGTGTGACCATCAGATTTCCAAGCATATCCTGCAGAGGCCCTATGTTACCTTCTTTCTGCCCCCTATGTATTTAAAAAAGGACTTCTTGTTGTCCTTGATCTGGGTCGCTCGTCCCAGTTCCATCTCTGCCTTAGCCTTCCTAATCGCCCCCCTACAATCTCAGGCAGTGGAGGTATAATCCTCCTTTAGTGATGGCTCCTCCTTTCCATTGGGTGTATGCCTCCTTTTTAGCTTTGAGACATTTGTGGATGCTTTTGGTGAGCCATGGGGGCTTTTGAGCACTCCTGCCCCCTTTGATCCATGTGGGGATTGTCACTCTTTGGGCTTGGAGGATCGTCTCCTTAAGAAACGACCACTTTTCTTGGACTCCCAACTCCCTTCCCCTCCAGGACCTCAGTCTTCTTACCTCATTGAAATTTGCCCTTCTGAAATCTAGGGCTGTTGCCTTGCTGCAGGCCTTTGACACACTGCGCTGGATGGTGAATTCCAGTTGGCAATGATCGCTATCACTCAGGTGGTCTAGAACCCGCAGTCCGCTTACCAGGTCGCTGCTCATGGCCAGGATCAGGTCCAACAAGGCATTTCCCCTTGTGGGACCATGCACCTCCTGTGTTACATGAAGGTCCTGTAACTTGACTAGGAACCTACGTGAGTGGTCAGACCTGACTTGGCCACCAGATTGCCCCTGAGCCTGTGCTTTTCCAGGCTGAAGAGTCCCATGGCTCTCAGCCTCTTGTCATAAGGTCTGTTTTCCTGACCTCTGATCATGTTTTCCTGACCTCTGATTAGTAGGAAACATTTAGCCTAAAAAATGGGAAGGTCAAAATTCTCTTGAGTTTTATATGGGCTGTGCCATGGGGAGAGTATGAGAGAGAGTCCCTGTCCCTAGATAATTAGTCCCAGATAAGAAGGCCAGATCTTTAGATTCAGTCTAGGCCAGCCTCCCAACTGTGTAAACAAGTTGGTGACTCTGGTGCACATTCTACTTATCTCAGGAAGACAAATAATCAAGTTTCTGTGCTTTGGAAATGTGATGGAGGTGTGGCCTTTTATTTAGTGTCAAGGAGGGAGTTTGAAAGGAAAGAAAAGAACAGATTGGACAAGAAAGCTGGGGCTGGCATGAGAATCCTGAAGAATGGAGACTGGAACAAGGATCCAGGGACTGAGATGAGAGAAAGGAAAGGAATAGGCGGAGAACAGGTTGGAGATGTTAGGGCAGAAGTCCCTGAGGTAAGGGGGTGACCTGGAGGAAGCACAAGCAGGAAGGGAGCACCAAGGGATGCATTCTCATTTTTCCTTAAAGTAGAGCATTTAGCTAGTTACCTTGGTGGTTGTACACGAAACCACAGAGCCTGGGAAACGAGCAGGAAGAATTGGAATTCCTTGTACATTCATGGAACCATGACATGATTGGAATAACAGACGTGGGATAACTGACATGACTGGAGAACTGTCATGGATGAGTATAAATTGTTCAGGAAGGATGGGCAAGGATGAAGACAAGTTGCACTTTATGCGAAAGAGCTCTATGATTGCTCAGAGCTCCTGGATGAAACTGGAGATAGGCTGTTGACAGTCTCTGGGTTAGTGTCAGAGGAGAGGGCAACAAGGGTGATGTGGGTGTTTGCTATAGACCACCAGACCAGGAGGATGTGGTGGATGAGGCTTTCTTCAAATGGCTAGCACAAATTACCCAATCACAGACCCTGGTTCTCATGAAGAGCAATACTGGCAATCCAGGAAGTTTTTGGAGAGTGTTAGGGACAACTTCGGATGCAAAGGCTGGAGCAGCCAAATAGATTTCATAGATATTAGGCCTGGAAGGGACCTCGGAAGATAGAGTCCAGGCCCCTGCCCGAGGGGCAGGAAGTCAGCTGGGGTCATAGGATCCCAGCAAGATAAGCATCCAAATTTCTCTTGAAGGCATTCAATGTGGGTGCTTGAACCACCTCTGGTGGCAAGCTATTTCAGACCTGGGGGACTCGGACATAAAGAAATTCTTCTTATGTCCAGCCTGAAACTGTCTTGCAGGAGTTTATAACTGTTTGACCTTATCATCCCTTGGGGCGCTGTGGTGGATAATCCTTCCCCCAGATCCTGGTGAACACCCCTGATAAGCTTACAGGTGGCCATCAAGTCACCCCTGAGCCTGCGCTTTTCCAGGCTAAAGTGTCCCATAGCTCTCAGCCTCTCATCATAAGGTCTGTTATCCTGACCTCTGATCATGCACGTGGCTCTCCTCTGCACTCTCTCAAGCTTCTCCGCACCCTTTTTGAATTGCGGAGCCTGAAACTGGATGTAGTACTCCAGCTGCAGTCTCACCAAGGCTGAGTATGACAAGAGAATGACGTCCCGGGATTTACTTGAGAAGCATCTATGGATGCAAGCCAGCGTTTTGCTTACTTTAGCTGCAGCATCACATTGAAGGCTCATGTTCATCTTGTGGTCAATGATGAACCCCAAGTCCCTTTTATCCATAGTGCTAGCCAGCATAGCACTGCCGAGCCTATAAGGATGCTGCAGGTTTTTCCTCCCAAGGTGGAGAACCTTGTATTTTTTGGGGTTAAACACCATCAGGTTCTCATATGCTCATTTGCTGAGCCTGTCTAGGTCAGCCTGGATCACCCACCTGTCCTCAGGTATGGATGCTTTACCCCAGAGTTTGGTATTGCCTGCCAACTTGGCCAGCCCACTTCTGACTCCAGTGTTGACATCATTAATGTAGATGTTGAAGAATATAGGTCCAAGGACAGAGCCTTGAGGACCCCATTGGTCACAGGGCACCATGACGATTGACTTCTGTCAGCCACCACCCTCTGGGTCCGACCACGGAGCCAATTCCCCAGCCAGCAGATCGTGGTGGACCTGAGACCGTAGTTGGCCAGTTTTGCCAAGAAGTGATCGTGGGATACCAGATCGAAGGCTTTTTTGAAGTCAAGATATATGACATCACTTTCCTCTTCCTTGTTCAGGTGATAGGTCACCTGGTCGTAAAAGGAAATGAGATTGGTCAAACAAGAGCTACCCACAACACACCCATCCTGGGTATCCCTCAGGATATTGCCGTCAGCTAGTCTGTTAAGGATGGCCTCTTTGTTAATCTTTTCCAAGACCTTCCTGGGGATAGAGGTCAGTCTGATGGGCCTCTAGTTTGCCCGATCCACTCTCCTCCCTTTCTTGAAGATGGGTACAACATTGGCCTCCTTCCAGTCTTCAGGCACTGCACCAGAGCGCCAGTAGTTCTTGAAGATCTGTGCCAGGGGCTGGGCTATGATGCTAGCCAGCTCCTTGAATACCCTGGGGTGTAGATTGTCAGGGCCGGCTGACTTGAAGGTGTCCAGCCTCTCAAAGTGTTCCTTCACGAGGTCAGCATTAATGGAAGGCAGGGAATCTCCCTCACCTAGGCCCCCCTGTCCCATAATGGGCATGGGTGTCTCATGGGACTAATGAAAGACCGACGCAAAGTACCCATTTAATAGGTTGGCTTTTTCCTGGGTGTCAGTTGTCCCATCTGGTTTAGCAGGGGTCTAATATTTCCCTTGCTTTTCCACCCGCTCCCCACATATCTGAAAAAGGACTTTTTATTGTCCTTGATACTTGGAGCTAGTTGGAGTTTAGTTGCAGCCTTGGCTTTCCTGGTTCGCTCCCTGCAGGACCAGACCATTGTGGAATATTCCTCCTTGGAGGTGGATACCATCCTCCATCCTTTGTAGGCCTTTCTTTTTAGCTGCAGGAGGTCCACTAGTTCCCTAGAGAGCCACGGAGGCTGCTGTGTCCTTTTGCTGCCTTTCCTCCGAGACAATAGCCTGAGCTTGTGCATCGAGGATTGCTCCCTTGAGGAGCAACCACTCTTCCTGAATTCCCCTCCCCTTGGGGTCATCATCCCTTAGGGGCTCACTGCCAAGCCTCCTGAGCTTGTCAGAGTCAGCTTTCCTAAAGTCAAGGACTTCTTTATTGCTGACTAACTTGCCAGCTTTACAGCAGATGGTGAAGGTGATCAGCTCGTGGTCGCTGTCGCCCAGCTTCCCATCGATCATTAGGTCGCTGATTAGGTCTTCCCTGGTTGCCTGTACCAGGTTGAGCAGCACTTTACCTCTTGTTAGTCTGTAGACCTCTTGAGTAAGATAGAGGTTATCCACACACTAGAGGAAGTTTGCGACCACTCAGATTTAGCCGAGCACTCTTCCCAAGAGATGTCTCGGTAGCTGAAGTCTCCTGTGACAACCATGGTCCTGGAGCATGCGGCCTCAGCCATTCCTAGGTGAACTCCTGGTCAAGGTCTTGACTTTGGGTGGGAGGTCTGTAGTAGACTCCCACCGTTGTGTCCCCTGTGCCATGTTTCCCACAGATTTTAACCCACAGGGTCTCCAGTTGTCCACCCAGGTCACCAGTATCAGTTTGCAGGGACATGTAGCTCTCCTTGACAGAGGACACCCCCGTCACTTTTGTCTACTCGCTCTCTCCTGTACAGGGTATAGCTGTGTATACCTGTGGTCCAGTCATGGGTAGAGTCCCACCAGGTCTCTGTTATTTGTGAACTTGTCCTCCTGCTTATTCCCTAAGCTCCTGGCATTTGTGTACAGGCAGGCAAGTGTCCCCTTGGGGGGCCCTTGCCTTGCCTACAGATTGTTCCAGGGCTGGGGCAGGAGTGGGCTCCCTTAAGTGCCTAGGCCTGCTAGGTTTGCAAGGGTTGCTTAGCAGGCCAGCAGTGGGTCCCCCCCATCCCTAGCAGGCTTAGTTTAAAGCCCAGTGGAGTAGGTCAGCCAGTCTAGCTGAGAAGAGCCTCCTCCCCAGTGGAGAGAAGTTGAGGCCGTCCCTTCCCAGGAGCTCACTGCCTCTCTCGCCAAAGAGTGGACTGTGGTCATGGAAGCCAAAACCTTCCCAATGACACCAGCATCACAGTCTTTGGTTAACTACCTGGATCCTCCTCTCACTCCTCTCCACTGTCCTGGGGACAGTGCTTTTGACCTGCTGCTCACAGAAAGGAAAGAATTGGTGGGGAATGTAGTAGTGGATGGCAACTTGGGCAGCAGCGACCCTGAGATGATGGAGTTGAGAAATTTAGGTTGGATATTAGGAAAACCTTTCTCACTAGGAGTGTAGTAAAACATTGCAACCTGTTATCCAGCGAGGTTGTGGAATCTCATCCTTGGTGGTTTTTAAGACCTGGGTAGACAGAGTCTTAGCTGGGATGATATAGTTTATGAGGCTGGTCCTGCTTTGTCCAGGGCTGAATCAATTCAGTCTTTGGAGGCTAGTCTAAGCTAACAGTAAGTTTAGCAGGGCAGGAGTTTAGTTGGAACATGTAGGTTGTAGACTGTGGCTCTGCCCTGGCTCCAGACCATACTGTCACTGCTGTAAGGAGCTAGGGCAGAGCCATGACCCACTGCCTGCATGCTCCCACTTGGAACGTGCAGGCTGCAAATCATGTTTCTGCCCTGGCTCCGGGCCACACTGTCACTGCTGCAAGTCCTAGTCCAGCCCTGGAGCAGCTCCTTGCCCTGCTGTGCACCCTGCCAGTGCTGCTGGGGCCGGTCTCCAGGGAAACCCCAGCCCCACCCTGTCACAGTGGGACTTCTGCTGGGGTCTCCATGGAAACTGGCCCCAGCCATGCAGGCAGGGGCTGCTGGGAAATGGAGTCCACTGCCAGCCAGATCCAGCCAGTGGGCCAGACTTTGCCCCTGGTTTGTTCTCTCCAAAGCTCTGAAAGGCCAGTGGAAGGGGAGGAGTGGAGAACAACAATTGAGCAAAAACATTTCACTTGGGATACTTCATACTGTCTTTCCTCTTAGCAAACCTTGTTTGTGAGGAGAGGGATGCTACAACAAAACCATTTATTTTTATTTTTGTCACACTGCAGAACAAAACAAAATAACTTGCCCTGTTGGCTGTCTAGGGATAGATTCCTGATACAAAACACACAGAAACTGAACTCCCACATGCAAAGATAGAAAACTTCTCTTGTACATTTTCTTTGCAACAAAATCTTTCTCTTTCTCACACCATACCATTCTGGAAAAAAAGAGGACAGCGCAGGCCAGTTCATAAAGGCACTATGATGAATGCTCCCAGAAATGCACCTGAAGCATGCAATTATGCAAGTATTCAGTGTTGCAACAGGTAGCAAAGTTTGTACACAGAAGGGTACCTGGTTCACATGAACTGGGTGGGAGCCTACTGCTCTTTTCTCTCTTCCCTCCCGAGCAGTTCATGCTACTCATTACATGGCTGCATGGTAAGTGAATGAAGCGTCCCAAGCTGTTGTGTGGGCTTGGCAGCACCATATTGAAGATGCTCCATTTCCTCTCCTTACACCTTTGATCACAGGCTTAGACTTTGGAATCTGCAGTCTGGGGTGAAAGGACTATGGGAAAACAAGGGGGAAAATCCCTTAGTATGTATGTACTTCATATGTATGAACGCCCCCCTTTCATAGTGTTGGGGAAGGGATTTCTCCAGGTGATTACTAGCTAAGTTATGTCGGTGTGCAACCATCACTCAGCACAGAAAGGGCAACTGTAGAAACCGTTGTCTTTATATTAGATGGACACATGAGGGGCCACTGATCCCCATAGTGGATACAGTTCACTGAGAGAGCTTGAGACAGCAAAGCATGGTTGATGCTATTGGGAAGCAGCAAATGATGTTACATCTCCGTTTAACTTGCCTACCTTACTCTGACTCGCTATTTGCTTACCTCTTACAATTGGGAATATACAGAGCCCCTCAAAATGACAGGTTAATTGCTAGCAATCATTATTCTGTGATTTGTCTTTGTGCATGTTACTAATAGGCCACCTTCCTCTTTGCTTCAGAATTCTGTTCTGTATCCTTAGTCCTCTTTCTGAAAAGGAACTAAGGTAGTAAAGGGGTTTGTTTGCACCCTGATACAGGGTATTTTAGTTGATAATGCCTTGATGCAGGAATTCTCACCCTCCCAGGAGATTCAACTTTTCAACAGTATTCTGCAATCTGACACCAAACATACCGTATTAAATAATTATGCACAGTTACCTGTTTAAGAATAATTATTGGTAAATAACCTCTGTATATTCAGAATAAGTGTTGAATAGTGTTCAGCAAAATACTAAGGGCTGTGTACAGAACAATGAGGATAAAACAAGGCATTGAATAGCAGCTTCTTCAGTAAGTAATTACTATTCTGTCTTCTAAAGGAATAAGGGATTTGGTATAACAGTATTATGATACTTACTATATTACTGTATCATAATGTAATGCCCTGCAAGCATCCTGAATTAATTTTGCACTGACCTCTTTAATTAGGGCACTTCAAAATTTCCTAACTTTTGAAAGGCCACGATAGTTGTTTAATATTGTCCCATTAAATGTGTATTGTTGCCTATAGACAAGAATATTTGCTTATTCACTTAGCTCAACAGTACTGAAATTCTCTGTCCATCAGCACAGGTTCAAATTTAATACCTGGTGTATTAATCACTAAACTGAATGGACACTATACCATATGAACATAATAAATCAAATTATTTTCTTGTTTTAAATTAAAAACTATATGTATGTTAGAGTAATATTTAAGATGATAAGATTTTCCTACATATGAAATGGGAGGGAGGTCTGCTATGTAGACTAAAAGTTTCAAAATCTGTATTCAGTTGTTCAGACCTATATCCTCATTCTTGTTGGAATATCAGAGCTGGCACATAAGGTTTTTATTCAGTTATTTATGTTTTCTAGGAGTGTTTTGAATCTGGAAGATCATAATTTATTTCAGTCCTGTAATTTGTCTGTGACTCTCTAGGAAGAATAAGCAAGACCCTCTTTAATCAGTTTTGTAATCTCTCTGCAGACAGAGAGTGCCTGGGCTGAAGAATATTTAGAAAAGAAGAGAGGTTCTCACAAGCGTTCAGCATCATGGGGCAGCACAGACCAACTCAAGGAGGTCAGGAAAGCTATTGTTTGAAATATGTTGGGTCAAGCCTGTTTTCTGTATACATCATTGCCATTAGCTTTGAATAAGCACGGATGTTGAAGTGTCCTGATGTGCTGTGTAAAGTTTGGTGAGAGAGAAAATAGAAATACAGAATTACTAATCTTGTATTTTAAAATATACCTTGGGCCAGCTGTTATTTTTAATTTATAAGATCATGCTACAAACCACTAGTTATTAATGCCTGCAAGGGAAAGCAGCAAGAAAGTGCTAGAAGTTCCTGCAGATCTTGATTTTTAAAATGAGAACTAATATTTTAGTGTTGTGGTTCTATAGTTGTAGGTAACTGATTCAGCTTTACGCTAGCACACATTAGAAGATTCCCAATGTTACAGATGTATTCAAAGGAATTACCTTTCTTTTTTTTTTTTTAAATCGTCCATAAAGTGAACTTGATGCAGTTGTTTGTGCACCTTATGATGCAAAATATGCTAACTGAAGTCTAATACACTTTGCTTTGCCAGATTGCAAAATTGCGTCAACAACTGCAGAGAAGTAAGCACAGCAGCAGGCATCATAGGGATAAAGAAAGACAGTCTCCATTCCATGGTAACCATGCAGCCATTAATCAGTGCCAGGTAAGGCTATTCCTTTTTTGCTATTATGCAGCTTAATAATATTTTAAATCTGTGTGTTTTAGATCATGATTTTTAAAGAAACTTTGGATTGCTGTTGAATGAATTTATAAATGTTGAATGCACAGATCATTTTTCTTGTGAAAATGATGAACTGGGTGCTGAGTGCTTGCCCACCTGGAAAAAAGGAAGGGTTTTGAAATTAACACTGGCCTGAAAGGCATTCTGTTCACTTTGTGGTGAAAGAATGATGGTTTGTAAGGTAAGCAAGAAGAATAGTGAATTCACAGATGCAAATTACAGAGAAACCACATTTTTGTCTAAAATAATAGAGTAGGGTAAGGCAATACATTTACTTAATTGTTTTATTTTGTATCCCTAAACTTATCCTCTATTTTATGATTATGGAACAGTCTAGATCTTCCTCCTGGGCTCTTCTTTTTGTATGTCTCATTATCGTACTCTTGAGTTCCTATAGCAGGGGCAGGCAAAATGCAGCCTGTGGGCTGAATCCAACCCGCCAGGCACTTTGATCCGGCCCACGGCGTCCACCAGTGAATTGTACCCCGCCCAGCCTTTCTGCCTATGAGGGTGGGTGCGAGGTGCCCATGTATACATACGCCCCCCCAACATATACTATTGTGCCTCACTCCCACCCTCGGACAGAAGGGCCCAGCCAGGTCAGCACACAGCTTCCAGGTGGGGCTGCTGCTGTTGCAACTGCCAGGGACCTGCTTGGCTTCCTCAGCGATCTGCTCAGTCTGAGCAACAGATACAAAAGCAGTGGGGATGAGGGCAGAGCTGCAGCTGGGCAGGAGCACAGAGTGTGTGGTTGGGGCTGGCTGCAGCGTGGAGCCCATGCCCAGGTTGGTGGCTGCAGCACAGAGCTCAGGTGGGCAGGATATGGGTGTGGGGATCCACCCATACTTCTTCCCCCCCCCATGGTGTGCAGCCCCAGGAGGTGGTGGTAGCAGCAGCAGGTGATGGCGCTTATGCCCAGTTCAGGTGCCTGTGCCCAGCACGCAGCTCCAGCTAGTACGGCACATTGTAGCAAGGGGTGCAGCCCAGTCAGGCCATTTATCGCCAGTGCTCCCAACCATGCATGCACAGCTCCTGCACTTGTGCAGTACTGGGGGGGAAGCCCCATGGGCTGGAGCCAGCTGCCTTTCCTGCTCCCAGACCTGTGTGGTAGGAAGCAGAGAAGGCAGCCAGCTCCAGTATGTGGGGCTTCCTTCCCGTGGTGCATGAGTGCAGGAGCTGTGCATGCGTGGTAGGGAGGGCTGGCAAAAGAGACGGTCCAGTGGGGCTGAGCCCCTTGCTGCAATGTGTCATGCTGGCCAGAACCAGGTACCAGTGCCCTGATTGCCCCCGCCTGGTGTTGCATTGTGGGGACAGTGTGGAGGGTCCACCCTCACCACCTTCCCTCACCCCATAAATATCATACACCCCTACCCTGCCACCACATACCCCAACATACTGTATGCCCCCTAACACACAGCCACACCCCCTCAAACTCCCACCCTACGCACATGCACACTACATGATTAAGAATTTATTATTGAGTTCTTATGCAATCCTCCCTATATACAATATGCAAACACAAATCATGATGAAAGTATTTTTTGTAATAACGTCAAAATATATTACAGTAGGTGTTTTGACTTTTAGTGTATGATTTTTTTTTCTGGTTCTAAGATGGCAGCCCCCTCTCCCAAAAGGAGTATTTCCAGGGGACAAAGAGAGGGACTTCAGGTGACAAAGGTCAGGGTTAGGGGTGGGACTTCGTTCCCAAGCTGCCGACCAGGGGACAAGACTATCCAGGCAGACCTCGACAGCTCACCAAACCTCATTAAGCAGCCCTCTAGCCAAACTAATTACCTGCCCCTGTCCTATATTGAATTATCAAGAAAGCTTCACATATAATTTCTTCTTTGCTTCAGCTAAATAGATTTTTGTCATGACTATAAGGGCCCCTATTACTAAGTATCTCCCTGTATTTTCAATAATTTGCAATTTTATATTGTAATGATAAAATAGTAATATGTTTTGTTGAAAGGTCAAGCTACCAGTAGTGAATCTCCTATAAGATTTCATTCACACTGATTACTTTTGAATGTACATTTGCTGTCACTTGGTCAACCTACAACCTCTACAACTTACAAATGCCAGGTAAAAGTATAATAGGATCTGACGCACAATAAACACAATCACATGTATAGCATAGCCATCATACACATTCAAATTAAAGCAGGATAGAAATGGACTATAAAGTTATTAAACATTTTCCAGCTCTAATTTTATAGCAGATTGGACCTTTTTAAGGCATAATAGTTAATTTGCATGTGTAGCCAGTCTATATTAATTCTGCAATTAACTGGGCAATTGCATAATACATGTAACATGTAGAGGGGGCCTAAGTTGTAGCTAGTAATCTCTTTACAGTTTTAAGTGTTAGGTATTGTGCCTGAGAACATGAATTATACACACAAAAGTTTAAGACCACTTTAATTTATTCCTAATAGTTTCCTTTCTTTGGCAAACTAGAGTCTGGACCCAGTACATCAGTCAATAGGAGTAAGTCTCTAGCCCTTTCTATTGGAAGTCTACTGGTCTTGTTCTTTCCCCAGACTTCTTGTATGTGTGTTGTTTTTCAAAAAAAGAATAATATCCACTAAAATGATCAAAGGTGTCTAGGTCCCTTTATCTTCCCTAATAACATCTTAAGATGTTACTTGTTTCTCATTGCATTATTTTATCTTCATGGGTAGTTTATTTTCTGTAGCTATTAGGCCCTTGATATTTCTATGCTACAAGGAAAGCAAGAAGTAGCTTCTTCTGTTGAAGTTGGATCTCTTCATTACTCTTTAACATCTACTGCAAAGCTTTCTTTACCAATGTGTGTATTTATGTATTTTTTATATTCCTATTACAATAAATAGATGGAGGCAAGCCACAGGAAAGGCTTAGAAGAATTCCATCTATGGTACTACTTAATGCAAGAATACTGGTAGCTACTTTATGAGGTTTAGTGTACACTGTTTGCTGAAGCTGTCAAAAATGTTGACTTACTAACAATTGCCGGAAGGATTTCAGGGTTTAGCAGTTGCTTAGGTGATGTCAGTAAAACACCTGTCGTTGTTGTCCTTCCAGAAGACTGACAATGCAGGAATTTCCTATGAAAGGCTTTAAACTGTTTCAAGGAAGGTGGTAAATGTCTGTAAACCTGAATATGCTACTGCCTTTCTATTCATACTTCCCTAACAAATAATCTGTTGCATCACAGTATGAGAACAGATCTTTGGAGTTGAAAGTATTAGGGGACTGCAACAGATCTCTTGATCCTTTTCATTACTTTAAAGTCAAAGTTCCCCTTTTGCCCGTGACAGATGGGAGACTTATACATTTTCAAGAGTAGTACAATGGCTCTCAACAGTTTGGCATTTTCCATTGTTTTGTGGTTATTAATATGCTTAAAATGACAGTATTTGACAATTTCTTACCAACTCATTCTGGTAAATTTTGGGGGGCAGGGAAGAAAAAGTATTACACAAGAGCATTGATTGCCTGGAGCACAGACACTTGTCAGGGGAAGAAACTTTGGGGAAAGGGCACACATCTCCCAAATAACATGTAAATAATTGACTGGAGACATGAGTGAAGAAATGTTCGTGTTTAAACTAGAAGAAGGCTCTTGTCATCTATTCTGACTACTTCACTCTTCTGGGATTTTTCCCTTAAACATTCTGGGAAGAATAACCTCTTTTTTTTGAATGAGAGGATAAATTCTTTAATTTGCCTGGTTTTATACTGGGAGTCATTCAGATTCAGGGAGCTTTCTATAACTATGCAGGCTCATTGTCCATAAAGAAGATTAGCTCTCCGTAGTTGATGCGTGGAAAAGACCTTTCCAGCTTTCCTCCTAAAGAGTCTGCTGTTTCAAGCAGTCATCCCCACACTGATGTTATTTCAACACCTGAAAGCATTTTTCTTTATGGTAGGCAGAGTTTTAGGGAAAAGCATCTTGAAATCTACTTTAGTAGTGGGAAGTTGGCACCCAAGGCACAGGCTTACTAGCCATACTACATAATACTTATGTGCATGGTTTGACTTCTGCCTTACTAAAGCTAGGAACATTAAAGGCCATGGGGATGAACTGACTAACCAGTATGGAAAATGTTTTCAGTCAAACTATTAAAGTTTGCCGAAATTTATAAACAACTGAAAATAAGGTCTTGTAATGGAAAATGTCTGGCTGCTTTAAAAGATGGTGGTATGACTTGTTATGATTAGAATTGCATACATTTCACCAGAATTAACATAACGTGACTTTCTTGGCACTTAGGGTGGGGGGGGGGACGCAGATCGCGTGCATTTTGGAAATGATCTCTAAAAAACAAACAAACAAGTCTCTTAATTAACCTCAGTAACTACCTGAGTATGAATTTTAAGATAGTATGTATATCAATTCTTTTCTTGTCTCTGCCTATATGTCTGTTCTCATTTGAGTTCATGGTGTCTTAATTGTGTTTTTCTTGCCATTTCCTTTGTCTTCTGTTGTTCAAATTAAAACTTGCTTCACAGAAAACTCTAGGCTGGGGCCTACCCTTCATCTCTTAATCAGGTGCCCTCCCATTCGGCCAGAAATGTTTGTTGTAAAATGAACTGCTTTTATGAAAACTTTCTAGCAGGTCTCTAAAATTTCCATGAATTGTCCTGAATTTGTACAGAATAAGTTTTTTATGAGATGCCAAATATCGCTCTATATTTTCAGTAATTTGCAATTTTATATTGCGATGATGAAATAGTAATATGTTTTGTTGAAAAGTCAAGCTACCAGAAGTGAATCTCCTATAAGATTTAATTCACACTGATTACTTTTGAATGTACATTTGCTTTCGCTTGCTCAACCTACATTGCCTTTTGTTAGGGAAAACCAAAACTGCATATATTGTTATTAGGAGTGTTCTTCCACTATTACTTCATGAATGAATTGAAAAGGCTAGATAATCAGACATTAACCTTCCAAAAATGTGAATTTTTGAGGTCTGAAAAGAGACTTTAAATGGGCATTTTATGTTTTCGTAGCGTAGATGCAGTGTAGTTGGAAGTGGAATTTTTATATAACTCAGTCTGAATGTTTTCGGAACATATTTGACACACATTTTTGTGATTTAAAATGGATTTTGGTTTCCTTCATAGATTTCATAGACTTTTAGGTTGGAAGGGACCCCGGAGGATCATCAAGTCCAGCCTCCTGCCTCAGGGGCAGGAAGTCAGCAGGGATCATAAGATCCCAGCATCCAAATGTGCCTTGAAGGTGTTCAAAGTAGGTACTTGAACCACCTTCAGCAGCAGTCTATTCCAAACTCTGGGGGCTCAGACCATGAAGAAGTTCTTTCTATACCCAGCCTGAACTGAATTTTGTTTATTTGGAGATGATGAGAGAGATCCTGCACACTTTTCATAATGGATCTGAATGGATCTCTGTTTTAGGGGACAAGAAAGTAAAAAAAGAAGCCGATGCAGCAAACCCTTATTCCCTGAACACCAAGCTTTGTTTTGGGGGTCTCTCTTTGTTCTTGCATGCAGGGAAAGTTTTTAGCTGAGGAGGATGCTTATATCCATAGTTATGTAGCTATCATGCAGAAAAAGCCTAAATGAATAGGTGAGCACAGTAGTCAGAGACTATTCCAATTAGAACCAAACATGGTTCCTATCAGTTTTGTATAATACAGGCTTTTAATGCTGCATAAACACTTAAGAAACAAAGTAGCTAAGTCCAAAATAGGTCTCCTCTAATAAAAGAGGTAGAGTTCCTGTGAGGTTAATCTTGAATGTTTGTATTTAGCCTTCCCATTTTGCAAAACAACATGGAACCTAGAGGTAGATTGGATATAGGAGTCAAGTAATGACTTCTGAAGCTAGAGTGCCTCCAAAAAAAAAGTTTCTTTAGTTTTTTTGCCTATTACAAATAAACCATGAAATCATTTTGGAATGTCTGGGTTTTCATATAAAAAGATGTTTGCCTTAATGCAGCTATTTTAAGTTGATGATAATTATTATTAACAAATGACCTCTGGCAGGTTAAACATTTTTTTTGTTTTTGTTTTTCCCAGCAGAAATTTTTATCCTTTTAACTGTAGTATCAGCTATCGTTTTAAGCATTTTACAAGATGGTGCTATAAATCTACAATGTTTTCTCACTTCCTCTATGGTTTTCCAGGCTCCCATCCCAAAGAGTGCGCTTGTCCCTGTGATACCCATCACCAAATCAGCAGGCTCCCGATTCCGAAACAGCATAGAGGGCCTAAACCAGGAGATTGAGATAATAATTAAGGAGACCGACAAAGAAGAACAGCTTATTGTAAGTATCAGTTGTCCCCAATATTCTTCAAAATATAAGGTTGGTTGGTTGATGATTTTTTTGGGGGGAGGGGTTGTTTTGGGTTTGGGTTTTTTTTAAAGAAATTTTGGTTCTGCTTCAGTCTTCCACAACTGAAGGAGTACAAAAGATTTTTAGGGCTGCACCAATAAAGATTTTCTTGGCCAATACCGATAGCCAATTATTAAACAGCCATAGTGTTCAATACCAATAACCAATTTACAGGAGTGCAGCTGGGCAGCATGGAGAGCAGCTCCATGCAGGTAAGTCTGTGGAGGGGAAGGGGTTTTGGGGGCATAGATCAAGGTCCCCACAGTGAGGGAGGGAGTTGGGGCAGGGAGCACTGCCCAGCCAGGGTAGTGAATGGGACCTCTGAGGCCAGGGTGGGGAGTGGGATGAAGCCACAGGCAGCTCATCCAGAGGATCAAGCGCCACTGCCACCATTTTTAAGTGTGGGGACACTTTTAACTGGAGGAGAGAGCATGGTGAGGGTGCATGCAGGCTGTCCACTGCAGCTTTGAGGCTCTCTGCTCTTCTGTCTTTGTCCCAGGAGCCCCACACCAGCTGTACACCCTTTGGCCACCTGGCAGTGTGGGGCACAACTTGCCATCCCTACTGTTGCCAGGCAGGCAGGAGGCACGTGGATGTCATGGGGTTCCTGGGGGGAAAGGCAGCAAAGTGGAGAGCCCTGAGCCCACAGCCAGCAGCCCACATCCACTCTGTGCACAAATCTGAGAAGGCACATGCTCCCCCTGATGCCTTAGGGGTGTGCTAGGCAGTGGGGAGCCCTTCCCCCATGCCCCCTGGACAAGCCACCCGCAGCTCCATCTCACTCCCCACCCCGGCCCTGGGTCCCATTTACCATTCTGGGGCATGGAGGAGAGAAGAGGTGTAGTTGTGAGGGGTACAAATCAAGGCCCAAGGGAGGGAGGAGTGCCCCCTGCCCCACTCCCCTCCCCTCCCTCCCTCAGGCCTCAATCTGTCCCCCAGCAGTACCCCTTTCCCTCCACAGACTTAACTGCAGAGCGCTGCTCTCCACACTGCCCAGCTGAGTTCCTTGCCACATGCATGCATGCAGCTGCGAACATGCACACAGCATCCATGGGTTCTGGCCAGAAGACATATTATAGAATCATAGAACCAGAAGAGACCTGTAAGATTATCAAGTTCAGTCTGCTGCCATGGGCAGGAAATTATTGGGCTCAGATGAGCTCAACAAGGATGAATACCTCCAAGGATGGTGACTGCACCACCTCAGCTGGCAGTGTGTTCCGGATTCTGGTGACCCTTTCAGCGAAGAATTTTTTTCTTACATCCAGCCTGAATTTACCTTCTGTTAGATTATGTCTATTGGTCCTTGTCCTCCCTTGAGGTGCCTTCCTGAAGAGTTGCTCCCCCAGAGTCTGATGCTCACCCCTGACGTACTTGTAGGCAGCTATCAAGTCACCTCTCGTCCTTCTCTTACTCACACTGAACAGGCCCAGTCTCCAGGGTCTTTCCTCATAGGGCCTATCCTCCATGCCTCTAATCATGTGGGTGGCCCTTCTTTGTACCGTCTCAAGCCTATCCACATGCTTCTTGAAGTGTGCCTAGAACTGGACACAGTACTCCAGCTGTGGTCTTACCAGTGCCAAATAGGGAGGAGCACCTTCCTGGATCTATTGGCAACACATTTATAGTTTCATAGTTGGTAGGGTCAGAAGGGACTTGAGCAGATCATCAAGTCCGACCCCCTGCCACGGCAGAAAAGAGTACTGGGGTCAAACGACCCCAGTGAGTTGTTCGTCCAGCCTCCTCTTAAAGACCCCCCAGGGTAGGAGCCAGCACCACTTCTCTTGGAATAACGCTAGCCTATGCACACCAGAGTTTTATTATATTTATCAGTGAACATTATTGGCTACACTGGCCAAAAAAAGCCAATAACAAATTAAAAATTATGTTAATTTTCCTTTTATTGGTGCTGATACAATTTGCAACCAGTATAAATCGGTGCACCTCTAAAGATTTTCCTGAAGCATGAAGGGGGAAGGTAAAAGATTTAAAAGGATGTTTGCAACTTCTGCAGTTGTAGAAGACTGTTAATTATTGATAAACTTGACAATTAGTACAGTAAATCAATAAAGAAGAAACATTTCCTACCTTTTATGTTGGAGAATTGCTTTAAATGTACCTCTCTGGTCTCCCCACACCTCTTCCTTCAAAACTCTAGAAATTTCTTACATGAATTTGTTTTCAGCAAGTTTGATTTAACAGCAACAAGAAAGGACCTGTTCATATTTAGTAGGTTATGATTTTAGGAATTGTCTACTCTCCTGAAGTATTTTGGTGGAGTCTGACATGTATCTAATTTTCTTCAGGTTTATACTCTGCTGGACAAAATTTAAGAAACTGCTTAAGATATGAAGTAGAGGCCTGATGAATATGTTCTGTTTATAACAGCCACAAGATATTCCAGATGGACATCGTGCTCCACCTCCAGTGGTCCAGCGCAGCAGTAGTACTCGCAGCATTGATACCCAAACACCTGGTGGTGCAGATCGGAGCAGTAACAACAGCAGCCGTTCACAGTCTGTGTCCCCCACCTCATTCCTCACCATCTCGAATGAAGGTAGTGAAGAGAGCCCATGTTCTGCAGATGACCTTCTTGCTGACTCCAGAGATAAAGGTGTGGCATAAAAGGGTTCTGCTTTTACAATATTTTAAATATGAAGCATATAGTATTCAGGACTTCCTTGCAGTGCATTGTGTTCAGGATGGATATTTTTCAGGATGGACTGTGTGTAGTATACATTACCTCCCTCAGTATAGTGACTGGAAGGAAAGAGGGAGATCTTTCTATTTTCCATGTCCCTAAGTATGTTCAGATGTGCTCTGTGTGTGTATGTACGTACAGATACCATTGTCTGCAGTAGGAAAAATTCTGATAGAGCTTGCAGCATTACTTAGTTTCTAGAGAATTCAAGAACAATGAATACTAAGCTTCCGTTTTTGAGATGGGCTCTACCTCTGCAGACTGAGGTGCATATCATCACTGTGGGCCGTATCTTTAACACCCCTGCTTTAGGTGGAGTTTCTGGAACATGACAGCTCTGTTTGATCAACAGCTCCTCTTAGAACCCGTTTTCTTTTCTTTTGGTTTTGTACTGAAGTACATTCTTTCCTCCTCCTGCTCCATCTCTGTTTTTATTAAGCAAAAGGTAGGGTATGGTGGCACCTTAGGATGAAGTAGGTTTTTGCCTACAAAAGCTCATGCCTCTCTGAACCAATTAGTTTCTAATGGCGCTTTACACATGGTCTGGGGGTGGGAAAGGCGGTGCTTTAATTAGTGGCTCCGAGAACCGCTCTAAAGTGCCACTGCATCTTATGTATCAATGTCTCCGCACTTAAAAAATGGCAGTGGGGGTGCTTGAACTAAAGCTCCTTTGAGCTTTAATTCAAGTACCACCACCACCATTTTTAAAGTGCGGGGGTGCTGATACACAAGATACAAAAAGCTGGAGCACTGTAATTGCCACGCTCCAGCAGACTTAGTTGAGTCTACTTCTATGCACTGAATTCCAGTGGATCAGACCAGCCTCTGCGTTTATGTATAGGTGCCTGAGATAACACTGCCCTATTTTTTGCCTGACTTCAGAGAAACAGGGCTAAGTGCTTCTCATCGTTAGTGAAGAAATCTGAGGCTCCTTCAGCCAGGTGAAACTCCATTTCCCTCTTACTTCTTCCTGGCCTCCTCTTTGACTGCCAAAACAGTTTCCTCCGTATCCTGTTTTTTAAGCTGTGTCACTCCTTTAATTTTCCCCATGGATGGGGAAGCTAAATACCATTTTTTGCCTAAGGGAGATTCATATCCCGTGGAGTGTGCTATTTGTACGTTGTTCACTTCCCTAGTTGGGGCAGATGGATGAGGCCAAGCTCCAGGTTTACCTTTGGGGTTAGCTGCTGGTCCTGGAGTGCAAAACTCAGGTGGGTATAGACCTTCCATAAGTATGAGTTTCTTCTCTTATCATTGGTGGCAGAGAAGTCTTCAAATGAGTGTAGACGCAGGAATGATTGAAGCAAGAGTTACCCATCTTGAGAGTTTAAAGTCTGTCATCTATCTCAGATTTTGCAGTCCTACATGGATCCCAACAAAAATTGGCAGCATCCAAGACCATGCACTTGTTCTGCAGTCAACCTTTTTCATACTTAAGAAGCACAAGGATAAGCATGTGAGATGCTATGCTCTACAGTTTCTTTTTCAGCTGTGTGTCATGCGTCTGACACTTCAACATCAAATTCCACAGTGGCATCAGTGCTGGCTGCTCCATAAGGAAATTGCGCCTCTTAGTACGTTCCTGCTTTGTTCTGTCCACCCATCTCAGTACCTCTGCAAGTGCCACTGTTTCATGATTGTGAATGACATAAAAATCCACCCAGAACTTGAATTTCTGCAAGGATGATATCAACTGTAGATCCTTCAGGCCTGCACTTTCTGATTCTAATCAGTTTGAGGGCCTTTTAACACCACCAGTTGAGGTCTTCTCAGCTGTCCATTTTTCTTTGACTAACTCAGGATGTAGTGGTTACAAGAGCAGAGAGAGCTTCCAAGTACATTTATATCTCTCTTCCAAGGCCATGAAACACCTGAGGAGAAGCACTGGACCTCTGAGCTGCCTCCTTATGTCCCCTGACTTCCAGCTTTGTGGTCTCATGTGCCTTTTTCCTGCCTTTTTCCCATGTGCCTATCTTACCCAAGGTTTCCCACTTGGTAGGGGTGATTCCAGGGACAGATCTTGACACTAAGATAAGGTATCCTGTAATTATCTGCATGTACCCAGTTAAGGTAGTTCTTATTGCTGAGACAAGATTTCTTTTTGGCAGATGCCTTCCCTGCCAGCACATGTGGAAAGATTAACGGACATTATCTGGTCCTTACTAGGAGTGCCATTTTTCTGTACTTGTCTACACCTTCCTTTCTGGTGGTTGCTGTGACCAATGAAAGGTATGTAGAAGTTCCATAACACCCCAAAAAGACAAGGAGCCAAAGAGACTGAATTCCTGTAGAGAAAGCAGTATTGCTCTGGTAGCGTGCAGTTCAGTTGCCAGCTACCAAGCACTGTTGGCCTGCTGGTGTCTACTATCCTTTACCCCAAATCTTTTACAAGACATGGGGGCAGCAGTCACTGCCCTACCTGTAAAAGGATACTTGGTGACCGGAACTTCTATTCAGGCTGCTGTGTATACATCTTCTTGGACTGTGGTCATATCTGCCTTCACAAGATACTCCTCTTGCCTTCTGAGCTCTGGTTTTTGTAGGGGAGGTAGAAAACCTCCCTAAACCAGAAAAAGTTTTTGCACACCCTCAAAGAGAAAGCATAAATACCATCCATGCCCCTAGCTAGAGGTAGCCTCAGCAGTCATATCCTGCTTCATCCTTCACATACCATACTTCAGAGGACCCAAGGATGTGCCAGCATAATCATGAGAGGAAGTAGTCTACTACTGCAGCCCCTTTTACTCTGCATCCCTTGGGAAACGAGCAGAATCTTCAGGATGGTTGAAAGATGCATTCTTCTACCTGTGGATCCATCACTCCTTTTCCATTTTGACAGTCCTTTGCCCCTTTTCTAGCAGTTATGGACCCACATCCCAATAGACCAATGGGTCTTAAATACTGTTAGAGCTTATTACACCATTGGGTTCAACATAGTGCTTATGCCCATCTCCCTTTAGGGGAAGACCTTCCTTATGATGATTTTGCTTTGAGAGTTAAGTCTCCTGCCAGCTAGGCTCAGGAGGCCCCAGCTAGGCTCAGTAGTATTTCTCTAACACAGCAGAGACAATTTTACTGAGGTTCTTGGCCCTAGAAAGAAAGGGAGGACAATATCCTATCTTGGACTTTGTAAACCTAAGCTCCTTCAACTTCATGCTCTCAAACTCCAAATGCATTAGCCACTGTTATTTAGTCTTTGTAACCGGGGCACTAGCCATTTGGACAGCCCTGCCTTACTTCAACAAACAAAGAGATGCAAGATATTTTCTTCTTATCTCCTCCCTCTGTCCCAGGCAGACAGAAGATTCATCTCTGGTACTGTTCCATCTGTAACCAGATAACTCTAGGTTAGTATTTATTAACATAATGCTCTGAGACCTATCTCCCCATGAAGTGGGCGTTGCTTTGGGATTGCTCACAATGGGACATGCACATGGACAAGTAGTCAAAGGCAAAGGAGAAATCACAGGAATGGGGTATTCTCTTGGGTTCCGAAAATGATTTTGAGAGATGAGGTGGGGCAGCTAGTTTTAAGATGAGCAGGTGTAAGGTGGGAGGGAGGGGGGGAAACACTTCATTTAACTTCCTGATGTTGATAATGAAGCATTTAGATTTTGGGGGCAGAAGGAGAAGGAGTGTTTTGAAATATGGATTAGTTTAATGACTTAACTGGATTCTCCACTTAACAGAGAATGGGAATAATTCTCCCCTACCCAAATATGCTACCTCACCGAAACCCAACAACAGCTACATGTTCAAACGTGAACCTCCTGAGGGATGTGAGAAGGTTAAAGTCTTTGAGGAAAGCTTGTAAGTATCTCTTCATTTGATAAGAAATAAAAATAAACAGGCTGATTTGAAATCAGTATACAGGAAAATGTGGCTAATTAAACACTCCAAAGGATAATGAAGTGCCTGACTGACAAAATATTAGTAGTTAGTCCTTTTCAGCTGTTCTTCAGAGAGATTTTGCGTGCCATAAGGATACACTAAAGAATGATTTTTTGATGTTTATAATGAAAAAAATACAAAAGCTCCAAGTATAAATTGTATACTCTGACTTGCTATATGAGAATTGGAAAATTATGTAGATAAATGGTTAATGTAAAGCTTCTAATACAAAACATCAGAATGCATGCTGTACAAGAATTACATGATTCATCAGTAATCCCTCACAGTTGAGGATGATTGTCTTCCATGATTGCTTTATTATTGGGTCCAAAGATTACTGATGAGGCTGATCTGGGATCAACAGACTCTGTTGCAGTTGTGATACATGTTTCCATGCAGGGTGGGTGGCTCTGGATTGTTGATTTGGTCTGTGACACGTTTCTGTCACTCCCACATGACCATTGGAGGAGTGGGGCTGAGCAGCCTCTATTTTAACTTGGGCCCTCAGGGCTGAGCCAGCAGTCTGCTGCTGGCAGCCGGAAGAACACCACCCAGCTGAGCAGCTATTCAGAACATCCATGGAGGTAAGGGCAGGACCTATGGGGATGATAGGAAGGTCCTGGTCCTGGGGCAATGACTGAAAACTATACCTTGATGGGGAAGGATGGCCTGGTGGGGCTTCCCATAGTGGGGCAGTTCCTCAGAAATGCCAGGACAGTTGCCTCCCCAGTGAAAGGTGAGTAGGGGTGCTTTACAACCCCAGCGCCCGCTACCCAGTGGGTAATTTTAGAGCAGGGACAGACAATGGGGCGAGGCACATCTGCAGACACCTGAGCCTGTGGGGTGTAAGACCTTGAGCCCCAGAGAGGGGGCATAGAGTTGGCCTCAGTGAGGGGGCAGAAGAGGGCCCCGGTGAGGGGCCAGGAGTGTGTAGAGAGGCCTGCCAGAGTAGGGTGCATGGTGACACCTGAAGGGCTGTGCATGAGGAGTGTAGAGTAGGGTCTGCACAAGCAGGTCTGAAGGGCTGCACCAGGGAGTATATAGAGTAGAGTTGTTTGGGAAACCCAATGGGCTACACATGGACCAGCCCCCACAAATGAGGACATGAGCAAGTTGCCCAGAGAGGGGCTAGTGGCTGAGTTCAGCACAGTGTGAAGTATAAGGCCGGTGGTCACAGGGTCTGAAGGGCTGTGTGTGGGCCAGCCAGAGTGGAAGTAGGAAAACCTGAAGGGCCATGTAGAGAAAGGCACAAGGGGGGCTTGAAGGAGCTGCACAGATCTGTGGTGAGTTGGGAGTGGCCCACTGAGAGCGGGCAGTGTGAATGAGGCCAAGTGAGGGGGGGGCAGAGTGTGAGAGTAGAATGCTAGATGCCCAGCAGAGGCAGAGTTTAGCCTGGCCTTGGGCCAGGGTTGTTACCAATTTGCAATACCATATGTGGGCCACAGTGTAGGGCAGGTTGGAGCTGTGTATAATGCCCCAAGCATCAGGGCATTAAAAGGGCAGCCTCCGGCATATTTATGGCAAACTTATTAAACGGCAAGTTGTGGCAGGCAAGACATGACAGACTGCTCTAGACGGGTAGGCAGGCCAGTGTTCGACTGATGTAGTAATGGGACCCTGTAACACACATTTTCTTGTAGGTCTTGAAAAGCTGTCAGTGATGGCCCGAAGGTCTGCTTCTAAACAAACATACACTACAGCATCATCACTATACTGGAGCTCGATAATTCAGTTCAGAGTGGTCTTGGAGTCAGCTGTTTACCATCCATTCAGTAATTTAGCTCCACTGCAGCTGGAAGCTTGTTGGTGGTAAGATGTAGCATTGCAGTAAATACGTTGAGAAGAGTGGTGGAGTGATTTCATAGATTTCATAGACATTTGGGCTGAAAGAGACCCCGGAGGATCATCGAGTCCAGCCCCCTGCCCCAGGGGCAGGAAGTCAGCAGGGATCATAGGATCCCAGCAAGATAGGCATCCAAATGTGTCTTGAAGGCGTTCAAAGTGGGTGCTTGATCCGCCTCCGGTAACAGTCTATTCCAGACCTTGGGGACTCAGGCAGTGAAGAAGTTCTTTCTTATGTCCAGCCTGAATTGGTCACAGTGGAGTTCATGACCGTTCAATCTTGTCATCCCTTGATGGGCTCTGGTGAACAGATGTTCCCCCAGATCCTGATGAGCACCCCTCATAAACTTATAGGTGGCTACCAGATCACCCCTGAGCCTGCGCTTTTCCAGGCTGAATAGCCGCATTGCTCTCAGCCTCTCATCATAAGGTCTGTTTTCCTGACCTCTGATCATGTGCGTGGCTCTCCTCTGCACCCTCTCAAGCTTCTCCACATCCTTTTTGAATTGTGGAGCCCAAAACTCAATGCAGTACTCCAGCTGCAGCTTCACCAAGGCCGAGTACAGCAGGAGAATGACATCCTGGGATCTGCTTGAGAAGCATCTATGGATGCAAGCCAGCGTTTTGGTCGCTTTACTAGCCGCAGCATCACACTGAAGGCTCATGTTCGTCTTGTGGTCAACCATGACCCCCAAGTCCCTTTCATCTGTAGTGCTAACCAGTGTAGCACTACCGAGCCTATAAGCATGGTGCAGGTTTTTCCTCCCAAGGTGGAGAACCTTGCATTTTTCGGTGTTGTACGCTATCATGTTCTCGTCCGCCATTTCATGCGTCTGTCCAGATCCGCCTAGATCACTCTCCTGTCCTCAGGTGTGGATGCTTTACTCCAGAGTTTGGTGTCATTGGCGAACTTGGCCAGTCTGCTTCTGACACCACCAGTGTCAACAGCCTGGATGAAGATGTTAAACAGTATAGGCCCTAAGACAGAGCCTTGTGGGACCCCACTGGTCACAGCACATCAAAACGATTGGCTCTCATCGACCACCACCCTCTGGGTCCTATTGCAGAGCCAGTTCCCCAGCCAGCAGTGGTGACGTCAAGGCTGCAGTTAGCCAGTTAACCAAGAGGTGATCATGGGATACCAGATTGAAGGCTTTTTTGAAATCAAGGTATACAAAGTTGATCTCTTCCCCCTTGTCCAGGTGATAAGTCACCTGGTTATAAAAGGAAATGAGATTGGTCAAGCAAGACCTACCTGCAACAAACCCATGCTGGGTATCCCTCAGGATATTGCCTTCAGCTAGTCTGTTAAGGGTGGCCTCCTTGATAATCTTTTCCAAGACCTTCCCTAGGATAGAGGTCAGTCTGATGGGCCTGTAGTTTGCTGGATCTGCTTTCCTCCCTTTCTTGAAGATAGGCACGACATTGGCGCCCTTCCAGTCATCAGGCACTTCACCAGAGTGCCAAGAACTCTCAAAGATCCGTGTCAGGGGCTGAGCTATGATGCTCGCCAGCTCCCTGAGTACCCTTGGGTATAACCCATCAGGGCCGGCTGACTTGAAAGTATCCAGCCTGTCAAGGTGTTCCTTCATGAGGTCAGCTTTGATGGAGGGTAAGGAATCTCCCTCACCTGGGCCTCCCTGACCTATAATGGGGGCCGTCCCATGGAACTGGTAAAAAACTGATGTAAAGTACCCATAATAGTAAGTTTGTTTTTTTCCTGGGTATCAGTTGCCCCATCTGGTTCAGCAGGGGTCCAATGTTGCCCTTTCTCTTCCTCCAGCTCCCCACATATCTAAAAAAGGACTTTTTATTGTCCTTGATATTTGTAGCTAGCTGGAGTTCCATCACAGCTTTGGCTTTCCTGGTTTGCTCTCTGCAGGTCTGGACCAGAGCAGAGTCTTTCTCCTTGGTGGCGGTTCCAGTCCTCCATCCTTTGTAGGTCTTCCTTTTAAGACGCAGGAGGTCCGCCAGTTCCCTGGAGAGCCAAGGGAGCTGCTGTACCCTTTTGCTGCCTTTCCTCTGAGACGGGATGGACTTTGCTTGCGCATCCAGGAGGAGCAACCACTCGTCCTGAACTCCCCTCTCCATTGGGTTGTGGCCTTTTAGGGCCTCTCTGACAAGACTTCTTAGCTTGTCGAAGTCAGCTTTCCTGAAGTCGAGGACTTCTGTATTACTGACCGACTTGCCAGCTTTATGGCAGATGGTGAAGCTGATCAGCTCGTGGTCGCTGTCACCCAGCTTCCCTTTGATTGTTAGGTTGCTGATTAGGTCATCCCCGGTGGCCAGTACAAGGTCTAGCAGTGCTTTACTTGATGAAGCAGCCTTGCTTAATTCCTGTCTCGACTTCAAAGGGATCTGTGAGACCCATATTGAGAAACACTGCTCGCATACCATCATGGAGCAGGCAAAAAATGGTAATGAATTTCTGAGGGCATCCATACTTCAGAAAGATCCTCCACAGCACTTCTTGATTGATGGTCTATGTCTTTTGTGAGGTCAAAGAAGGCTATATAGAGAGGTTTTATGTTGTTTCTGGCTTTTTTTCTGCAGCTGATGAGCAGTAAAGATTGTATCAGTTGTGCCGCTTGATGTCTTAAATCAGGGGTGGTCAATTATTTCAGCTGGAGGGCCGCTTAATGAGTTTTGGTGAGCTGTTGAGGGCCACAAGAGTAGCCCTGCCCCTTGACAGGTGCCCCACCCTGTGGTCGCCATCTTAGGACCCTGGCCTTTGCCACTGGAAGTACTTCTTTTGGGAGGGGAGAGTTGTCATCTTGGAACCAGAAAAAAACCAGATCATATATTAAAAGTCAAGCAGCTCCTGTAACATTTAAATTTGAATAAAAAAATACTTTTGTCATTTGTGTTTGCATCCTGTATATAGAGATGATTGCATAATACCTCAAAAGTAGTTTTACTCTTGTATATTGTGTGGGGGGTTGGGGTGTGGTTGGGAACGATATTTGGGGGAGTGGGGTTTGTGAGGTGGGGTGGCTGTGGGGGGCATAGGCTATGTTGAGGGATGTATATGTGGTGTGGGGATATGGGGACACACCCACACACTCCCCCTCCATGGCACGCAGCCCCTGCTGCTGGCAGCAGTAGCAGGTGCTCGGGGCACTCATGGCTTGTGCAGTTGCTACTGCCCAGCAGCACACAGCTCTGGCTAGTGCTGCATGTGGCAGCAAGGAACGCAGCCATGCTGGCCTGTCTCTCTCGCATGAGGTTTCCTGTGGCACATGTGCAACTAATGGCACTCGCGTGCCACTGGGAGGAAGCCCTGTGCAATGGAGCTGGCCGCCTTCCCTACCCCCTGCCAATCATGTCCCAGGACTCCACTGCAAGTGGAGGGGAGCCCTGCTCCCTGGCAGAGTCCCAGGACCTGCTTTGCATGGGGCAAGGAAGGCAGCCAGCTCCATCGTGTGGGACTCTTACCCCTGGTGGTGCACTAGTGCTGGGAGTTGCATGTGTGCTATGGGAAGTTCCACACAACAGAAGTGCCCCAGCCTGGCTTAGCTCCTTGCTGCTACGTGCGGCACTGGCCAGAGCCGCAGACTGCCCAGTGACAGTGCCTGCATGGGCCACAATTTCCTGCTGCTGCTGCCATCAGTGGAAGGGGCTGTGTGCCATGGAGGGAAAGGAAGGAAGTTTGGGGGGGGTCCCCATACCCCCCTACTGTCCTTCACATCCATGCTCCCACAGTCCCCCTGGGCGTGGGCTCTGCACTCCCACTAACCCCAGCCCCACACTGTGCATTCCTGCTCAGTTGCAGCTCCTGCACCCCTGTTGCTTTCCTACCTGCTGCCTGGAGTGAGCACTGCAGCAGGGAGACTAAGACGAGCCACAGGATACTGCGGAAGCTGAGCAGGTTCCCCTGCAGCTGCAGGAGTGGCAGCAGCAGCCCTGCCTGGAAGCTGCATTTTGGCTGACCCAGGCCCTTCCATGCATAAGGATGGGAGAGCAGCATGCGGGCTGGGCAGGGTACAATTAGTTGTGGGCACCCGCGAGTCAGATGAAATTGCCTGGCGGGCTGAATCTAGCCCACAGACCATATTTTGCCCGCCTCTGCCCAAACGTACATTGAGATTCCGGGAGGAACTCTTCAGCAAGTGGAAAAAGGGGAGATGGTTATGGGGGTTCTGACAATGATCTTTCCTGTGGTGGACAGCAAGGTAAGCCCTCTTTAATTTCCACTGTTGAACCTGTCTCCCTCCTTGAAGGTTGTCTCAGTCATGGTGTGCCTAAGATCATCCAGATCCTTAAGATGAGGGCATGGAACTGTGATGTGAGCTCCTCCTCCCACTGCTTGAAGATTTTGATGGGGATTCCATCTGCTTCAGATGTCTTGTCATTCTTCATCTGCTTGATGGCTTTCCTCAGCCCATCAAGGGTTGGAGGGTTTCCAAGATCATCTCTGACTCGATGTTGCAGGGTGGAATTGAGATTACTCATCAGTGGCAGAGCTTCAGTTGAGAGAGTCTTCAAAATCCTCTTTCCAACAGGTGTTGATGGCTCCCCTTTCCTATTTCAGGTCTTCTTCATCCTTGGGTCTCAAGTGGGTTGGTCCCCAAGTGCTCAGACCATAGATAGCTTTGGAGGCATGAAAAACCTGCATATTGTGAAAGTCTGTGAGATGTTAAATTTCCTTCGCCATGTCTTCCTGCCATCTGTTCTTCATATTGTGGTTCCTCTTTTGGACCTCTTCTTTGGCTTGTTGATGATTTAGTTTCTTTTGCTTGGAATGCATATCATTCTGCCAAGGACAAAAGGCCTTGCACTTGCAGTCAATCAACTCTTGGATCTTCTGATCATTCTCATCAAACCTGTCTTTTGTGATAGAGAATGCAAGTGTCTCTTTACAGGCTGATGACTGTGGACTTGAAGGCACCACAAGCACTGCCAACTTTCTCCCATTGTTGATTTGTAATTTGCCAGTTTTTTGTTGAGGCACTGGTGAAAGAGGTGTCATTTGATTGGGGCCTTGAGTCCTTCAAGGTCAATTTTTCATCAGCATTGCATCTGCCACAGCTGTCATTTGGGAGCTGGTTTAAGTGACATAACCAAGCAAATGGGTTGATGATCAGTCCAGCAATCATCAGGTTCTAGCATAGGTCATATGATGGGACAACTTTGTGATCCTGGGCATGAAAATGACTTAGTTAATAAAGTGCCCATGGTTAAATCGTGGGTGTTGCCATGATGTCTTGTGCCTGTTTTCCTAGCAGACCAGGGTGTGGCTGATGGATGAGTCCATGTTCCCCTCATTTGGTCAAGAGAGTGTTTATTAGAGTTGACGATTCCCGCTTCTACCTTGCTGGTGGCTCTGTTCCAGAAGTTTGAGTCCTTTCTAACTTCGGTATTGAAATCACCAAGCAGAATAAGTCTGTCTCCCTCTGGAACATCAGAGAGGACTGGGTCAAGGTTGGCATAAAATTCCTCCTTGGTTTCATCAGCAGCAGCATAAAGATGGCTAATCATCCAGAGCAAATTCCATTGTGTTTTAGTATTTATGTACATTTCAGAGTGACACTTGAACAGGTAATGAATTAGCCAGAATTGTTTGACAGTACATCAATACTGTGTTGCCGAAGTTATCAAGCCATGATGGTGGCATGGTGCTCTGGGCATAGACTATTAGGATTATCCATGCGGGTCCTCATGTTCTAGGTCCCAGATGGTGTATTTTCATTGATTTCAACCACAGTAAAGGTGATCCCACTGGACATGGTTATCCAGTCAGGAAAAGGGTAGGTAGACTCTGTTTAGGGAATCTTTTCTAGCCCCTTCCCTATGTAGGTTGAACACAGCGGATCTTGAAGAGGACAGTCACAATTATCATTGCTGACTCGCACTAGATGGCCTTCTTGTAACTGCCTTCATGGCAATTTATGACTAAAATAGCTTCCAGACAACTCCCCGCTCTTTTATTTTTTTACTTATTTTTTAAATGTTTTAAATAAGTAAAAAATAAAAAAAATAAATTTAAAAAAAAATATTAAAAAGCCATTCAAAGTAACCCAACCTTTTATTTTGCACTCTGGTACTCATTATCATACTAGAAGATAATTCTGCATAATTAAATGGTTGACTTTTTTGTCGTGTTGAGCCAAGATAAACTGAAGCATATCCAATGTTTTGTAATAATTATCTGCCTTGAGAGGTACTATGGATAATATCTTTTAAGATGACTAATTATCTAGAGCAAATTCCATTGTGGTTTTGTATTTATGTACATTTCAAAATGACACTTGAACAGGTAACGAATTAGCCAGAATTGTTTTTTGTGAACATTCAGCGCACTTACTAATAGTGATGAATTTTCTCAGTGTCTAATTAATCTGATCTCACTGTATTTCCACCTCCCCTTTTTGTTTTCTCCTAAACCTTATTCTCACTCAAGGGTGTTTCTCTTCCATTCTTCCAGTATAAAGAGGATTTTTTGTACCTTGAAAAGACCCAGCCCCTTAAGAAATCAAATAGGTTATTCATAATTTAAGTCATGCTTATAAAGAGGATTGTTATAGAAAGGATTGTTTATTAAGCAATTTTTCAAAGCGGGGGGTGTGTGTGTGTACGTACACTGACGTGTGTACACACACACACACTCCGTTCACTCCTTTATAATACATTTGAACTTATCTCAAAGAAAATAATGGTTGAATGATATAATGTAGTTTCACAAGCCACAGTCTGTTTCTAGGAAGGGTCCTGATAATCATAATAGAACACTCGCTCAAGTCTGTCTTTCTACAGGTTCAGAATGTACTGCTGTCTTTGTTTTTGTACCTGTTATTTCTATGTTCATGTGTATGACACTGCTAAAAAGACTGGAAGGATGAGACCAGCTCTTTCCAAAATAATGGAGAATGAGGTATTTAGAATGGTTTTTTACGTGCAACAGTGCTATCCAACCCACTGCATTTAATTAAACCTTAAATGTCTTTCATATAGTGACTATGTTCAGTTTAAAAAAAGAAAGAGGGAGACAGGTGAACAATAATGTCATTTGACAAAATCTGAGATGAAAACTTTTGACCACATGTGTAATAAATGCACCAATTTCCTCTGTCTTGTAACTTCATTGATTAAGAAGAATTTTTAAATCAAAGATTAATTTTAAGCTTTTCTCTACCACTGTTTCTTAGCTGTGATCAACTGACACATGATTATATATCTTTTGCATTTGGTACTTTCCTATAACTTCAAAAGCACCTTAGCTCAGAAGAGAATATTTGTATCAAGATTGTCTAGATGCATAGAAGTTCTAGCACCATAAGATGCAGGTTTATTTTCTTTAAATCTTGGGATATTAGCCCTTTGGTGCTGGCAATCTGTAATTTATAGAATTTCCAACACTTTGATTGTAATAAGTTGTAAAAGGTGCTTTGAGGCAGAGATATTTAGTGTTGTTCTTATTAAATTAGAGTTGGTACAGCTGATTCCACTGAGGACTTGGTTACTAATGTAAAAAGTTTGCTTTAGGAGCCTGGATTTTCTAAAGATTGATTGCTTCTTTGTTAGTACTTATGGTTTTAATAACTGAACTAAGTGTTTAAATTGAAAGGAAACATTGAGACCCAAGTATTTAGGAAAGTGAAGCTGTCTTCTGGTACATGGGAAGTAGGAGAAAAACCTATGTGAAATAATCTATACTCTGCCATGGAAAATATGTCTGTTACAAATAAAATAATAGCATACCCTTGTAGCAGGTATCTGCATACATAATACTCTGCCTTGTGTTTGCAAATGAGGGTGTGTGCAACATTTGCTGTTTTGATTTCTTGGCAGTTGACTGAACAATCTTCCCTTAGGGAGTGTGAGTATTCTGTAAATTACTTTAAAAATGGATATATTGTTTGGTATGCTTACTGATGTTTTAAATGATCAAGTAATATGATATAGCAATCATTGTTCCCATCAGGAAATGATAAACCCTAATAAAGTGGTGTGAAAGATATATTGTGGTGCTTCTTGGCACCAGAAGGTTGGTAAAACTGGTTTTATGTACATGCATCTTTGTCTACAAAAATGAGAATCTGACTTAGAGTTTAATTTCTCTTAGATTTTTTTTCTGTCGCATCTCATAACTTTTGTAAAAATACATGCCCTTTTCATCTTGAGGCTTACTAGAACTCTTACAGAGTAAATATACAACAGCTAATTAAAATTTGTTTAGAATGTAACAATATTGTTAACTTACATGGTGATGGGAACATCTCAGATGGGTGTAAGTCATGGGTATAAGGAGGCTTGTTCTTCAGTTATATTACGGTGGACTGTAATCTCATCCTCCAAGTATAATCAAGCTTAGGCAGCACCTGGACTACTACTGCCCAAGAAAATTCATGTGCCTACAGGAAAAGGAATGATGTAGAATCCAGTGGAGTCTGTGGAAGCCTTTTGTTTCATTGACTTTGATAACCTTTGGACTGGTCCTGCACAGTTGGAGATTTCCTTAGTGAAGCAAATGACACTTCATTGAAATGCCCATATTTTATAGTAGTGCAAGAAGACAGGAAAATCCCTCTCTAGAGAAAAATACCTGATTTAGTGCTGTTTTGTCTAAATATAAACACTAGACTATGATACAAGATCTGAAGCTCAACATAGAGTCTGAAAGTCAGTTATGGTCATGGGCACAGGTTATATTGGTAGTGTTACAAGTGCTTTTTTAGTCTGAAATCAAGGAAAGGTAGGGCAAGGTGGCATCTTAGAGACTGGTTCAGAGAGGCATGAGCAGCCTACTTCGCAGATGCTATGAATGGACTTGCAGAAAGAAAGGGTTTTGAGTAGAGAGGAACTTAAGTATAAAGAAAGGGACAGGAGTAGGGCGCACTGTTGAGAGAAGCAAAAAGTGGTTTGAATAGATCCAGTAGGCATAAACAAGGCAGTTACCACACTGGGGCAGCATAAAGATAAACACCTGAAGTGAACAGCTAGTCCATGTAACTAGACTAACTGTAGTCTCTGAGACTGTTTAACACAGTCTGGTCTGCGGTAATTTCTTTTCCGCAACTTCATATTCAAGTTGGGCTTTAAAGTTTTTGTTTAAGGACAGTCACTCTGAGGTCAGTGGTAGAATGTCCAGGGAGTGTAAAGTATTCTGCCTTGGGTTTTTGTGTGTTTCTAGAATTGATGTCTGTCTAAAAGCAGGTAATTGTATATGATAGACAGTGTTTTCGTTTGAATTGATATCTCTTATTAGACCAATTTGGAGGTGGGTTGATGTTTCCAGCAAATTTTTGGATAACACAGTATCCTTTTTCAAGCTAAGCCAAGTGCAGAAGGGGGTGACTCCCCTGTGTATACTGGAGTATCTGTCAGTATTTTGTTGTGGCACTTCAGAGTGGGATCCGAGATCCCTCGGATCTGCTGCCTGTTCCCTGCTCCCCACGTAAATAGGGAAATCAGAGTGCCCAGTGACTCTACCCATTCCCCTTCCCTCTCTCCTGGGAAGTAGGGGGTTGGTGGCAGGAGGGAAAGAGTGGAACAATGTGGGATGCTGGGGGACTAAGGGATTTTGTTATGCTGTGGTACAGATGCATTGTACGGACATTATATTTGATACTACAGAGAAGCTGTAGTTCAGCAGTATTTCTGATTTGTTTCTCCTTTTTCTGTATTAGTGTCACAAATTAGGGATTTGTTGGTATCTTGCATGATTTCTTGAGTTCATTTTGCTAGTAATGTATGTATAGTTTCTATGTAAAGGTGTCATCAGATAGTATTTAGCCTTATCATTCTTGTGTTTATATGCCTTGTGGTATTTGATGTGTGTATATATATATATATATATATTTTTTTTTTTATATACTAGGGCCAGAATTGCAGAATATGATATTGATTTCAAGTATTAAACAATGAGTTCATTTATACTATGAGTTTATTTGGCACCTAGGATAGCTGAAAAACAGAATGCATCTCAAAGACATACCTTGGTTGCACCCAGGGTCAGGCACATCTGTCTGACTTACGTTGCACTTCTATAGTGCTGCGGCTGTCCATGGCTGCTTCTCTCTGGGTTGTGCAGCATTAGCAACACTAAATATTCTCTACATTAAATTCTGTACTAAGTTATGCTCATGGTGTCTTGGTCATTTGAGTCTTTGCGTTTTGGGAACAGGAGGCCTGTAATTACACCTCTCTTCCTGCTGCTTACAACAGTAATTTTGTGAGTGGGACAGTATACTCCTAGCACACTCCCATTGTCTGTTTTGAAGGCGTTTACAAAGTGCCTGGCAGCAGTAGCATCGTTCCTCAGGAAACTGAACATGAATTTACCCTGGCTAGAGTCAGAGTTGTCTGATCAGCTGGTGGCAGATAACATTCATTTCATTCTCTGTTTATTTGGCAGTCTAGGTCACATGGAAACGGGGGGAAAAAATCTGTACCAATTCAGTCACAGTAAATAGAATTAATAGTGAACTGTATACCCATGTTAGTCCAAATTCAACAAAAGGTGAATTAGGACTTGGCTTTGAAATAGCCTTTTAACTCTTGAGTAATTGGCATTCTGTATGTTGTTGTGAAGGTATGGATGTGTTACTGATATCACATATTACTAACATTAATACATTTGTTACGTCTGTCCGTACCCTACAAGTGTTGATATTTTTTCACAATGTGTACTGGTCACATTTTTTCAGAAAGATGCCGGCTTTTGTCTTGAGTTGAATCTAATTGAGGATGGTAAAAAGATAGTATTCAGCATTCTTGGCTTTTACCATTTGTTTTTTTTTGGGTTTTTTTAACTGATAAATTCCCTGATTTTTTTATTTTTTTTTTTACGTCATTCAGTTATTACTGACTTACACCTGTTTTCCAGGTCAAATCCCTGTTAACCGGCACAAGTGGGGTTAACACTTGTGCCGATTAGCAGGGACTTGAACTGGAAAATACATGGTGCCAGTAAGCTGAAAGTGCCACTGTGTTGGTTACCTGAGATATAGGTTTCTGGCCAGACACTGGGGGGTGGGGAGGGCGGCAGTGGTGGCTGCATAGAGTGGGGTGTGAGGGGGTGGCAGTGGCCACATGGAGGCTGGGAGATGGTGGCTGGAACTGCTGCAACCCCCCCCCCCCCCCCCCAAACCCATTTCCTGCACCCACTGACAGCTCGCCCTGCTCTCCTCCCTGCTGCAGCCCTGGGAGTGGCTGGTGGGCTGTGCTATCCCCCTGCCCCCCCCTTCCCTAGTCCCAGCCTTCCTCCCTCACTGCCATTTCCCCCCCCTTTAAACAGATTTCCTCGCCCCCACCACTTTTCTTCCTCTTACCCTGATTTTCATCCCTGTTTTTATGTTTCAAAGATAAACTCCAAAAATTCCCGGATTTCTTTTTTTAAATAAAAACTGAAAATGTGGAACATTAAAAGATAGGGGTGATCCTGCCTTGAGCAGGGGGTTGAAGTAGATGACTTCTTGAGGTACCTCCAGCCCTTCTTTTCTGTGACTTTGATTGTTCAGTGTTGGTTATAAACCTTTTTCATTTTTTCTAGGCCAAAGCCATTGCACGAAATTCCAGCCTTCTACTGTCCCGACAAGAACAAAGTGAATTTCATTCCCAAAAGCGGCTCTGCTTTCTGCCTTGTTAGTATCCTCAAGCCACTCCTTCCTACACAGGATCTTACACTCAAGGGCACTACTCATAGCCTGACTGTCTCCTCTGGCATGACATCCAGCTTGCTACAGCCCATTTCTGTGGCCTCTCTATCTGCAAATGCAGATCAAGACCGGATCTCCCGTGGAACAAGTACAGTAACACCACAAACATCTATCCTCCAGCAGTCAGGACATACTGAGGAAGCCGAGGGATAAGTTTCTATTCTCTTGGCATTGTTCTGGAAAGACCTCTGGGAAAAGCTTGATCACGCTGTTTGCATCGTTTTAATGGTTTATGACGTTGTTGTAGTCAGACTGTTGTACTGCTGTTCTTATCAACATGACTTTGTTGGTAGCTTGCTGAAGTATCCAGGAAGAAGCAGCAGCTGAAGCACTGCCGTACTATGCTTATGAAAGCTCAAATTCAGTTTTTTGCCTGCATTTTTTAAACATTGGTAAAACAGATACCATCAGTAATTCTTTGCCCTTGGAAGGACAAATTATTGTGATACTTTGTGTCCTTATTAGACTTTTCCATTATAAAAAATCTTAAGACTGAGCAGCTGACCTGAGTCTGTTGTGATCTGCAACTAAATGGCTTGCAAGACCCATCTTTTGTACAAAAAAAGTATTTTATAACAACAAAAGTTTGCCTTTTCTGATGCATATAGCAGGTAGCAAGATGTCTAAAAGACACTTCCCTGACCACTGTTTCCCTTTTTTGGGGAGGAGGGCTTGGTTTTCTCAGCTCTTCCAGCTGCTGGGACCAAAGGATTATTGACATACTTCAGTCTCAGTCATATGTGATCTTCTTCAACAGCCCACTCCCCATAAATAAATAAAAACAAATGCGTTTGAGTATTTCAAAATGAAAAGAAATCAAAAAGCTGCATATTATGTGCTGTTGGAGGTTTGTGCTTTGGAAAACCCCAATACTCTTGAAACCCCTCCCTATCTAAAATTTAATTACATAGCTGGAAAAGACATTTCAAAGCATTTGTTTCAATAGTGTAATTTATCCACAGATGTTGTTGGTTTTTTTTTTTTAAATATGTATTTATTTAGGGGAAGGAGTGGAACATTTCCCCTGCACTTCTTCCTCCTTCAAAAATCCTGTCATTTGCCTCTTGGAAACTCATTTGTCATTCAGTCTGAATCATTAATCACTTTTGGGGGGGAAAAATCATTCTGCGTAGATCATCACTGTACTATAGCTCCTAACCACATGATATTGAAATGTCTGTGCATGGTTTTCTCCTCCTTGTCATGGTGCTGTTTGTGCATCTGTTGAGGATAATAGTTTGTCATGCATGGTATCTGACACCATATCCACAGCAACAGATATTCCCTTTCGACTAGTAACTTAGTCTAGGATGTTAACCAGATTTCTTGACAACTGGTTCTGGTCTGCAGCTGTTTACATTTTCTTGTACACCTACATGGTTCTTTTACAGTTACAATAAAAAATGAAAATGAGGCGGGGGGGGTGCTCGTTTCACACGACTCATTCAGGGCTTACAGAGAGGCTTGCAGATATTGAAAGTGCACTTCTTGAGTTTGAAGAAATATAGTGCAAACAACTGCAACTGCTTAATTACCAAAGTAGTTCCTGGTTATAAAACCAATTGACAAGAATGCTATTGGGAGGCGCAAAGGTTCAATTCTTTCAATTTAAGTGTGGTAACATTTAGACTCTGGGTCCAAATATTCACCTACTGTACTTGAGCAGCTTTCATTGACAGCATTTGATTAATACATGGATTTGCTGCATAATCAGGCCCCTGTCTAATTACGTTTTTTTAAGAACCATATCACAAGTGTGATCATTTTGTTTCTTCTGCAACATACTATGAATTGGTTACAGAAACTTGAATTAGGAAAATGTGTGTGTATCTTTGCAGTTAAGTTACCTTGTACTTTTATGGCGTTGGTCCCATAAATCCCATAAACAACTGATAATAGCAATAAATGTACTAACTAAGGAAAGATAAATTGCACCAGCCTACACATGTTCTGTATTCATGATATAATGAGCCCCTTCTTAAACTTTGCTTGATAGCCCAGCAAATAAAAACCACCGTGGACCTTTACTGAAACGTGCTTGTTAGACCTGTTAAATTAATGAGTAGAGGAACAAATCCTGCTCACTTTATTCATTCTCATTGGAATCAATGGTATTACTTATTTATGGGAATATGAGGACTGGTTTTGAACTAACAGATGGGGTCTGTACCTACAAAGCTGGGATAGAAGGAATTGATAAAAATAAGTGACTAGTGCATCAAAGCTGTATTTTACTAGCAGTGTTTTCTTAATCATGATTTCTCTGGACACACAAAGAAATCTCCTAAAATATTTAAGAATGTTGATGGACACTGAAGTTCAAGATAAATTGTTGTAGTAATGTCAGAGTTAGGACAATATCTGGTACTATTCTGACTTCTTGGAAGACAGGAACACTCAAGCCAAAGGGACTTACTTGTATGATATTCAAACCAGTTTTTAATCCCATAGCAGTAGCAGGTAAGAGCTTCTACTATTAATGCTGCACAGCCTTATCAGGAGATCTTAACCAGATAGTTAATTACCAAAGGACTAAAGTCAGCATATGATAAGCCTTTATTACAGTCATGGTAGTTATTCGGTCTATGTCCAGCTGCTTCCTAATGTCCTTTGTTCAGCAGTGAGTGGCTATTGCAAAATAAATTGTTTCTGCATTGTTAGAATTGTCTTTAGTGCCCACTAGTGTACTAATTTAACATTTCTCTTTTTAAGATAGATTAATGCCCTATAAGAAATGTGCACTGGATAAATAGTGAGCTGCTCCAGTAGGAAATGTGAGGTTTTCAACTCTTTATAAAAATCATAAATGGAATTCAGGATTTTCATAGATTTTTTCTGGACTGCATTCATTGTATGGGTAGTTCTGTTTTACCATGGAGCTACAGGAATGACTCAGAATTTTGGGTATTGACACATACAATTTCACTTATATCTATGGATACTGATATAGTCTGTTACAATGCAATGTTATCTCTGCAATATTTCATAGTAATACAAGTGGCTCCAGTTTTTAATCCTGTTTCATTCAGGGATGAATTTAGGTCAGTTTAGCTAATTTGTATCACTCCATGCTGAACTGCTGCAAGGTCCTGAGAAGCAGCTCCCGTCTCCCCTTTTAAAGCAGCTAATTTGTATGTTTGTCCGTACCCCAGATCAGGGCTATCCAACTGGCAGTCTTGGGGGAGAGGCTGCATGCCACTGGCACCACTCAAATAGTGACAAGTGGTTCTGGGCTGAAGGGCTGCCCCAGCAGCACTGAAGATGGGTATCTCCTCCCTAGATAGTAAGTAATGCCTTTTGCATAAAAAAAGAAAAGGAACAAAAATGTGGAAATGTCTTGTGCCAGAGCACAATTATCTGGTGAAGCTTTTAGGTCATTTTCAGGACCTTGATCTCAGAATAGTGTGTGGAAGATTTTACATTTTTCAGAAATGTATTCTTTTGTCCTATATATTGCTAAAGTGATTTGACCTAAAGGGGTCAAATTAATCTAATGGTACTTTAATCCCTCAGTAGTATATAGGCCAAACAATCTTTTTGATTTCTCTGATATTTTAATAAAACAGCCACTTACGTGGCTGTATAACTTGGTATACCTAGCACTTGATTTTCTGGAGCATAGTGCATTCTCAACCACAACTGCAAGGCAATAGGTAGCTGAGTGCTTAGCATTACTAAAAAACCCAGGTCCTTGGGCATCTTGGGTTGGGTGCCCCAAAATTATCAATGTAAATTCTGTAGAGTAAATGAGGTTTAAGGCCATTGTATTAATAATGTAGCCACAAGCTGGCAACTGAAACTATTAGAAGACTTTACTTTCCCTCCCTTATTTGAAAAACTCAACAATATGCTTTTCTCTTTTAAATTTCATTTACTGTTGGATCTTCACCTGTTTGTGATATCACAAGAAACTGATGTCATGGAGAAAAAAGAATGACAGAACCTCTTAGAGCTGAACTTCTTGAAGAGAAACTTTTATGTAACATGCTTGGTAAGAAGGGGGGGAAAGAAATAGTGGAGATACTGAATGCCATGGAAACAAAATTGTTTCTAAATTTTTAAGGTTCTTGTAAATCAACAGGATCTCTTAAAGAACATATTTATTCTCAGGGCAATTTTTGGTTTATTATGAACTATAGTTACTGGAAATCAAATTTTGAAGTTGCTGTTGAGTACTGCAGAAGTCAAGTTCAGTAGGAAAAAAAAGAGTTGGGTGTTTACATGACTGATCACTGGAACCATGGCTGGAAGGGACCTTGAGAGGTCATCTGATCTGTTCTTTTGCCTCACAGCAGCATGGTAAATCATTCTTGACAAGTATTTGTTTTAAGCATTTCTTAAAAACAGTCCAGTTACGATTCAACACCCCCTGCCCCCTTGACAATCTATTCCAATACCAAGAGATTTTCCTAATATCCAACCTAAGTCTCTCATCTTGCAGTTTAAGCCAATTAAACTTCTTGTCTTAGCTTGATGGAGAAAAGTTTTATTTTCCTCTTTACAGTAACTTTCACGTATTATGTTTTTCTCAGATACAGCTTGCACCTTTTGCCAAAAAAGCTGCTGGAAATAGGGGAACACTCTTATAGTGGAAATATGGTAACACTTTCTGCTGTTTAAGCTTCGGTTGGGCAAAAGTAACTCTGCACAGAATTCACAGGGAGCAGAACAGTAAGTAGTTTTGGCTCCCTTGCTACTGCTACTTGGTTACTTACTACAAAGAAAGATTCCCTGTGTCCCCCCCCCACCACCATTCTACCTTTCAGAAACAAGGTACATGTCTTATTCAGGGTATGTTGTACATGAGAAAATACGGTATTTGAACAAACTGTGTTTCAGTTTAGAGAAGATTGAAATGAGACATAGATCTTCAATCTAGGTAATTTTTCCTAGATCTCTAGACACTTTTGTTGCTCTCCTGTAGGCTCTTCCATTTGGTCCCACCTCTCTCCTGTCCAAAACTGGAAAGTTGTCCAGGTGAGATTTTACAAGTGCTGAGTAGAATGAAAGGATTACCTCTTGTGTCTTGTATGCAATGCTTTATATGCCCGAGTATAGTGTTTTCACAACAGAATTACATTATTGACTTTGCTTTCAGCTTGTGATGTACTACAGCTCCTAGATTCTCCCCTCCAGAACTACTGGCTAGACAGTCCTTATGGTGAGATTAACATCATGCAGTGTGTGCATGCACATAAAAACTCGGGCTGAATTTAAGACCTAATATAAGCGAAGTGGTACTTAAAGCTTGTCAGTTTTGACTGCAGTTTACCAAAGTGTTAACACTTTTAGGACACATTTTGAATCGAGGAATGTTGTGGTGGTGTGTTTGTGGGATTTTTTTTTTTTTAAGGGAGCACTGATTAAAAATTAAAAATTGAAGTGATAGGGGCAGTCATGAATGGTATCTATTATCCTTTCCTAGCTTTGAGGTCTCATTTGTTTTGCCAGTGGTGTCCTGTATTTAACAGAATATAATGGTAATGCCAAAGTTCCTTACAAGAGCATCCTCTTTACTGTCTCCTGACCATTTCTGAAACACAGGTCCATCTTCGTTGCAGCAGTTCACTGCCGTGGTGTCAAGAAGGAGCATATTGCTATTCTGGTTAATTTCCTTTTACTGAAATTGCATAGCTCTTTGTTTTGGGGCTTTTCCTCTAACTCTTATGGACTGATGTAAGATCTGTGTCTACAAGACTTCTTTTTTTCCTGAACAAACTTTCAGATCTATTATTGACATCCTGACCTGATTCCCACATTTTCAATAATAATCTCCAAAGCAGAGCTTTGTGTGTTCCTTCATTTATCCTTTGCTCTCAATTTATCACTGCTCACAAAGGACCTGACTCATGGGCACCTAATACTTTGTAACTGGCAAGGCTCCATCCTGTCCCTCTGGTGTTACAGTCAAGGTGCTATACCGGTTGCAGTTACTGGTGTTGAGGGCCTTGGGCCCAAAGCTGATCAGTGCATATTAAAACAAAACTTACTTGCTCCTGTGAAATTCAACTTAGGGCTCATGTGTCTCAGCCTAAATAGGTAAAAAGTACTTTGTGCCAGCCATGTTTCTTTATAGTTAAAGTGTTCTCATGAGTTTATGGCCACAATTTTCAAAACTCCAACATAGGCACCTAGAATCAGGCCACATTTCAATTGTGTTGTATGTCTACAGCACTCATTGTCTTGGGATTTTGTGAGCGCACAGCAACCCTGACAATAACAGATTTCTGTTACTTAAGTGCCTAGATAGACAGGAGACTTGGATATGCTTTCTGACAACGTTGGCTTGCATCTACTGTTCAGAGGGAGAATTTTACCTGTATTATATGCAATACATCTATCCTATTTCCAGACTTTGAATTTGAACAATGTGCTTTCAAATGCAAATAAAATTTTGTTACTGAGTTCTTGGACTCATTGCTTGTCTGTAGACATGGTTTTGTGAGAGTCTCCCATTCTGCTTTGGGATTTATGGTTAGCTCAGCACTAAGTGAGCAGCTGATTTGCCATTTACGAGAACAGCAGATTAATTCATCTAATAAAACTGGAAGTGAGCTTTTCCAATCAGATCTGCAAAGAAAATTTCTCTTGCAAATGTGTTGCTTTGAAGAGTCTTTTTTGGCATTTTGACCAAACTACAGGTTAGTTTAGTGATCATTAAACAGGAATATTGTTTTCATTTCCCACTTCATGAACTGCTTTGCTTTTATTAAATATGCAAATTTTGAGGATATTGGTGTAGAGCTGCCTGGAACTGCCCCTTCATTTTATTTTTTATGAGAGTTGGCTGATGTCTTTTCCCCTGTTACACTGTGATAATTTGTGGAGATGTTATTGTATATATTGTACTGATAGGTTACATTGTTGCATGTGAGGCTATTTTCTGTAAGTGAGAGAACCTCTAGGGACGTTATGCAGAAAGGTCTTGGTTCTGACTTACACTGTTGTAAATCTGGGGTAACCTGGTTGACTTCAGTGGAGTTCCAGGTTTACACCAGTCTTTGATATGTGTACTTATGCCAATACTACTTTGCACAACCTTGTTTTTGAATCTGAATTCTGATTTGTGAACTATTTCCACTGAAAACACTGAAAATTTTAGAGGCAGCAATAGTGGAATGGGGGCTTTGCCTAAAATAAAAAGTCATCACTTCCAGTTAATGGGTTTTGTTGTCATTTGTTTCTTGGTAGTGGAGAGTTTTGTGTGCTGTGGTGACTTGGACATTTGCTTCACTAATTTTCTGAATGCTGGTAAGTATTTAATTTTAATAAAAACTTAACTAACCTTTTGTAGGGAGAATTGGACAGGGAGGAAGATGTCATTACTTTCCCTTCCAAAAAAAAAAAAGGAAAGAGGGCTTATTTTTATGTTCATGAGTAAGGAAAAAAGAGAAAGGGGCACTCCATTTCTATCACCTGGCAGCATATACATGTGTTTGCAAACAGCTGCACTGTACTGTGTCCACCAGATTTTGCCCCCAGTCTGCCTGCAGACTGTGCTTCTTTCACTGTGGTGTGCAACAGCTGCTGTCCAGTGTTAGCCAGGCTCCTCCTTGATGTCTTTGGTGCTGCATCCTTCACATAGTGCTATGTATTTTAGTGTCAACCCTTCTTTATTCCAGGGTGAGATGTTGAGACGGGTCAGAAAATTGCTGCCCTGAAAAGCTTCTATTCTGGGGATGCTTATTATGCTTTCAGTAACTTCTTGTTTCTGCATTCAAAACTTCCTGCAGTATGTGGAGTTTGAGGCTCTGACCCAATTCCTGGTGGCGATAAGTAAAATTCTCCACAGCGCTGGCAGAATTGGTATGTCAGTTTAGATTTTAAGGTTTTAAGGTAAAAGTGCATGTTAAGCTTAGAAGAATGGGGCACTCAAGTGCTACTATGGTGCAACCCAGGGATGTGCTGACAACTGGGGGAACTCAGCCACACTCAGAAACCCTTGGTGTGCAGCATAATCAACCATATATATTCCTTTCAGTAGTCTGCTTATTCCTGTTTGAAGGATGTGGGATGCTGCTTAACAAGAGAGGCTCACAGCACAAGTACCTTGAACCCACAAGGTGGGAATTAATATACAGTGGCTCATCAAACTGAGCCTGGTATCAAGTAAGAAGCCCCTCATTTCTTTATTAATATGTGGCTGACATGCACATAACCAAAAATATCAGTAACTGTTTCACTCTGCTGTCTGCTATTCAATCCCTTGGTCACTGTTGGTACAAGATGAGCAACTAATTTGGCTTCTGGTTCAATGTGAGCTTGCTTTTTCTTAGCCAATAGAAGAGTGCGTTTTTCTTTACAATTGACACAAACCTGTATGGCTTAAAAAGTGTGGTGAAAATGTTTGAGTCCTGGGGTAGTCTGGTTATTGCAGAGACAGTACTCTCGGATCTTTTCCTATTTAGTCTCCAATTTTTCTCTGCCATGGTAAAATCTGTGCAGGTCAGCAAGATGTTAGTTCCTTAATCAGAGTTTCCACTGGACTATAGTCAGTGTGGTGCTTTGCTCTGGCAGCTCCTGCAGCCAACTTGGTTTCAAATATACTGACACCTGCCTTTCCTTTGGATTCAAATAGAAAGGCCGAGAGGGGGACATTGATGTGTGGGCAGCTCAGTGTCTCCATATACCCTGCCCAGTCTTTTGTACCCTGGAGAGGTCACTCCAACTTCACTTTATTTTCAAGAGAGGGTTATGTTCAACAAGCTGATGTCTCAACATAATTCTGTTCTCCCATGAGAGACAGATGTTGTCACTACCGCCATTGCCACCTCCTCGTCCTACTACCATTGTAGTAAAGGTTTTGTCCTGCTCTGCATGGCACTTGCAAGAAATGGTAGGGAAGATTGTCCATGAGGCTTTTAAAAACATATTTGATATTTGTATTTTTTTCTCAACGTTTATCAATGGTCTGTGGATGTTCTTGGATAGTCCTAGTCTTTCTTCTAGTACAAATAACATTGCAAATTTTTGATTAGATATAAGTAGGGACCTATTCAACTCGTGGTGAGACGAAGCCATTTTCACAGCTTGCAGCACAAAGGGCTGATTTCACAGGCATTTCCCAGCAGCCCTGCCTTTGTTGCTGATTGGCAGAAAGGCCCTGCCGTCACTGTGGACAGTGAGTACAGGGATTGCCACGTTATTTAAATATTGCAGTAAAAATTGAGAGATTCTAAAACAGCTTATTATATGAATTATATGCTGGGGAGGGCTGAGGGAAAGGGTTGATTCTTGTAGGAAATTGTGGCTGATGGACTATTTCCTGGGTACCATAAATACCTTTGGTTGTCATAGTTCCTGGAAAACTAGGAATTAAGTAGGTCCCTAGATATAGGAGTCTTCAATAAACAACAAAAGCAAGGAAATGTGACCATATTGTCAAGTTGTTTACAGTCTGCATGTAAGAGATTTTCTATAAAACCATCAAACTGAGTAGCAGAGGCTTTAAACCACCATTAAGTTCTTAACCATAGCAACATACCAATGCCATAATTCCCTAAATCTGTACTAATCCTTCTCCAGTCTCCCCTACTTTGAAAGGAATTGGGCATATGAGGAAAAATCATGCCCCAACCTCCCCCCCATTTTAAGCTGTTAATCTGTTTTCATTGTAATTGTATCTACTCACATTGTGTCTGCTACCCAGTTCATTTTGTCTATGAAATATTAAAATACAGAAACACCCTTGCTTATTCCAATTGGTAAAAAAAAATACAAAAACAAAAATATAGTTAGTTAAACTTGAGTTTATTGCATGAAAAATATCTAGTTTCATGACTTAAAGGAAACTGGCCATTTTTCCAGTTACTGTGATGCAAATAATCTAATTGCACAGGATTTACTCCTATATTCCACTGAACTGACATCATTCTGGCATTTTACCTCTTTTGGGAATTTCTCAGTTCATAAGAAGTGCTCTCTCTGGGATACCAGTTCCTGAGGCTTACTGATGTCCTGATGCACTTACAGCAGGATATATATTCTCTTACTCTATTTAAATAGTTATAACTAATGTTTACTGTCACTTGGGGTTAGGGGTGGGGGAGGGTTTGGCTGATGAAAAAGGCGGGGCAGGGGAGGAAGCTAAAGGAATTTTCTCAGGTCAAGCCAGTATCTGAATTATCTGCAACTTACTCGTCTGTATTATACTTTTGCCCCTTTGTACATATTAGTTTATTATCTGAGTTCAGGTACCCATATTTCTTCTATGCCCCTGGTTCTCAACCTTTAGATTAAAGCCTCCTTTGGAAAATGCCAGCTCTTAATTTTCACTTTTTTTTTTACTACAAAGAAAATAATAGAGCAATTCTGTTGCAAAGAACTCAGGAAGACCACACCAGGGCAGAAAGTTTTTGGACTCGTGTTTAAAATGTGTAGGTTTATCATGTAAATCATGTTTGTACACCTAACAGCACTAACATCATGTGGCACCCTTGGAAGGATCTCAGGGCACTCCAGGGTGTCGTGTCACCCTGGTTGAGAATCACTCTTCTATCCCATTGTGAGGCACCTTTGTAGTTTATTTCAGTGGTCTTGGATGTTTCCAGTGACTACTGTTTTAGTCCTCATTTACATCCCTTGTACTGTATGTTGCCTGAGAATACAACAGAAGACTTGTTTAAGCTGGGCTTTTCAGTGTGTTTAGTTTTTAGGCATCATGTTGCTGGTTTACCCTTCTGTGTTAATTATGGTTAAACCAAGTGCTATGTACTGACAGTTCTCAGCATTTGAAGTGCAGATAGTTGTAAAACAGTAGTGACATTCAAACTTTCCAACTCTGTCTTGCCCCTAATACTGGAGGCAATGGAACTGTTCTATTTTACTACAGGACATACCTGAGGAATACTAAAAATACCATTTACTATGCTGATTGTTAGCTGTACAAGAGAACAGACAAACTTTTAAGTGCAGCCACTGTTACAGGGCTTGGTAAAAGATATGCATGTTGTTAAATAAAAAGTAACTGCATGATGCCTCACTTGCTGTACTGCATCAACTTGGAGCCCAAATCATGTCTTTTTTCCTTTGATTTCATTAGTCAGCCGGAGGATGAGAGAGAGATGTACTTGCTTTTGGTATTGCTGAGCAGAGAGGTGGGGAAGGTTTGGGGTTTTTTGTTTTTGTTTGTTTTTTCCTTGTGATAAAGGAGTTTTCCAACTCCTTTCCATAATTCTTAGTTTTAGATCACGCCAACAGACCCAATAGCGAAGGGTTTCATTGACAGCCCATTTTCTTCAGTAGCTGAAAAATATTCAGGCCATTACTGTGTAGCCTAAGCCTTATTGTGAAGTGTTGTCTTTATATACTGTCACAATACAGCCCTTCTCCCAGGCAGAACTGCCACATACAAATAAACCTTGTTGTCTTGTTACTGAGTGAAGGCTACGCCCTAGTTCCACCACCTAAAACTACTTCCCATATCCCGAGTGCAGTGGCTATTGCTGCACCTGGTCTGCCAGTAGAGTGCTAGGATTTCAAAGAGTTTATTTCTGGGCTACTCCCCATTCCCACATCCACATTTTCATCAGTGCAGTGTAGTAAATCACAAAATCTTGCATGACTCCAATAAAGTATTTACAGATAGCCATCTTAAAAACCAAAACCATGAATTCTTATCTAATTGTGCAGTGTAGAGCAAGCAGCAAGTGCTTCACAGAAGGCATATGAACATGGGTGACTTGTGCCTCCCGAGTCTTGGGGGGGCACCACCAGCTGATCACTGAGCCAGTGGCAAAACTGGAAGTCTGCTTCTAGGGGCTGCATAGCCCATCTCAGGCCCCCTACGCATCACCAGTACATATCAATATAATGACGTACCTGTCTCAGCATATCAATATAATAATATACCTGTCGGGCATAACACTTTTATGTCTCAGTGAAACTGCTTATGTAAAGTACTTCAATATTAGCCTGAAAGCTAACACTTGGAAGCAAAGTGGAGCTTTGGTTCCAGGCTCATGCTTAGGCTGACAAGTACTAGTAGGAAAGTTCATTAGTTCCTAATCTTTGGTGCTTGTTAGCAAATAAGTGCAACTGACTTGTTAGTTTTTCTTTATATAGAGCATCCGAATTATGTTCTTGTTGGATGTCTGTGCTACCGGAGCAAGTAACTGTTTGAACAAGGTGGTGAAGGACATTTCTCAGTTTGGTGTGGGAGCCTGTAGAGAGTTCTCCCCCATCACCAGGCAGTAGGCCAGTAGACTAGTTGCTCTGTGTTTGTGATCCGGAGCAGTAAGTACCATGCCAGAATTTGGGAGGTTTAGTGCTGATGACATAGGAGGTAAGAATCCCTGTTCTCTCATAGAGAGTTAGAACTACTCGCTGTGGATCATGGGGGTGGTTATGCCATAATGAACAGCCCTCTGTGACTACAGGTTAGATGTTATGGATTCCTAGGGAATCTCGTTGAGAAGATCATCATGGAGCACATCTGCGATGGACCAGCCTCAAGGATGATGCTCAAGGGCAACCAGCACAGTTTCATTAGGGGTAGGTCATGTCAGACCAACCTGATTGCCTTTTATGATCAGGTCATAAAAGCATTGGATGCAGGTGTTGCCGTGGATACAGTCTTTCTAGACTTCAGCAAGGCCTTTGACACCGTCTCCTACCCCATCCTCATTAAAAGATTGGGCGACTGTGGCATTGATGCCTACACAGTCAGATGGATTGCAGATTGGCTGAAGGGTCATACTCAGAGGGTGGTGGTAGATGGGTCATATTTGACCTGGGGAGAAGTGGACAGTGGAGTCCCCCAGGGCTCGGTCCTTGGGCCCACACTGTTCAATTTCTTTATCAGTGATTTGGACGACGGGGTGAAAAGCAACCTGTTTAAATTGGCTGATGATACCAAAATTTGGGGTGAGGTGAGCATGCTAGTAGGGAGGAAAAGACTGCAGCAAGACCTGGATAGATTGTAGGGGTGGGCTAACAAAAACAGGATGCGCTTCAACACTGACAAGCGCAGGGTGCTGCACTTGGGCAGTAGTAACCAGCAGCACACTTATAAGATGGGAAACTCCCTTCTTGGGAGCACAGAGGCAGAAAGGGATCTTGGCGTCACTATTGACTCCAAAATGAACATGGGCTGACAATGTGAGGTCACGGTTGGCAGGGCTAACCAGACCTTGTCGTGCATCCACAGGTGCATCTCAAGTAGGGCCAAGGAGGTGATCCTCCCCCTCTACATGACACTGGTCAGGCCACAGCTGGAGTACTGCATCCAGTTCTGTGCGACCCACTTCAGGAGGGATGTAGGCAACATTGAGAGGGTCCAGAGGAGGGCCACCTGCATGATCCGGGGACAACAGGGCAGAACCTACAATGAGAGACTGCGAAACCTGAACCTGTTCAGCCTTCACAAGAGAAGTCTGAGGGGGGACATGGTGACCATCTATTAACTCACTAGGACCAAAAGGGTTTGGGAGAGACCCTGTTTCTCCTAGCGCCCCCTGGCATAACAAGGAATAACGGCCACAAGTTGTTGGAGAGTAGGTTTAGATTAGACATGTGTAAGAACTACTTCATGGTCAGGGTGGCTAGGATCTGGAACCAACTTCCAAGGGAAGTGGTGCTGGCTCCTACTCTGGGGGTTTTTAAGAGGAGGCTTGAGACCTACCTAGCTGGAGTCATTTGAGCCCAGTTTTTCTCTTGCCCAGGCAGGGGGTCGGACTTGAAGATCTACAAGGTCCCTTCTGACCCTACTTCTATGATTCTGTGATTAAGGTAGGATCTACTAACATGATGATTCCCTTTTAATTTAAAACTGTGAGTAGTCTTGCCCCACAGAAGTACCTGGCTTCAGCTGCAGCCTAACGCTACCAAACTGGGATGGGGACATTTATACCATTGCACCTGAAGCACACTTCTTCCATTCACCTAATTCTGGTAAAGGATGTATCATTTGGTGTGTCAACCTGAAGAAAACTTGTTGAATCACAGTAAACAATTTGAAGCAATCTGAAAAGCATGCATACAGTCTGAGGTTAAAAGGTGAATACTTATCCAACAAGATTAAATTTACATTCACATACTGAAGTTAGAGAAAGCAACCTTCCCTATGCAGGAGTGAGTTGCCTTACACATGTTGCAGGAATATGCTACTGGTGCTCACCTATAAGTGTTTAAATTGGTCCCACAAAACAGTTGAAATAGTCCCTTGAGTAACACTTGTTCTCTCTTTAACAAACTACTTAATCTATAGAACTAGAAAATGAAAAACACTTGTTCCTATCTCCACAGGAGAGTACCTGGAAAATTCTTCCACAGCCTAGGTCATAGTTAATTTCTGTAACTAATGAATAAAACTCCCAAATATTTATGGGAATAGCTACTCTAACCGCACAGACTATGAACCAAATTCTGCACTGACCTACCACTTCTATAAACCCTCCAAAATAATTGCCACTATTGCAAATCAAGGCAGAATTTGAGCTGTACTTTCTGATGAAAAGACAAACTAAATGGGCGGTTTTGCCCTTGATAGATGCTTTTGTTGTTCTGACAATACAAAATGGCTATAGAGTGAGTATAACCAGCTATGTGTTTAAATTTAGTGGGACTCGATGGCTCCACAGAGCTGGTGCAGTGACAATAACATGGTTTGGCCTGTCGAAAGCAGATGCAACTAAAGTGCCTCTGTGTCTGGCTGACCCTTGTTTTAAAAACCTGTGGAGACACAGACAGCTAATGCTGTTTAATATTGTGATAAAAGCCAAAGGGCTGGCTGCCACCAGAATTGGCAAGTAAGGGTGATACCATAAAATCACTGCTATTTGCTATCTGTTAGTCCTAACCCACCTACAGAGTAACCAGATTGATGCCATATTTTACCAGGGGACATCCATAATGTGCGTATCTGCTGTCTAGCCCACGTGCACATAATTACCCCTAGCTTGGATCCTGTTGCAGGCAAAATTTTTGCCCCATTGGAATGGTATATTGTGCGACATTAGCAGGTCAGTATGAGGGTATAGGCTAAAATCTAAGCTTTGTTTATATTCAGGCTTATAGTCAATCCACTTGGCAATATGAATGTAGCTTAAACCATTTTGTTGATTTACACCTTGGTATCTTCACAGTTCTTCTTGCATGTTCCAATATATGGACAAAAATCTCCCACTATTGATAGCAGGAAAAATTACAGGACCTGAGCTTACTGCAGGTGCAAAGACCATAGATAGAAACCTGGAAATCCTAGTAGCTCACACGAGGAGTACAGCACCAGGAGGATGCAGCAGGTAGAAAAGCAATGAATGTAGCTTTATGATGTAGCCACTCAGATCTGAGGTAGCCAAATCCAAGCGCTCATCACCAAAGTTAATTCTGCTATGAAGATATAAACAGCTTTGTTGAATATACAAGGAGGAACAGAATCCAACGCTCTGTGAAACAGCACTAATTCCATTGCAATGAAAAGCAACCTCATTTGCATAGACTTTATAGTCCAGGGAAAATTTGTTTTTAACTACAAACTGTTTGTCTGTCGTCTTGTGGATTTTGTAAACTGTTTGGACCATTAATAAATTGTACATAAAAAGTATGTAATTATTAAATGGTAAGTGCTGTCATTATATTCAAATATACCCTACTTCCCTCTTGGTCTCTGGCATACAGCATGGTAAGTGTAAAGAACAAGTGAGACATGCATGCCCGTGAAACCAAGCAGGGTTTGGAACATGTCGTCATACTAGTTGCTGTATAAGCTCACAGCTCTCCATGCTACTGTGAAGGCTTCTACATCTGCTGACATCAAGGGACGAGTTGATATAATCAGTAAACAACTAAAATTATGACCATGAGCTTACAATGCTTGCTTTACAAGGCTAACACCCAAATTCCAGTCACATTTTGAAAGTGGTTTCAAAATGTGGCATTAGCTTATGTTAGCTGATATTAATATGTTGCTCAGAGCATTGGTAGAAGCAATTACCAATGAATTGTGAAATAAAATACAGAAGGATATTGCAAACACATCTACAGACTAAAATTATTCTCCTGCTTCTAGTTTAATTGCTCAGAGTTGAGAGAAGTGAGTGTCAATTCTTCCAGAGATCACTATTTGCTCACTAACGAAATATTGTGTTTGAAATAATGAGGCAAAAATGTAAAGTATGAAATATTCTTTTGAAGAAGCCTAGCTAGTTCTCTGTGAAATAACTTACCTGTTGGTTGTATCTTTGGAGTACTGTGTGAAGGGACTGGTTGGTTACCTAGCAGGAATGGAGGAGACTGCATAAATACTGACTAAGATATCCAGCCTTAAAGAAAAAAAGTATTTAATGGATGGCATCACATGCTGAAGATAGTGTAAACTAGAGGTGCACCGATACATCAGTTCATATCGTGTCAACACTGATAAAAGCATTATCAGCACTCAGCTTTTTTTGGATGATGTGACCAATTAATTTCGCTGATAAATGCTGCATGTATGTGCGTAGCCCAGCAGCTTGGAAAGCAGCATCTGGCTGGTAAGTCTGTGGAGGGAAAAGAGGCATGGAGGAGCAGATTGAGGGCCCCACAGAGAGGGAGGGGCAGGGGCAAGCACTGCCCAGCTGGGGTGGGACATGAGATGGAGCCACGAGCGGCTTGTCTGGGGGCACGGGGAGTGGAGGGGCAGCTCCCACATCTGGCACACCCTGGGGGAGGCACAGAGGGGCACATGCCCCCTAGATCTGTGCAGGGTGAAGGCAGGCTGCCAGCGTGGGCTGTAGTCAAGGGTGGCAGTGGCGGGGGTTGGGCTGGGGCTGTGTTCGGAGTGGGCAGTGGCAGTGCTGGAAGGGGGGCTATGGGGTGGGCTACAGCCACCCCCAAATTCTCAGTAGCCCCCCCAAACCTCTACTCCCAGCACTGTGCCCTGCTGGGAAGAACCTAGTGCTGTCCCCAACCCCAGCCCACAGCAGAGCCCTGCCCTCAACCCACATAGATCCAGAGGGCACATGCCCTCATGCCTCTTCCAGGTTGTGCCAGTGGTGGGAGCTGCCCCCTACCTCCCATCCCTGGATGAGCCACTTGAGGCTCTGCCCTGCACCCCACCTCACCCTGGCTGGCCAGCCCCTGCCCTTGCCCCAGTCCCTACTCTCACCACAAGGGCCTCGATCTGCCCCTCCCATCCCTTCCCTCCCCCTCCCCCTTTACCAGCCAGATACTGCTCTCCAAGCTGCTGGGCTGCATATCTGCAATCAGGTTGGTATCAATCAATATGGCTTGTTAATAATTGGTCATCAGTATTGGCCCAAAAATTCTTTACCAGTGCACCCCTATGTAAAACAATTCTGGAGCGCTAGCACAGAACATGGGACATCTTGTGATAAACTAAACTGGCTAAGAACTGACTAATCAGTTTCTGGGTTTTTTGCATTGAAAAGCCCAAAGAAATAACCACCTACAACATCCTAAATTTATGAATTGTAATCTTATCTACTTTTCAATATGGTGCTGGATATCTAGTTGTCCCACAAATGTAAACATCTATAATGAGATCTTTAATACTGTCAGAAGCATACATAGTTCTGCTATTTCTGTTCTTGGTTAAACTGGTGTGATTCCATAAAGATTTAAACAACACCAGATATACACTTGCCTAACTGTGAGCAGAATGTAGCCCAATATGTTAATGCCATTATTCTAAAAGATTTATGGGAAGTTACTCCAGAATAACTGGGACTCAACTGCTTTCAATGCAAAGTCCATATCTGATTTCTTTCACTGCATTTTAAAAATCTACAAAAAATCCTAGGAATATTCTTAAAGCAAGTAACATAAAATTGACAGGTTGTTCCTCTGTTTTTGTGCATTCAAAAGTACTCTTTATACACAAGATTAAAAATTAAGCCATGATCTTCAAACCTTGCTCAGATAACCCTTATTCATGCAAGCAATCTCATAAATGAATAGCCCTTGTGAAGTTAAAGGGAAGACTTAGTCCTATATGAAATGTTTCTACTCCTGGATGAATGTATTTTGACTATATTAAAAAAAGGCAAATAGGTAAGTGCATTGTATTTAGGAAAAAAGCAAATATTTGCCATGGAGCAAGACAATAACTTTACCATATAAGCACACATTTTCTATGCCTGTCCTAGCTAATACTCTGGGCTTCATCAAAGAAGCACTTGCACAGTAAAAACATCCCCAACCTACGTTGCAATACCATTACTGTAATACTGAGCTCATTTTAGTAGCTAATATTTAGTTAACTTTGGACCCAGTCCTTCTGCAATAGAAGCCTTGTTACGGACTTCAAATAGAAGCAAACATATAACTTAAAACTATCAATAGCTGAATATTTTGCAGATACTTACTTCTGAAGCTACTATTGGTGCGAAGGAGTTGGGAAGACGGGAATTCGGATGAACCAGCCAGAAATTCTGATTCTGTGAGTGGCTTTACAGAAGACAGACTAATAGGAGTCCATACATATGGACTTTCCTGGATTTTCTCTCCAGCACCTGAAGACCTGGGACTCGGTAAGTTGTTCAAGAACAACATCTCTTTTCTCCAAATCCTCTCCTTCTAAAGAATGTATCAGAAGAGTGTCATGGGGGCACTCAGGTGCCCTGTTCCTAAGAAGGGAGAAGGCCAGCTGCCAATCTCCAGGGGCAGCTCAGGTACCGGTTGCTGGGGCAACCGGGTTGGTCATGTGACCAGAAGGGGGCAGGGCCAGGCCTTTATAAACAGCCCAGGCCGAAGCCTAGCAGGCAGTTCTGTTCTGGCAGCCTGAGGTCTGCAGGACAGCTGAGCAGAGCAGAACTGATTGTTGCAGCCTGACTACCCAAGCGGCTACAGCATGGTGAGGGTGGAGAGGACCCTGACTGGGAGGCCTTTGTGAGAGAGCCAGGTGGGCTTAGATCTTATGTTATAGCCAGGAGGCTTATTGTTGTGTTTCAGCCGTTTGGCTTATGGTTCTGTTTAGTTACTGTTAAACCGGAGGACCGGGTGAGGCTGTAAGGGTGCGAGGAGGACTCACGGGAGCTCCCCAGTAATCTGGGGGTTCCTGGTGCCCAGTGGGGCACAGTGAGCGGTGCCAGGTGGGCACAGCTGTTTGTGCCGGTGTTGATCCCGGCCCTGTGGGGCAATACGCGGAGAAGCCCCAGTAAGGCGAAAGACCCTGACGGTGTTCCAGGGGGCCAGGCACAGCCACGGCCACCTGAGCCCCAACCGGGGGTAGGACTGGAAAAGGGTCCCTGAGGGGCTCCACAGTGGTGGGGACTCCGAAGGGCCGAAGGAGCCAGGTAAGGCTTAGGCCGCCTGAGCCCCATTGGGACTTGATAGAAACCCCAGCAGGGGTGCGGACGGGAAAGGGTCCTGGAGGGGCTCCACAGTAGTGGGGACCCCAAAGGGTCAAAGGGGCCAGGTAAGGCTCAAGCTGCCTGAGCCCAACTGGCAAGAGTACGGTCAGTAAGCCCGAGAGGGCTAATAGATATAGGGGTGCTGGTGGCGTGACAAGCCCAGGGGTGCCAGACAAGGGGCGCTGGTGGCGTGACAAGCCCAGGGGTGCCAGACAAGGGGCGCAGAAAAGGAAAAGGACCTGATAACGTCTGGAAAAGCAGCGAGGCTTGGGGCGTGCTAAAGGGGAGGTAGGAGGCACGCGTAGCCTATAGGGCTGGGGGTGCACCAGGTCACCCCATACGGAACGGGGAATAGTACAAGCATAGGACAGTGTCCAGGGCGATAAGTGGCAGCCTCCCTTATAGAACCATATACCAACAAGACGTGGTGGATGAGAAAAGAGGGTGCTGGATCGCCCTAATTGGGCACGGCAGGGGGCGCTAGTGGGATCGCGGCCGCTCCTGCGCCCCTCTCCGTGACAAAGAGTACCTGAACCCAAAGGGGAAAAAAAAATGAATTTTTTTAGAGAAAAAGCTACAGGTTTCAGAAAGGGTGCTGACAGATGTACAGCTTCCTACTATAACTCATAGTGCTTTGCAGGAAGTGCCATGAGTTACAGCATTCCCCCAACCCAACAGCATTTGCTGTTGGATCCAGGGGGTTGGGAGATCGAGCTCGAGTTTGGAGAGGCTGCATGTCTGCAGCCACTCTCCCCTAGCCCTGCCTTCTCTCTCCAAGCTCTGGGGCTGTCTTCAGAATGGGAGGGAGAGAAGGGAAGGGAGGGAATTCCATCTGGGCATAGGTGATGCATGGGAGGGAATAGGGAGGCACATGCCCCCCTTCCCCCCCCGACAGCACTGGTGCCCCCCCTGAAATTGGCTCTGCCAGTGGCACATTGGTGGCAGAAGTACTGGCTCTTCAGTGGTCGCCAGCTGGCCCCCATACACACTTCTGGTCATGCCCTGCTGGTGCCCCCCCCAGACTTGGGAGGCACCAGTTGCCCATGATCTGGGGTTTGCCCAGCCTGCACCAGAGGGTGGGGCTGATGATTTTTTTGTAGTCCCCTGCCCCCACCTTGGGGACTCCAACAAACCCCTCCCTTCCAGCTCAGCTGGAACTCCCTCCCTTCCCTTCTCCCCCTCCCATTCTGAAGACAGCACCAGGCACAGGGTTGAGTGTATCAACCCAGTCCAGCTCCCAGCACATGCTGACAGGAGTTAATGAAGGCACTCCACTGTGGAGCACCTTCATCTGAACCCTCATGTAATGGTTGAGAATGTCATGGTATTGGGCATTTTTAAAGCACTCTGCAGCTATGCTGTCTTATGTAAGAGCACAGTAAATTACAGGTCATAGTATCCCCATTTTAGTAGCATGTTGATAGATCCACTCTATAATGCTGCTTTAAACAGCTGTTATTGAGAACAGCATTGGGCCTAAAATATCAAATGATATTGCACAGAGAACAGAAGTGTTGTGATCCTCCTTTAGGCCTCAGTTCCATAAACAAGCTTTTTGTTTTCTACATTTGTTACTGATCAAATTGCAGAATCAAGGTCTAATTTGCTAACAGACTGATTGGCAATTGCAAGATACAAATAAAACTTAATTTTTTTTAAGGTGACAACTTTCAGTAACAATCTTCAAAATGTATGTGAATCTTGAAAATATAGTAACTACTCTTTTTTATATCAATGGATGCATTTATTTTAAATGTGATCAACTGAATCATTATATAGTTATTGGAATAGTAGTGTATCACACTTTTTGACCATTTTCACCAAATGCTTAAAGTTTTCTGCATGCATTTCTTCCTATAATTCATTTTAAGATTATGTATAGCTCAACAGTGGGTTTGAGTAATTAAAATTGTATTACAGGGAAGGGGAAGAGCTTCTGTGTTTGTTCCAGCTTTCCAGATTAAAGGAAGCAGCATCTCATCTCTCTGGGCAATAGAAATATAGGATCCAGGGGAAGGAGGGATGTTCAAGAGAAAAAGACAGACAATGGCATGTCATTCTTAAAAGCATGACAAGTAGTCCTCTAGGAAAGTTGCTGCTGCTAAGAAACAAGTGCTCTTCATTCCCTGAAGGATTACTAGGATTTTAATTTGTAAACCTTGTCTGATACTCAAGTCCACTTTTCTAAAATGAAATTTATTTTCTGTTCACAAAGGGTCTCTTGTTTGTGGAAAGACCTTGGAATTGAGTCCTTGGTCAGCCTCTAATTTGCACTGAGACTTGCACTGATGTACAGTGAATTCTGATGTTTTTGTTATTGCCTAGTTGGTTGTTTTTGCTAGGTCTCCCTGAAATAGCTCTCTTTTTTGGTTATGACTAAGTGTCTACCCAGCTCAAGAAGGTAGCCAGCTGATTTGGCAAGAAGATCATAGAGCTGGCTGCCATTTTCACAGGCTGATTGCTATAGGACCCCTCACACCTCTAGCTGAGGGGCCTCAGTGGTCCCAGTCTTCACCACTGATTGATTAGAAGGGCTGTCCATCGTACGGCTCCACCCCTTGCTGCTGATTGATTGTGAGGGTTGTCTGTCATGTAGCCCCTCCCCTCACCAGCGATTGGTGGGGAGGGTTGGGTCAGCCTCTCAGCCAATCAGAGGGATGGGGGTAGCAGCCATCTTGGGTTTCCCTTCATGCCAGCAGCCCCTTCCCCCTGGCAAGCTGCATGGCCAGGCCACAGCTTCATGAGTACTGCTGGATCCCTATGGGGAGTCAATATTTTATTTTCAGTTAGTTGTTTTTTCCCCACAAATTTCATAGGCATGACCTGACTTCACAGGCAATGCCACATTTCACAATTTCCATAAAATCGTGATTTCAATAGATCCGTAGTTATGACTAACCTAGAAAATGTAATCTGTAAGTAATAACCTCTTACCATTCACTTTTCTTTCTAGATGATAGCTAAATACCATATTTCTTCATATACCACATGCCCCCATAAAAGACATGCCTCTTGTTTTGGGAAGGCAGAATGAAGATGAAAAATGTTCCCTGCCACAGCATGGGCTCATCTTGCCTGAATGTCGGTTGTGTTCTTGGGGGGTGAAATCCACTCAGCAGCATCACTTACCCTCTCCTTGCAGCTCCACGGCTAAGGGTTTAATTAGCAGCAGCTGTGACAGAATTTGGTGCAAGTGGGATGCAAATAAACAGGGATTTCAACAACGTTGATCCAAGTGCATATTGCTTGAGTTACTTTACTGTTAGCGTATGTCCATTTGGAGAATGGGCCACTTATCCTTTGTTTTTTATTTCTAGCTTTTGATCTATGGCAGAACTTTACTTTTCTTCCTGAGGCTACTTATTTCTTTTAATTTTCTCTGCCCAGAAACTTTACTAGCAATGAAGTAGGTGACTGCTACGTAGCTGCTTCATTTGTCAATTCATCTGTCAAATAATTGCAGTGTGATGTATTCAGGCAAGAAAGTCCATTTTCTTTAGTAATCTTCATACTTCTCTCTCTTTCCCTCTCCCCCTCTACATGCAGGGGAAAACTATGGTTTACATTATTTAAGCCAAAGCTATCCAACTAGTGGCCCATAGGCTGCATGTGGTTGCTGAGGATTTTGTAGCCCCAAGCTCCCACCTGGTTGCCCACCACTATTCTGGCAGCTTAGGTGGCTGGAGTGACCAGGCTCCTCCTTCCTCCCTTGCCCTTTGCTTCCTTCCTCTGCTCCTGGCGGCAGAGCAAGTGGGGCTGGGTTGCTGGAGAGTGCTGTATGCATGTCAGAGTGATATCTGGGCTGCTCGCACTGCAAAAAAAGGAGCCATGCCCGTGTGGCTGAGTGGGCCCATGCTGTCAACAAAGCAGGAAGAGGCAGGCTGCACATGTGGTGAGGGGAGCTGGTCTGCCTAGGCTGTGTGCATGGCTGAGGGGAGCCAGTCTACCCACATGGTGGGGAGGGTTCTGGGGATCTGCAGTTTGTGTGGTGTGTGGCCTCTGTCATGCAGAAGCTTACCTAATGTGTTTCTTTTGGTGTAAGATTGTTTTGTCCTAAGTCGTATTAGTTACAGGGGAGGAATTTGGTTTTATATAAAAAATTTTAACTGAGTACATCCTGATGCTGCATGTCTATTGTGTCTTTAGACAGCTTCCTAAGGCTGATCTCAACAGCCCACTGTGGGGAGCTAATCTGTCTGTAAGAGAGTCTCCTCACAAAAATATAGACATGACAAATGTCAAATATCTCCTTTTTTAAAGATGGATGGTTGCAGATAATTTTCTTAGTTTACTGAGATTTGTTACCCTTTTCTGTTCTGAAAAGCTGAGATTAACCAAGCTAGTTCATCTGCAAACTATATTTCCTTGCTGCTACTGGAATAAATCCAGAAACAAAAATAATCCAAAGATGAGAATACGCTGCCAGAAGGGCTGAAAATTGAATCCAGCAGCCTAGGTGAAATTCCCCAAGAAGAGAGAGAGAGTGTAGGAATCTAATTAATGACTATTTATTTAAAAAAAAAAAAAAAAAAAAGTGAATTTGTAAAATTTAGACAAGGAATAGTCATCTATAGAGTGTGATGTAGTTTAAAGTTATTCGAACATAAAAATCACTCTAATCTGAACAGTGTTCCTTATAATGACACTAACGTTTAATTTCTAGACTCCATTGTTTGTAATATCCTCTTGAAGTAAGAATATATTTTCCATTCCTGTCAATTTTTTCCTTTTTTGTTTGGCAAACATGGATATTTTTCCTATACTATATATGGAGTGAAAAACACTATTTTTGTTGGCTTGTGAAAATGGTGGCTTCCGCTCTAGTAAGAGTAGCAGATTTATTTTTATAGATGTACCAGTATGTAATCTACACGGTTATTTAGCAGAAATGGTTTAGCTAGATCTTAAAAAGATATAGTTTAGGCCTTCTGGTTCAGTTTTAGAGGCGGTTTTATATAATCAAAAATAAACTCCTTTGTATCTGTAACCATGGAATGAACTACGTAACCATGGTTTAGTGTTTAGTGCTTTTGGCTCCCTTATTTTCCCTCTAATCCATCTCCAATGGGACTACTACTAACATTCCAGCCCTCTAAGCAGGTTTCTGACATCTGCCATTAAAAAAAATGAAGTTTGTTCTTAGTTTTATTCCCAAGTGTAATCTGGTAAAAGAGAGGGCCAAATTCTTCTCTTTTAACACTTCTATATTATTTTAACCCTATTTACTTCTCCTGATTTACAGCAGTGTGAGAGGAAAACCAAGCCCAGAGTCTGCAAGCCAGAACTGGTAATAGTTGGTTACGGACACATGACAGTTTTAAGGTCTGAAAACATTGTAATCTCTCCTTTTATACCTCTTCCTCCTTTCCTTGTTGTGAGTATGTATCAGAATCTGACAGGGCCATACTGTGAGCGTTTCTGTTATGGCCTCAAACTTATGACCTCTGAGCTATCAACTGTGTGCCTTAGTGCCCACACCAACCCCAGCCCCTAGCTTTATATCAATGGTGAGGTGGTCAATTATCTATAGTATTTATCCACAATTGTACCAAGAAATGATACCAGACCTTAAATTCAAAACATCCTGACATTAAAATGGTATTTCACACAACTTCAAAGGAATTGAAAATGAAATAATATTAAGTCTTTGCTATATATGGTAATTAATGCAGTTAGAGTGGTCAGTATTAATAACACATTTTGCGAGAAGCATGGATTCTTCACAGGATATCTTTTACTGAACTAACTGCATAGTTGGGATAGAATTAGACAAGCTTTTGGATGCAAGACATTCTTCTGAAGGTCTCAATTTAAAATTTTAAAATTTAATCATTTTAAAATTTCAGTTTTTCTAAAACACATTTTTAAAGATGTTGGACAAGCAAAAATGATCATAGGAAAGTGGGGCTGGAAGAGACTTCATGAGGACTAGTCCAGTGCTCTGCTCAAGGCAGAATCATTCTTGACTAAACCATCCCAGCCAAATGTCTGTCCTACCTGCTATTGAAAATTTCCTGGGATGGACATCCCACAACTTCTCAAGGTAGTATGATGAAGATGCATGGCAAAATGAGAAGCTCTTGTTAATGGTGCAACACATTTTCCACAAGAATTTTCAGCCATTAGACCTGCATTCTGATAGATCCAGTAGCCCTTCCTTAGGCCTAATGGGCAGAGCCTTCTTTATCTTCCTTATCTCCACCCTTCCCCAAATGCCCAATTAACGTGTATCCAACAATGCCCCTACATGTGGAGGAGGATTTAACTTGTGCCCCAAAGTATTGATGCAAAGTTGTCTTAAAACTTTCATTCATTTACTATTTTCATGTACTGTAGTCATAATGTTTCCCAACTCTAACCATTTGGGCTGAAATTATCCACATTAGGTCTCTGCCAGAAGCTGAATCATTTTGAAAAGTTTCTGTAACACTAGTTCAATCATTTCCAAAAACAAGATTAGAGAAAAATGCATCGTTTTGCCCACATTAAATGTTTTTCTTATACTTGTTTTGTTGTGAAGCTTTAATGAACATATGTTTTGAAGCAATAGCTTAATATGTGGAAGGAAGTGGTTCTAGCATTGAGGATGTGCCTCTTGTTGTTCGTATGGAAAACAGGCCCAAATCTGACAGTCATAAACCTTTGGAAAATTTGTTTAATGTGTTCAGAAAAGACTTGCTGGGGTTTGGCAGCTATATAGCACTTTATTTGCAATTGCTGCTTGGTGTAGGAACTAAATGCAGGTGTTTGTCAACCAGAGTGCTCTAGGATCCTTTTAAGGGTGCCACAGGGTGCAAGGCAATGTTAGCACTGTTAGGTGTGCAAGCACCTACACATGGTTCACAAGATAAACCCAGAGACTTCAAGTAGGAATCGGTGTCAAAAGCATTCTGCCCTGTTGTGGTCTTTCTAAGTTCTTTGCAGTGGAAGAATTGCTCTATTATTTTTCTGTAATCAAAGAACAAGTGAAAGTTAAGAGCTGGCATTTTCTGAGCAGGGGCTGAAGTCTAAGAAGGGGGGCCTTGCAGTCTATGGCACAGGCCTCATCTACCCACTTCAGTATACCCACATCAAATCTGTAAATGCAGCAATGAAGCTGCTGAGACAGGTGCTCCTTGTGATATAACTGATAAAGAAATCAAGAGTATGTTTAAGAGCAGCCACCGGAGTATCCCTCAGTATGGCTCCACCACTGTTTCTTTGAGTTGGGCACATGTTAGCAGGATGCACAGGGTATGCTTAAAAGAAATTTTCCTTCAGAGAACTGGGTACAGCATAGAAATACTGTCAATGCTTCCCTTGCAGACTAGAAAGCAGGAAGCCACTTCGTTCACATACACACATGACAAGAAATCAATCTGGACTCCTGTCGGGAAGGCTGAAACAGGAAACTGGCCAAGTAAGGAGACTAAGAACTGGAATCAGTTGGGTGAGTGTGAGAGGAAAGGATTAGGACTGGCCGGGCAAGGAGACTGGGAGCTGGTGTGAAGGGGAGAGAAAAGAGGGCAGCTGAACAGGATATTGGATAAGGAGCTGAGGGAAGACTGGGATTTGAAAACCAGTAAGAGAGGAGAAGGAAAATAGGATTTGTACTGTGGATCAAGGCAGGAAGGGAATCCATATGTAGAGGTTAGAGGAGAAAAACCAGGATTGCCTGGGCAAGGGGACTGAAATGAGGATGAAAAGTTGGGAGGAGAGTCAGGCTGAAGGCAACAGAGTAGAGGAGTCAAGCTTTCAGAAACAGGCAGAAGGAACCACATTCCCCTTTAGATTTTGGAACAGAATCAAAATATGAATGCCATTGTCAGCAAGTAATGGTGAAATCCACTGACAAAGTATTTGTTCATTCCCCCGTGAGTGGCTCATACACATAAGCTAAATACAGACATTCAAAAAGCTTGAGCCTGATATAATTCAATCTTTGCAGGCTAGTCTAACCTGTGTAGACTGGATGTCCAGCAGGGCTGGGGGGGGCAGAGAATGGGGGCCCCCACACCTGTCTTAGGGCCCTGGAGGTGCAGGTGAGGGAGCTCCAGGAGGAGGTTAGCAGGTTGAGGGGAATCAGGGAGGCAGAGGATGAAATTGATGGGTATTTTCGCTCCCTCCAGGACCATGTATCCAAGGAAGAAGCACCCGAGGAGGTGCCCTCTGCAGCAGAGTGGCAGATGGTCCCCTCCAGAACCAGGACTGCTTGCAGCAGAGCAGTGCCAGTTCCTCCAGTCCAGCTGGAGAACAGGTATGAGGCCCTGGCGACACTGCAGGAGAAGGAAGGAGAGAAGGAAATCTCAAGAGAGGAGGCAACTCCACACTCTGAACAGGGTGAAGGAGCTGGAGGAAGAAACGTTGAGTGATCGTCATAGGCCACTCCATCCTGAGAAGTACAGAGGGTCCCATCTGTCACTGGGACCCCTCGACACACGAGGTCTACTGACTGCCCGGAGCAAAGATTCAGGAAGTGATGGGGATGATCCAGGCCATTATCTGGCCCACCAATTACTACCCTATGGTCCTAATCTATGTGGGTACTAATGATGTGGCCAGGAGAAGCCCTGATCACCTGATGATGGACTACCACGCTCTGGGGAGCATGCTGAAGGAGATAGGAGCACAGGTGGTATTCTTTTCTGTCCTACCAGTGAGCGGATGTGGAAGACGACACAAGACCTGCATCAGAGAGGTCAACTTGTGGCTTCGGGAATGGTATCTCGAGGCGGGCTTCAGCTTCCTAGACAACGACCCACACATCATGACGAGAGACATGCTCGGGTGAGATGAGCTTCACCTTTCCCCCAAAAGTAAGCATGTGTTCTCTTCTAGGTTGCAGATCTCCTCCGGTGGGCTTTAAATTAGGCTCGTCAGGGGAAGGGAAAGATGAGGGCAGAGGAAGCCTTGGAACACTAAACCAAGTGTCACCCACAAGAACAGCCCAGCTTAGACTGATGACGAGCAGAACAAATACCCAGGTAAGCAACAGGAGTCTGAGTAGTACTGAGATTAGGGGGCCAATGCATGCATCTTCAGGAGGCCTCAAATGCCTCTACATGAACTCTCGTAGTATGGGGAACAAGCAGAAGGAACTCGCCCCCTGCTAGCAAACACCAACCCAGAAGTGGGGCTTGCCGAAATGTGGTGGGACCCAACACATGACTGGGCGGTGAATATCAAGGGCTATAGGCTGTACAGGGAGGAGAGGTGGGGGTGTGGTACTCTAAGTCAAGGAGAAATACACATCCTCAACGAGTGGCACTGGGTTAGAGAACTGGGTTAGAATACAAGGAAGCCGAGGGGAAAGGGACTTAACAGTGGGAGTCTACTATGGACCACACAACCAAGGGGAAGAGCTAGACTGGGAATTCTTAAGTCAGCTCACGGAGGTAGTTAGGTCAAAGGACGTGGTCACCATGGGTGACCTGAACTTTCCAGACATATGCTGGAAAGAGCAGTCAGCCAGGTCTGACCACTCACGTAGGTTCTTGGCCAGAGTACAGGACCTCCATCTAACCCAGGAGGTGCACAGCCCCACCAGGGGAGACGCCTTGTTGGATCTGGTCCTAGCCACAGGCGACAACCTGGTGAGGGGGCTGCAGGTGCTTGACCACCTGGGTGACAGCGATCAGCGCCTGCTGGAATTCACCATCCAGCACAAGGTGGCAAAGCCCTGCAGCAAGGCAGCAGCCCTGGACTTCAGGAGGGCAGACTTCCAATGAGGTAAGGAGAATAGTTGGGGAGGCACTGAGGTCCCGGAGGGGAGGGGAGCCAGGTGTCCAGGAAGAGTGGTCGTTCCTTAAGGAGACGATCCTCCAAGCCCAAAGGGAGGTAATCCCAATGTGGATCAAAGGGAACAAGAGGGCGCAAAAGCCCCCATGGCTCACTAAAAGCATATGAGAATGTCTCCCAGCTAAAAGGGAGGTGTACACCCAATGGAAGTGAGGGGCCATCACCAGGGAGGACTATACTGTGGTTGCTTGGGGATGCAGGGGGGCAGTCAGGAAGGCCAAGGCAGAGATGGAACTGGGTCTAGCTACCCGGATCAAGGACAACAAGAAGTCTTTTTTTTAAATACATAGCGGTTAAAAAGAAGGTACTGGGTAATGCAGGGCCTCTGCAAGTCACTTTAGGAAATCTGGTCATCACACCAGATAGCAAAACTAACCTATTTAACAGTTTCTTTGCCTCCATTTTTCTGAGCAGGGATCGGGTCACTCCCCACTCCCACCAGGACCCCTGTAGGTCCCAGAGGAGGCACACCCAGGCCTAGGGTCAGTGAGGACCTAGTTAGGGAACTTCTGGAAGGACTGGATGTATTTAAATCAGCTGGTCCTGACTATCTCCACCCCAGAGTGCTGAGGGAATTGGCAGAGGTCAATGTGGGACCCTTGGCATGGCTTTACGAGCACTCGTGGTGCTCTGGTGTGGTACCAGAGGACTGGAAAAGGGTCAATGTGGTTCCCATTGTCAAAAAAAGGGAGGAAGGAGGACCCAGGAAACTATAGGCCAGTCAGTCTTACCTCGGTTCTGGGTAAGCTTTTTGAGAGACTTATCCTGATGCTTGTCCGTGAGGGGTCAGCAGGGGAGGTTATGCTTAGGGGCAACCAACACAGGTTCATTAGTGGCAGGTCCTGTCAGACCAACCTGGTAGCTTTCTAAGACCAGGTCATGAAATCCTTAGACGCAGGCGTAGCAGTGGACATAGTCTTTCTGGACTTTAGGAAGGCCTTCGACTCTGTCTCTCACCCCATTCCCATTAAAAAACTAGGGGACTGTGGTGTCAACACTATGCAGTCAGATGGGTTGCAAACTGGCTAGAGGGCTGTACCCAGAGAGTGGTGGTGGATGGGTCATTTTTGATCTGGAGGGATGTGGGCAATGGGATCCCCCAGGGCTCAGTCCTCAGGCCTGCACTATTCAACATTTTCATCAGTGACTTGGACGAGGGGGTAAAAATTCAAATTCACAGACAACACTAAGATGTGGGAAGAAGTGGGCATGCTAAATGGAAGGAATAGGCTGCAATCAGACCTAGACAGGTTACAGGGGTGGGCAGATGAGAACAGGATGCGTTTCAACACTGACAAGTACAAGGTGCTGGACCTGGGGAGAACGAACCAGCAGCATACCTGCAGGCTGGGAAACTCCCTTCTTGTCAGTACAGAGGCAGAAAAGGATCTTGGAGTCATTACTGAAGCCAAAATAAACATGGGCCGACAGTGTGAGGAGCAACCGTACCTTGTCATGCATCCACAGATGCATCTCAAGCAGATCCAAGGAGGTGATTCTCCCCCTCTATGCGGCACTGATCAGGCCACAGCTGGAGTATGAGTCCAGTTCTGGGCACCGCACAAGGAGAGGCTGTGGGACCTGAACCTGTTCAGCCTCCACAAGAGAAGGCTGAGGGGGCATCTAGTGGCCTGCTACAAACCAGTCGGGGGACCAGCAGGCACTGGGGGAATCCCTGTTTCCCCGAGCACTACTAGGAGTGACTAGAAATAATGGTCACAAGCTGGCAGAGGGTAGATTCAGGCTAGCTATCAGGAGGCGCTACTTCATGGTCAGGGCGGCTAGGATTTGGAACCAACTTCCAAGAGAAGTGGTGGCTGGCTCCTGCCCTGGGGGTCTTTAAAAAGATGGTCAACACTGCTGGTGGCATCTGCGAGTGATTGCCAACCACCGGTTGGTGCTCGTCACTCCCCCTACCTCCACCCCTGCTGATACCACCATAGCTGCCTGAGGGAGCTCCCTGCCACCATGCCCCTGCCCCTGCCCCTGCTGCTGCCTGTGCGCGGTTGCCATACCCTCCCAGCCTCCAGGAGCATGTGGCATTCATTGTGCTATAGCAAGCCCTCTTTTCCCTTCAGCAGTAGCCACAAGGCTGGAGGGAAACTAAGCTGGGGGCATATGAGCAGCCCCTGGCACACCACCGAGTATGATTAGGGAGGGGTTTAAAGTGCCACCCTAGCCTGCAGGGACCCCATCTGGGGTAAATCTGGAGGGGGAAAGAGAAGCAGCCCTTTCCAGGTTTCTCCCCAAGGTGGTGGGGGGTATGGCCAGACACTGGCCTGGGCAACGCCTCAGGCAAAGGGGGGACAGGGCGCTCTCAGACACAGGGATCCCAGCCTGGGTCTGCTGGGCTTTCTCCCCTGCTCAACATTTGTGTGGTGGGGAACGTGGCCAGAAACCACCAGGGCAGCAGCCTCAGGGAAAGGGAGAGGGATTAAAATCCCCATCTCCCGTCTCCCCTGCTGGCATGGGGACCACAGCCAGGGTCTGCTTGACTTTCTGCCCCACTGGCTGCTTGCAAAGCAGGGGGTGTGGCCAGAGCCAAACCAGGCAGTGCCTCATTACTGTTCCGTAATCCCTCTCACAACTTGCAGGGGGCCGCTCGGGAATTACCCATCTGCCGATGATGTGGTATAAATGTGTTGCATTTCTTGGTGCTTGCTGGCTTCCCAGAACAGAAGATGGGAGCAGCTTGTTGGGACACAAGGGTGACTCCATGCCCTGGGGTTCTGCTCTAAACAGATCCCTCTGCTGCTTTGGCAGCTGCTTGTCTGTGCCAGCTTTGTTTGTGCAGCCAGGAGACTTGGAGTGGTAGGGGCCAGTGCTGCCAGCTCACAGACTGGGGTCCCATGTGGGTGGCAGAGGGGTTTAATCCCCTTCCCTCCCCCTAAGCTGCTGGCCCACACCCCAACCCCCTCCACTCCAGTGGGGAAGAATCTGCCAGGGGCTCCTCTGCCCCTGTCAGCACACTAAGCTGTGCCAGCTGGGTTTCTCACCCCTACCCCCTTGTCATCACTGCTCAGGCTAGGGAGCAGAGGGGCAGAGCCAACCCAGTTCTGCTCAAGCAGACAGCACAGCCCAGCCCAATACAGGGCTGCAAAGCATGCAGGAATGTTGGGGGGACTCTGATTTAACTCGAACCAGGGAGGGGTCAGGGACAGAAGTTCCATAAATTGGTTTGACCTAAATCAGTTAAGTCTGATACTACATTCAACCAGGTTTATGTTAAACCAGTTTAGGCCATTGTGAAACTGGTTTATGTGCACTGAACTTCTATTGTTACAGGTTTAAACCAGTTTCTGATCACTTAAACTGGTTTATGTGTAACTTCTGTTCCCTAGCCATAGAGGATGACATCCTACTAGTGAAGTCATTTAACTCGCATGGCAGAGAGCTGTGCTGTGGATCAAAATTTTTCAATTCTGCTAATGATTCGTGTATCTCATTTTGATCACAGATGATGAAATTTGGGGGATTTGATTTCTTTTCTACATTCATTTCAAAGCATGGTTCATCATCACATGGAGTGTGTCAAACAATGTCTTGGGGAGTCATGTAATTAAAGGCCATATCATAATGCTTTTGCACAAGGATGCTGAATGAGGGTTGATTAATCTTTACTTCAGGTAACTCAGAACCAAATGCTTGACTTTGCAACCTTATACTTCTTTTTATATAGTTTTTGTAGATATAAATATGTAACAAGTTAGATTGGAACTATAAAAAGGAACAATGTTATTTTATGAGGTAATGTTTTCATTGGCATAATTTTAAGGTGACTACATTACTTGCTGAATCACCAAATCAACTTAGGCAGACTATATAAATCTACCTGTGTGTGTACGTACATACACATATAGTGTGTGTATCTATGTATAGATATCTGTGTGTGCGCATGTGTGCATATGTATGTGTAGCGTAGCCACAAGGCTCGAGGGAAACTGTGACCTATGAGCTCATAGGAAGTTTAAATGTAGTTCTTGAAGGAAGGGTAGTTAAATAAGACATTCTTGTTCTTTCCATCTGTTCGTATATTATTTGGGGGGGGTGTTATTTTCTTCAATTCTTGTCTATTATTTATTGTAACAAAAGTCACCTAACAAATAATAATTAGTATTTGACTTGGAGCACTGTGTGCAGACTGCTCACTTGGGCATAGGCATCTTGAAACAATTGTGCCCTGAAGTTCTTGTCCATGACAGGATTTACAATTGTGCCTATAAGTGTTAGGGAATTTGTCCATCCCTGTCAAAGGATGGACAGGGATTGACTCTGAAGGTGCCACCCAACTCTTGTTAGGCATTAAATGGTCATATGTCAGATGTTGGGAACTTACAGCCAGCGGGCTGGATCTAGCCTACAGAATTTTTGGATTGGCTTATGAATGTGGGGCTTTAGCAACCTTTGGGCAGGAGGGGTCATCTTCTGTGGGTACTGTCCTCATGCTGTTATGGGGATGAACATAGCTGCAGGTGCTCTCCGCATGCCACCATGACGAAAAGTCCTGGCTGCGGATTCTTTCACTGAGACACCACAGAGATGAGCAACATGGGTGACAGGGTCTTAGCACCTGCCTTCCTCCCACTCTGGGTGAGTCATTCTGGCCCACAGCTAGAAAAGGTTGCCAATGTCTACCCTATGTTATTTCTGAATGCAGTAATACTTGTCACTTAACATTTCCACATGTTGCAAACTCCGAAGTTCATAAAATAGAATAAACATAAGCTACTAAAAAGAAACATAACAAACCTCCAGGAGCAGAAGGGATGTGTTCATATAATAGTAACTTGGAATTCCTGTTGTTCACAATATAAATATAAATGTAAATGTCATACAATATAATGAGTATTGTGCTCTTGGCAACCCACTTGAGACAAGTGGATGAAGGGATCTGGTCCGGATAGTAAGGTATACATTTCTTCACAGTAGCAGCAGTAGAGTAGGAAATGCCTTCAACTTGCAGTTAACTAAGAATGGCCAAATAAAGCTTGTATAGATAACAGTATATATAGTTTAACACTACCCTTTTCAGTTGTTCTTAGCCTTGCCAAATTCTAACCTTTCAGGATGAGACATGACAAATGTGGTCTCTCTTGCTGGACACTGCTGCCGCTGTTATCACCTGACCCATGGGGCAGAGGGAGCTCCAGATTCACTCTTGCCCCCATTTAGCCACAGGCTGCAGGGACCAGCTATGTGGGGAGCCAGGCTTAGCAGGGGAGAGAGGTGGTGGCATGCAAGAGAAGATATTGGAAGGAGGAACCTGTGCACTGCCATTGCTGTTCTGAACTGAGCCTGGCATCCCCCCACAGATGCTCTCTGCAGCCCATGACTGGAATAGTGTTGGAGTAGCTCCGGGCCTCCTCCTGTGCTTGTGTCAACCAGGGACTGTGATGGCAGCAGGGTGTGGGTTCCCCTTCCCAGTGCCTGCTCCCAGCCAGTGGATATACCCCTGGGGGAGTAGCAGGGAGCAGATGCAGGAAGAGGAAACCCGCTGCTGCTGCTGTTCCCTACTGAGCCCAGAACACCGCACAACACAGCCCACAGATGGAGCAGCACAGGAGTGGCTTTGGATCTCTCCTTGTGCCTAGGTCAGCTGGGGAATGCCTACACTGCTGCACCCTTCCCCTGAATCTGCTCCTGGTTGTCCCTAACTTGGACAAATGTCTTGGTGGCCTAATAAAGTAATGTTTTGACAAGGTCCGTGTGTTTTAAAAATATCTTTCATGAAGATAACTAAGTTAGTAAGGACTGGATTTTTTAATAATGATATCCCACCATCTCTTGTCACTACATCCGTGCATAACAGTGAAATTTTAGAGTACACAAAAATCTGTGAAAAAACTCTCATCTAATATGCGCATATGCAGTCTGTGAGAGTGAAGTCAGTGAGAATCCTGGCTTTAGAATCATAGAAAATGAGGGGTGGAAGGGACCTCAGAAGGTCATCTAGTCCAACCCCCTGCTCAAGGCAGGACTTGGCATATGGCAGTGTCTGGCAAATCATTCTACATTTTTAAATTAACTTTATTATTTTATTTTCATAGATTTTAGGGTCAGAAGGGATCTATTAGATCATTGAATCTGACCCCCTTCCCTGGGCAGGACAGAGTTCTGGGTTCAGATGATGGTGATTTACCTTCTGGGCCTACAGACATTAGCAAAGAACTAGGCTTGGAAAGAAAGAGTAGCACAGGAGCCTGCAGAAAAGATAAATCTGGTTTTAAAATCAATCAAGTGCAACAAGGAGGGTCTCAAGTCCTGTAAAAACACATGGCTGATCTTGGGTTAAACAGCTCAGTGCCACGTTTAGAAATCAACCAGAGCTTCATTTTATTTTTAAAAACTTGGAAAATTCTATTAAGACACTATTTTAAAGAAATTTAAGAATGAAATTCCAGATTAATTTTATACCAGCAACACTGAACTGCTCACATGCAAGCTATGATTTTTTTTGACCTGATGAGAAATTTTCCAATAGAATGTTTCTCCATTGGACAACACTGATTCTTTAAAACAAGCATTTGTCAGCAGTGTGTGGATATCAACCAATCTTTTGAAGGAAACCAAGGAAGTTTACAATGGACACTCCCTTGATTTTCTTACTAGATTGCCTACCCACTACATCCCTTTTTCTTACTTTTGTACAACCCAAATCTTCAGATTCCTGGGGAGCCAAACTTTCTGAACTGCCAGGTTCCTGGTTCATTGACAATCTGCCTAGAAGGGCATTTGGAAGTTGGGGTTTCCTATGCTTCTGAATTACCCAGCTACTGAGCAAGTCTGCCCGTGCTACCCAGCACCCCACCTGTTTGAGTTGCTCTTGAGCTGAGGCCCCAGGATCCTCTGCTCCTTGGGCTGCTGAGGGGCTGGGAACCTGGGATCTTTGACTCCCCATCAACTCATTTGAAAGGTTGCTTTGGGCCTCCCAGGTGCCTACCTGGCAAGGTGCTATGGATCCTAGGAGTAAATTTTGTTTTGGAAACATCAAAATGAAATGTTCTGGCATTTTACTTTTACAGTATTTTTCCAAGGTTTTGGCTTTGCGCCCCAGTTTGGCCTGAAAATTTTTCTAGACCAATATTTTCTGTGAAAGTGAGTCTTGCTTTCCTGGCCAGATCTACTTCTGTACGTATGCCCTTGGCTTTATCTAATGTATGTATTGGATGTTACAATATGGATAAGACAAAGTTAGATAGTGAATGGAACAGGTGCTATGGGTCAACTTGTTTTCAACTTTTCCACTCAGTGTAGGCTCCTGTAACTGAGGACTTGTCTAGGGAAGAATTGAAGGCACAGTTTTACCGTATATTATTTAGCATGTTCAAGCTAATATACAATGCATGATTTCTTCAATGTGCTTTTAAAGCAGTCAAGTTAAGCTGTTGAGTATATTGAGTATGTATTAAAGGCAGCATGCACTATTCATACTAGATTTTTAAGGTCTGCTTGAACAGCAGCATTAAGGCGTGATTATAATATTATAGATGGATATACCTGTCTTTGTTTTCCACATTGTGGAACTGCCTTGGAACCTTATGGACCTTGGGACACTAGGGTCTTGAATCTAAGAGTCTGTGAATGCAACCTTGTATTTATAAGCACCTAATTTAACCCAAGGAAAAAGCATATTAAAAAACTGAAAACCTTTTGTTGGGCAAAACAGAGGCTCTTCCCAGTAGCATCCATTATTTTGCCAGCTTGAGTTGCATCATGCTCTGCTTGAAACTTAAGAAGGAGCCCTAGCTCATTTTCCTCCTCAGATATAGCTATAAAAGGAAATAATAGCATAATAAAATGCGAGACACTTTTAACATATTTACTTATTTTAAAAATAGCTCTCAGGGGCTGGGAGAGCAAGCACATTGTTCAATGTGATAAGATGCATAAAAAGACCTTTAAGTTTTGACAACATTTACAGTTGTTATGTGTAGGAAGAGGGAGGAATTAATTTTAAAATAAAACATACAAATATCCAAGTCAGACTTCCAACTTGTTTTGTTTTTAAAAGGTGGCAAAGCAGTTTTAGGCTCTGGGTTTGGCAAGAGAAGTGGGCAAGAGTTATAGAAGCATTCTACTGTGATGTGAAATTTTAGTTTTGGTTTATGGTATTTATTAGGCCTGTGCAAAGCGGCTAGTATTCACTTTGGATTTGGATTTGGCTGATTCAGTGGACAGTGAATTCAATTCGATGATTTGAATCACTGTCCCAAAAATCTATTTGGCTGAATCTGATTCAGAGATTCGGTCACCGCCAATTCAGCTGAATCTCCAAATCAAACAGGCCCTATCCCCCTCCCACTCTCCTAGGCCTGTCAATGGCTGCTCCACCTTGTCCCAGCATTCCGGGTCTTTATAAAAAAAAAAAAGCCTCGCACTCACTGGCTCCTGCCAGGTGGGGGGGGCAATCCCTGCTGCCCCTCACTGTCCTGTGCTGTGGGGGGGGGGCTCTGCCACAAGCCCCCAAAAGCTCTGACCACTACTGCAGCAACTGGTGAGTGTTGGGGCTGGGCGGGGCAGCCATTTATTGGGCTGGGAGAGTGGTTCAGGGATAGGGGCTCATGGCAGAGCCCCCCAAGCAGTGGGGATCACTTTCCTACCTGGCAGGCACCAGTGAGTGCAGGGCTTTTTTTAAAAAAAAAAACACCTTGCACTCACCAGCTGCTGCCAGGCAGGAGGGCTGTCACTGGTAGGTGTTGTATGGCTTTGGCCCCTTTTTTGGTTGGCACCTTCCTCCCTAATGACGTCGGGGTGAGGCCATACCCTAGGGCCACCTAGATGGTTCTCAGCGCTGCTCCTACTTGTCTGCCATGACTTTGATGTTGATAGATGGGGGAGGCAGTTCCCTGTCGGTGGTCCCAGAGAGGTTGTAGCCCTGGGTCTTTCTTCGTGAGGCTCCAAACTTCCCCTTTACCCCACCCTTACCACATCCATGGCCTGGGAGAGCTCAGCCCCCCCTGTACCTTTCCCCGGGGTGATCTCTTTTCACCCATGAGGCCCTCCCCGAGTGGGGTCGGGTTTGTTCGGACATCAATCGCTCCTGGATTGATCTTTAATCTTTAGGCCAACCTGCCGACAACTAAACACGCCCCAGCCTAGGGTAACCATAACTCAAAAGGTCCTTCACTCTCAGAGAAGGCATTGGGTATCTACAGATGAAGTACAGAGGACTCCAGCTCCCAGGACCCTTCTGCCTCCCCAGGATGGGGGAGAGACTTCTCATTAGTCCCTCCGCTTACTCTTTCCAGGGGCCTGCAGGTTAGGAGTTAATTATTCCTGTTGCCACCATCTGGTGGGAGTTGCCCCTTCCCCTTCCAGGCTCTGGGCCAGTTGCCACCTGCTCCTCTTTTTTCACCTGGCTGCCTGCTGGGTCTTGGTGTCACTCACTGCCCTTCCCCACCGGGATACCTCGCCACTCCCATGGAGCCTGGTCTTCGCCCACAACTGTGGGGATGACCTTCCTCTCCCTGCCATGCCCCTCTGGCCAACTCCGGCTCCTCGAGCCCAGACCTGGGATTTTCCCAGCCAGGCTGCCCTGCCAGATGCTGGGGCTGCTTGCCCCAGTCTGCTGCTCCTACCTGGCTCCATCACCTGTAACTCCTTGCCGGCGTCCTGCTCCTCCCCACCGGCGCTCTGCTTCTTTCCACTCAGCTCTGCTGCACGAGGTTCCTCACCGGCATCCTGGTTCTCCCCGCTGGCATCCTGCTGTTTCCCACTCAGCTCCACCATCTGTCTCACATCGGCAGCCTCCATCTCTCTCTCCTGGCAGCTCGGTGTCTCCCCAGCTCCCTTTTGAGCAGCCTGCACTGCTCTCAGGCTCTGCCCCTGAGGTTCACCAATCCACAGATTCAGCAGCTGCAGAGCTGATGAGCCTGCATCGGCATCTTCTCCCAGCTGCTGCTCATCCCAGCCCCTGTAGTAAGTATCAGAGCTTGTCTGGTGGGGTCCTGGGACATGCTGGGAGGGGGGTTTCTGTCTTCCCTCCCACAGGGGTAATCCCCGTTGTCCCCCACTGCCCTGTCCTGCATGGGGGGCTCTGCCATGAGCCCCCATCCCCTGCCTGCTCTCCCAGTCCCAGCAATGGTTGCCCTGCCTGGCCTCAGCGTTCCCATGCTTAAACACCCCCCCCGACCTCCCCTTATTGTGTCCCATGCCTCGCAGATGGCATCCAAAACAAGTTCTTAACCTTTGATCCAAACTTGGTCTCACCATATCTGAAAACTTACCACGGTCTCAGCCTCTGACCCAACTGCAGCCTTTGGACTTACCTTCGCCTAACTGCTGCCTTCCTGGGCCTTCCACATATGCCCCCTCTCTAGGGACACTCTGCATCTCTGGCCCCTCATTGGGGACTCTGGGGTCTTGCACCCCCATGGGACTCAGTTGTCCAGAGATGTGCCTGGCCCCTGTGCCTGTCCCTTGGTTTGGGTAACCCACCATGATGTGGGGGCAGGGGTTTTAAGGAGCCTCTACCTGCCTTTCACCAGGGAGGCAATTGTCTTGGCATTTCTGGGGAGCTCCCCTGCTATGGGTAGCCCCACCAAACCATCCTTCCCCAGCAGGGTGTAGTTTTCAGTCATACCCAGGACCAGTGCTGGTCTACCTACCTTGATCTTATCCCTACTGTGCAATAAGTTGTTCCTGGACTGCTCTCTCAACTGTACCTTGGTTTCAGCCTCCTTCATTTCAGCCTACTTTCTCGCTGAGCCTTTCTTCCCCTTGCCAGTGATGTCCCCCTACATTGAAGTGGCCTTCAGCCTCCTTAGGCTCTGGCCCTGCCTCCAGGCCAGTTGGGATGCCAAATAGTTCATCATAACCCATGCCTGCCCCTTGTGTTGGGCTTAATTGCCCTTCAGCCTTCCAGCCCTGGCCCTCTTGCATTGATGAGTCAGGGTTTGTTGCTGTCAGCCCCGCAGTAGCTGACCTTCTTAAACAACAGGTGTCCCCTTCTGGGCCCCATCATAAAGCCTTATCACACTGGGCTTTCTTAGAGCCCCAGAGATCTTAATAACACAGCTCTACTCTCAATTGAACTCTCTTGAGCCCCAAGCCTCACTCCTGCCTGTTCTAAATCAGGGGCTTGCCAAGCCCCTGTGTAGTCCTGCAAACAATAAGCCCCTTCCCAGGCTTGGCCTTGCCCTCTTTAGGGCCTTCTCTCTGGGGCTTGGGAACCTCAGTGGGCCCCTTGGAACCCCCTTCTCCACAGTTTCTCCCTAGACCTCCAGATGTACCTGGGAACAGTAAATCTTAAGCTGGAGATGTTACCATAGTAGTGTCCCAACAGCAACTGCCAGCTCTGCCTGCCAGGGCCTTCTCTTATGCCGTGGCCCTACAGCTTAGGCCCAATCAGACAGCCGGCTGGGTGTCTTTTGACTGTCTGATTGCCTCTGCAGTCACCTGCAGGCTGCTACTCATTCTGCTCCAGCCCTTAGTGGCAGGTACTGAAGGTGCACTGCCACATACTCCAAATATATTTAGTATTAATGAGTTCAGTCAAGAAACCTACAGTGGGCATGTCTACATATGCAATTAATGCATCTGAATTTTCTATTAAGAAAATTCATAAGCATTAAACTGGGTCCCCACATGCATCTGAATGTGTGCCCATTGGGAACACAACTGCAGCATCCAGGGGAAGCTCCGAGCTCCTTTGGGTGCCAGCTTCAGGCTGGCAGGGGGCACAGGGGCTGGTCCCAATCTCTGGGTGGGGGGGATGGGGAAGAGCTGTCCCGGCTGCCAGGCAGCTCTTTCTCAGCCATGTGGAGATTGAGAGCCATCCTGATTTCCACATGGCTGGGAGGCAGCCCCCCACCAAGCCGGGACAGCTCTCCCAGCCACATGGAGATCAGGATGAGAAGGAATTTGCTCCTGGTCAGCATCTACATGTGTGCTTCAGCGCATTCGTTTAATGAACTAATTTCTAGTACCTGTGTCTACAGGAAATGGTGCATTAGACTAATCTACTGCCCAGTAATTGCTGCGCATGTGAAAGCACTTTTTTTTTTACTAAGCATTAGATTAGTCTTGTGTAATCGCGTGCAGTCTTGTGGGTTCGTTTGTGAGACTAACTATTTCATTATAAAAAACAATTTTTAAAACATGCTAATGAGTTGTTACAGGTTGCATAGTTGCATGATTTTAACAATGAATTAAAACATTCAAAAGGTTTTAAAAAAAAAAAAAGAGAGCTGTGATGGTTATTACACCAAACTAAAATATATTTTTCACTGTGTACCACTGAGTCTCTGTTGGTATTTCTCAAAAGTATTTACAAAAGCTGTATAGGTCCCCTGAATAGAGTGAAAACCCTTTGAAAAGAAATGTTAGTATATTAATTTATGGCAGTAGTAATATAACTCCTAAACCGGGGGTCAGCAAAGATTTTGGGCAGAGTGCCAAGCTACCTACAGCCTTGACTTGTAAGATGGTGTGCCAAGGCAGATGGCAGGGGAGCCACAAGGGGCCCGATCCTTGTTGTGACAAGCTAGCTCTGACCCCTTCTCTGCTGTCTGCTCTGGGGTGCACATGCCAAGCAAAATGCTTTTGTGTGCTACAGGCAGACGAGGTTCTTTGGATAAATCCGATATCTTTTCTTAGACCAACTAAATAGTTGGACTTTTTTTTCTTACCAAGCTTTCCAGTTTAAAAACCTTTGGCAGGCTGAGGGAGCACCTGCAGTTTGTGTGCTACACTGTGGCAACTGTGCCAGGGGTTGCCAACCCCAGTCTAAACTATAAAATGCCTTTCCATTAAGTCAGGGGTCAGATATCTACAGCCTGCAAGCCAGACATGGATCTCAAGGAGACTGGATTCCTGCAGCAGCACAGGAAATCATCAACATGCAGCTTAACTAGTTTGTTCCCTGCCCTGTGCCTGCTGCCAGTCCCCTCCATGACACTCCCCTTTGCAGCTCTTACACCCTTGTGGCAGCTGATGTTTATACTGGCTACTGAATTTGCTTTTTCAGATGGGAATCTGCAGTACTTCATTATGTGTGTAAGCAGAGGAGACAGCAGGAAGCTGAGGTGCTGAAGTGGGGGCCACTGCAGGAGGGATTGGTGGCTCCCAGTTGCAGGTAGGTCACAAGCGCCAACCTGCTGTTTGTGACTTCCATTAGTAATTATTAATATTGGTAAATCCTTTCCAAAGTCTGTAGACCAAACTCAACCGTGGTATAATCAAAATAAGTGCATCTGCCTACAATGGGCTGCATCTGACCCATTTAGAAATAAACAATGAGTAAGGATTACTTAATACCAGTCATGGGAAAAGTTTATGAAAAATGTAACTAGTTAAAGTTAAAAGTTAGCCACCTTTAAAATTAACTTGAGTTAAGTTAAAAGGTAAATATTTCCACTTTCAAGCAGTTAAAAGTTAAGTTAAAAAGAAAGTAACTAGTTAAAAGTTAAGTTGATTTGTGAGAAATGCAGGAAACTCTCACTTGGCATCATTTTTCATTTTCAAATGCAATGAGTAGGTTTCTTTTCCATAAGCCCACAGAAGCACACTGATTTACTCAGAACTCACTCTGCTTTACCTGAAAACAATGTTATACATGTCATACAGTTTTCAGAATAACAATTTACCAATACCTATGTAATATTAGGTCCTTCTCGCCCTCTCCATGTGAAGTACTTTGTAAAAGTCATAGTTTCATAGTTGGTAGGGTTGGAAGGTTGGGTCAGACCTGAGCAGGTCATCAAGTCTGACCCCCTGCCGTAGTAGGAAAAAGTACAGGGGGCAAATGACCCCAGCAAGGTGTTCGCCTAGCCTCCTCTTAAAGACCCCCAGGGTAGGAGCCAGCACCACTTTGTTTGGAAGTTGGTTCCAGATCCTAGCCGCCCTGACAGTGCAGTAGCACCTCCTGATGTCTAGTCTGAATCTACCCTCTGCCAGCTTGTGACCGTTATTTCTTGTCACTCCTGGTAGTGCTCGGGGAAACAGGGACTCCCCCAGTGCCTGCTGGTCCCCTCTGACTAGTTTGTAACAGGCCACTAGATCCCCCTCAGCCTTCTCTTGTGGAGGCTAAACAGGTTCAGGTCCCATAGCCTCTCCTCATAGGGTCTGCCCCGCTGCCCCCTCATCATGCGGTGGCCCTCCTCTGGACCCACTCCATGTTGTTCACAGACCTCCTGAAGTGCAGCGCCCAGAACTGGACACAGTACTCCAGCTGCAGCCTCACCAGTGTCGCATAGAGGGGGAGGATCACCTCCTTGTACCTGCTTGAGATGCATCTGTGGATGCATGACAAGGTGTGGTTGGTCTTCCTGACGGCATCCCCACACTGTCGGCCCATGTTCATCTTGGCATCAATAGTGATTCCAAGATCCTTTTCTGCCTCTGCCCTGATGAAAAGGGAGTTCCCCAGCCTGTAGGTATGGTGCTGGTTCTTCTTCCCCAGGTGCAGTAACTTGCACTTGTCAGTGTTGAAACACATCCTATTCTCATCCGTCCACCCCTGTAACCTGTCTAGGTCTGATTGTAGCCTATTCCTCCCTTCTAGCATGCTCACATCTCCCCACATCTTATTGTCGTCAGCAAATTTGAACAGGGTGCATCATACAGGTATACCAGAATAATAGAAAGGAGATATTCATAGCCAGGTCAGTGGCAGGGAGAGAGAGAGAGAGAGAGAAGCTTTTTCATCCATTTTCAAAAAGGTAGGTAGCTGGTCAGTGGGGATGGATCCTCCCCAGCCTAACGCAGGGACACTGTTCCCCCTGCTCCAGATGCAGGCTCTGCGCCTGATGCAACGTTTCTGCCACTTGCAGGAGTCGCACCACCCCCGGCATGCTCCCCCCTGCCAGCTTCTGGTGGGGTTCTTAAATCTTCCCATGGTGGCATCTCCCACCGCTGCCATTGGCCCAGCACTCCCCGCCCTGGGAGGAGCTGTTTGAAGAGCCGGCGTAATGCCAGTTCACGTGGCCGCAGCTCCAGTTCCGGCTCTGGCCATGCTCCTAAAGGTAAGTTTTCCAGGGTGTAGGGGGGGGCATGTTTGTCCTGTGCAGGGGCTCTCAGGGTTTCCCCTGCCCCCCTTGGAGCCTGTGGGGTCTTCTTGCTGACACACTGCATTTCAAAATTTATATCTGACAATTTTTCTCTTCTGTCTTGCAAAACTCAGCCCCTACTACTGAACATTCGCTCTACATGGGCAGATGAATAGTTTTTTCATAGTAGGTGACATCGCAGATAAATTTCTCACAGATGAGAAGTAATGCTCAACTCAGGGGCGACATATAGTGGGTGCACGCAGTCGCATGTGCACCCTCTGCGCGTAGCGGTGCACCCCCTGCAAAAAGGCACAACCAGCAGTGTTGGCGGTGCGTGTGGGCAGTCACCACTCACCACCCTGCCGCCAGCACTGCTGGTGCCATCTGTGGGAGGTCTACAATCGCCCCTGGCTGCTGCTGGTTGGTGCTTGCCACCCACTGTACCTTCCCCCTCAGCCGCCGCTGACAGTGCTGGCAGCATCTGCAGGAGCTCCCCACTCACTGCTCCCGCTGCTGCATTGCTGCAGCCATGCCCCCCAGTTGCCGGGGGCACGCGCCATTCATGTCTCAACTTCTTGGGCCCTAGTTTGGATCTTCATTAAAATTTTAAAAGTCATCATCTGCTTCACCCTTACTACTTGCTCCCACTCTTACTGGGATCAATGTCTCTGTTTGCTTGTGCTTGTTCCCTGTCCTGCATCCAACTGGCTGCCCTGTTGACTTCTGCCAGAAAATGCCAGCATGAACTAAGGAACTCTGGGACTTGTAGTTCTTAAGAGACCATATCTCATAGAAAGGCACACTACTCTCTGTCTCTCAAACAAGAAGTCCTAGAGTTTCAATAAAGAAATATTGTTTCATGTAAGTCCTAGAGAGTGGCTATGTCAGGAAAAACTCTGGGAAAGCTGGATTTCAATTTTTTAAACTTTTAACTTGTACTTCAAAAAAGTTAAAGTTAACCTTTTTATAACTAGTTAAAGTTGACAGCTGAAAAATTTAACTAAAGTGAAAAGTTAGCCATTTCTGTAATGTTTTAACTAGTTGATTAACTAATTAATTCCCATGACTGCTTAATACAGTACTAATACCTTCTTTGTCCATGAAGTTTGATGTAGTTTTTGGATTTATCCAGAAATACACTGTTATTAAGAGGAAAGATGAAAGGTTTAATGACTGGGTATGAACAACTGGAGCTGTGGGAGATGAACAGCTATGGGATTTGGGCAGCCTAATGCCCAGTTTTCCAATTTATCAAGATCCTTTTGACCTGTAGCCCTATTTTCAAAAGTGTTTGCAACCCCTTCTACCTTTGGGTCATCTGAAAACTTGATAAAAAATGTCTCTATTCCTGCATCCAAGTAATTAAAAACATTGTTAAATTACACTAGATTCAAAATACACCCTTATGGTACCCAACTTGAAACTTCCTGCTATTCTGACATGGATCTATTTATTTCTTTGCTAGTAGTATTTCTACCTAGCCTGTATTTCTTCAGTTTAATTGTGAAACTATGGTGTGGGACTATAGCAAAAGCCTTTCTAAAGTCCAAGTATATTATTTCCCACCTCTTTCCCTTCACTCAGTGATGTAGTTACTTTATTAAAGAAGGGAATGAAATTGGTTTGGCAAGATTTGGTTTTAAATCCACATTGGCCTTCAATGATCACCTCTTCCTTTTCCAGGTATATTTATATACTGACTGTTTTATAGTTTGCCTTAGTAATTTCCTAGCCATTGAAGTCTGATCGGAAGTCTGTAATTACCTGAGTCCTCTTTTTTTTTAAGATTGGGCTGTATGTTAACCCATCTCCATTCTTCTAGGACCTCATATGTCATTCGTGACTGCAGATGTTGCCAGTGGCTCAGAGACTACTTCAATCATTTCCATGGGATAAATTTCAGTAGGTCCTGACAACTTCAATCCATTAACGTTTATCAAAAGCTCTTTAATGCACAATTTACTAAAAATGATTCACAACCCTTCCCTCTTACAGTAATTTTGTTAAAGTTTATTTTTGTTTTGGAGACTGAGGCAAAGTAGTCATTGAGCCACTCTACCTTCTTTCATCTTCCATTAGTAGTTCACTAGGGCTGTGAGAAGCTTTGATCTCTGAGTCAATTTGGTGAAGATTCAGCCTGATTTGGTGGCCAAATCTCCGAATCTGAATCAAACCAGGAGACCCTTTAATTTCTCCAAATTGAATTGGAACCTTCCAAATTGATTCGGACAGATTCAGAAAGATTCGGACGTAGACACAGCTTTAAATGTTTTTTCTATATACCTCAGGTACCAGGAAGCTTGTCAATGCTGTGATACTGGGGCAGATGGAGCATCCCACCGCAGCGCAGTTGGGGTCCCTAGCACACTCAGCAGCAGACCCGGAAGTGAATCAGAAGCATTTCTGGTCCACTTCTGGGTCCACCGGCGAGCGCACTTGTTTCCCCCCTGTGCCCCTCCAGCTCGGCAACTGGTGCCTCCTGGGTCTGAGGGGGTACCTGTGGTCCTCCCTGCAGCCGATCACCAAGTCAAGGGGGCGCAGGAGGGCCCCCCCCAGCATGTTCCCTGGTGGACCCAGAAGTACTTCCCGTCCACTTCTGTGTCTGCCGTCGAGTACACAACGGGGGTGCTGCACTCCTGTGGGATGCTCCATCCGCATTGCAGCATTCATGAGCCGCACCTGGTACCTCGAGGCATGTAGAAAAAACATTTAAAGCTGTGTCTATGGCTGAATTGCTGACTCTCTGAATCAGCACCGAGTCTTCAGATTTGGATTTGTCTGAATCGAATCAAATCAGGAATAGTGATCTGAATCAACTAATCGAAACACTGTCCCCAATTCAGGCCAAATCAGAATCAAATACGGCCCATTTTGCACACCCCTATAGTTCACCCTTGTTATTGAGGAGTGAATGCTTAGTCTCATTGATCTGTCTCTTCAGTTCGATATATAGTACCACTTGCTATTGTCTTCAACACTCCTTGCAAAATGTATCTTATTTTTTACTTTTGTTTTTCCGGTTTTGTCTGCAAAGCCTTGCTTTTCCTTGGCATATTTCCTTAGTAACTTACTCAGCTTTCCATTATTGTCTGGGTTTTTATTTTTATTTTAAGGTAGCTAAGAAGATCCTGTATAGCCACATTGGTTTTCTACAGTGGTTCTTACCTTCCGCTGTATTGGAATATCTTCTTGCTGACACTCAATGATATATATTTTAAGAACTGACCTATTTATCTTTCAGTATGCCTTAACATGGGACCTTACCTACTATTTCTTTATGTTGGTTGCAATGTGCCCTTGTGAACTCCACTGTCTTTATTTTAATATTATGTTTTCTTTTCTTTCTTCAAACTGTAAATTCTCTCGTATCATATAGTCTCGTTATCACTTCCTCCCTAATTTCCTATCACTTCCACATTCACAACCACTTTTCACTTATTGGTCTGAACAAGATCCAAGATAGAAGACTCCATACCTGTATCCTCAACTTTCTGAAAAAGAAAGTTGTCCTCTACACATAATAAGAATTTGACTTTGTCTTTCATCATATTATTCTTTGACCAACTATAATAAAAGTTAAAATCCCTACTTAAGACATGGTCGCTTTATAAGTTTTGAATAGTTTTGTTAACTGCTTGAAAAATACCTCCTCTGCTACTACTTCCTTATTTGGCAGTTTACAGTAGAGCCCCACCATAGCTTTTTATCTTTAGCACTGAGATTTGTTGCTTTATTCCCCCTGAAACTAGGAAAAACATATATATTCTTAACGTATAGTACAAATCTATCTTTCTAAAACAAGGTCTGTAATGCTCTGTTGATATTCTAGTCTAGTTATCTCACCGAGTTTCTGTAGTGTCAATTAAGTCATAGGTTTCTTTGCATACTATAATTTCCAAATCATCTTGCTTGTTTCCTGTACTCCTTATACTTGTATATATAAATCAACGATACTTTACAGCCAATCTTACTGGTTTTCCTCTTGCATCTCTTTCTGCTATAAGGCGGTTTGGTTCCCTAAACTCTTCTTCACATGGGCCTCATGTCTTGATCCTCATCTCTTGCATAGTGGTTGGTAGGTTTTCTTGCCATTTTGTGTAGGGCATAATCCTCTTTACCAAATTAGTTAGATAAGACACAGAGATGTTCCTCCCACTCTTTGTTAGATGGCTTGCATGTCTGGACAGCAATTCTTTTCCCCAGAACATTAGCCCATGGTTGAGGAATCCAAAGCCTTCCCATTGACACTACCATCTGAGCTATACACTTACTTCCAGGATGCGATAGTTGCTGCTTGGGGCTATACTTTCAATGGGAAGAATTGACAAGAGCACTACTTATGCCCCAAATCTCTTTATCTTCCTGCCTAAAGCTTTGTAGGGTCATTCCTCAAGGCATCATTGGTGCCCACATGGACGAGCAGGAAGGGTAGTAGCCTTAGAGATGAATGAGATCCAGTAGTCTCTCTGACATGCTTGAATTTGGGGTTCCAGACATGAAGTGTATTTCACAAGATTCCAGCTTTGAATGATATGTGGGGTTCTCCATTCTCCCATAGGTGAGATTCGCCCTCATGAGCCTCCTCCTCTTCCTTTTCAGTGTGATGGTAATGGACTCTCCATCTCTAGGGGCTATGTAATTCCTGGTCTATACAATGGCTCTGATCCCTGCTAGGCAATTTTTCCTCTGAGGCAATAGTTCCTATGCAGGGAGCCTGAAAGCAGTTATCACAGTTCTGGAAACACAGACAGACAATCCTTCTGGAAGTCAAATGCTGCCACCTGTCTTCCTTGTTCTTCAGCCTCTCCTGCACTATTCTTTCATAATGCCTATCTGAGTCTTCATTCTCTCTGACACTGCACAGTGTTGATAGTTGGGATTCCAGGCCTTAAATCTTTTCTTCCACTATTGTCACCAACTTGCACTCAGTGTAGGTAACAAACTACTGTATCTTCACTACCAGAGGATTAGAAGATGTGAACCCAAAATGTATCATTATTATAAACAGAACTACCATCAATGTACACCCATCTCCAGACATTTTCTCTAAGCATGCCTTGCCAACAGATAGATGACTTAAAGCATAAATAGTAGGGCTGTGTGAAACAGGCCCTATTCTATTCAGATTTGGCCCAAATCGGAGACAGTGATTTGATCCATTGATTTGGATTGCTGTCCCTGATTTGATTTGGCTGAATCTGAAGAGTCAATGCTGATTTGGTGAATCAGTGATTCAGACACAGGCACAGTTTTTTAAAAGTTGTTTTTTCTACATACCTTGAGGTAGCAGCATGGCCCGTGATCACTGCAGTGCTGGGGCAGATGGAGCATCCCACAGGAGCATGAGGTGCTCTCCAGCGTGCTTGGCAGCAAACCCGGAAGTGAACTGGAAGTACTTATGGTCCACTTCTGGGTCTACTGGGGAGTGTCCTGGGGGGCCCCCTGTACCCCACCAGCTTGGGGATCAGCTGTTGGGGGGGAGCCCAGGTGCCCACCCCAGACCCTGGAGGCACCAGTTGTGCTCCCCAGTGGACCAGCAAGTGCTTCTGGTCCACTTCCAGATCTGCTGTCGAGCACACTGGAGAGCCAGTTTCATGTTTCTGTGGGATGCTGCATCTGCCCCAGCCCTGCAGCATTCAGAGCCCCTACTACCTAGAAGTATATAGAAAAACATTTAAAGCTGTATCTATGTCGGAATTGCCAAATCTGTCCGAATCTCTCTGAATTGATTTGGAGGGTTCCGAACCAACTCAGAGAGGTTAAAGGGTCCTCTAATTCAATTTGGATTTAGAGATTTGGCCACCAAATTGGGCCAGATCTCTGCTGAATTGAATCAGGGACTGAAGCTTCACACAGCCCTAATAATTAGTGTTCAACATTCTCAGTTTTTACTGATTTCTTCCCCCCCCCCCCCAGTGATAAATTCCCTGAATTTTTTTAAAGTCATTCAGTTTTTACCAGCATGAGTGGGGAATGGCCCATTCCCCACTCATGTCAGTTAACAGGGATTTGAACTGAAAAATAGGTGGTGCTGGTAAGCTAAAAATGTAACCACTGTGCTGGTTACCTGAGGCACAGGTTTCCAGCTGGACATGGTAGGGGACGGAGGTGGCAGCCACATGTGGAGTGGGGAGCCAGAGGGTGGCAGTGGCCACGCAGGGACTGGGGGACAGTGGCTGGAGCTGCTGCCTGGGGGCACAGGGCTCCCAGTTCTGACCCCAGGCAGGGCAGGATGGGCCACAGGAATTGCTCCCAGGGCAGGCAGGTCTGAGATGCACCCCAGTAGCTCTGGCTTTGGTCCTGCCCCGGGCACTGGGAGCTGTGAGCCCCGTCAGGGGGAGAGTCTGGCCCTACTTCCTGGGGCAGGTGCTTCACTCAGCTGCTCTGCATTGGTCTGTGGGGCTGGAGTTGCTGCTTGGGGGGCATGGGACTCCTGGCTCTGACCCCAGGCGGGGTGGGCGGTGCCAGGATTGGTGTCAGGTCCCCTCCCTCCACATCCGGCTGCATGCCATTCCCACCCCCCTCCAAATACCAGGGCAGCCCAGCAGCAGGCTGCTGCAGCAGGGGAAGGGGCACGAATACAGCCAGGGAAGAAAGGCAGGGTAGAGCACCACAGTACCATGTGCTTTCTGCCATTTATCCGGGGGCATGCACCCCCCAAGAAGAGCCCAGCACAGGCCCCACAGCCCTCCTGGGGGTCGTGTAGTGGTGAGCTGTGTCCCCCCCACCTCACACCCCACACCCACTGATGACTCCCCCCTTCTTTGCTTCATGCTGCAGCCCCAGGAGCAGCTGATGGGCTGTGCTATGCCCCTGCCCCCCACCCGTTCCCTAGTCCCAGCCTTACTCCTTCCCTCCCTCACAGCCAATTTTTTCCCTGATTTACACTGCTTTTTTTTTTCCTTTTCTTCCTTTTATCCTGATTTCATCCTGGCTTTTATGTTTCAAAAATAAATCATGAAAAATTCCCAGATTTTTTTTAAATAAAAACTGAGAATGCAAGACACTAAGCATAAAATTTTATGGGGAGTATGCCTTCAGTTGTCAAACCATACAGAGGAGTTATGCCACCCAGTAGCCTTCAATGCAGCATCTGTTTAAAACTGGACTGAAAAGCACATTCCAAAATCTATCCAACATAAACACTCTGTGATTGAGAGAATCCAATCTGGCAGGCAGAGTTGCAATGCTAACCTTCAGTTAATGCAAACAAGAAACATCTAAACTATCCCACCACATTTTATTAAAAATATGAAGTGTTATATGTGAAGACATACTAATGAAAGTAGAGTTTGTTCTGGAAAATACTCTATTCTGATGACTCCTTTTGGTTGTGAATAGTTCTGAAAAGAAATAAATGACACTACTACATTACATACCACTTCAGCTTATCACGACATACAAATGCCTAGTCCATTTCAAGTAAGTTATAATTATCAATGTACCATTAACGCAGTGGGAGTAAAAACTGAAAATTTTAAGTTATTCACTAGTTTTTCATGGCGTTATCAGTGATTTTTCTAACAACTTTGACAGACAACTATTCTATTCCTGAACGTTCACAGAATCTTCATGATTACCCCTAATTTGGCATCCAGCTCTGCATCAGATGCTACCACATGTTCATCTTCTTTCTTTCCTGTAACTTTCATTAGGACTTGTTTTGTTTTCCAGTATTTCGTCTGCATTCTAACAACTCATGATTGGTCTTCTGTAGGTGTCTATGGGCTGACTATGAAGACCATAAGCAAGCAAATCACATAGTTGTTTTGACAATGTATTGTAAACACAAAGCAAGACATTAGTAAGATTTTTAACTTTATTACCGCAGAAACATTGAATTAGTGCTGACATAGCAAATATTTTGTACATTCCTAGCTTTGTTTCCTACACACAGCTACTTCAGAAGCCACTTTTTTTTTATGGCCACTGACTAGCAAAACTCATAATGCTTATCTATTTTTAAATGTATAGATATAGAAACTGAAAAACCTAAATAAGATTTTTTTTGGATCAATTACTCAGATACCTTTTTTTTTTTTTTCACCACTGATCAGATTAGTGATTTTTGTTGATATAGCTGTTAGATGTAGTAAATGTTAATATGCAACCAAAGGTTTAAAGGTGATCTCAAACAGTTTCAAGACAATTGCATGTCTTGAAATATATACAGAATGCCTCTAATAGCCTTCAGAAAGATTACTTGCTTCAATATTTACCTAGCCTTTCAGATTCAAAAAGTCACAACAAGACTCATGTCAAGATTGCATGCATCAGTTGATATCCATTTGAAAGTCTTTGATGTATATTGTATAGTTTTGCAAAGTTTACATCTTTTAATTTTGTATAAAAATACTTTAATCTGCAACCTGAAGCAACACAAATATGTACAAAGTTAAACTGTCACAGTTTGAGTTATTTCTTCAGCCTTTCTAATCCTAAATCACTTAATTGGGACAAATTGATAGAGTATCCAAATATATAATGCTATAAAGGCATATAGCTGCAACTCTGTTCTTTCATTTTTTTTCTTTTTAATTCATAGGATAATTAACACTTGTCTTCACTGCAGAATTAATTTGATTTATAACTCAGGTGTTGCCCCTAACTCAAGCCCTGTCCTCATACAAAAAACCTTTCACCCAGGTATGGAGGTGACAGTAAATTGTGTTGGTAGGTGTGTCTATTCAAATGGACCACAGCCTGATGTAGCACAGCTTGTCAGCAAAAGAAAAATGTTACAGGATTATTATACTCACACAGAATTGCTCTAGGTATTTTTCTAATATTTAGGTATGCGAGTAATTCACAGAGCTGTAGTATTTGGCATTTGTTGTTACTATATCCATGATAAAGAAGAAATAAGAAGATTTTTTTAAATTAAGAAACTCTGTAAATTTGAGGACCTGTGAATATGTTAGGTAGCTCTAGAAGATCTGGGTTACATACATCATCTGGTGTTGATATTCGAGCTGGTCAGAAACTTTCTGTCAGTATTGTTGTGTTTTGGAAAAACAACTGAAGTTTCCTCATATGTAGGATGGAATTTTTGATCAAAGATCAAAAGACAGTGATGCTCACTTTGGACGTAGGATTACCAAGTTCAGAGTTCTGCTTTACATGATTTAAGACCAAGGATTTATTTCTCACCCACATTCCAGGTGAGTGTTGTAGATGTATCGTGGCTCTTTATAGATGACTCTCTACCTCTGCAATAAACTGCAAAAAGTTTTGGTTTCATCCCAGTGCAGTGCATGAAAATTTTTCATATCTCAATTTTTTGCAGGATGGGAAAATTGTTTCCAACTTGGTTCTAATTATTACCATATTTTTTTTCAATATTTCCCTTAAAAAAAGAGGGGGAAAAGTAAATTGATTCACAGCTTTAGTACCTTGCTAAGTATTGGGTTAAGAAACAGGCCAACATATGAAGTGTGCAGTGCTCTTAGCCTTGTAAAATGATGCCAGACACTAAATCTACATTTGTTACATGGAGGCTTGATTTAGAAATGGATCAGATATGTTTTTGCATTTTGGATTAATGCTACTGGATACTATAGTTCTTAAGACATGATCCTTCAAGATACTAGTTGTGATGGATTTGTAGATTTTTGTAGTAATTTATAAATACCTATGCTGACTTGGTTACAGGGACGACTTCTATGTGAGCATACTGGTTTAGTTTAATAAGGGGCTGTTGAGAAAAACCAAATGGGAAAGGAAAGTGTTTCAACATAAGCCACTTCTCAAAGACTCAACTGTGGTAGCATTAAAAGGAACATACTTTCTCACATGGAAAGAAGCAGGAAACATTTGGGGTAGCTAGACTTAAATACAGGGAGCCAAAGAAGCTGCCTAAAAAGTTAGGTCTACCTACCACCCAGGTGTACAAGGGGTGGTGAGCAGTAGGGCTGTGTGAAACTTTGGCAGCGATTTTGTTTCAGAGGTGTTTTGGCCTGTTTCGGTACCCGAAACACGGAATCTGAAATGAAATGGAAGGCTCCAAAACATCTCTCATAGGCAACTGGTAGGGGCTGCATGGGGGGTGCATGTGCCTCCCCTGATGGGACCATGGTCCAAACTGATGCTGTCGGTACAGCTGGTGCCCCCCAACAGGGCTGCCACTGTTGGTGGGTTTTGCAGGTGCCCCTCCAGATTCAGGAGGCACCTGTCACTCATGACCTCTCTGAAACTAAATGAAACAGAAGTGGGCTTGCAGGGAAACAAACTCAGAAGAGGAAGGGAGGGAGGGAGGGAGAGGTGGGGGAAGGACTGTTCTGATATTGACATCTGTAGCTGCCCAGTGTCGGCAATTTGTTCCTGAGGTCCCTTCCGATCCTTGTGCTCTGGGGGAGGGACGGCAGCCTGTTGTCATCCCATGCACAGCTCCAGGGCCCTGCATCCCCCGGGAGGAGTCTGGCACAGCCCCTCAGGCCTCCTTTTAAAGTGGGGGATGGGGCCAGGTAGGGCAGCCATGGGGGCTTCTCTCGCAGCTCCCCCTGCTGGGGTAGAGGCAGGCACAGCTGGAGGAGCTGCAGGAGAATTCCCCATGGCTGCCCTGCCCAACCCCATCTCCCACCTGGCCCCAGCCTCCCAGCACTTAAATGCCCTGCATTCACCAGCTGCAGCAGCAGTGATCAGGGCCTCTGGGGGGGCTTATGGTAGAGCTCCCCTGCACAGTGTGGGGTAGTGGGGGGCAGCGGGGATCGCCCCTCCTGCTGGGCCCCCATATGGCAGCTGTCACATCATGCAGGTGCAGCGCAGCTCAGCAGGGCACTATGTGCTGTCTGTGAGCTGGGGTGGCTCCACCTGGCACCTGGAGCCTGGCACTGCTCAGCTGCAATGGCCTCAGCTCCCAGGCAGCATGCAGCTTGCTGCTGAGCTGCACAGGTGCCAGATTGGGGGGAAGAGTCAATCCTTGTTGCCCCGCACTGTGCAGGGGGGATCTTCCATTAGCCTTCAGAGGTCCTAATCCTTGCTGCTACAGCTGGTGAGTGCGGGGCTTTTTTTTTTTTTTGAAGTGTCAGGAGGTGGGGGCTAAGGCTGGGTGAGGGGTGGGGGCAGGCTGGGCAGCCATGGGGAATTTTCCTGCAGCTCCCCCCACCTGGGGAGCAGCAAGCACAGCCAGAGGAGCCTCAGGAGAACCTGCAGCCACTGGCTGTGCCTGCCTCTCCCTGGCTGATCTGAATCTCTGAATCAGTGCTGAAACAGCATCAAAACTCTGAAAAAGATTTGGCCAAATCAAAACAGAACAGTGATCTGAAACACCAAAAGGAATCACTGTCCCTTGGAAACAGATGAATCTGAAACGGAAACAAAACAGCCATTTTGCACAGCCCTAGTGAGCAGGGCACCAGTCCTGCATGCCAACTTAGGAGAAGCACCAAAATGCCCTCCAGGGAATCCATACCACAGCAACAGCAGCAGTCTCACACCACTACTATAAGAACAGCAGCCAGGTGCAAGGACACTGCAAAGCTGCTGTAGCAATAACAGCAACAACTGGGGTGGGTAGGCTGTGTCATAGTAGAAGCTGCTAGAGATTTTGATATCTGATGCAAGCAAGACTTCTGTATTCAGCACGCTGTTCTATGCTTGGCACCCACTCCTGTTTGGTGCTTGATGGCACACCCTGGCAGCATCTCGCTCAGGGCACAAACCTTACTAGTTATACCTTTATAGCCTATTATGACATCAGGAGATAGTAAGTTGTTAGGTAGAGTAAACATGCATGCAGTCTGTTGTTTATTTTAACAGTAGAAAAAAAGTATTTAGCTAAAAAGGTTTTGAGACAATATTTTGGTTTTAGGGCTGTTTTTGTCACTGTATACCCCTGACGATGCATCCTAAAGGGAAGAACCTCAGGTGTTCAACCTCAGCTGGGTAAGAATGCTTGGTACACATAGTACAGTAGCTGACAGCCCAATCTTACAATGGGAGAACTGTGGAATTCTGTCCTGTGATAGGTCAGACACCTGAATTGGGATGAACTTGGAGACTAGAAAGAGAATGGAAATACAGCTAGCTCTGCAACCAAGACAGTGGTATCTTGAAAATTAAATCCAGAAAGACCTAGCCAGTACTCTGTCTACCATAAAGTAGCTGTCATTTTATTTAAAAAAACTTCTCCTACAGGCTGCTTTGCACAGATCCCTATCTGCTTCAGTGTGGCTCCAAGTAAGCACAGGTGTCTTTTCTGAAAGTGCAATTTACAGGAACTAGCACCTGACATAGAACACCTCCAATTCCGCAAATACTTGTGCATAAATTTCCTGTTGCATAGATGTTCACATATATATAGTCACAGGATTGAGCCCTTACTAAGAAAACTGTGTGTGAAGAAAACCATAGAGAATTTATTAAGCATGCATGAGTATAGATGACAGGAGAAAAACATGCAAAATAATCTCCTTCATAAACATAAATACATATGTAGTGATAAAAAATACTTTATGTTGACAAAACAAATGTCAGAAAACTCAAAGCTAAGGATGGCACAACAAAACACATTTATGCCATTGGAATTCAGCCCTCATAATGTAAATCTACCTAAATGTGACTTCAGGCAGCAAGCATTAAACTTCTCTGCATCTACAGGACAAATTTCTTCAACACCAGTTGAATGCCAGGGGAGACGCACCTAGGCCAAGGGTTAGTGAGGAACTAGTTGGGGAACTTCTGAAGGGACTGGGTGTATTCAAGTTAGCTGGTCCGGACAATCTCCACCCTAGAGTACTGAGGGAATTGGCTGAGGTCATTGAAGGACCCCTGGCATGGCTTTACAAGCACTCATGGTGCTCTGGTATGGTGCCAGAGGACTGGAAGAGGGCCAACGTGGTTCCCATCTTCAAGAAGGGGAAGAAGGAGGACCCAGAAAACTATAGGTCAGCTAGTCTTACCTCAATCTTGGGCACGCTTTTTGAGAAAATTATTCTGGCACATATCCATGAGGGACCAGCAGAGGAGATCATGCTTAGGGGCAACCAACACGGGTTCATTAGCGGCAGGTCCTGTCAGACCAGCCTGGTGGCCTTCTACGATCAGATCACCAAATCATTAGATGTAGGGGTAGCAGTGGATATAGTCTTCCTGGACTTTCGGAAGGCCTTTGACACAGTCTCTCACCCTGTTCTCATTAAGAAACTGGGGGGCTGTGGTGTCGACACCCACACAGTCAAATGGGTTGCCAACTGACTGGAGGGCCGCACCCAGAGAGTGGTGGTGGATGGGTCACTTTCGACCTGGAGGGATGTTGGCAGTGGGGTTGAGCAGGGCTCGGTCCTCGGGCCCGCACTGTTCAACATCTTCATCAGTGACTTGGACGAGGGGGTAAAAAGCACCCTGTTCAAATTTGCTGATGACACTAAGATGTGGGGGGCACACTAGAAGGGAGGAATAAGCTACAATTGGACCTAGACAGGTTAAAGGGTGGGGGGATGAGAATAGGACGGGATTCAACACTGACAAGTCCAAGGTGCTGCACTTGGGGAGGAAGAACCAGCACCATACCTACAGGCTGGGGAACTCCATTCTTGTCAGTACAGAGGCGGAAAAGGATCTTGGAGTCATCATTGACTCCAAGATGAACATGGGCCACCAGTGTGGGGATGCAGTCAGGAAGGCCAACCACACCTTGTCATGCATCCACAGATGCATCTCAAGCAGGTCCAAGGAGGTGATCTTCCCCCTCTATGCGGCACTGGTCAGGCCACAGCTGGAGGGATGTCGACAGCATGGAGAGGGTCCAGAGAAGGGCCACTCGTATGATCAGGGGACAGCAGGGCAGGCCCTATGAGGAGAGGCTACGGGACCTGAACCTGTTCAGCCTCCACAAGACAATGCTGAGGGGGGATCTAGTGCCCTGTTACAAACTAGTCAGAGGGGACCAGCAGGCATTGGGGGAGTCCCTGTTCCCTTGAGCACTACCAAGAGTGACAAGAAATAACAGTCACAAGCTGACAGAAGGTAGATTCAGACTAGACACCAGGAGGCGCTACTTCACAGTCAGGGTGGCTAGGATCTGGAACCAACTTCCAAGAGAAGTGGTGCTGGCTCCTACCCTGGGGGTCTTTAAGAGGAAGCTAGATGTACACCTTGCTGGGGTCGTTTGACCGCAGTACACTTTCCTGCCATGGCAGAGGGTCGGACTAGATGATCTACTCAGGTCCCTTCCGACCCTAGAAACTATTAAACTATAAGTTTTGGAGGTGTGGGGGGGTCACTTTTTACAATGTTTACACCATGCAGACCAGTGATTCCCAAAGGCTGTGCCGCAGCATATCATTGTACCACAAGAGCAACAGAAGCCATAAGATTTGCTGTGTGAGAAGGTAAATGCTCTCCTCCTCCCATCTCGCACCCTGTTCCTGACCCATCTATTCCAGCAGAGCCTGCAGCTGCTCCTTTGCCACTGCTGCTTCTGCCACTTTCCCCATGCCCAAGCAGTCCCTTTGCCACCACCTGCCTTCCCCCCACATATGCTCCCAGCAGAATGCTCTTCTGTGAGCAAGCAGGCAAGGCAAGTGGATGCACAAATGGACCCTTACTTTGCAACCTGGCCCATCCCCTCCATACCTCCCACACTCCCAAGGCCAGCAGGAGGGACCACAGGACTGGTTGCTGGCTTGGAAGACCCTACAGAAGCAACCTTAGCAGCAGGGGCTGCCCTGGTTTCCTGAGGTACAAATTAGGGGTTGGAAGAAAGCAGACAGTGGAAAGTACACAGTCTATAGCAGGGTGAGGTCCTGCCCCTGCCACTCTTCAGTAACACTAGTGAGTCTAAATTTTTTCTAGTCTAAAGTCTCCCTCCATATCTTTTCTGAATTTAAGGCCATCTCAGTGGGTGCATCCATGTGAAATTAGCGCAACGCAATAAAGTCCAGTGCAGTTCATACCAGAGTTTATTGCTCCCAGGCGCAGCATTTACAAGTGCACCCAGGACTACAGCATGTTGAGCCGGGGTGGTGCAGTCCCAGCTGGCAGGGGGTCTGGGAGGTCAGCCTGCCAGCCCAGAGCTGCTCCCCACTAGCTCAATGTGCTATGGAGGGGCTGCCTGGGGCACATGAATGCTACCCCACAGATTTCCACAGATGTTAATTTCATATGTGCCATGTATCTTGAGTTACAAGTTTTGAGTTGCAGCTACTATTTATTTGGTGTGATTAAAATCCACTGGAAATGCATTTGTGCATGCTGACTTTGACTGATTGTAGCTTCCTTCTTAATTGTTATTTATAACATTTAAAAGTATTTGGTTATTATAGATTCTCATACTCAGAAAAATGTTTTGTGTATAAATAAATTATTATTCTAAGAAAATAAATGATTTTTAGGATAATATCCTTTTGCTTCCCCCCACCCACCCAGAAAGTAAATTAGTATGGATATATTCTTCTCATTCATCTTGATACCTTGTTTGTTTCTAATCTGTTATTCATTCTTTAGATTTGTTAATTGGTTTGGGTTGAAGCCTTAACAAGCCATTTGCAAAATTCCTTTTCTGCATTTTCCTCAGATGCATCCTGTTTCTATACTTTTCCATTTTTCTGTTGTTTTGGTAAAGTCAAAGGCAAACTAAGAAAACTACTGTCAATTGTCCTCACTGATCACAGAGTATTGGGAAAAAGGTTATTTAATCTGCCCAGATATTTAGCCGACCATATAACTTGTTGAACATTAGAAGTATGCAGTAAATAAATTATTTAATAAAAAAACACTGCAGTTTTACTGAAAAGAATCCATATCAGATGCCAACCACTATTCAACCTCCTTTACTAAATAAAGGGAATTTCTCCTCCTACATCACAACATGCTCCTGTGGAGTGAAAATCATCCCAAAGTTGCTCTTAAAGTTGCTAACTGCAAGACAGAATCCTTATCTTGGAAAATATTTTTCCTTGATATGTTACTTCCCTGGTTACACTATTAAGGCTACCATTTTTCCTTCTCAAATTCTTTCAAAATTGATGGTTCAATTTATTCAGGATATAGATATCAAGTCAAGAGAAAATATATGTGTACTTCCATTTTTTTTCTCACTGCAGACTCCCTTGCTCTCAGCAAAAATACTACCAGTGACAATTTTATTGAATTATAACTTCCCTTAAAGGAGCCAGAAGCATCATCCAAATGAATAAATAGATCAGGTAACCTATTTGGCTTACTGATCATCATCTCTAATGCTTCCTCACTTATTTAAATTTAGTTTTCTAGCATTTCTGCTTAATTTTCCACATAGTCTATGTTCTCCTTAAAGATTTACTGTCTCTGAGGATTTGGACACTCAGAGTACATATGGACCATAAGGGTCTACATTATGACAGTCTATGTTCCTTAATTGAACACCTATGAGAAGTACTTTTCTTTCTGACACTTTCAAGTTGTTTATTTAGCCCTGAGAGAGATTTTCTATTTTCCTTATTATTTAGTTTCTACAGCAGAATTTCCTATAAAAAAAATCATGGGCGAAAAATCTCTAGCTTGTTGCTTTAATTAATGTTCTCACCCCTTCTTTAGGTTTCATCCTTTTCCCTGGACTCTCTTTGGAATTTTTCTTTACGTTTATAGGAGAAAATGGATTACATATATAAATAAAGTAGACTCAGTGTTGCATTATGCACACCCATCTGTGTAAACTCATAATGCATTTACTTTTATCAACTTATGAGTTATCTGTTCTAGGAAAGTTGTAGTCATTTAACTGAATGGATATAAATTCTATAGATTCTCAATCATTTGACCTCCTAATGTAGATGCATTTAAATCTGTTTAGCATTGCTTGTAAATGATCAATCTAAATTATGCTACTTTAAATGACTGTTTAAAATGTTACATAGTAAAAAATAAAATTAAAACCCCACAAAAATGAGTGCAGGAGTCTGGAGGAACTGGGAAAAGAATTGCCATAAATTTAGAACAAGAAAGTGGAGCTATGTATATAGGGATGTCTTGCTAAACTATAATATTAAAAATAATGCCAAACAAATCTAGTAGCATAAGTCATTCTGCTCTGAAATGTAACAACTGATTCCCCAGGCTGCTGCTAGCTGCCTTGCCCATCTTCTATAGTCCTATTTATGTTGTCTCTGTTCTTGAAACCCTTCCATTTTTCATCTTTTATAGCATCTGATATTTTTAAAAAGCGTGATTTATCTCACAGAAACTGGTAAATCTATTTAGGTAATACAAATAAGTATTTTAAAACTGCAAGAGATTTTTAGCTCTCTAAGAGAGGGCTGTTCAATTTCTGAGTGGCCTGGGGCAGCAGCCCTCCTGGCACAGGCCACATACCACACCACATTGCATTGTGGGTTCTACCTTTCCCACTGCAGTGTGGCAGACACCCCTTGCTACAACATGCCAATGCCCCTATGCCCTGCATGCTGCACCGTATGGTGTCCCCAGTTCCCCTAAATCACCTGCCTGACTCCAGCAGGAGCTACACCCAGACAAGAAGTCCAGGGGCCACAGTTTAAACCTTTGGGGGCCAGATGCAGCCCACAGACTGCCAGGTGGACAGGCCTACTCTGCGATAAACTACTGTATTTTAAATTCAACTTATTTTAAATACATTAAGGATGGTTGTAAAGAGGATAGTTATAGATGATCACAGGTGACCTCAGAGTACAGGACAAGAATTGCAACAAAAGAAATTTAGGTTGGGTATTAGAATGTCCTAACTGTAAGGGTATAATTAGAATGCCTAAATGTGGTGTGGAATCTCCATCCTTGGAAGTTTAGAACGGTTTGGAAGATGGAATGGTTGAAAAAAGAATGATCCTGCCATATTAAGCTAAATGATCTCCTGAAATCCCTGCCAGCCCTATTTTTCTATTAAAAAATTAATTGGAATAAGCATCTCAGAATATTACTTTAGAAGAAACTTGTTAATCTGTACCCTTTTGATTTTAAAAAATAGCTTTTCTCCACTTCTCAAAGATGTGATACTAGAGTATTATTGATCTCATAGATTTCATAGACATTAGGGCTGGAAGGGACCTCGGGAGATCATCGAGTCCAGCCCCCTGCCCAAAGGGCAGGAAGTCAGCTGGGGTCATAGGATCCCAGCAAGATAAGCATCCAATTACATAGGAAATTTACCAGCATATAATATTTGTAAAATGGATGGTATGACACAAATATTTTCATTGTGTGGTTACCTAACAAGCTACATGATTTGGGAGCTTGCAATAGATTGGGGTGTCCAAACTTTTTGAATGTGGGGCTGGATCATGAACATTTTATCACCCAGTAAGCTGGTGAGCCATATTCAAAGACCACACAGGAAGTGGTATCACATCACTCCCCCCCGCGCCCCCCCCACCGGAACAAAAGTACAGTGTTTACTTTTGTTTCGGGTCACAGCACCTCAGGCCTCAGAAAACAGCTTGGAGGGCCGTGTATTGGACAAGCCTGCAGTAGATGATCTCCTGGTCACCAAGATAGTTTTGTAAGATTAAAATAATTAGGCTCCGGAGTGGCGAGAGACACGAGGGTGAAAGCCCACTGTGCCCCCCACTCCTCTGAAGCCCCCCAGAGACCCCCCAGCAGCCGTGGAGCCCCCCGCCGACGCCCAGCACAGCCAGAAGTAAGCGGGCCTCTGGTGGGAGGGGGTTAACCCCTTAGTGAGTGGGAGGAGGCAGCTGAGTGCAGCTGGGCCGGGTCTCACCCTGCTCAGGCCTCTACTTTGCCCAGCCCCCCAGGGAGCACAGGAGGGTGCATGGGAAGGCCTGAGGCCCTGCCTGCGAGCCCCCCAGGGTAGATAGAGACCAGCGGCATGCCGCAGATGGGCATGAGCCGCACCCCGAGGGTCCCCTCTGGCTCTGCGGCCCCCGCCTCAGGCACCTCAGAGATGGCCACCCAGACGGAGCCTCTGGCTCTCAGCTGCGGGGGCTGCCTGTCCCTTTTTCAGGCTTGGGGCCGGGAGCATGGCCACCTCCCCTTCTGGGGTCTGCTCCCTTTTGGGGTTGCTGGTGTGCCAGCTGGAGGAGCTCCAGGCCACAGTCCAGAGACTGCGTGCCATCACGGACTGCAAGCAGGAGATCAACTCCTACTGCCAGGTCCTTCTCCCCCGGGAACCAGAGGGTAGACCACGGTCTCCATCCAGGACAAAGGAGGACTCTGGGACCTCTCAGTCTGTCCAGTCAGGGGCATGGACCAAGGTGGTCAAGGGCCCTAAGGCCCACCGCACCAAAACCCCTGTCCTGCCAGAGCTTAGTAACAGATATGCACCTCTTGCTGCTCCAGCAGAGCCTGCTGAGTTGCCAGCTCCTGCAGGCAACACAGGCTCAACTGCAGCTACCGCCCCCGTTCTCCCCAAGACAAAATGTAAATTGTTGTGGGAGACTCCATCCTGAGGGGTATTGAGGGGGTAATCTGCCGCCCTGACCCTTTAGCCCGGGAAGTCTGCTGCTTCCTGGGGCCCCACATCCGAGACATTGTGGAAAGGATCCCTAAGCTCCTCCAGCCCACAGACCACTATCCCATGCTCGTTCATGTGGGCACCAATGACGGCTCGGAGCGTACCCAGCTGGGTCATGAGGCACTACAGGGATTTGGGATTGGGGCTAGAGGGTCTGGGGGCACAGGTGGTGTTCTCATCGATCCTCCCAGTCTCGGGGTATGAGCTGAGGAGGGAGAGGAGGATCCAGGTAGTTAACCAAAGACTGCGGCATTAGTGTCATAGGGAAGGCGCTGGCTTCCATGACCACAGCCTGCTGTTTGCTGAGAGAAGCAGAGAGCTGCTGGGAAGTGATGGCCTCCACTTCTCTCCACTGGGGAGGAGGCTCTTCTCAGCCAGACTGGCTGACCTGCTCCACTGGGCTTTAAACTAAGCCTGCTGGGGGATGGGGGCACTACCACCACTGCTGGCCCACTGAGCAACACTTGCAAAGCCAGCAGGCCAAGTCACTTAAGGGAGCCCAGCCCTGATGCCATCTGAGGGCAAGGCAAGAGCCCCCAAGGGGACACTTGCCTACCTGTACACAAGTGCCAGGAGCTTGGCGAATAAGCAGGAGGAGCTTGTCCTCCTGCTAAATGCAAATAATTATGACATCATAGGGATAACAGACCTGGTGGAACTCCACGCATAACTAGACCACGGGTTTTGATGGCTATACCATGTACAGGAGGGATCGAGTAGATAAAAGGGGTGGGGGTGTAGTTCTCTATGTTAAGGAAAGCTACGCATCCCTGCAAGCTAATGTTGGTGACCAGGGTGGATGACTGGAGACCATCTGGGTTCAAATCCATGGGGAACACAGCACAAGGGACACAACGTTGGGAGTCTACTACAGACCTCCCACCCAAAGTCAAGAGCTTGACCAGGAGTTCGCCCAGGAACTGGCTGAGGCCACGTGCTCCAGAACCATGGTTGTCATGGGTGACTTCAATTACCTGGACATCTCGTGGGAAGATCACTCGGCAAAATCCAAGTGGTCGCAAAGCTTCCTCTTGTGCATGGATGATCTCTACCTGACTCAAGAAATCTATGGGCCAACGAGAGGTAAAGTGCTGCTTGACCTGGTACTGGCTACTGGGGATGACCTAATCAGCAACCTAGTGATCGATGGGAAGCTGGGTGACAGTGACCACGAGCTGATCACCTTCACCATCCACCTTAAAGCTGGCAAGTCAGTCAGCAACACGGAAGTCCTTGACTTCAGGAAAGCCAACTTTGACAAGCTCAGGAGGCTTGTCAGTGAGGCCCTAAGGGGCCATAACCCCAGGGGAAGGGAGTTCAAGAAGAGTGGTTGCTCCTCAAGGGAGTGATCCTCAATGCACAAGGTAATTCTATTCCATCTTGGAAGAAAGACAGCAGGAAGGCACAGCAGCCCCCCTGGCTCTCCAGGGATCTAGCAGACCTCCTGAGGCTAAAAAAGAAAGGCCTACAAAGGATGGAGGATGGGATTCACCTCCAAGGAGGATTATTCTGCAGTGGTCTGATCCTGCAGGGAGCAAACCAGGAAAGCCAAGGCTGCAACTGAACTCCAACTAGCTTTGAGCATCAAGGACAATAAAAAGTCCTTTTTCAGATATGTGGGGAGCTGGAGGAAAAGCAAGGGCAACATTGGACCTTGGATGGGACAGCTGACACCCAGGAAAAAGCCAACCTATTAAATGGGTACTTTGCATCAGTCTTTCATCAGTCCCATGGGAAGCCTATGCCCGCTACAGGACAGGGCAGTTGGGGTGAGGGAGACCCCCTGCCCTCCATTGATGCTGACCTTGTGAAGGAATACTTTGAGAGGCTGGATACCTTCAAGTCAGCTGGCCCTGACAATCTACACACCAGGATACTCAAGGAGCTGGCGAGCGTCATAGCCCAGCCTCTGGTGCAGATCTTTGAAATCTCCTGGCGCTCTGGTGTAGTGCCCAAAGACTGAAAGAAGGCCAATGTGGTGTCTATCTTCAAGAAAGGGAGGAAAGTGGTTCCGGCTAACTATAAGCCCATCAGCCTGACTGCTATCCCAGGGAAGATCTTAGAAAAGTTTAATAAAGAGGCTATCCTTAATGGACTGGCCAACACCAGCATCCTAAGGGATACCCAGCACGGGTTTATTGTGGTTAGGTTCTTGCTTGATCAATCTCATTTCCTTCTACGACCAGGTGACCTATCACCTGGACAAGGGAAAAGAGGTTGTCATATATCTTGTCTTCAAAAACAGCCTTTGATCTGGTATCCCATGATCACCTCTTGGCCAAACTGCCCAGTTGTGGCCTTGGCTCCACCACTATCTGCTGGCTGGGAAATTGGCTCTGTGGTCAGACCCAGAGGGTAATAATTGATGGAAGTCAATCATCATGATGTCCTGTGACCAGTGGGGTCCACCAAGGCTCTGTCCTTGGGCCCATATTGTTCAACATCTTCATTAATGATGTGAACATTGGAGTCAGAAGCAGACTGGCCAAGTTTGCTGATGACACCAAACTTTGGGGCAAAGCATCCACACCTGAGGACAGGTGGGTGATCCAGGCTGATCTAGACAGGCTCAGCAAATGGGCAGACAAGAACCTGGTGGTGTTTAACACTGAAAAATGCAAGGTTCTCCACCTTGGGAAGAAAAACCTGCAGCATCCTTATAGGCTCGGCAGTGCTACGCTGGCTAGCACTATGGAAGAAAGAGACTTGGGGGTCATCATTGACCACAAGATGAACATGAGCCTGCATTGCGATGCTGTGGCTAGTAAAGCGACCAAAATACTGGCTTGCATCCATAGATGCTTCTCAAGCAAATCCTGGGACGTTGTTCTCCCCTTGTACTCGGTCTTGGTGAGGCCGTAGCTGGAGTACTGCATCCAGTTTTGGCCTCCACAACTCAAAAAGGATGTGGAGAAGCTTGAGAGAGTCCAGAGGAGAGCCACGCGCACGATCAGAGGTCAGGAAAACAGACCTTACGACGACAGGCTGAGAGCCATGGGGCTCTTTAGCTTGGAAAAGCGCAGGCTCAGGGGTGATCTGATGGCCACCTATAAGTTTATCAGGGGTGACCACCAGTATCTGGGGGAACATTTGTTCACCAGAGTGCCCCAAGGGATGACGAAGTCGAACAGCCATAAACTACTGCAAGACCATTTCAGGCTGGACATAAGGAAGAATTTATTTACTGTCTGAGCCCCCAAGGGCTGGAACAGCCTGCCATTGGAGGTGGTTCAAGCACCTACATTGAACACCTTAAAGAGTAAATTGGATGCTTATCTTGCTGGAATCCTATGGCCCCAGCTGACTTCCTGCCCTTTGGGTGGGGGGCTGGACTCGATCTTCTGAGGTCTCTTCCAGCCCTAATGTCTATGAAATAGCTGCCAAAGAAATGAGCAATAATGTTACTGTCAGGTTTTTAAAGAAATGCTTATCATAGCTCATTGTCGGAGCTTAAAATAGATCATTACAAATTGTGAAGAGAATAACTTGTATGGGTACCCAAACTTTAAATAAAATATTCAAGTTTCTATTTTAAATGGATCTCATTTTACAAGCCTTGAAGTAACTTGGTTCTATCAAAATATAGATTTTATAAAATAAGTTGTACGACCAGCACTCCAAAACAGAGATGATTTGCTGGTTGACGTGTTCACAGTTGGGGGGAAAAGTTTGTTTTCAGATTAGTTGAGGAAAAATTAGGGATGATTAATCCTAAATATGTTTAAATGCCTGCTTTAAAAGTCTGCATTTATTTGCTGATTAATTAGTATTCAAGGGATTGGCCCTGTTCTGTTTATTTTGATGCTACTAGTTATTTTAATAGGCATTTTATAGTGAATTTTTCTGTTTACAGTGATTTTCAACTTGGGTGCCGTGAGATCTTTTTGAGGGTGCCATGATACCATGTAGTATTGGCACAATTAGACATGTGAACATCTATAGACAGTTCACAAGATAAAACCAGAGATTTCATATAGGAATCCATAATATCAAAAATGTTCTAGCCTGTTGTGGTCTTTGTGAATTCTTTGCAACAGAAGAACTGTTCTAGTATTTTTTTGATGGTCAGAAAATGAATGAAAGCTCAGTGCAAGCATTTTCCAGGGGGTGCCTCAAGTCTCAAAAGGCTAAAAACCACTGCCACAGACTGATGACTATAATAATTTTTTCTGATGTTTAATCTAGATAAGACCACACCAGCTTTCTCAAAAGTGGTCTTACGTGCTTAGATTTCTCTAAAATAGTTCTTAAGGTCACAGTCTCTGATATGGAAAATAGTAAGTATTTTTAAATTGCTGCTTAAAAAGGACTTCTTCATGTTGAAAGTTGCTAACAATGGTCTGATTTAAACTTGATTGGAATAAGTTGCCTATTCCATGGCAGGTCTTTCACCTGATTTGTCCAAAGATCCTGTTCTATAAGAATTCAGAATACTGTGAGAACTGAAGAGTTTTTGAATGCCTGCTTTCCTTCTTCTAGGTTTCATTTTTATTAATTGGGATGTCCCAGCCTCTTTATTTTCTCTGGTTTAGGATATGAAAGAGTGACTGAAAGTCTGAAAATTTAAGCATCTAAGTTCTCTTGGGAAAGGCTGTTGGAAGAAAAGTTCCTTGGGTTTAAATAGCCCTATTGTTAAAGTGCACTCGGTGTTTACAAACCTTGAGAAATCTAGACTGAGGTGAGAGAGGTGGTTAGCTGTGTTAGTCTGAAGTCTGTCAAACAGCATCTGATGAAGCAAACTTGGATTCATGAAAACTTGTGCTCTCTATAGATGTGCAGGGAGCTGGCTTGGACCCACTGGAAATGCAATGCATCAAAGCAGACTCGATTAATTGAGTCTGCTTGATTAATCAAATCTGCTGGAGCACAGACATAAACATGCTCCAGCAGACTTGAGCGTCGCGTACATCGGTGCTCTCACACTGAAAAATGGTAGCAGGGTGCTTTGAACTAAAGCTTGTTAAATGAGCTTTAATTCAAAGTGCCCTGCCTCCATTTTTTTAGTGCAGGGGATGCTGATGCACATGATGCTCGGGCACTTTTAATTGGTGCAGTTCACTAATTAAAGCACCCCCACACACCCACTTCCCGAACTGCATGTAAAAATGCCCCAGGTATCTTACTTAGATCATCATCTATAATTCCTAGCAAATGAGAGTTGTTAAATTTTTGTTTTGATGACAGTGATGACTCTTGGCTAAAAAAGAGCAAGCTGTCTAATTCTATTCCAACGTCAGCAGATTAAATGCAATGTTCTGTTTACTCATAAATCCAGTGTAATAATCTCATACTATGATTTGTTCCACAGTAGGGCTCCAGTGCTGCCAATTTCCATAGAGAGAACCTTATGCTTATTCAGAAAATGTTGTAGGCTCAGGGCCAAAAAGGGAACCATCATAAGAATTCTTTTTGTGTGCCAAAACAAAAAAAAAATCTACTGTCAACCATATTTATTATTAGATTAACCCAAGAAGATAAGAAATGATTTAACTTTTAAAAAGTAAAAACAGAGCAAAAATCCTGACAGTGCACCTCTTTTCCATCAACAGTTTAAGGAAACAAAAAATAAAGGACAGAGAAGTAAGGCACTGTGTACATCTTGCTTCTAAGAGCAAGTCCTATGGCCCTTACTCAGGCAAACACAAATGAAAGCTGCAATATTTGACCATTTCCCATTTTTTTAACCCTGATAAAATGTCAACTAGGGAAGTATTCAATTCGGATTTGGACTATTTGGAGGACATGGATTCAATTCAGAGATTTGGACCACTGTCCTGAATTGATTTGGCTGAATTTGGAGCGATTTGGTGATTTGGAGAGGCAGGCATAGCCGGGCAGCTGCAGGTTCTCCTCCTGCGGCTCCTCTGGCTGTGCCTACCTCTCCCCAAGTGGGGGGAGCTGTGGGAGAAGCCCCCATGGCTGCCCTGCCCAGGCCCAGCCCCAGCCCCAGCACTGAAAAAAAAAAAAACAGCCCCGCACTCACAGGAGCAACAATTGGGGCTCTGGGTGCTTGTGGCAGAACCCTCCTGCACAGCGCAGGGCAGTGGGGATCGGTCCCCCCTGCTTGGCACCTGTGCTAGAGCTGGCCCATGGTATGGATGCAGCGTGGCTTGGCAGGGCGCTGTGCAGTGCCTGGGAACTGGGGCCACTGGGGCTGAGTGCTGCCAGGCTGCAGCTGAATGCTGGAACTGCCCCAGTTCCCAAGCAGCGCACGGCACCCTGCTGAGCTGCACTGGACCTGTGCCATGGGGCAGCTGCCGTGGGTTCTGGGGTGGGGGGAGCAATCCCTGCCCTGCGCTGCATGGTTGGACTCTGTCACAAGCCCTCAGAGGCCCCAATTGCTGCTGACAGAGCTGGTGAGCACAGGGCTTTAAAAAAAAAATGTGTTGGGACTAGGCTGGGCTGGGTGGGGGATGGGGCTGGGCAGGGCAGCCATGGGGGGTTGCTTCTACGGCTCCTCTGGCTGCACCTGCTTCTGCCCCCATGGGGAGAGCTGCAGGGGCTCTGCCCTGTTGCCACTTGCCCAACCGGCGTGGAGGAGGTGGGGCATAATGCAGGCACAGCTTGCTTTGGGTGGCAGCAGGGCATAGCTTCTGCTCCCTGCCATGCCTGCATCAGTGCTGGGAGTAGGGGCTCTGCCCTACCACCACTTGCCAGCTGGCACAAGGGGGGCACGGGTTGCAGGCAAGACTATGCCCTGCTGCCACTTGCCCCCTTTCGCCTGGAGCAAGCTGCACCCACATCCCTCCCCTCTTCTCTCCGTCCCCCCCACCCCCCCAGCTAGGCAAGCCACAGCAAGGCAGAGCTGCCACACCTGCATCCCACACCTCCCTGCCCCTTCCCCGAGTAGTGCTCCCCCCACCCTGGCTGAGCAGCTTGTCCCAACCCCAATCCCCACCTCCCCAACCTCAACAGACTTACCAGCTGGAGGCAGCTGTGTCAGCTACCTGTTTAGTCTATGGCCAAACCTCTGAATCAGCTGAAGCTTTTCTGAATTGATTCAGATGCTTCTAATTGATTCAGAGTTTTTACTTGGTCTCCTGATTCAATTTGGAGATTTGGTACCCAAATTGAATCAGCTTTGCACAGCCCTAATGTCAACTCATTGCTTAAAAACACAAATAATTTCTGAGTCTACTACCAAATTCTTAATTGCTCCCCATATGTACTATTCAGGGACCGAAAGGTACCCAAAATAGCTCCACTTGTTATAAATATATGTGTATATCTTATGCATTATTGGTTCCAAGAGAATTTTTTTTCTGTTCAAAGAGTTATTCACTATTTGTTCCATATTTTAAATCGGCTTATTGACCATTCATCTTTCAAGTTGATATAGTGAAGTTGGTAAACATACATACCTTGGGAAAAAAGCTTCTTTACTAAGATCTTTGTAAACTAGACTGTAGGGCAGAAAATGTTTTATTTTATCCATTCTCATAATTCAGTAACTGTACTTCCCTGTGGAAAGAAGTTTTGAGGGTTATATTTTTTATTGGCCAACTGTCTGGTTGACATAGGCATAGGCAAACTTCTGGGTGTCACAGTACCTTCCCTGTGTGGTTTCTAGGGCATGTAAATTAACTACGGAGTGAGGGATGTAACTGGCATTATTCAAGGTTACAAGTGGTATCACACTTTCCGTCAGTGATACTCCAACTTTGGCCCTGCAGACCAAAAGAGTGGTGTGGAGCCAATGTGTGTGTTGAATCAGGGCCTGCACTGCCTCCACCCAGCCTGGTGACAGGATCAGGCCTGTGTGTGCCTTCCACTGCCAAATTGCTGGATCCATGGGGAGTGCTGCAGACTGGATGGCATGCCTCTGAGGGCCAAATCTGGCCTACAGGCTGGGGGGTTGAGCACCCCTGCCTTATACCATGTTTTACTAGCTTTAGGACCCTGTTAAGTGTTAAATTTATAGTGTGGTTAATGTATTAAGTACGCTATAAACAGTAACCCTACCACACGTTCAGTCAATTATTGGCAATATAAGAAAAAACTAGCCAAGAGATGTTCCACACGTTATGCAGAACATCTCTGTGGATGATTTGCATGGTTCCTTAAATGGAATGTGTGGTGCCTAGGCTGCCCCAAGTCATCCCAACACCTCTCTAACTATCAGCTGATTGCTGGCACAGGAGTCGGGGAACAGCCTTGTCTCCATGCCAACAGACTCTCCAATGGGAGCTACCCAGGGGTCTGCAAGTGCCAGGCAAAGGAAAAGCCCGTTAAGTTCATTGCATGGAAGCTCAAAGCTTGGCATCCAAACATTCCTATGTTGGGCTACAGGGGCCTGCCTATGAATTTGCTGCACAGGGGGATCAGTTCCCCCCACATGCTTTGAACTTGCTGGAGCAGTTAGAGCCCCAGCTCTGCTTGCCCTAGCAAGTAGAAAGGATACAACTGGGATCACATGGCTTGTCATGCATACATGGCATGGCAGAATGCATGTTTGTTGCAATTAGGGATCAGTTCCCATTGCACCATTAAATGGATGTCTGCCAGGGACTTTAAAGCTTTTCTGTCATACCACCCATCTACTGTGAAATATGCAAGTTACTAAAATCTTAGTTACATTTAATACTGGTGACATTAATTGATGCAATGGATCACAGGCCATCATCTTCTGAAGCCAAACTAGATAATTTCAATTAGAACTTTTTAAAATTAACACACGATTGACTTCTTACAACTTCATCAGGTTATTCCAGCAATGCGACTGTAGCAGGCAAGTGATTTTGTCTTAGTGCCTTAAACATGTAATAACTGAGGTTGGAGGAATGCAGAGTTTGACGTTAATACCACAGCTCTACTCTCAACAGCTATTAGATTTGTTTTTCTTTCTTTAAACATCAGAGTTGACATTTGGTGCCAATGGAAATTAGCAAAGCAAAGCTCTCAGCACACCTAGAGACATAGTTTAACATGCATTTAGGGCTGCCTGATATCTTCCTCCTAAACAGAAGACAAGTTTGGCAAACATTGCTACTGGAAATAACAGACAAAATGCCATATATGGGTTCTGGTATTAAGAAGGGATAACCAGCTTTTTAAAACATTTTAATTAGAATTTTACATTTTTCAAGTTTCCATGAAACTAACATTTCTTAGTACCATAGGCCTTGGGCAACTTTCTAAATATTCTTTTTTTAACCTTAAAAGAAGAGGTTAATGTAAAAAAATTTTCAATCTTATTTTTGTGCATCTATGTCTTAAGCAGATAGGCTGGTCTTTTAAACTGTGTAGTTATGGTACTTGTTTGCCAGTTACAAAAATAAATGGAAAGTAAAACTGGAGTTCGCTCAGAGTGGCAACACAAAATACACATCAGTTGGTAATGTAACCACTTTTTAATAAGCTGGTGTTGGAACACAGCTCTCAGCAACTGCTTTGAGTAAAACATAGTAATAGATATAATGATGTGACTAAATATTTTTTTGGTGACAAAATATCTTTTTTCAAATATTATTTGCCTCTAATGGGTCACAGCTAGAATATATTAGTTTATTGAATCTGACAGCAGTTACAATATCCTTGTCAGTATATCATCAAATATCAAACTCTTCTTCCAAGTTATAATAAAAAGTTTAAAAAAATAAAGTCCTTCTAATTACTAGTGCTAGAACACTAGGCATCACAGATATGATGTCATGAAGGGTCCTGAAGAATAATGAAAATAAACGGATCCTTGATTCTTCTTTTTTTCTCCTTCTATCCCCTAAAAAGTCCAATTTGTACTCAGTCAAGACACAAATTAGTTATCTTGGGCTGAGTAAGGATTACAAGAAGTCTTGGCACAAAGGTGCTAACACATTTTTAAATTGTTAAAAATAAACAAACTTTGTAGCTAAATTCTCTCTTTATTCTCCTTCCCTTAATCATCTTCAAATAATTTAATCTTTTGCTTAAATTATTTGAAGATCACTGATTATTGCCAGAACATATTTGGAACAAATGTGATGACTGAAAATCTCTAATCTACAAGTGTGAAATAATATATTTTTATAGCAGAGTGGGAAGGAATCTGTTAACAACATATGTTAAATTCTGATTAGTTCCATGGATCTCACAGAAGAACAGCACTTTCTGTATGGGATATACAAAATAAAAATAAACCTACTCAGTAGCTCATGAATTAGCACTACATATGTTTGCTAGTTCCAGTTTTCGGAGTAAACTTAGATATCAGATATCATTAGAAGTAAAATGACAGTATTTTCTAATTTAGGGGAAAGTAAGGAAGAATATAATTGCTGGCTGTACTAAACTATAGGGTAAGGCTGCTGCTGTAGAACAGAGTGAAATGGATATCATGAAGCAAATGGAAAATAAGTTGAAGAAAAGAACTGGGAGTTGCACCTACACTACTAATTATACCTATGTCCCTATTGTTAAAAAGTAGAGGAGCTCCCATTGTTCATCCCAGCTGCACAGCTGACAGTTCAGAGATCTCCCCCTGGATCCTTTCTGTTTCCTCTCATGTTAGGTTGGTATAATCAGCCTCGTTCATGACCTGTAACCTGATTAAAGTTTATTCAGAATTTTACACTCAACTACAGGGGAGAGGCTACATTTCAATGAATGACCTCCAAACCTAGTACTTAATTTACTTAATATTTTAAGCTTAGTATGTTATATAAAAATACTTGGGAAGGACTTAAAGGTGACAGGTTGGTTTATAATGCGTTCTGTCCAACACCCTAACAGCGCAAGGTTGTCCACTCAGACCTTGTACTGGAAGTAATTCCAGCAGCATAGAAAATGGATCTTTAATTGATTTTGTAAGAAATTAAAGCTTTGTGATAATTTTTATACTCTCTTTTCCCAGAAAATGAGTGAGTGCTTCTCCAACTTCTAACATGAAGTTGTTGTTATGCAAACTCTAGTTAGTTAGCTCTACATACTTACAGCATGTAAAATGCAAAGAAATATCCCCCATATAGGTTGTAGTTAGCTGGTCTCAAAATATGGTAAAGGACAGGAGTAACCATTTAACTTGCCCTTTTTTACAGCAGAATTATGCTGAATTTGTATCCTATTACTGAGATTCTTTGGTGATGGCTAAACATGTTGGGTTCTGAGTATTTATAAATAATAGTCCTCAGACGATACCATATTATAGTCTAAAGTAACATATAAGGTTAATTTTTGAGAAATTCCTACCAATTCTCTAGCTATAAAAAGATAGTTTTAATAAATGTATGTGATTAAACCATTCCTCTATAGTCATTATGTCAGCTATTCTTTAAATCTTCATTTTGGAGTGGAGCCCCACCCCACTATTGAGACATATTACATCAAGTTCAATAGCGGTAAAATATTCCATTAGATATAGTACTATATAGTATTTTAAATGGGCTAACTTTACCATGTTTTGCAATAAAAGTCAGTGATGTTTCTTGAAAAATATGTACTTAGTGCATATTCCATCTTCCAATAAAATCTACAGTGAACTGTTCTTATAAGGCTATCACCATTTGCATTGCAAGCACCTCCATTACTACTGAAGAAAAATGGTATTGTGGAAGCTCACTTCCTACTTGAGTTCAGACCCTAATATGCTCAACTTTTAGATAAAAGATTTATTAAAGAAAAACAGGTGAACAGATACAAAATAATTTAGTCCAGTGAACAGTACATCTCTAGGTCTCAATAAAACATTACTTTTAACTAACTCCACTTTCTTTAAATAGTCCTCTTTAGTCTAGTCTTAATTCAAATTTGTAAGCCTGCCAAAAAGCAAGAAAAATAACTAATCTAAAACTAAAACAAGCTAAGTGTGAGGTTGTTTTGCTCCCCTTTTTCTATTATAAATATGCATACAGGTTACTATACCACAAATACAAAAGATAGAAACGATTGCTGTCAGATACAAAATAGATGAAGAGTCTTCTAGAAGGCTACTTTCTTTCAGATGCCGTTCTGTAGATTGTTACCTGGGGACTTCCAAAAGCTTGAGAGTTCTGCAAAGTACCCTTTAAAATTTTCCTGTCATCCATTTTCATGCTCCAACATCAGAGGTTGCTGCTGAATATCTGTAGGAATATAGCTTGTTGTCTGCTCCTCCACTTAACAGCAACTGTAGTATGAAAAAAGAAGTTATGGCAAATTGAGTTTTGGTATCTGAACAACATGGGAGCTTTTTATGTAAAAATAATATTAACTGGTTATGTCCTTCCTCTGAAATTGAATGTGAGGAGTAATGAACAATGGTTGTATATACACAAGTGACAACCCTCTCCCCTTCCAATTTAAATGGGTCAACAGCATAAATAATGGTCTACACCTTACCTTCCTATTGAAAGTAATTAAGGAAAGACGTAGCTTATGTAAACATTTTCTAAATCTGTATTGGTTTGCCACAACTTACTCTCCAATGGATGAGGCCATTGAAACTGTGGCAAAGAATTTCTTTTGTCTGTATTGGCTATATAGAAATGCACACAGGAACCCTGCCATAAAGTTCAGGCCAGAGGATGAGCTTTTCTTCCACCTTCACATGCCTGACAATGTTCCACAGAAGGGGTAGAGCTCTTAGTAAGGGTGCTATATACGGATGAGTCTTGGCAGCCTCCATAGTCTCCAGAGTAGCAAACAGTGCTTCAAGGTAATACATTTTCATCATCAGACATATCATTGTGAACGGCTGCTGCTTTTCTACCGTTTCTTGGCTTTGTCCTACTAATGTTTTGGCAGATCTCCCACATTATTCCATAGAGAGGAGAAAGGGAACCATATGGTAGTGATGTAGGGGAAAAATGGTTATGTAAAAGCAGCACATACTGTCCATTCCTAGACCATCATTATACAAGTAAGGCTCTCTCAATTCTCTTCTATCCCTCATAAGAGAGAGGAAAGTATGGGCCAGCACACATAGGTGTATGTTCCCAGTTAAAAAAATACATTTTAACTGCCTAATTTAAAATTAAATATCAGCCTTATAATTAGTACATTTCACACCCAGAACACATGCGCTCTTAAAAGGAATAAAGTCCTGTTCCTTAAGTTCTTACCCCAGCTTCAGTCCAATCCACACACAAAACCTTGTCTTCATGAGCAGCCAAGTCATAGAGAGGAGCCTTGCAACTGATAATTAGATAATATGGCATTTTAGATAAAAAGATAATTTAGCATCTTAATTCTTTTCATAAATCTATATCATGTATAGAATAGTTTATAATATATTAAGTTGTTTTTCTCACAGAAAATTACTAGGATGCTATTAAAAGAGTAGACATTTAAACAATAATTGTTTTTCCACAGAAATTAGTTGTAAAAAGTCAGTCATGTGCAGGTTATTCAACCACAAAATTCACAAGTCAGCTGTTCCAGATGCTATCTCATATCTGTAGAAGATTGTGTCTGCACAAGAAAACTAAATAATTGACCGACCATAGGGATAAGATGCCAGCGATGCAGTCAGTACAAAACAATTTGTTTCCAGTTTCATCCCATGTGTATTCTGTCTTTGTATTTCACCATTATAAAGCTGAACTGCTTTCTGGGTTCTCAACACTTATCTAAAGTAGTGGCTCACAGGAAATTCTGAACAGCCTTCTGGGAGCCTGGAGGAATTGTGGAATAAGAGGGCCATTTCTCAAGAGGCTCTGAGTAGTGATATTATCGCCTTGTTTCTTCTCAAAATGGAAGCCAGGAACAAACACTTAACCCACGTTTCTTTCTTACCAAGGATTTTGAATAACTAGCTTTTATGCAATACTTGAGAATTATATTCACTGGGGAGAAAAAGGAGAAGAAAGTTATCTGTTCTTTGGATGAACAAGTCCTGTTGCTACTGCATCACCCTAAAAAGTTGAAAGCTCAGCTCACTGTGGAAAAATTGGCAATAGTTCTATGGTGGCTAACTACCCCAGTTAGATACAAGTGAAGTAGAGCACCATTTGAGATCTGAAAAGTCTTTACTGGGAACTGTTATTTGGAGACACATATGGTAACATGAACAGCAGACACATACAGGCAGGTCTATGAAGTCTGAGACACCACCTCTAACACAACGCAAATTACTGTGAGTTTTTATCACCACCCCTACATGGAAATGCAGAAATATTTTCACCTGCCTGTAACTAGTTAAATGAGATTAAGGTACACAGCTTTTTTAAAATAAAAGACTTGATTATGCACTCAAAACATAGGCTATTTTGTTCCCTTTGACACTTCCCCTTTCAAGCTTAATTTAGACCTCTCACTTCTCCACATCTCAAGATACAAACCAACCTCTCCTTGGAGACAAGTCTCATGAAACGTCTATTACGTGGAGCAAGTCAAACTGCATGTAATGTTAAGCTCTTCCTGAAGTGAAGAGAGAGAGCATGTTTTATTCCTAAAAAATTTTGTTGGAATAGCAACATTGATTCCCTGATTCTCAAACCTAATAGCAATTTTGTTCATGAAACCTCCCTGCAAGTCTCATTAATTCAATTTTTATTGTCATAAAAATCCTGTGTTGGAAGATTAGACACCTGATAAGAACGGCAAGACAGATTTGGCATGCACAAGAGAGAAGTGCATCTTGCCCTCCACTATACACCTGTTCTCCCATTGCTTTAGGCATTTCATAAACTCCAGGAGAATCTCCACTTAGCTGCCCAATATATTTTCAATGTATATTAAAGTACTTGAACCTGCAAGGGTCATCTGTGAATGTGTCAACGTTTTTTACCTCCTTGTGTCCCACAGCTTGACAACGTTGTCTAGAGAACCTGAGATCAGCTGTTGCTCATGTGTTGGGGACCACTTAACAGACATGACCCAACCAGTGTGAGAGGTCAGAGAGAGGAGAACCAAGGAGCCATCTGGACAGAGAAACAGAAATTCTGTCAACCCCGACTTTAGATTTCTACAACAGGTCAGTTTATGGTCCTAACAAGATACAGCAAGATAGTAAAAGTTAACGTATATGGGTTTGGGGTAATTATTTTTGCTTCTAGCATTCCACATGAACTTTTCAGAAAGCCAGAGATATTAAAACGAAGACATAAAAGCAATATAAGCTCCTATAGAGAGAACAAGAAACCAAAACTCTCATCATGTTGTTATTATTATACAGAGATTATCTTCACTTTTGAAGGATTTCTTTGAAAAGTAATGAACAACTCAAAGTATCAGGACTGGGATAAGAGAGTCTTATCTCTAAATAATGTTTAAATCTGGCCTATATTTGTATAAACTAAATAGAATTCCTGTCTATGAAATGAATATGGTAATCTCAGTCTATATCCTGAATCGCAATGACTGGCAACCTTATGAGACTCTGTAAGAAATCTAAAAATGGATAGATATGGGATCAGCTACGCCTGCACTTCTAAGAAAGGTCCCTCCTACTGAAAGACTCAGACGTGCCAGCAAGACAGCTGCATTTATTTTATAAATAGTAACTTTAGGTTTCACAGCTGTTATTTAGATAACTTCTAAGATTAAATAGGGGGGAAAATAATATAAAAGAAAGATTAGATTAATTTTCCAAGGTAATTTCTAAGAAATGAAAAAAGCATGGACCAAAAGACAAAGAGCATAAATAATCGGAAAAACCAAGCAAGTACAAGCTTCTACTCTGGTCAGCAGGGAAGGAATGATGGTTTCTCACCACTCAATACAAGCATGCTCCCATGACTATAGATTATGGTACATAGCAGACCCTCGTTCATACAGCTTTCCCCAGCCTTCATTGTTCCTGTCGTATTTTAGCTAAATGGTATTCATGCTTAGAAAACCCTACTACATTCAATATCAAAACTTAAATGTGCATCTCTTGAAACAAATTAAATGAGACAAATTAGAGAATGCAGGATGTCAGTGTTCCTTCAGCTTACCTTTACTGCGGGGATCCCACAGTCTGATGTGTCTGTCAGAGCTCCCAGATGCGAGACGCCGACATAGCGGTGAGTAGGAGATAGAGTTAAACACTTTATTTCCTGTCTGCATAAGAAAAATTCGGCTATGAAATAGGACCAACTTCATCCTTGTAAAAAGTTCTTCATCTAATCTGAGTTACGGCAGACAGGAATTTGTCAAAAAAACCTATCAGCTTCATGCATTGGATACTGTATCTCACCAAAGTTGATCTGAGACCTCCTGTTTCAACATCCCATATCTTAATTGTGTGGTCCCATGATCCACTGCAAATTTCTTCAGCATCTGACCACAGCACAGAGGAGATGGCTTCTGTATGACCAGAGAGGGTTGCTATGGGAGTCTATAAATTAAGGATGAGAAAAAATCTGGATTAGTTGAAGGAGAAAAGCCCATTATTTCATTAATGTTAATGTAAATGCAGTTGCAGAGATTCCAACAAAAACTTTTCTTCAGATACATTTAGCAAAGACAGAAACTGCCAATGCCATGCTTTTGAACTGAATGTCCATGCAACTTCTAACTTAACCATACCCTTGTTAGTCCAAGTTGTTCAGTTTTCTGCTTCTTTCTTGGTCTGTTTGTTGCTTCTTCCATTTCATCCTCTTCATCTGTAGGTACTATGACAGAAACAAATCCCAGAGCTTTAATAAATCAAGCTGGACAACTTTTTTTATCTAAGCTGTGATGTGTCCCAATGCCCACAGAATTCACTAGCCCTCCAAACTTGAATGTATTTATGTTCAATACTCCTAGATTAGTATTGTTGCTTTACACACGGTGCACTTAAAACAAATGGATTGTGACCTTTCCAAAGTCCCAGCTGAATAAAGTTATCCTTCCTCATAGAAAAACTCACAGTACATCCATCCTATATTGCATGCTCACTATTTTAAAGTTGAAAGTACACAAACAGACAGCAGACACACGTTTAAAGTTACAGGCTAAATAAATATAAACCGGTATTATGAAAAGAAACAGTGACAGTCAGTTGGAGTAGGGAACCTGGATAAGTATCTTTTATTTCTGAGAGAGGATCAGCTTACTGAGATTATTCTCTCACAATTCAGGATGCAAATGAAAGATTAGGAAAGGAGAAGTAATAACTGCAAGACTATACAAGCTGATTAAATGCTAAAATGTGTCAAAAATATTTTGGGAATGGATGGGGAAATAAAAAAAGAAAACAGCTGTAGGCAGCTATGAGCCACATGATAGCTAAGGACATGCGCACATGAACAAATTATCAGGAGGTAAAAAACAGATTAGACTTTACAAAACATCAGATGCTTTATGGTAACTACCTGTGTGCATGTTCCCACTGTGGTAGACAGAAGCTAAACTTGAGTAGCTTAGTCCTCAATGGGTACATCTACACGTGATACTATGTTGCTATAGCAATATGCTATGGCAACGTAGCATTGGTGGGCACAAACCATGACACTGACGTTACGTCGCTGTAGTGATGAGCTGCCTTGCTATAGTGCACAGCTACAGCAACGTAGTTGCTAAAAATAACTGTGCACTGCTGGGACAGCACAGTAGCAGCTGTTATGTGTTGTTATACAGTACTTCCTAAAGCAAGTACTAAATGTCAGTGCAGTAGTAACTGCACTGTCGGGGCATGTGTAGACATGCCCAATGAAAAGCAAAAGAATGCACACAGTTATTACGTAACAGCTAATGTGCAGTAAATCCCCAACCTTCTACCTCAGAGTAACTACAGCAAAAGCCATGTTATTGGGCACTTTATCAACTGAAAAGCTCCACTAACTGGCATCTGAGGGACGTGGCAAAAGCAAAACCAGAAGTCCCACTTCTGGTTTCACCGCCATGAGATGAGTTCTTCTTTTTCTTCACTTCACTACTTCTTCGGCCCATGACCCAGCAAAGCAGCCTGTGTGGAGCCCCATTCCCTGTCCCTTGGCACACTGATGCCAGGGAGCGCACCAGATGGTGCATATTTAACTGGCATATCTGATTAACCAGCATCCCCCATTCCTGGGGGATGCAAGATAACAGAGCTTTTGCTGTAGTGTGTATATACATCCAACTAGTACTCAGATGAGTGTTTAAGACAGCATGCTGTTTGGCTAGACCGTGACATCTTTACATGGATTAAAGCCATAATCTGTTTAAGGTGACCAAATGTCCACTACTGCAGGAAAAGCAGCAAATAAATTATTAAAATGAGGGGAGCCACCAGTAAAGATTTTCTTGGTCAATACTGATGGCCATATCAGCCAATACCGATCTGATAGCCGATTTACAGGAATGCAGCAGGCAGCTTGGATAGCAGCATCCAGCTGGTAAGTCTGTGGAGGGAAAGGGGCATGTGGGGGGGGGTACAGATCAAGGCCTCCACGATGAGGGACAGAGCGGGGTGGGGGCTGGGGCAGGCGCTGCCCAGCCAGGATGGCGAATGCAACCCTAGGGCAGGGCATAGGACAGAGGTGTAAACGACTCATCCACGGAGTGTGGGTGAGGTATGCAGGGCATGTGCTCCCTCAGATTTGTGCTTGGGGTGAGGGTGGGCTGCCCACTGTAGGCTCAGGGCCAAGGGCTGGATGGAGGAGCTGGGAGGGGTGGCTACAGGGAATTTTGGGGTGGCTATAGTCCACCCTGTAGCCATCCTTCCTAGCACTGTTGCCCCACTCCTGTCTGCCCTGAGCACAGCCCTGGCCCAACCCCCCCTTCCCCCACAAAGAGGCTGGAGCTCTCCTGCCCCACCCTCCCCCCACAGGTTCCAGACAAGTCTCCTGCAGCTCGGTCCTGCTCCCAGCAGGGTTACATTCACTGCCCTGGTTGGGCATCACCTACCCTTGCCCCACTTCCTCCGAAGCCCCTTCCCCCCACAGACTTACCAGCTGGATGCTGCACTTCAAGCTGCCCAGCTGCATTTGTGGCCATATGTACGTGTGCAGCTGCGTGCATGCAGGCGGCATTTATCAGTGACATTATCGGCTACACCAGCCCAAAAACGCCAATTGGCAATAATGTTAGTTTTCCTGTTACTGGTACCGATCCAATATGTGATTGATATGTTGTTGTATCTCTAATAAACTCCTATGAATTTCACATATAGCTTTTGGTTGAACTCTGCAAGCTCCACTTTTTTCTAGCTATCATTCTGTAAAAATATTAGAGTCCAGAATGTGTTTGAAGTCAACTGTTTTATCTTGAGAAAAGAAATGCATATATACAAAGTAATCATGCCAGGGCATTTTGCTGGGTTAGAAAATAGGGAACTTCTTGGTTTAGACACAGCTGAGCACAGTACTCAGTCCTGGAACACATCGACCTAATATCTGGTAAATGCTTACTACCTTGCACAAATATCCCTCTTGCAATTCTCTCCCCACATTGCAAGAGATACCTCTCTTGTCATGGTACATTTGTCAAATTAAGATTCAGTGATTTCATTTTACTAGTTATCTATTTGTTATTATGGTTAACAGTTTGTTGCAAATATAAACTCAAAACATCATACTACTGATATGTTAGGAATCAGCATATGGAGAGAAACCATATGGACAAGGAACAGGTCCCAGAATGTGTCTTCATTTTTTGCAAAACTGTCAGGAAGGGGAGGCTAGACAATCCAATGCAAAATGGCTGAAAGGGGTAGTTTTTTTTAACTCATTCTGTTCTTTCTGCATTAACCTAACTTTCACAATAGTAAACTTAAGCAAATGCATAAGAGTTTCCAGAATTGGGGCCTCAGATTTACTGGGGCTGTTGACAGATCTTAATTAATCCTCAAAACAGCTCAGAAGCAACTAAACTACAATAACTAAAGTTAAATACAAAACCAGGCATCTCTTACATTCTAAATGAAAGTTATATACAAGCTGTAGCATTTGAAAATATGACTTTCTGGTGTAACTGAATAACTGGTTGTATCGTATTTTAAAGAGCTAGGGATCTTTATATAACTCCCCTGAAAGAAACTGAAATTTTCACTTAGATTTGTTAATTTAAAAAAAAAAGTAAAATATTCACTTTCAGTTTTTACAGAACTTTCAGAATTATTTTACAATTCAAGATGGCAAGAATTCCAGAGAAGGTTTAGTAATAAATCTTACCTGCAGACCAGATTTTTAACATCTTATCCCAAGATCCACTGCAGAACTAGATAAATAGAAATGTTTATTAAAAAAAAAATAAAAATCCAACTAGCTCTCAGAAGCCATAGGAAGTAATCTTGCCACAAAATGTTCACCCATACATTTTATTGTACAATGAATCAAAAAATGGATGAGTTGTCCTGGACTCTTCTCTTCTCACTCCTAAATAAGGCTGTGCAATTAGTTCATTTTTTGGATTGGCTGCCAAATCAAAAAGCACAAACACTTTGGTTCAGATTGGACTAGATGTAACTTTTTTTTTGCAGAAACAAAACCTGAATAAGACTTCACTTCAATTGACCTAAATGTTACATTCATTTTAGTGAATCCCCACAAACTCCAAGGAAAGAAAGTGGTGCAGTTTGAACCAATGTTTCATTATATCTTTCAGGTCTGTATCCAAACCACTTGGATAGGAAATATTCTGATATGGGTGTTCCACCATGCCTCCTGTTTGAGCTTCTCCAATTTGTATACCTTATTTCCCAAAAAGCCAGGAGTGGGCAATTATTTTGGGAAGAGGGCCACTTACTGAGTTTTGGCAACCCATCAAGGGCCACATGATAGGCAGCCAGGGGCAGATAAATATTAATTTTATTAATTTTTTAGGGGCCCCACAGGCTGGATAGAATGGCCTGGCGGGCAGCATTTTGCCCACCCCTGCAATAAGCAGTGAGTCAGGGTGAGTGTTTCCCTGGCCTGGTGGTTAGGACACTCAGGTTAAAAGTGAGATACAGATTTATGGGATTAAAGCTGAAATCCAGGTATTTGAATTATTGGCATAATAGAGCAGTGAGTCGCAACAGAGACAGTGAGAGCTCTGCTAATCCGGAATATTGGAGCCTGGTGGTTAGGACACTTGTTTGGGAGGTGGGTTCAATTCTCCTCAGCCAGAAGAGAAAATTTAACCCAAAACTCCTACAGACAAAGTAGAGTGCTATAACTAGTGGATAAGATGAATGGTCTTCGTTTCCTCCCAGTTTTGTGAAAAACTTTTCCCATCTGAATCCATTTAGTAAAATTTGGGAAAAATTAACAAATAATTCCAGTACAACAAAACATGTATTTTCTAACAAAAATACTATACACTGAAAATATTTTGCACAGCTCTACTCCTAAAAGCCAAATTAACTGTGTAGCTCAATAACGTAGTGTCAATATCTGAAGCTACCTTCAGGTTGTGGGTGCAATACTGAGAACTATGCGAGTCTTTCCCATATAGCACACTTTTACATCAAATGCTATGTTATCACTAATTTATAAAAGTCTTGGTATCTCCTATTAATGCACAGACATGTACTAACACCATGCATTTCCAATCCTTGATAATGCACAATGATCAATATGTATGCAGAGAATAAGAAAGTGTATATGTATACAATCTACACATAACACGTAAGTTATTTGCAGGGGAAGGTCTTTGAGTTAGTGACCTACTTTTGTTCTTGTGCAGTCAACAGCTATAGAGTCAACACTTCCAGCATGTCCTCTGCAGCAGTGAAGGGCTCGCACTTTGTTCCTTTCTATATTCCACTCCCATAGCAGGATAGTTTGGTCCATAGAGGCACTAAGTAGCAGGCATGACAAACTATCTGAGGAAGGAAGAAAACAAATACTCCTATATAAATCCACTTACAGCAGTCTTTTTAAAAAACTCTTTTACAGAATGTATAGAAATGACCTCATGTAAGACTCTAAATTTGTAAATACCATGAAAAGTGCCCAAAGTTAATTTTTAGCAGTATTTAAACAGTTAAACAATTATTAGCATATATGATCATTTTTAAAAATATGGCTTTTGACTTCATAAAGGGATTTCATTAATGAGGTGATTATTCAGTTTCTAACTTATGACCAGGGTTTTCTCAGTTTAAAAACTGCAAATTCTCTGTGTTTTTTTTTTTTTTTAAGAGAGAATTGCAAGTTCTCAGATTAAAAAAACTTAAAATCCATAATTAAAATGAAACACCACTATATATATATATATATATATATATATAGGTATCAATTAAACACAATGTTTATTGATATATTTACAATTTTAAAGCAATTTGGAAGCCTGTCACAGTGCCTCAATCACTACAGTAAAATAAATTCTAAGTAACTATACATTTTGGTATTTGATTTTGGGGGTTTTTTTTAATCATGGGGGGGAAAAAAAAAAAAAAAAAATCAGAGCTCCCCCTGCCCCCTTCGCTCACCAGGATGTAGGTCTAGGTCCCTCACTCCCAAGCCACAGCCCCTAGCCCTGCTGGTGCCCCTCACTGCCCACCCACAGTCCTCAGCCCTGCCAGAGGGGGCTCCCAACTGCCAGGAGCTATTGGGGCCAGGGACCCAGGTCTGCAGCCCTTTACAGCAGCGCCCAAGCCCTGGCTGTTGCCTGTGGGAGGCGGCAGCTGCTGCGGTGGAGCAGAGCACAGGGCTCAGCTCCCCTTCCCCCTCCTCCATGGGTATTAAGGCTGGAGCAGAGCCCGTGGTGGGAAGTGGATGCAGGCTGCAGGCTTGAGCTCCCTGCCCTGCTGCCCTCCCCCTGGGGCCTGTGTGGCCCAGCAGGTAAGACCCAGTGCATCATGGCAGAGCAGGGCAGGGAAGCTTGGTGCTCCCATCATAAGCCCAATGCTGCCATGGAGAGGCGCCCCCTGCCCACCTGGTAGCAAGGGGCGCAACTCCATGCCACCACCTCTGCTGCTGCCAGGAGGGCCAGAGACACCTTGCTATGGTGGTGTGGGGCTTGCAGCAGTGGCACAGAGCTTTCCTGTCTAGCCCTGCTGTGGAGGGTCCCACCCACTGGGCCATGGAGGCCCCAGGAGCAGGGCAGCAGGATGGGGAGCCCACCCCTGCCCTGTGAACATATCTGGGGGCACATACCCCCATAGCCCCCTTTGGAAATGCATTCAGTGGCAGGGAGCCAGCCCCTGGCCCTCCGGACAAGAGGCCGACAGCCCCATCCCACTCCCTGTGGGACCTGTGGCTGCACATTCTAGCCCCAGACCCCAAGCCTCATGCACTGCCTAGGCAGGGCAGCATCCCCAGCCCTGCCCAGCTCCTTCCCTCCCTGCCTATGGGGTCCTCAATTCCACCCCCACCTGCCATGTGCATATGTGAGCATGCACATGGCACCCCCTAACTGACCACCCTCCTCCTGCTCTCCTCAGCCGCTTGTAGACAGGACTCTGCCAGCCTGCAGAGGGGTCTTTACAAAAGTAGAAAATTCATGTGTTTCCCTGTTAAAATGGAAAATGTGTACGTTTCTCAGTTGAGAGGAAAAAAAAAAAAATCATTGGTGGTTTTTTGTGCTGGAAACTGAAAACCCAGATCTCTGCTTATGACACAGTACTTACAATAACTATAAGTATCAAGGGTTTGTTTGGGTTTTTTTTTGGGGGGGGGGCGGGGAGTGGTAGCGGGGTGGTTGTTTTGTTTTGATAAATGTTAATCTAATCTCTCTCCAAATCAGAAGGTGATGTACTGACCTTTTTTGACCCATGCCACATCTTTCACAACTTCTGTGTGCCCAGCAATAGTCATGATGGGTTTTCCTTCTAGAGACCATATTCGAGCAGTGTGATCATAAGAGCCAGTTAAAATCCTGCAGGATATAAAAGGTGAAACATGTTTATCTTTGCAGCTAATGCTGCTTCAGAGGACATTTTTTTCTGTGAGGATCTCAGACAATATTAACCAATAACCGATTAAAAATGTGAATAAAGAAAAATAGCTCGATAGCAATCTTTGTCCCCGTTGAATGCAAAAAGGCTTGTTTGCAAACACAAAAAAAAAAAGACATTTTATTCAATAATAGAGCTTATACCTTCCTATTAAGGACAGCATTAAAACATGCAGACTAAAAATAAAGGAAAAAAGAAAGAAGAGAGAGATAAGTATGAATACTGAATATCTTGTATATGAAATTCTGAAGCTTTATATCTAGGTCAAGCCCAATTATTATAAAATTATTTATTAATACTTTGATAATATCTTATGATTAATGGTTTGAAAGTGCTTTGAGTTTTTCTAATTAACAAAGGATTCACAGTCAACAGTGAATATAAGATCTGGAAATAATATTGGCATGGTTACATTCTTCTTCTGAATTTTTTTTAAAAGTACTTCAGGCGAGGTGTCAGTAATTATATTTGTCATCATTACATAGACATTATATTTGAAATATGGTTTAATTAATAAGTTTAAAGAAACAAAAAAACTGAGTAGCATTTATTAATATTAATGTATACAATCAATACTGGCTCATCCTCTCCTAATCATGGTAATTTTCCACTTGGGTTAAAGCTATTTTTAGGGCACGTTTACATGTCACCCTACAGCAACTTAGTGATGTGCTCTCTGGGTGTACTGCACTGCTACAGCAATGCAGAGGCTTAACCATGCACACAGCACAGTAACCACCCATGCTGCACCATGCTTTAGTACTTCCAAGAGGAAGTACTTTAATATAACTACTTCTAAAAGGAAGTACTAAAGCATGGAGTCACAGCAACATGTAGATGCGCCCTCAAGGTAAAGAGCTATTCAGACTTCAGCTACTTTCCCAGCCATACGATGTCTAAACCTGACAGGCAGAAATACCTGTTTTAAAAAAAAAAAAAAAAAAAAAGGCAGAAATGGGAGACGGAGAAGGTACCAATAAACAGAACTATAGCATCAGTTACTGAGAACAGGACAAAAAGTGGAAATGTAAGACTGGCTGATACCATTCTTCAGTAGCTTCCACAGAACTAATCCAGTCGTCATGGAACATGCACTCTTCAGGTTGAGGTGCCGTGTACTTCTCCACATACTCAATTTCTACCACTTCCTCCTAAACTCTCAAAGACAAAAATATGGTCAGTTTGGGGGACTTGTTTTTCTTTTTTCTGTTGTTTCAGCAGCAAAAATATAGTCCAACTGATCAGCCAAAGATCTTAACTATACAAGCATCCTGCCCTCCATATAGATGTAAGCCTCTTCTCTGGCACAACATTGGAGTTACTACTATAAATGGGATTATAGGCAACCCTGACTCCATGACAGACAAAAATATGCACAACTGAACATCAAGAAGATAACAGCAATACATCAGGACCTCACTAATCAAGAGTAAATTAACTACCTGCAAATGCAAGTAGCAAATTTACTTGCGATTAGTAATGGTGCAGTAGGGCTTGTGTAGTTGCCTGACCAGGAGTGAATCTATTCCCATTCAGCTGGCCACCAGGGGGCAGGAGATTGCTCCCTGCCCCTGGGAGCCGCCTGATGCTGGGGTGGGCTCCACCACCAAACCCTGGGCAGGGACTATGTTCCTTTGCTCTGCCAGTTGGGAACTCCATGCCCCCCACTCTGTTCCCCACTTAGCTCTATGAGTGAGGAGCTGGGCAAGGAACACACTAGGGAGCTTGCTGCCCAGCCTGTTCCCCACCCAGTTCCACACTCGTGAAGCTGAGTGGGGAACAAGCTCCCCAGCCTGTTATCCACCAAGCTTCACCCATGCCCATAGAGCTAAGCAGGGAACAAGCTCCCCAGCCTCCACCCCACATGTGGGGTGGGGGGCTGGGAATTTTCTTGGTTAGGGCCAGGTTTCAGCCCAGTGCCCTGATCAGATGAACGAGGCATGGGTCTTGGAAAGAGCTTCAGGGGTGGGGTAGATCCCAGCCTGCTGCCCCACCAGTGGATTGGGGCAGACAGCTGGGACCTGCCCCCACTGCAGCTTTTTCTAAGTCCCCTGCCCCTGATCAGGGAGCCAGGCCTAGGAGGACATTGTCCCTGCCCCAGCAGCAGGCAGCTTCATGTAATGTCCCAGTCCGGGCAGGAGAAAGATGTCTTCTGGCCTGGTGCTCCCTGCCAGCCCCTTGGCTAGCACCCAGAGGGAGCCTAGAGCTCCTCCTGGTGGCAGCAGGGGCCCACTGGAGGGTCCCAAGAAATGGGAGCAGTTTGTTGCCATTAGCACAATCTGCTCCCACTTCCCTGCCCAGGAACATTTACTTATGAGTAGTTTACTCCCAAGTAAACTGATCCCAGATCAAATGCATGTGTAGACATGCCTTAAGGGGCCAATTCTACAAATATTTAAAGGTGAGGGTAACTTTACTCGGGAAGCAGTCCCACTGAAATCAATGACTAAGATGAGTAAAATTATAGACATCCTTGTCTGCAGAACTAGATTCTTATGAACTGCAAGCACATCAGAAGGAAAAAATGGGAAATAATCTGTATTCCTGCAGAAGTGAAAGAATACTAAGAAAGGAAAATACACAGAACATTCAGAATCAGGTTACCTTTACATATTAGAGTAGCAATTTTCAACTTTCATCTTGTTTACCTTTGAAACCTGAATTGAATCAAGTAAACTACCTAGAATCTTTGAAATGCTGTTGTCCTAGAGCGAGGTCCAGAGAAAGTGAGCATGACTTACTGTTAAAATGTTTTCCAGTTCTATGTGTTTGACCAATGACATACGCAGGAATTGGCCTTTGATAAGGAAGTCAAATTCCACATATTTGTGGTTCTCTGAAGAAACAGAAAGAAACAATAAGTTTTAGTATTTCATAACTTAATTCATACTCTCAAGAAAAGGATTCAGCAATGGCAATTTTTAGAAAATGAAGCCAACAGTTCATTTAAATTAAATGCAAAGCCAGCTTCTTTTTCCAGATAGAACTGTGCTGAAGAAGTGTTATAACAAATATCCATAGAATATTTTAAGCAGCATTTTGGTAGTTCCACATAAAGTGGTAATAAGAAATCAAGGCAAAGAAAGAGGGCTGTAAAGCAAAGCTGTATTTCTTAATCCTGTTATATTATAGTTCATTTTTCACCATCACTGCCAAATACACAAAATCTTTGTAAGTTCATATCAAAGTAAACTATATAAGGCAGGGGTTGGCCACGTTTTTGGCAGGAGTTCCAAAAACACCCAAACCTCCACCCATGTCTTGGCTTGGTGTGCCGAAGTCCAAGCCTGCGAGGGGCCCAATCCTCATTGTTGGCAGTGGCTGCACATATGCTCCTGGGCGGATGGCAGGGGAGAGGCCAGGGTTGTTCTGCCTGGGCCCCTTTCTCACCATGTGCTGTGAAGCGTGCATGCACCTGCCGCTGCCACAGCTGGTGTCGAGGCTTTGGAGTCTAGCACAGATGTTTGCAGCCTGCCAACCACCTGCTGCAGTGCCCAAAGCCTGGGCCAGCTGTGGCAGGCTGCAAACAGCTGCACCAGGCTCCATAGCCCTGGTACCAACTCCATGGTGGTAGCTGCATGTGTGCCTCTGGGTCCACAGCCAGGAAAGGGTCTGGGGCAGCACAACTCTGGTCCCTCCCCTGCTGTCCATCCCAAGGTGCAGCTGCCACCAGCACAAAGCCGGGTCAGGGAACCCAGTGCAGCAGTTTGCAGCAGATGCCTGGTACAGCCAACCCAGGCTCTGGGCAACTACAGCAGGTGGCAGGCAGGCTGTAAACAGCTGTGCTGAACTCCGCAGCACCAGCTCTGTGGCAGCAGTGGCTGCGCGTGTCCTTCCGGGCAGACAGCAGGGGTGGTGCCAGGGTTGCACTGCCCTTGGGTCCCTTCCTGGCCATGTGCTGGAGCCACTGCAGCTGCAGACCTGGTGCTAGGGCTGTGGAGAGTGGCACAGCTGTTTGTAGCCTCCCAGTTGCAGCTGGCCCAGGTTCTGGACAGCTGCCGCCTGCTGCAGAGCCCAGGCTGCTTGCAGCCTCCCAGCTGCCTTCTGCGAGCAGCCTGGGCTCTGTGGCTGGTGGCAGCTACCCAGAGCCCAGGCCGGCTATGGCACGCCAAGGAAAATGGCCTCACATGTCATACTCTGGTGCGTGTGCCAGTGGTTGCTGATCCCTGTTTTAAGGTAAGATACTCCTCTCAGATTCAGAAAGCATATCTTGCCTTCTATATTGTTACGTCCATGGAATCCTGCTCATGTCCCCTAAATGCACCTGGATATACAGCAGCGAATGTGATTCATTAAGGTCTTTAGAGTTTGTTACTGCTACTCTTCATCAACATCAGGTAGGACCGCGGTAATCACCACCAGGAGGGGTAGCCTCTGAAGAACTCTTAGCTTTAAACATTAAGTATTTAATGCACACCTTCAAAATGTTATGGGTAAATGGAGAATACAACACACACATTTAATTCCAGAGGCCAGAAACAATTTAAAGCCATTTTTGGATGGAAAGGTACTTATTTGAAAGACCACTTCCATTCACATCTGCTCAAACATTTCAGTAGTTAGTATCTGGAATTTGGGTTATTCAGCCCCTGAAACTTGTATCCCGTTTGTTTGCACACCACAGCTGAACTCTGGCGAGTTTCAAATCATATTGCAAGATTTTATTATTTAGGCAGGGAACTGAATTTTTTGTTTCCATTTCTCATCTCTCCTTTAATTTGATGCCTCAGAAAGTTTCATTATTGGTTTTATTTTGAATATGCCCCCAACGCTAGATCAGGACCCCACTAACAAAATGAAGACAGTCCCCGCCTCAAAAGCTTGCAGACTATAAAGAAGGACAGAACTGTCTGTGTGTCTTACACTCTGGATTGTCCCAATGCCACCTACGATCAGTTCTGTGCAACTGGCCCCTTCTGTATGCACACAGTTCCACTTGCTTAAGTGAAACTCTGCACAGAAGCAAAGGTTCATCTGCATGGACACCCTTGCAGGATCTACATCTTCAATGACCATTGTACAATACCAAGAAACTGTTACATTTCACATAAGGCAGGTATAGTCACACAAATACGGGAATGACAACTATTTTCCCTCATGAGTATTTATAGGGAATTTGGTGATCTTTGATATAACTATTGATTCGTATCTAATATAACTTGCAAAGGCTTATTTGCATACTTAACTTTATTCATATGCATAAACTGTTGTAAGATCCAGATCCTTCTAATTTAAATCTCTGTAGCAGTGGTTTTCAACTTGTGGTCAGTAGACCCCTGGGGGTCTGCAGACTATGTTTAAGGAATTTTCAAAAGATTACTGTAATCAAAAGCATTTGAATACCCAGGCTTAGAATACAAAGGGGTCCATACTTCCATTCAAAATTTCCAAAGGGGTATAGAATCATGGAAAATTAGCAATGGAAGGGACCTCAAGAGATCATCTAGTCCAGCCCACTGCTCATGGGCAACTGGTGCCACCTTAGTCCGGGGGGGAAGAGGGATACGCCCCCCCCACCCGTGGCCAATCTCACCAACCAGAGTCAGGGTGCCCCCACGGCCAATCATGCCAACCACGAACTGGCCATGGCGCTCCCGGAAGCAGCTGCGTTTCATTCAATGCTCCCACTCCTTAGCCAGTGCTCACGGGGGAGGGCACCAGTGCTCCTGCCGGTCCTCCCTGCCTGTTGCTTAACCAGGGAGCATAGCCTATCATGGGGCACACGGGCACCCGCTATGCATTGCCACTGCCCCTGTTCAAAGCAGGACCATCCCCAACAGGATCATCCCAGCCAAAGCTTTGTCTAGGTGGGTTTTAAAAACCGCCAAGGATGGAGTTGCCATCACCTCTCCGGGTAACCTGTTCCAGAGTTTTACTACCCTCCTAATAAGAAAACTTTTCCTAATATCTAACCTAAACTTCCCTTGCTGCAATGTGAGACTGCTGCTCCTTGTTCTGTTATTGTTCACCATGAGAACAATCTAGCTTCATCCTCTTTTGAACCCCACCCCACCAGGCAGTTGAAGACTGCTATTAAATCCCCTTGCTCTTCTCTTCCCTAGACTAAATAATTCCAGTTCCCTCAGTCTCTCTCGTAAGTCACGTTCCCCAGGCCCCTTACCATTTTTGTCACCCTCTGCTGGACTCTCCAATTTGTCCAGATCCTTTCTGTAGTGGGGGCTCCAAAACTAAACATAGTACTCTAGATGTGGCCTCACCAGTGCTGAATAGGAGAATAATCACTTCCCTCAGTCTGCTGGCAATGCTCCTACCAATGCAGCCCAGTATGCCATTAGCTTTCTTTGCAACAAGGGCACACCTCTTTTGGCTCACATTCAGACTACTGACCACTGTAACCCCCAGGTCCTTTTCTGCAGAACTGCTGCCCAGCCACTCAGCCCCCAGCCTGTACCAGCATATGGGATTCTTCTGTCCTAAATACAGGACTTTGCACTTGTCCTTGTTGAACCTCATGAGATTCAACAAGGGTCCAGAAATAAAAAAGGTGAAAAACCACTGCTCTACAGTACAGGTTTTTAAGAAGAGATTCTGAATACATCAGCATGTTCCTAGCTACAAGAATATACGTCTTCTCAAATTAGTAAGTTACTTTCTAAGCACATACCATTTTTAGCTTCCAGCAATTTATTGATGATGTTACTGAGGTCAGCGATTTCCGAGGCGGCAGGGACAGAAAATGGGACGTTGTCTACTATGTACCTACAGAGAAAAGAAATCAGGATGAACTTTTCAGACACGCAGACAAAAATCACACAACAAGCAGGCAGCAAATTCATTAGTTGCATGTTACATGTCTTTTCTTCGCCAGTCTATCACCCCCGTGGTGAACAAAGCTGATATTCAGGTGGCCCCTACGACCTGCCCTACCCTTTGCCATGATTTTCTGGAGTGCCTCTCACACCGACGTGACCCAGCGGACACAGCATCAGGCCACTGGGCGTCTACACGTCCTGCAGGGACCAGCAGGCGCCTGTGTGTAAGCAGCATCGAGGCGGCTCTAGGGTTTTATGAAGCGACTCCTATGGCTGGGAGACGAGGGCAAAAGAGATACCACCTCGGCTCCCACACCCGGCCGCCCCTTGGCGGCGCCTGCCCGTACTCGGGCCCCGCCGGGAGCGGGAGCGGGACCGCCCCTCGCGGCGACCCCGCACTCACTTCTGATTGTCCGTGAGAAACCGGGCCTGCAGTTGCGCCATGGCCGCGAGCGGTCCCAGTCGGCGGCGGGCGGCTGAAAACCGTGCCTGTCCACGTGCCGTAACGCCACGGTCGATCGATCGCTCGGGCCCACACGGCTACTCCAATCGACCGTCCCGCAAGCGGCTTGTCGTGCCTGTCCTTAAAGGCCCAGGGCAGGTCCGTCCTCCCGCAGCGCGGGGACAGCCCTCGCGCAGCCGCTCCAGGAACCTGCTTGTGCCCGCACGCGGCCGGCGGGGAGCTCGGGAAAGACTGCGACTCCCAGAAGTCCCCGCGCGAGGGACCGCATTTCCCAGCATGCCGCGCGCCTCGCCGCTCCCGGCTTTGCTGCGTCGCCCCTGCTTTGCCAGGACCTGCCGGTGGCTTCAGGTGAGGGCGGCAGAGGGGAGCGGCCCTTCCTTCCGGGCACTACGGTGCCCCGCGGGGGCCGTGCGGGCTTGCACCTGCGCGGTACGGCGGTCTCCATGGTGGCGCCGGCGGGAGCCAAGACGAGGTTGAGTAGACTCGTTCTGGATCCTCCGTCGGCCGCGCCCAGCCCCCTCCCCTTCCTTCCCTCTCTCAGCCCTCGCTCCCCGGGCCGCCCGCGGCTGAGGGTCGGCGCCAGTACCCGCGGGGCCCCGTGGGGGGCGAGGGCGATGTTCGTGGGCCCGCAACGACCCCCGCTATGTGGTGCGTGGCGCCCCCGCCCCACCGCCGACCGGGGTCTCAGACTTACCCCACCCAGCTGCTCTGTGAGGCCCGGGGGGGAGCCGGCGGTGCCGGGGTCCCAGCTGGGCCCGTCGCGGGCTGCACGGGGCCCCGGGGCCGCCGGCGGGACAGGCGAACCAGGTTGTGAGGAGCCAGGACCCGAGCGCTCTCCCCGCAGGTGGCACGAAGCCCCCATACCCGTGCTTTCCTGTTCACGTTTTCAAGCCCCCACCATGATCCGTTTCTTGCAGAAGCTTTCCCGCCTGCTTCTCCTCTTCGAGGCCCATCTGGCTCTGCCATCCTGGGGAGTGGGGCAGCTCGGAGGCTGCTGCAGCAGCAGGGCTCCAGGCTGGGCCTTCCCTGGTGGTCATCTGAAGGAGGAGGGCAGCGCACCGGTGCTGGTTTAAGAATGGACGCAGCCAAGGTAACACTGTTATTTGAGTGCACGAGGGCGTGACTCTGCCTGGCCTTTTTTCCCCGTTACACTTCATTTGTGCCCATTACGTCTCTGTGCCAAGTAGATCAGCAGTTTCCAATCTGTGGTACATGCGCCACCAGTGGTACGCAGACAACCTGTTAATGGTATGCATTAATGGATTTACTGTAATTACTTTTATATGACAAAAATTTGCTGGTGGTACTTACAGTTGTATCGTTGGTATTTAAGGTTGTATCACTTTAAATTGGTGGTGCGCAGTGTGTCAGGGTTTGGGAACTGCTGAAGTAGAGTGCTAATGTGTTGGCCTGAGCCTGCTAGCTGTGCTGCAGTTGGTGTTGGACAGGGCTGGCTGACCTGTGGCACTAAGTGACTGGGGCAGGAACAGGCAGCAGAATGGCAGCTCGGGCTGGGAGCAGGAAGCAGCAGATTGGGCCAGGGAAAGGAATCGAAATAGCAGGCAGGGAGGGTGCAGGGCCGATTTCTGGCACACCTGTCCAAAAAGGTGGCCCCCAATGAGTTACTTCAGGTAAGGGTGATCATTAGTTTAAACATGTCTAAACCTTCTCAGGTCTACTTGATGAGCATACTAGAGATCTGATGGTAATCATCATCATCTAGTCCAGGACAACATTTTTGGGCAGTGCTGGAAACACCCACAACCTCAACTTGTAAGATGTTCATGTGCCAGGGGTGGATGGCGATAGGACCACGAGGGGCCTGATCCTTGTTGCGGTAGTGCACCCCTGGCCCCTTCCCCACCTCTGCCCCAAGGCACATGTGCCAAGCAAAATTCCTTTGCGTGTCATGCATGCCAGGGGTTGCCTAACCCTGACCTAGTCCACACTAGCGCTTCCAGCTGATAGTAATACAGCTACATTTTTAAGTTACTTAGTGTAGCGTGTGCTACAAACTATCCTTTTTGGGGTGTTGGAACTGCTGGTACTATATTTGTTTTGAAGAATATGAAGAAGCTACAGCTTTCAACTAAGCACAGTGCACGCATTAAGTTTATATATTTATGAATTAAAGTCCAATACAGCAGCTGGTATGAAAGTAGAACTCATTCTCAATAAGTTTAATTTTAAAACGTCCTTAAAACTAAATATTTCTGTTAAGTAGTTCCATTGTATTTCATAGCTTTCTACTAAATTGTTAAGCCTTGTGCCTAAGGGAAAGGGAATTACCTGGGTCCAGTAGTTGATTGGCTTCCATTGAGTATTTGCTTACAAGTTGCTGTTGTTTAGTGTTGCTCTGAAATAGTTTTGCTGAATTTTGCTACAGAGTTGGTGTGGGTGCCTTTGTGAAAATCCATTCGAATTTTTATAGCATTTTGATGTCCTTTTGGAGAGAGGATATTATATAAATGTCAGATTATTTATAAAAGTGCTTATATATATGCATACACACAGGGAGTCAAAGTGTGCTAATTCAGAGAAGGCAAAATGTTTTGCATTCAGGGCCTAACTTTAATTCTCTAGAAGAAAACAACTGTAATTTTACTTGGGTAAGAAATGTAAAGGTTTAGAACTTTTGTGGAAAATACCATGGAAGTTTTGTCTTTGAGTTCCAAGGAGGCTAGATTTTGGCCTAAACTTACAAGATTTCCATTTTAAAAAGCAATTAGGAAGCAATGTCTCTAAGCTGAGGTAAAGTGCACTCTGAATAAGAGGCTCAAATGAAGTGCTGCAGTTTTTTTTTCCAGGCTGCCTTGTAATGGAAAACAATGGAGTTGATCATGATGTCAGCATGGAGAGAACCAAAGACTTACTGCTAGTCAACTTGAATAGGACAGGAGAGTCAGAAACGCATGGCCATTCATATCAGGTGAGACAAACTGGAATATAGTTGTCCCAGTAACTTATTTCCACCATCTGTGAAGAGTTTATAACACAGCAATAATCTGTTTACGTTGCATATCAATAAATCTCATCTATTCTTCCTCTCATTACTTAACTTTAATGTACAGACTTGTCTTTACTTTGATTTTTAATACTGTTTAATTTAGAATGAATGGCTGTCTGGGTGTTAATTTTAATCGGATTGCATTCTGGTAATGAATTTAATAAACTGCAGATCTCTCAAGGATGGTATGCTTGTGTTACTTAAAAAAAGTTATTGAAAGATTTCTGAAAGAAATACTAACTGGAGTGGATGAGAGTGGTGGGTGTTCAACGCTTCTGAAAATCAGTCTGCTTATATTGGTATCTAAATATGCATTTAGAAGCTTGTTTAGCTACCAGGGGCTCTTCTGGCTGTTGCCATCTGTCTTCTATCAAAGTATTTTCATCCAGTTCCTGAAAATATGCATTAATGTTCCTTTGTTCATTTTACAGTTTTGTGCATTCCAAGATGGCCACGTTCTCAAAATAAAATAATGTATTTTGTTCCTCGTATAGTATGTTAAAGCAACTAATACAATAAATGAGTTATCATTGTTCTGATTTAATTGAATAGAGCAAGCCATCAATCCTCTTTCCTGAAAGAGCAAAATAGGTGTTTAGAGTTAAGACCATTCTATTTAGAGGAGGAGCGTCAAACGTATGGCCTGCTGGCTGGATCCGACCTGTGGAGCTATATGATCTAGCCCATAGGCTAGGGAGGGCAATTATTTCTGGCGGAGGGCTGCTTAACCCTGTTTTGGCAAGCTCTCAAGGGCCACATGGGTAGCCCTGCCCCTTGACAGGTGCCACACCCCCCCCCCCCAGTCACCATCTTGGGACCCATGTCCCAATGTCTTGGGACCAATGTCTCAGGACCAGCACTGGTGGGGGCCAGAGCGGGGCGCATGCTGGCAGGGGTCTGCAGAGCCAGGCTGGGTTGTACCAGTAGGGAGAGGGGGGAGCTGGCCCAGTTCCATAGAGCTTCTGGGCCCTGCTGGCACTGGCCCCAGGACACTTGTGTGGGCCCTATATATCTGCTCACTCCCAGTGCCCCCCAGCCCCGTGGTACAGATAGGGGGCAGTGCGCAGCCCTGACCTCTCTGCTTCCCGGGAGGGAAAAAACTGGTTCTGAGCACGGGTAAAAGTGGCCCTGCCCTGTGGCTGGTGCTCCCTGCTGCAGCCGCTCACAGCCCACACGGGGCTGTCCTGACCAGGTACAGGCAGCCCCATGTGGGCTGCAAGCCACTGCAGCACGGGCTGCTGGCCACACAGCAGCTGAGGGGCCACTTTTTCCCCACGCTTAGCACCAGCTTGTAACCCACCCCCGCTGCCTGCCTGGGCCCTGCGTCGGCTCTGGGCTTGCCTGTCAGGGCTGTGCTGTGCTGGGAAGTGTTTGCCACCGCCACCTCTGGGCCGCGCAGTGTGTGAGCTTTGGGCAGGCAGCAGCAAACACTGCCCGGCGTGGCAAGCGAGGGGGCTGCAGCTGCTGCCGCCATGGTGCAGCCCTGATGGGCAAGCCCAGAGCCAGTGTGGGGCCCAGGCTGGCAGCAGGGGTGGCTTACAAGCTGGTGCTGAGCCCAGGGAAAAATGGCCCTAGCACCAGCTTGTAACCTGCCTCTGCTGCCAGGCTGGGCTTGCCTGTCAGGGCTGTGCTGCAGCAGCAGCAGCTGTGACCCCCCCCACTTGCTGCACCAGGCAGTGTTTGCTGCTGCTGCCCACCCGGAGCTCACATGCAAGGCATGCTCCCCCCACCTTACCTGAGTTTCCGGTGTGGGTGTAGCCACATGTTCCCAGGCCGGAAACCCCTGCTGGGGCTGCCGGCTGTGGGGGCAGGGCTGGGCAGGCCCTGCTGTTGCTGGAGCCCACTGGGGCTTCCCCTGGGCCCTACTGCCCCTGGTTCCTGTCATTTTTGACAGGAACCAAAGACAGATAAATATTCATTTTCTAAATTTTTTTTAGGTGCCCCATGGGCTGGGTAGAACAGCCTTGCGGGCTGAATCTGGCCCATGAGCCATATTTTGCCTACCCCTGCCATAGATCATGGGCCCAACCTCCATGTGCTGGCTCCAGACACTGTGGACAGCATGGGGGGTTGGTTGGGGTGCCACATGTAGCCCATGTCCTGGAACTCTGCTGCGTGCAGTGCTGGGTCCAGACTGTGGGTAGCACGTGTCCCTTTCCAGCCTCAGGAACCACATACACACCGAACCTCAGGGCTGGTGCTTGCTGTACGTAATGTGGGATTGAGCTGGCTGTGCACCTTCCATGCAGCACAACGGGTCAGTCTGGTTCTGCATGCTGACTTCGGAGCTGGTCTAGTTTGAGCCATGCCAAAGTCAGCACATGGTGCCAGTCCAGTGAGGTGCTGCATGGAGTGCATGGCCTGTGCTGGCCCCCTGTACCATGTATAACAAGTGTGGCCAGTCCAATGCAGCATGCACTGGCTTTAGGACTTCTTGTGCACAGGGCTGGCACAGGTGTTTGGCTTAGACTCTTCACGTGGTACAAGGGCCCAGCACATGGGGTGGATGCAGCATCCTGGACTAATCTGTACTGCCCATAGTACAGATAGCGCACACCCTGTGCCAGCCATGAGGGCCTAGTGACACTCGGATTTGACACTCCTGATTTGCAATGTTTTTGACCTTGGTATAGAATTTAGAAACTTTTTCTTTTTTTCATATATTAGAACTAGTGAATAAACAAACTTTGTGTTGTCATAGTGATTAGTTTATAAAGCACCATACAATAATTAATGGACATATGATTACTAGAAAAAGCTAAACAAACTCCACTTGTCTTCATATTGTTCAAATGAGATTCAAACAGTCCATTATACAAATAGACAAGCCATTCATTAGTTTTCAAAAACCATACTAACGTGAAAGAAAAACACTAAGTTGCCAGTTAGTGCGCAAGGTTCAGAAAGGAAAACGTGATGTGGTACGATTATACCAAATCTACAGGCTTTGTGAAATCAATACGCTGTTTATATTTAATAGGTTTATTCAACCTACTGAGTATATATGTTATACTTTGTATTGTTACCATTGCTTGATAATGCTATGAAAATTGAAAAAAAAGTGTGTTTGTTTTAGTTTTATTTTGGCTACGGATAGAAAGTTAAAGGTTTGTTCATTTGAAATTCAAGTGACGTCATATTTATAACTTTTTAAAAAAGCTTCATACTTTAAAATTTACTTTTGGAGCAGGTATTAGTTGGGATTGTTTCCCTTTTTAACTTTTTAAGCATTATTCTTAAGTCTTCTGGAGCAATCTAATAATTTGAAATAATTAGCTTTCTCTCTTTTTTCTTGTTGTACAAGAAGCATTGAGCGTATTTTGTTTTACTGTAGTAGAGAGTCGTCATTCTAAGAGACATGAAGGGCTAGCTTTCAGGGGAATAAGAACAGAAAGTAGTCACTTGAGCAGTTGGTGGGGGAAAAAAGCGAGGACAATAAAAGTTGTGGCAATACAATGTGGCAAATACCATGTCAAATATGATTCTTTAAAATATATTTTACTGTCTTTCCTTTGTGAAAGCATCTAACCTGCATGGATTCCAGAGATCCATCATTTGGACAGAACGACTCTCCAACAGTCTTGCCCATTACAGTGCATGTTTCGGACAGTTCTTCTGCACCTTCAAATACAGCAGTTCACTTGTCCCAGCAGCAGCCTCCTTCCACAGGAGAATTTCATCTAGTAGACCTGAATGGCCAGCCTCTTTATGAGCTTCAGTCAATAGGGGGTTCCAGTACACAGATGGTGAGTACAGCTGAATCCACATAGACACTGAGCTCCCAAAAGAAGAACAAGTTTTAAGGACAAATGTCTTAATGTGATTTTTTTTTTTTTTAAACATTTTATAGAAAAATTTCAGAATGGTTTAATTAACTTCCCAGTTTTCTCCTCTCAGGTCTTAAATTCCCAAAATAAGCCATCACTATCTTTTTTCTGAAATAAAAAGACAGTATATAGATGTTCTTAAAACACATGGAAGCCCATCTTAGAGTGAGCATGGTCTGTGATGCTTTCCTGCTTTAATTCCCCCTCTTCTCCTCTGTTCTCCTATGCTGAATGCTTGTCCTTTGAGTGGAATTATGTCATCAGCAGTAAATTAGCCAGCTACAGCCCTCCATCTTTCTGCCATCTGATTAATTTGTATGTAAAAGAAAGCTTCAAACAATGCCTTGCAAATCTGAAACCTTTTTTCAATAAAGACACATCTCTGAGTGAGAGTTTTTTGGTATCTCTTGAATGTCTACAGAGAGAAATTAAAAATACATCTTATTAGAATTACTAAAGTGGGGAAAAACTTTGAAAACATAGAAGACAAGTAGGCAGACAAGGTTCTTTGGGTGAATCTGATATCTTTTATTAGACCAATTTAAATAGTTGGAAAACAATTATTAAGCAAGCTTTTGGGTTCAAAAACTTTTTGTCAGGCTAAAGAAGTTTCAGCAGTTGGTGTGTGCTTTTTCTATGTCCCTAGACTAGCACAGTTACAACCTACACCCCTAGAAGACAACTATTTATTAGGGCATTTAAAAAAATGATTTTGCAAAACTGTAAGCTTGTGGATGCTGTGCCTGGCTATGATGCTTTAATTTAAGGGAATGAGGGCAACTTAAGATGGTAAATACCATTTTCAAAGTTCTTGTTGATAGAGCTATTAGTTATGTTCAAAGTTTTAAATAAGGCTGAATACCACAAAAAGTCACATGTGGTTACCTCTGCTTTTGAGCTAATTAAATATTACATTTTAAAAAGTAATTAAGCATCTGGCAATCAATTGTACCTATACTGCAGGGTGGTACTCTCTTCCATCATAAACTAGCAGTTTTATTCATGTTGTGAAATCAAATTGGGATTATGAAAGCAAATGTAAAACCTTTTCAAAAGGAATTGATTTAGTGGTAGTAACCCAAGTATGTTAATGAAAATACAAACCCGTTAACTACATCATGGCTCAGTTAGTAACTAGCCCCACACATCTTGTGTGCTTACTTTAAAGATGATTGTTGCCAGCCAGTCAGAAAATGGACAGGTACTACATGTAATACCGTCTACACAGCCAGGAATGGCACAAGTGATTATCCCTCAAGGGCAACTTTTGGATGTAACCAGCGCTCAAGGTCAGTTTTATCTGTGGGGCTTGAGGGTTGTGTATTTTTGTGACCCAACATATCGGATGATCCCTTCTGATGAGCTTCTTGCACTTTCTTCTATCTTCAGTCACAATTAGGCATATAATGCCAAGAACTTGCATTTATAGCAACTGTAATCTGAAGATCTTAATGCACATTACAAATATTATTTAAAATGGACTGGGTTCCTATGGAACAAGTGTTGTGCATTATGCTCATCTCTAGTCATGTTATGGGGAAGTGGAGATACTGAGAGCGAAATTCTATCCTGATTTACATTCTGTATTGTCCCATACCTTTTTGTGAGAGTCCACAGAGTATTTGACTAAGACCTTGCTCAGGTTTATGCATTGAGTTGTTGTTATAGCCTGAAAATAAATCTAATAGTTCTTACATTGTTCATAAACTAATAACTACATAAGTCAAATTACTGCGTTTTTCTTACATATAGCACTCTCCTCCTTCCCCTTCCCCCCCCCAAAAGTCAGCCAGTGGAAGTTGTGGGGTGCATTATAAATGAGGAAATATAGCAACAGTAGTTTCTGTATGGTCAGTTTTTTCCCTTGGAAAGTGAAAGTAACCTGTGCTACTTCACAGGGAGCAGCGTAATGGGCTTGCTGGTCTTTCTAACTGTGATAACTCAGATACTTGCTGCAACTTACTAGTATTTTCAAGGAAAGATCCTTTTTTTCTGCATCCTGCTTTTCAGAAATGAAGTGTCTCTTATTATGGGGCATGTTAGGATTGCAGCATAAGGATTAGAACACACAAGAATTGCCAAAGCTTGGTGACTTAAAACTTACTCAAGGTAAATGAAAAACAACCTTTGCCTTCTGGCCTGATTTCAAGTATACAGCTGTGTTGTTTAATTACTGTATTTGCTCACGTGTAACATATATATAAGTTGAAACAGAACATTAACTTCAATGAGCTTTTAGTCAGTCCCACGATCCAAAAAACCTGTGAAAAATCAATGAGAGTTCCCAAATCAGCCCTGTAACTAGGGATAGGCAAGAGGGGCACCACCTATGGGTGCCAACTTATAAGTGGCACAAGGGTCACCCGCTACTCCCATGGAGTCCATGCCCCAACAGGAAGAGGCTCCATTCCCATCTAGCCTTGGGGACTAAGTGCAGCCCTGGCTCAGCCATCATAGCAGCTGTACAGGCTGTGCCCTGTCGTTGCTGGGCCAGGCAGGGGCTGTGGTCAGTGCCCCAGGCTGCAGTGTGAATGGAGCCCGTTGGTACAGAGCAAGGGTAATTGTGGGGAGGGAGATGGAGGAGACTGGGGGGAGAGGATGTAGGGGGCAAATGGTGGGGTTCAGGGACAGTGGAGGGAGGCAATTGCTGCAGCTATGACCCTGACTCTGGGTAGGGGTGGAGCCAGAGTCATAGCAGCTCCCTGATACCCCATTGCATTTGTACATGATTCTGAGATGGGGAGTTGTTTCCCCCATGTTAAATGGGACTAGGTAAGGGAGGGCTTATCCTAGAATCAAGTAAATATTGTACATTCTCCAGCTCTCACTTTGATTTTTTGCTTTATTTTTAGTTAGTCCCAAATTTGAAACATGACTTTAACAGTAGTCACAACTTTCAAGTTTTCTTTTAACATACCTTTAAAACAGGGGTGGGCAAAATACAGCCTGTGGGCTGCATCCAGCCTTCTAGGCACTTTCATCTTTCATCCAGTCTGTGGCGCATATTCTCCCCCCCCCCCAATGAATTGTGCCCCATCCATCTCTTCTGCATGCAGGGGTAGGAGTGAGGTGACTACACCCACCCTCAACATACCTTATTATGTCTCACTCCCATTCTCGTGGGCAGAAGGGCTGGCTTTGCTAGCATGGGGCGATGCCGCTACTGCAGGCTTCTCCAGTGTCTGGCTCTCTCCAGGCAACAGGTAGGGAAGGAAGCAGGGCTGCAGCCTGGGGCTGGGTTCTGGCTGCAGTGCAGAGCTTGTGCCCAGGGCTGTGGCAGCAGCTCAGAGCTCGGCTGGGCAGGGTGTGGGTGTGAGGGGTATGGGGACCCCTCCCGTGCCCCCTCCCAACCCCCCCTCATGGCAGGCAGCGGGGGCAGCAGTAGTAGTGGGGGAAGCCGAGGGGGGTGCTCTGCTTGGCACTGGTGCCTGGCTCCGGCCAGCGCTGCAAGGAGTGCAGCTCCTGCTGGGTTGTTTGTTTTCCTAGTGCTGCCTGTACTTACGGGGCACAGGAGAGAAGCCCCAGGCACTGGAGCAGGCTGGAGCGGGGAAAGCAGCCGGCTCCAGCGCCTGGGGCTTCCCTCCTGTCCCCTACAAGTACAGGCAGCGCCAGGGAAACAAACAGCACAGCAGGGGCTGCATTCCTCATTGCAACATTCAGAGCTGGCTGCAGCCAAGCACCAGTGCCCCTGCACGTGGCTGCACCATGGGGGAGTGTGGTGGGGGGTCCTCATACCCCACAAACCACATGCACACACACCCCAACTACACCCCCTGCACAATACAAAAGACTAAGAATTTATTTTTGAGTTATGCAGTCACTTCTATATACAGTACAAAAACACAAATCATGACAAAAATACTTTTTTCAATAAAATTAAAATATGTTATAGTAGGTGTTTAACTTTTAATGTACAATTAGGTTTTTTTTTCTGGTTCTAAGGTGGCAACCCCCCCTCCCCCCACCAAAGGAGTATTTTTGGTGGGCAAGGGGAGGGACTTTTGGTGGCAAAGGTCAGGGGTTAGGTGTGGGACTGCCAAGATGACAGCCAGGAGGTGGGGCACCTGCCAAGGGGTGGGGCTACCCATGTGGCCCTTGACAGCTCACCAAACCTCCATTAAGTGGTCCTCCACCTGAAATAATTGCCTATTCCTGCTTTAAAACGACCTTTTCTTAAAAGCAAGGAAAACCTTCAGAAAGGGAATTCCTTCTTATTGTAAGGGCATCTATGCACATGTTAGATGTCTGCTCCAATGCATGTTAATTGGCACACATTGGAGCAGACTCAATTGGTTCTACTGGAGCATGCTAATTAGTGAACTCCAGCAGCCTCCACATTACGTCTATTCAGCATCCCTACACTTCAATATGGCGATGGGGGCGCTCTAAGTAAAGCGCGTCAAACAAGCTTTAGTTAAAGCGCTTCCAATGCCATTTTGATGTATGGGATGCTGAATACATGTGATGCCGCGGGCACTTTAGAGAGTGGCTCTGAGAGCAGTTCTAATTAATTAAAGTGCCCCTCTTCTACCTCAGAGCACGTGTATAGACAGTTTTAGTGTTTAGGGGTTTGGCAATTTTTTATGTTGCAGCATGAGCTGTTAGAAAAAGGGAAATGAAAAATCTGTTAGATTTTAGAATTTTCCAAAATGGAATTTTTTTAAAGAACTTAAAGTCAGGTTGTATTAGTCAGCTAGGCCTGCAAATGTGAGCTATTTGGGATGCCATGCTTAGAGTGAGTTGCAGGAGTATCTGAAGAAAAAAACAGTCTGGGATGAATTAAACAAATCAAACTTTGATTTCTTACTAAAATATTGGTAGTTTGTAGTAATTTGTATCATTGTTTAATTTTTTATAAAGTTCAGTAGCTGTTTTCAAAGCAGTAAAATGTAGAAGGTTGTACTCATGCATTTTGGTCCTGCTCCAAAGGCCATTGAAGATGATTGAAATCTGCTGTGAAACTGAATGCAGACTATTTAGGGGAAATGCTACTCCACAGAAGAAAACAACTTGCCAGCTTTTTTTTCTCACTGTCAGAAATGTATTTCATGCAAGTTCAAGTAAGCGTACACTTGCATATGCAAAGAAGTCCTAGGTTTTTCTTAGGAACAATTTAGGAATGTAGTGGCATTTCAAAATTTTCACGAGTTGTTGTAGGTTGAACACAAAGCTATAGGCCTGTTTGTGCTTACAAAGTAAGTCTCCTATGAAGAAAAGAGACTACTACTAAAGTTGTTTACATAGTGCAGAAATTGTTCACTTAAAGGGGACTATGTACAGGTTTCATATTAAGAGGTAGCTCTTGACCATAAAAGATGAGGACCCTCACCCCACCACAGTCAGCCACTGGCCCACGCTATGTCTTTCTAAGCATCCCAGGTAGTGGCAGTGGCTCCTTTCAGCTGCCATGGGTGCAGGCTCCCCCGCCCCCCCCCCCCCCCCCCCCGAGTAAGTGTAATTTGAACCCTACCTATGTCTATTTGTCAATGAACACACTAAGCACTGAAACCTGCCCCTGAATTTGGGCTAATATTTTTCTTTTATAACCTAAAGAAAAATCCATAGTTAAAAAGAATTTGCTTTTACTGTTGCTGGGGACAGATTCATAGACATTAGGGCTGGAAGGGACCTTGGAAGATCTTCGAGTCCAGCCCCCTACCCCAAGGGCAGGAAATCAGCTGGGGTCACAGGATCCCAGCAAGATATATGTCCATTTGCCTCTTAAAGAAGTCCAGAGTAGGTGCTTGCACCGCCTCTGGTAGCAGTGCGTTTCAGGCCTTGGGGACTTGGACAGTAAAGAAGTTGTCCCATATGTCCAGCCTGAAATGATCTTGGAGAAGTTTGTGACCGTTAGACCTTGTCATCCCATGGGGTGCCCTAGTGAACAGCTGTTTCCCCCATCTCCTGATGTACACCCCTTATATACTTATAGGCCTCCACCAGGTCCCCCCTGAGCCTGTGCTTTGCAAACTGAAGAGTCCCATGGCTCTTAGCCTCTCCTCATAAGGCCTGTTTTCCTGCCCTCTGATCATGCACATGGCTCTCCTCTAGACTTTCAAGCTTTTCCACATCCTTTTTAAATTGTGGAGCCCAGAACTGGATGCAGTACTCTAGTGTCAGCTACATAATTTTTCTACAAATTTTTCTTTAACTGCATAGTCAAATTCGATTTATATTGATCTTAGAGGATGTGTTATCTGTACAAAATACTTTTTGTGAATGAAACATAAATATTTATCTGAGCTAATAGTTGAATAATCATTCCATTTTTCCATAAAGGAATGTAGACTGAAAGCAAGATTTTTGATTTAATCTGAGTTCCAACACTGTTCTGTCATCTTAAAATAAGAACACAAGAAGTGCCATACCAATGGTCCATCTAGCTCAGTATCATGTTTCTGACAGTGGCAGAAGTCAATGCTATCGAGGGACAGCATTGAACCAGAGTGCTCTATTCCTTATCTGGTACCTTCCCTGGCATCCATCGTTATTGATTTTAGAGATGTGAGAAGAAACATCTCCAACTGTTCTGTTCAACACTTATCAATAGATGATCCATGAATTATCCCAGTACCTTTTGAAGTATGTCATCATGTTAGTTTTTAAACTGGTCTCCTAATTTCAGTGGGTGCCCCCTAGTTCTAGTATTCTGGGATTTGGTGTGCAAAAGATCCCTGTCACATGGTCCACACCCTTCATGATTTCATAGACCTCTGTCATATCCCCCCTCAGCTGACTTCTTTCCAAACTGAAGAGTCCTGGTATTTTTAGTGTCCTGGCATGATAATTGTTCTGTACTCATGATCATTTTGGTTGCCCCCCTCTATCTTTTCTAGTTCTTTTACCTCCTTTTTGGGATTTGGATACTAAAACTGCACGTAGCATTCAAGATGTGGGCGCATCATGAATTTGTTACAATGGCATGATGACGTTCATTGTTTTGCTTTTTATTCCCCCCCTTAATGATGCCAGGAGTTATTGGCTTTTTTTGGTTGCCACTGCACAGGTTTCTTTTTTGGTTGCACTCCAAGGTTTCTTTCCTGAGTCAACAGCTAGTTCAGGACCCAGCACTGTGTGTGTGTAGTTGAGGTGGTTTTGCCCCCCACCCTCCATTATTTTGCATTTATCGATACTGAAGTTCATCTACCACTTTTTCTGCCCACTCACTTAGAGTGGTTAGATCTTTCTGCAGCCTCTCTGTCAGCTTTGGGGCTTAACTACCTGGAATAATTTGGTGTCATCTGCAAAATTGGAGATTTCACTGTGCACCCCCGTTTCCAAGTCATGAATGAAAATGTTGAACAATGTAAAACCCAGCATGGATCCCTATAGGTCCACTTTTGATTTCCCTCCAGCCTGAAAAGTGACTATTTAGCCCTGCTCTTTGATTCCTATCTTTTAACAAGCTCTCAAGCCACAAAAGAACCTGCCATCCAATCCCATGGCAACATTAGTTTGGGGTTTTTTGTTTGCTTTGTTAAGCCTTTGGTGAGGGACCTTGTCAAAAACTTTTTCTGAAAGCCCAAATATATTATGTCAGCTAGGTCCCTCTTGTCCACATGCTTGTTGACACCTTCTACAAATCCAGTAGATTGGTGAGGCAGGATTTTTTTTACAAAAAAAACCACTGACTCTTCCCCAGCAGATCATACTTGTCCATGTGACTGCTGATTTGATTCTTTATTATATATTCTATCAATTTACTAAGAATGGAAATGAGACTCATTAGTCTGTAGGGTCCCAGCAGCCTTTTTTGAAGATTGGGTGTTATGTTGGCATCTTATCGGTCCTCTGGCACAGAAGCCATTTGTAATGATAGGTTATGTACTATTGTCAACAGTTCTGCAATTTCTCCTTTGAGTTCCTTTAGAACTCGTGGGTGAATGTCATCCAGTCCTGGTGACTTTAATAATATTTAATGAGACCTATATACTAAAAAAGCTTGACTTGGCTTGGGAAGTTCCCCAGCATTTTCAGTAAACACTGATGCAGATAATTCATTTAGCTTCTCTGCTATGACCTTATCATCTCTGAGTGTACCTTTTACCACCTGGTCATCTAATGGTCCCACGGATTCTCTAGCTGACTTGCTGCTCCTGATGTATTTAAGCAGGTTTCTATATTAGCTTTAGCATCTTTTGCTAGACACTTCCCAAATTTGTTTTTTGAGTTGCTTTATGTCATTTTTGTGCTTGATGTGCCAGAGTTTGAGCTTTCTGGTTTGTTTTTTTTTTTACTTGCACATACCTGTTTGTTTGAAGAATGCCTTTTGCCTTGAATGGCCTCTTTAATTCTGCTTTTAAATCATACAGGAGTTTTATTGGTCCACTTTGTACCCTTTTTGATTTGTGGCATATAAACTTTTCCTGAGCCTCTAATATGGTCTGTTTAAACAGCTTCCAAACTGCTTGCAGACTTATCTACCATCATCTCTATCCGAAAATAATATTTTTGGGGTGTGTGTGTGTGGGGGTAGTAATAAAAAAAACCCTGACTTTGCCAGGGATTTGAAGACTTAATCATGTTGTTAAATGCTTTGATGACAAAAAGAGCTGTGAGTGTATTATCACTTTCACATGCAAATGACTGTAATGACCCACCATAATTAATGTACAGTGGAGATGCCTTTGCTCACTCAAATGGAATTATCTAAGGTCTTTGCCTCTCCATTTTTTTGGTATTCCTTTTTATGAGAGACACTGCTTTTAGCTTCTTAAGACATTCTTATTACAAAGTGAACTAGTGTGTAACAATCAATGTGTAATGCAACCCTGATACCTTTTTGTTAAAATGCAAGACAGATTTTTTGTAGTATGTTGGATGCAGTTATTTGCTTCGTTATGCAGAATTAACCTTCTATAATGGGGTTACCAAATACAACAATATAAGGGTATGGAGACTGCATACATTTGGAACAGTTTCAAATAAGCACTAGCTGTTATGTTTCTTTTATTGTGGGCAAGCCAGGAACAGTGCAGATGTTGCAAAAACGCTCCAGCTTTTAACATTATTTCATTCAGGGTTTAAGTTGGAGCAGTTTTGAAACATTTTATCATTCCCATCTTGTCCACATATAATAAAAGGAACATAATAGCTTCAGTCCTTTTGAAATGGCTCCAAATGTACCCATGTCTGTAACCTAATAGTAAACATCCACATTTGTATACACATCCCTAGACTTCATCAGTAATGATACATAATTAATTATTAAACATCTCCAGAAACTGCCACCTCCATAATCTTGTTTCATGTGCAAAAATGTTTACTTTCCCTGCAGATCAAGATTAATCAGACCTTGTCATTTTCCCATTCTGTGGTTCAGTTATTAAATGGGAGGATTTTTTATTTTTGCAAAGATGTTTCAGAAGATAAACGCAATGCTGGGAACTTACAGACTGTTGCAGTGGCTGCTATTGCAGATGGTACAAGCAGTTATATCCTTCATCCTCATGCATCCCTCACAGTCTCCAGAAAGACAGGTTCCAGGTAGGTCAGAAGTTAGACAGCTACCACTTTGTATCACTAGTGCCTCTACAGTTAGTGTTTTTCATTAATTAAATTTATGTTTTTGTGCAGAACTATCACAGAATTCCCCCCTTCTTCCTCCCCCTTTCCCCTTTCCAAGATATTAGTCTGTTACTACTATTGAGTGACATACAAAAGGTTTCAATATAGCAGGTAAGAAATGTCTATAAATCTGACAGTGAAAGAGAGATGGATGTTAAATGTAAATAGAGAGGCATGTAGTCTGATCTCAACAGCAGTGTACTCCATTTTGACCATTAAAGTTATTCCAGACTGATATTTGTGTAATGAGAATGGAAAATGGTCCAGTGCGTGAAAAAGAGCAGTGAGAGTTTGAGGGAATACAATTCCTTGTATTTGCATTGATGATTATTTATTTTTTTTTTATGAATCATAGGTAAGAGCTTGATCTTGAAATGGCTTTTCAAAGATCTAGTGTGACTTACATCTGTTGTGTTCCAGTACACTGATAAACTTTGTCTAAAGTCTCTAGCTGAGAGAAGTTTAGTATTTTTCTTTATATACAAATTTTCTTTTTGTTTTAGAAAAAACAAAAAAACCTTATAAATATTAATTTAGATTTTTTCCTGGTCTTTCTTCCCTATCTGGTGAGCATGTTATCTTACAAAAATATTTGATGAAAACAAAAAAGACGTAGAAATTTACAATAATCTTAACCGTGTAAAGTAACATTTATTTTACATATTGAGTACACTAAAGACTTCCATAAAATGTAAGGAAATATTTTGTGAATGGATGCTTGGATTCATTTTTAAAGTTTTGAAGATGTTAAATATTAAAACTCCCAAGAGTTTGGCAGGTCTGCAGCTTGATTTTTAGGGTATGGTGATTAACTTAGGTCTTTGAATGGTAAGACAGATGCAGGTTTTAGGGGGCTGGAAATATTCCCTTAACAGATGTTGCATCTCACTCCTGAAGGAAGCATGGAAACGCAATTCTCAATTTAAACACTTGATTCAGTCTCCAGAGTTCTGCTACAAATGTCAGTAAATCTCCAACAAGATTGGTCTGTTTGTCTTAAAAGTGTTCTGGCTGTGATTTATTTATTTATTCATTCTATCAGCAAACATTATGAAAAAAATCTAGTATTTGCCAGTGAATTTTAGCTTTTTAGAAGCTAAAAAGTTCTAATATAAGGATATACTTCTGTTTTTTTATTGAATGACAGCTTGGGTGAATACAAAAGTCAGTTGTAGTTTAAATATGGCATTGCTGGTTATATAATTGTTAATTATTTTAGCAGTAACTTGCAGAAAAATATATTATGAGAAAAACTATCAACTGTTTTAAAAACAATTGCCAAAATCAAGGGAGTGGCTACCATGACTACAGTTTCATGATAAACATTAACCATAGTTATAATGCAATGATATAAAACAGAGGAATTCTATATTACCTGTAGATTTGATTTAGATGTTGCTCTCCTCTCCTGGTTATCTATGTTGTTGACTTTTCTTTTCAGGATGGTGGAAGACCCCTTTCCTGTCCCTCTTCAACCACTGCCCCCAAACACTCCTGCATGGGCTCGTCGTCTCAGGCACTGCGAGGTGGGCTGCAAACAATCCTAACTTTTTCAATTCATCTAACCTGAGGAATACCCAAAGAAATAAAATGTTAGATGTAGAATTTTTTTGTGTTTTTAAATTTCACAACTATATTAAAAATGTCTGGTGACTTTTTAAAATGGAAATGTTTTAGAGCCATTCATGAGTGTTGTGCAAACTCAGATGCTTATTCAGATATTGCTTCTTTTTATTTTATTGAATAATCCTTGGATTAAAGTATTTCTTCCTGAGGGCCCAATTCTGCAACTGTATGTAGTTAACTGTACCCTGTAGCAGTTGAGTTCAACCTATTTACAAAAGTAAAAGAATTCCCTGCATGGTTGCAGGATAGAGCCATTTGTATAAGTACTCTAAATGATCTGAGATGTTTGAAAAGTATCTTGTGATTTTGCTTAATGGTACTCTCCACAGACAACACAATGCTTGCTTGTTTGTTTCATTAATCAAAAGGATTTTCTTACTTTATCACAGATATTTTCCTCCTTGAAGTAACTAGACAGCTGTTTGCTATGTCAATCATTTTGAAAATGTGGTTGCAGTTTTGCAACAGTTAATTCCTTTATGTTCCTCAACATTTCCCAAAATTCAGGAAATTACGTATTCCTTGTTGTTCAGTATGCAGTTCTTAACACTTGCATACAATTTTATAGTTAATTTTATAACTATAGGTTGAATGATTGTCCCTTACTCTTGATCCCTAGACTTAAGCCAGAGGCTTCCTGATGCCAGGCTCTCTCATTCACAGGCCTGTGGTCCTGTGCATTTCCTATTTGTGTGAGAGGATAACTACTACTTACGGTGAAAGGCTGCACCTTGCATTAAAGTTGCTTTTATAAATACTTAAAAGGTGTTAATAAATGATTGATTATTGTAAACAAATGGCTGCTTGTTAGAGTTCAGGGATCAATCCATTTCATATAATTATTTAATTCCTTCTATCCTGTTTATCATGAATATGCTATTCTTGTCTGTAACACCTGTTCAGGCTTGCAATACCTATTTAATCATTTAATCTTGCTCTTTATTTTTATATAAAAGACTTTAAAAAAGTAAGTGGCAGTTAGGTATCTGTCTCTGTTGAGTCCTTTAAAAAATCTATATAAAAATCACATTAGCATAGTGTTCAGGTACCATAGTGTTCTGACGTCTGCTGCCCCTGCTTCCTGCCCCCCCACCCCAAAATAAAAATAACCATAAAAATTGCATTCAAATTGTATGCAAAATTGACTTATAAGTGGGCCCCTGACAATCCAGTAGTAATCATGCTGCAACCCCTGCAGAAACATTGAACAGACTAGTACTGTGAATGCTGTCACATCTGGTGGGGAGGCTGGGGAGTTGTGTTGTCTCCTTCCCCTAAATTTTGAACCTGAAAATGTGAGGTTGCCTTCTTGGAACAATACAGTAGTTGCTTAATTTTTCTTTTTCTTTAAAAAAAAAAAAATAGATAGATAGATCTCTGCCACTGCTTAAAGGGGCAGTTCTACTGTGAGGGTGTAAAATCTCTACTACTCAACAGAACTATTCTGTGCGTGTATTCAGAGGCATCTTCACCTCTTAGTAATAGAAACATTTTTTTCTGATTTTATTTATTTTTTTCTTGTTCCTATTTGTCCCTCAGACCCAACAGGGCTAAGGAGAAACTAGCTGAATTCCATTCTGTATGTATGACCAGCTGACACGTTTTATTAAACTCCAGATGTTTGCACTGTGTAAATCCACTAAAGGCAGTTGGGTTGTACTGATGTCACCAAGGATATAGTATGGAGACAATGGAATTTTTTGGGGGCGTAACCTGTTCCCTCCTGTCCTGCAGAAACTTAATGGTAAGGTAAAAAGAATATGGGCTGAGTTTGTAGGACTGTTAAGTTTGAGAGAGAACTTCTTTTTATTTCACAGTTGAACATGCTTGCAGCAGAAATCCTTGAACCCAAAACAGGGCACCCATCAATTCCATTTTTTCAGTCACTTGATGGGCTAGAACCAGCTTTAAACTATGTCAGACTGTGTGTGTATGCTGAGAGGGAAGAGAGCAAGTGAATGCAGTGGCAGTATGCCATTGGCCATGTATAATAACTGGCACGACTATGAATCCATGGTTTCTTTGAATAGTAGGTTCAGCCCTTAGCAGTCAGTAACATTCTTTTGCTCCAAAGGGTGAAGAGTAATCTGGCCAGTGCTGTAATGCTGATTTTTAGCAGCAAAAGCTTCACTTTTCAAGAGATATAAAGGAATCCTGATAACAGTGCTCTCCCTGAGCCCACTTGAATTATTCTGCCTATATCTGCTCTACACACACAGCTGGCCTTTGGGTGCCATGTGTGCCACAAGTTGGCTTGAGATAAGGCCATCTTTGTGTGGCATGTGGCATATCAAGGAGGAGACAGGTTAGCACAGCAGCAGGTACAGCAGGAAGCAGAATACCAGATCAGGTAGGGAGCAGAGGACAGGAAGCAGGAAATCTTAGCAGATCAGGCAAGGGAAGGGGATTGGATTGGCCTCGGAAAGGGTCCTTTGGGCTCACTTGTGGCATGCCTGCCAAAAAGGTTGGCTCCCAGTCCCTTAGGACTTCTGCATGCTGATGCTATTGCTTCCTGCACATGTTTCACATAAGCAAAACTATGATCATATAAGATTTTATATTCATTTCACTGAAGCAAATGGTGCGGAAAAGGGGAAGAGCTGATGCTTTGCTTGGAAATAAGACAGGCGAACAGTGTAGTTATCTATCTCACAATGATTGGCTGTTGACATATATATATCCCCCCTGCAGCCCCTTCTTCCCATCTCTGAATTAGAGACAATCTTCCAATAATTAGATTCTATACATGAAAAATTATTACAAACTTGCACATTTTCCATGTATAGAATCTAATTATTGAGGGTTGTCTTAAATTCAGGGTCATCTAGAAATGATACTATATTTATTCAACTCTATTTAAAAATTGCCCATCTATGGCAGCCTTTTGACCCTTTTCAGCTTTATCATACAGCTGATCGAGTGATTTATTTTGAAGAAAACAACTTTATTTCCACAATAGTAAGAGAAAACTGGCGTTCAAAATATAACAAAATATTCCACTTACATTTTGAAATCACTTGAACTTTGAGTTGCTTCCAAAGGGTGTTTAAGCCCATCATTTAAACATAAACAAGTTTGGTCATTTTGCGAGTCATGAAGGACAGAAAAACAGCTTCTGATCTTGAGGGGGGTGAATTTGGAATTACAAATTTTGTTGGAGGATTTTGTGGAATGCCACGTTTTTTGTATACATGCTTCCAAGTTTGGTATTATTCTTGTTCATCTCTGTATAATTTGCATTTTCAGCTTGTCAAATTATTTCATTCTTGATATTTGCAACGTAGCTGGTCATGTACAAACAGAGGCTGTGGTAGGTAAACACCTACTCTATCAAGTATTTGACCCTGATATTACAGAGCACCCTCTGGAGTGAGGGAGAGTGCTCAGGGACCACCCTTTTTGGCCTCTGAGAGTATCACCTTGCCCCCCTGAAGCCACTAGGCTTGGCTTTTAGAGCATGTGGCATATCAGGCTCCTTCCAGCTTTGAGAATCTTGGCATTTTGGTTCCTCACTCTCCCTGGTTCTCCATGGTCCTGACTCAAGGAGCTAGCATCTAGTTTCTTTCCTGAGAGAGAGGCTTTTCCTCCTTGCAGGAGTTAAGTGCAGCCAAAAATTCCAAGCAGCACAGAAGCCAGTCTCTTTATTAAAGGCATTTATTGGGGCAAGGGCCATCCAGCTAGTGGTTCTTTACCTGCTCCAAAGGAGTTAAGCAGTCCCTCTATCCCCAGTCCAGTCCACACAGCCCCAGGCATCCCCAAAGATACTCAATTGTTCCCTTTCCAACTCCCCAAAGCTCCTTCACTTCTCTGTCCTCCAGTCTTTCTGGCCAGGAGCTGACAGGTTGCCTTTCCTGCGCCTCCATTTTCAATTTTATTTCCTCTGGACACTTCTTGGATTAATATGTCAGCAAAACCTTTTAAAACTTGATGCAAAGGGTCCACCTTGTCTCATCCTGCATGTAGGCAGCCCTAGCACATAACCCTTTTATTTTCTTTGCACAGGAAATTGAATTGTAGATGTTATAACAACATGAACACAGTTAACACATAAATACCACAATAAAATCTATAGTCCATCACACTTGGCTTTTGTTGTTAATCATCGTAAAAGTGATTCTGATAGGAAATTGCCTCCTACACATATTAAAAGACGGAACTGTGTCCAGTAACATGATGGAGAGTGGGAGGATGTGAATGAGACACTAACCCTGAGTGTAGATGATGAGGGTTGTTGGGTGAGGGGAATGGCACCTTGCCCCAGGAGCTTTTGCCACAGCAGACACAGTCCTCTGCCCAATAGTATGTCTTCAGGGGCTGTGAAGTGGAGTACATGGGGCATAAGTTTATGAAAGCTTATGCTCTTTCTATATATCTTAGTTAGCTAGTTTGAGGTACATAACTACTCTGCCTTCTGCCGACTCTAGACTACCATGACTGTCTAGCTTTCTGTCTTTTTAAAAGTCACTGCCATAGACCACTTGATTAAGTTGCCTTCTTAAATGCATGTTTCTGGTAATCTGACAAAATCAGAGCAATCTTTGTACGTAGGCTCAGTCGCCTCTCCGATCCTCTTGAGAGAAACAGCAGATTCATCTGCTGTAGCTGTTACTCCTTGTGTTATGGTGAAGTTTTGACTTTTTTAAAATGGCTACAAGACAGTGGATTATGTTGTATATCTGTACAATCCTGGGACAAAAGACTCTTTTTCCCTGTACAAATGCAATGCCTGTTTATAGCCTAAAAGCAACTTGCCTAAGGAGTTACAAAAAACCTGGTGGAGCAGAGAACTGAACTCTGGTTTCCATAGTCTCAGACTAATATTCTAACTACCAAACTGTCTTTCTTTTGTGTTTCCTCTATTATATGCATGCTTTTGTAACCTTCAGTTTGGATTGTTGCTGTGGATTCTAGATGGGGCTATCCTTAAAGACTTAGAAACTGAATGCAGAATACATACAATCACCAATTTAAAGAGCAGATCTGGTTGCAGGGAACATGTTGCTCTAACTTCTGCAGATTGAGTTCTGTTTCACTTCTTGGTGCAATACAAGGTATTTTGTGTGTTCAACAGAACCTTCTGTGCTATGGGTCCTCCCTGCACAAGGTTCCCTCTGCAGCGTTGCAGTGGTTTAAACAGAGCCTCCAGCATCTGGGCTAGTAGTACCCATGATTTGAACAGAGGAGCAAGTCCAATTTATAGATTTTTCAGGGCATGGAATAAGGATTACTTTTTTCATGTTTTCCTGATAATGGTTATAGGAATGGGTTTATTACAAGTTTGAGGGAAGTTGTTCAGTATTTTATTTTCTAGCATAGGCTTGGGTGCTGAGTAAAAAGATACAAGATTAGATGACATGAGAGCTAAACTGCAATAAGCATTTAGATATAACACATTCCCTGCTGCTAGCAGACAGATCTGCTCAGAGTAGGTTTTCATGAAAAATGGTCTAGAAGAGTAATGCTGCTGTTTTAAAGGAGTAGCACAATTAGTACTGTTCAGCTGTGAATTCACCGTGACCATTTCACACATCTATTCCCATCCCATGGTAAGCAGAACTTAGTGGGGCAGCATACCTCTGAGTAAAGCAGGGTTAAATTAGTATGATTTAGCTTCTGTGGGACACTTACCTGCCTGTACACCAATGCCAGGAACTTGGGGAATAAATAGGAGGAACTGGTCCTCCTGCTAAACAAGAATGACTATGACCTCATAGGGATAACGGAGACCTGGTGGGACTCCACCTGTGACTGGGCCACAGGTATAGACAGCTATACCCTGTACAGGTGAGATTGCATAGATAAAAGGGGTGGGTGTGCTACAGCTACACATCCCTGAAAATTGACATTGGCACCCAAGAAGGACAACTGGAGTCTCTGGGTTAGAATACATGGGAATGTGTCGGGCCATTAAGGGGGTACTCCTGCACTGAGCCACCCACCTCACTGTGCCTGACTACCTTCCAGGCTCTGAGTGCCTCCCTGGGGGCACCTCGCATCTGACTGACCCCCTTCCTGGAGCACACCTGCTAGTCTGGGGGTACAGATGCCACCACTCAGGGCTGGGCTTGATTCTGGCACTGCAGCCCCTGGGAAACACAGGCCTTGTAGCCCTCAAGGGTACTTGACTCACTTCAAGTACTTGGGGTGCTTCCCTTAGTCGGAAGCACAAGTAGTGGTCTCCCTTAGTCAGCCAAACCAAGGGGACTCCAAAGCATAATCTAGACCTACTCCCAATAAATCTCCCATGCTAGGTACAAAGGAGAACTTTATTGGTTACTAGGAGTAGAGTTCGAATAGGGTACAGAGTTGAGTAGTATCAGATAAATTCCATAGAGCAAACAGGGTGGCTGGAGTAGCCTTTGATCACGCATCTGAGTTACTGCAAGTTTACGTATTTAGTTAGATCTCAGGTAGCTTACTCACAAGTATCATCCAGAGGCAGGTGGAGGTTCCCTCTGGAGGCAGGCAGCTCATTGATCATGAGTTTTGAGAGAGAGAGCAAGTTTCAGATGGTCCAGCTCTTCTCTCTCTCTCTCTCTGAGTTTTCCTCGTGGCTACTGCTCCTCTTTCTGGCCAGTCCTTAACTTATATAGCCCTTATGACCTCATTTACCTGGTCCAATGGAGGCCAGCAGCTGTTGGCTGTCAGCCAACCAATTTGAAATGCATCACTGGTTGCTGGGCAGACTGGCAGTCTCTAGCCCACCAGGGAGCCCAAGCCCCTCACCCAGCCATATCATGTCAGTCATGTAGGCAGAGGGAGCAGGTTTCCCTCCTCCCTCAGGAATGTATCCAGCTCAGGTTACCTGAAGAGGTAGGGTAAGGTGTGTACCCTCTGCAGGGCCCATACTAACCAAATTGTCACAGAGCAGAGTTTTTGGGGAGAAACAGGTGGCCTTCTGCCACACTGAACATGGCACAGGGGACATCGTGGTAGGAGTTTACTACAGACCTCCTAACCAGAAACAAGACTTGGACCAGCAATTTGCCAGGGAACTGGCTGAGGCTGCATGCTCTCGGTGCATGGTTGTTATGGGAGACTTTAACTACCTGGACATCTCATGGGAAGAGCACTCAGCCAAATCCAGTTGGTCACAAAGCTTCCTCATGTGGATGGATGAACCCTACCTGACTCAAGAAGTCTGTGGGCCAATGAGAGGTAAAGCATTGCTGGACCTGGTACTGGCCAAAGGGGATGACCTAGTCAGTGACCCTAAGAACTGATGGAAAACTGGGTGATAGTGACCACAAGCTGAAAACCTTTACTATCCATCACAAAGCTGGCAAGTCAATCAGCAAGACAGAAGTCCTCAACTTCAGAAAAGTCAACTTTGACAAGCTCAGAAGGCTTGTTGTCAAGGCCCTAAGGGACCATGACTCAACAGGAAGAGCAGTGCAAGAGGAGTGGTTGCTCCTCAAGGGAGCGATCCTGACAGCATAAGGGATGGCCATTTCATCTTGGAAGAAGGGTAGCAAAAGGGCACAGTGACCCCCTTGGCTCACCAGGGAACTTTAGGACCTCCTACGCCTCAAAAGAGAGACTTATAAAGGATGGAAGGCTGGAATTACTACCAAGGAGGAGTACTCAGTACTGGTCTGTACCTGCAGTGAGCGGATCAGGAAAGCCAAGGCTGCAACCAAGCTCCATCTGGCTTCACATATCAAGGATAACAAAAGTCCTTTTTCAGATATGTAGAGAGGTAGAAAAAATGCAAGGGTACCATTGGACCCCTGCTGAACCAAACAGGACAGCTGATAACCGACACCCAGGAAAGGGCCAATCTGCTTAACGGGTACTTTGCATCGATCTTTCATCAGTCCAGTGGGACAGCCCTGCCTAGCAAGATGTGGGATGGCTAGGGTGAGAGTGTATTTATACCCAGCATTGGTGTTGATCTAGTAAAGGATCACCTTGAGAGGCTGGACACCTTCAAGTCAGCTGCTCCTGACACATTACACCCTAGAGTATTCAAGGGCACTGGCAGATGTCATAGCCCAACCATTGGCAAAAATATTTGAAAACTTGTGGCGCTCATGTGAAGTACCTAAGACTGGAAGAAGGCCAATGTGGTACCCATCTTCAAGGAAGGGCAAAAAATAGATCCTGGGAATTACAGGCCAGTCAGCTTGACCTCAGTCCCTGGTGAACTTCTGCAGAAAATTATCAAGGAGACCCTTCTGGATAAGCTGGCTGAGGGCAACATCCTGAGGGACAGCCAGCACGGGTTTGTCGCAGGTAGGTCTTGCCTGACCGATCTCATCTCCTTCTATGACTAGGTGACATATCACCTGGGCAAGGGAGAAAAGATTGATGTCATATATCTGGCCTTTAAAAAAGCCTTTGATCTGGTGTCTCATGACCTCCTCATGGAAAAATTGGCCAAACGTGGCCTCGGCTACACCACAGTCCAATGGCTGGGAAATTGGCTCTGAGGTCGGACCCAGGGAGTAGTGGACGATGGTAGCAAATCGTGGTGCTCTGTGACCAGTGGTGTCCCCCAAGGCTCTGTCCTTGGACCAGTTCTCTTTAACATCTTTATCAACGATGTGGACATTGGTGTCAGAAGCGCACTGGCTAAGTTCACCTTTGCCCCAAAGTTTAGTGTCATAGCATCCACACCTGAGGACAGGCTAGAGATCCAGGCTGACTTGGATAAACTTAGTAAGTGGGCAGATACAAACCTGATGAAGTTCAATACTGATAAATGTAAGGTACTCCACCTTGGGAGGGTGGGGAACATGCAGCATACTTAGGCTTGGCAGTGCTACTCTTGCTAGCACCACTGCTGAAAGAGACTTGGGAGTCATGATTGACCACAAGATGAACATGAGCCACCAATGTGATGTCACAGCTGGTAAAGCCAACAAAACTCTGGCTTGCATCTATGGATGCTTCTCAAGTAAATCACAGGATGTCATCCTCCCGTTGTACTCGACCTTGGTGAGGCCACAGCTGGAGTGGCCCCATCCAATTCTGGGCTCCACAATTCAAGAAAGATGTTGAGAAACTTGAGAGAGTCCAGAGGAGAGCCACGCACATGATCAGAGAGCAAAAGAATAGGCCTTATGAAGAAAGGCTAAGAGCCATGGGACTCTTCAGTCTGGAAAAGCTTAGGTTCAGGGGGGACCTGGCTGTTTAGAAGTACATAAGGCGTGTACATCAGGACCTGGGAGAACATCTGTTCACCAGAGCACCCCAAGGAAAAACAAGGGCCAACAGTTAAAAACTCCTCCAAGACCACTTTAGGCTGGACATAAGAAAAAATTTCTTTACAGTCCAAGCCCCCAAGACCTGGAATAGACTCCCTTCAGGACTGGTGCAGGCACCTACTCGTTAACACTTGGATGCTTATCTTACTAGGATCCTTTGACCCTAGCTGACTTCCTGACCCTGGGGCAGGGGGCTGGACTTGATCATCATCGAGGTCCCTTCCAGCCCTAACGTCTATAAAATCTATTAAATAAAATAACTATCACCAGAAAATGCATACAACTTTTTTTTTGTGGTCAGCTTGAGATTGAGGCGCATAGCTGGCATGGGCTAGGTTTTCCAGATTCAATGGGAAATGTTTTTCTTAATACAGTACAAAATAATAGAACCTAAAATACATAAGGTAGCTTTTTAAAAACAAAACAAAAATCTAAAAAGAATGAACTCAAGCAAAATTTTAAAAATTATTTTTTTTTAAAAAATCACATTCCCGTTATTTAAATGTTGTCCTTAAAATCAGTCTATGTATAAACATGATTTTCCTGATCAGGTGTTTGGTGCAGGAAACATTCCAATATAATTTTCTTTATATGCAACTGATTTTTTTATATTTTAGCTGTATTTTGCTTTAAAATACCTAGAATATCTAGAGAGAAGTGACTGTTTTCTGTGATTTCTTAGGCTGTGGACTCCTGTTTTTTACTTCCTATATAGAGCAGATTGCGGGGAGGGGAAGGGAAGAAGAAATTATATCCTTTTGGTATCTTGGGCTGTAAAAAGCAGTGAATTATTATGCCTCCCATATCTTCTCCACCCTGCTTCCTCTTCCTGTCCTCCATGCATATGGATTTAAAGAAATTTTCTTAAATTTAAGCTTAGAAATTATAAGTAAAGATTTATAGCAGAATCTGTGTCTGTCTTCAGTTGCCTCCCTCTTCGCACAGGAAATATCAAATCTATTTTTAGTACAAACTTGGCTTCAAGGATCTCAGTGTTATGCTTATGAGGATCTACAGATTATAAAGACTATTTTATTCCTCCTTTGCAAGAATGAGCACTCTCTAAATGTTAGTGGTATGTTTGTTGGACTAATCTAACTTGTGTTGTAGTTTTGCACAACTCCGTTGTCTTCAGTGCAGTTCTGTCTATGGGGTTGAGTTTGACTCTACAAATTCCTTTTCTTTCTTTTTGTGTCCGCTCCAGAACAGTTTGCAGAGAACTGATAGATTCCCTTGTTGTTCACTTTGTGCTAGATAGCACTTGTTCCCTGCTTTTCTCTTCTGATGCTTTCTCATCTCTTTTTAATTGGTAGGTCTTTTGGGATATAGACTCAAATGATCGCCTCTCTTCAAAAGTTTGATCTCTAGGTGGAGTGTAGCATTATACCAGGCGTAGGCAAAATAGTGGAACAAGCAAGCAGCCAGAATCCATTTCCCAGCAGCCCCTGCCCACGTGGCTGGGGCCAGTTTCTGTGGAGACCCCAGCAGCAGCCGCACTGTGATATCGCGAGGCTGTGGTTTCTGTGGAGACTGACTCCAGCAGCGCTGGTAGGAGGTGTGGCAGGGTGCAGAACTGCTCCAGAGCCCAGCTGGGATCTTGTAGCAGAGACGGCATGGTCCAGAGCGATGATCTGCAGCCTGCACACCCCTGGCCAGAGCGTGCAGGATACAGATTGTGGCTCTGTCCTTGCTCTGAATCAAGCTGTCACCACTGCAAGATCCCAGCTGGTCTCCAGAGCAGGGGCAACACTAGGGGGAGACTTGGGGGGGGCTATAGCCCCCTGTAGCCACCCCTCCGGTGGTACCACTGCCTCTGCCCACCAGGCACAGGGAGTGGCAGCTGAGCCTGCCCCATTCCATTCCAGCCCACAGCACAGCCCCCCCACCAGGAAGAGGCTAGCACCACTGCTGCCTGCCAGTGCTGCTGGGGCCAGCCTCCATGGAAGCCCTGGCCCTGAGTGGCAGGATCCAACCTGTGTGCCAGACCTTGCCTGCTCCTGCACTATACAGTGATCCTGTGGCCCATTCTGAATTATTGTACTTTGCAGAAAACAAAAAAAACCCCCAACAGGTGGGGAGTGAGGCAGTTTTAGTACTGAGCCCATTGGGGCAGGGGGAAGTGGGGTTGAACAGTTTGACTCCCTTAGGGGTGTCACCTGGCGCCTTGGACTGCAGGACTTCTTGTGGGCAGGATCCAACATGGGGCACCCAGACAGCTGCCAGGGCCACCACAGCATTGGTGGTGAGTCTGGCGCCAGCAGCAGCGAGGGGTGCAAGTGCAGTGGGTCCAGAGGCAATGAGGTGCTTGGGTGCAGGGGCCTGGTGGTGGCAGTGGATCTGGGGGAAGATTCCAGAGGCACTGGTGATGGCCATGGCCAGTGGTGTCCAAGGGGCCTGAATTTGGTGGTAGGCCTCTTCCCCTTACCCCCCTCCCTCCCTTCCAGCTTCCAATAGCCCACTGATAGCCTGGTCAGCCAGCTAGGGTCGCTCTGCAAATCCTATGTTTGATGGCTGTGGTGATATGATGATGATGATAATATGATACAAGATTATGTGACTGGCTGGCTGTGACTGAAGTCTTCAAGGAATAAAATGCTTAATATGTTCTTCTTCATAATATAGCCAGTAACTCACCAAAAACACCTTTTCCAGTATTAATTGACTAGTAATAAGTATTAATTATACTAGAAAAACAGGAACTGGAGAGAAATCCAGGCTGAAAGAATTAACTTGATTCTGTCTTGGTGCTTATATAACCACTGGTTAGTAGGAAGTTCAGTCTTTGTTGCATGCCTTGTTCTCATTTGCCCAAAACTTAGTATGTGCTTAAAAGGTTTCAGAGATCTCCAGACCCTTCAGAAAATGGGAGTTTTTACTTCCTATATAGCCAGATAGTAGTGTAGCAATTTTAACCACTGCTGAGACATTTGCAGTACTTCACCTAGTGTGTCAGGCTGGTGATGTTATCAACTCAACAAAGGCAGGTATTCATTCTTTGGCAAATATGGCTGTTAATCAACTAGTACAAAAGCCAATAAAAAACCCACCCAAACATTTTAGATAGTACCTTCACCTGCTTGCATCCCAGAATCCTTGACTGCATTTTTTTTTTTTTTTTTTTTTTGTATACTGAATAGCAGTCGGATTGGTGAATAATCCTATTATTTCACCTCCTTTCCATGCAGAAAATTGGGGACTCGTACCGTGGCTATTGTGTGAGTGAGACAGAATTAGAGAGTGTTCTAACGCTACACAAGCAGCAAACACAAAGTGTGTGGGGGACACGCCAGTCTCCAAGCCCAGCCAAACCTGCCACACGGTTGATGTGGAAATCTCAGTATGTCCCATATGATGGGATCCCTTTTGTCAATGCAGGTAATTACATTTCTTTAATAACTGGTTTTCAAAGTTTCAACATCTGTAAACCTTTTGGCCATTAAAAAGAACCCACCTGAGACTGTATCTCAGTATTCTGGCAGAATATTACTAGGTATTGGTAAAGTCAAGTCACAAACATGGAAAAAGTTGACTTAGTGAGTTGAGCCTCAAATTTGATGCATATGGGTTCCTGGAACCACAGGTTCATATTGTAATGTAAATGTTTGAGTCTCTTGCTTTTTTTTTATTAGAAGTAGATTAACTAAGCACTGGGGCAGGAGTCTTTTTTTTAAATGAGACTTTTAAAAAGAAGGCTTTGTGTGCTCTGCTTGGACATTGCAGTTCTCAGAAGGCAGTTCCAGCAGTCATGCAGTTTCGACAGCTTACTGAAAACCTTGGACAGCAAGAACCTGTAAAATATTTTAAATAGCCCTTAAATATATTTTTTAGTAATTTTATACTTTTTAATTTATGGAGCAGGTATTATATGATAGAATAATGAGTGAGCATTTAGATGTGATCATACTAATCAACCCTCAATTGTAACTTGATGTGATTATTGTGTCTGATTGGGTCCAGGTTGTGTTTGTACTGGAAGTAATTGGAAAAAATTGTCACTTGAATTAAAATATAAGCCTTCCAACTATAAAGTGAAACAAGACTAGAAAGGACAAATACAGAAAAACAAGCCTTTTTTCCAAGAGATGTGCCAGATGTTTTGGGGTACTTACAAGATCACTCTAATGAGCAATTCCTTCCCTCCCCAAAATGAGAAGGTTAGAGGTGGAACATGCTAAATTCATCACTTTGTTTCTTTGTTCAAAAAAATGTAGATGGCTTTGAATCAGAATATGTATAATAGGGGTGTGCAAAGCGTGCAGTATTCGATTCATATTTGGATTCGGGCTACCGTGATTTGATTAAATGATTCAGATCACTGTCCTGATTTGATTTGGCCGAATCTGAAGATTTGATGCTGATTCTCTGAATCAGTGATTTGGCCATAGACACAGCTTTATATGGTTTTTTCTATGTACCTTGAGGTACCAGGCACACTGAGATGGTGGGGTGGATGGAGCGTCCCACGGGAGCACAGTGGTGTCCCCCACGCACTCAGCGGCGGATGTGGAAGTGAACTTCCAGTCCACTTCTAGGTCCACCACCCAGTGCGCGGGGGAATCCCCTCCTCCCCTGCGGCACTCTGGCCCAGCAATTGGCAGGTATTCCCCCAGACCCAGGAGGCACCAGTCACCAAGCTGGGGGGCAGGGCAGTCCCCATTGCGCTTGGCGGTGGACCCAGAAGTGCTACCAAGCATGTGGGGGACCTCCCTGTGCTCCCTGTGACACTCCATCTGCCCCACCAGCTCAGCATTCATGAGCTGCGCCTGGTACCTTGAGGTACGTAAAAAAAATCATAAAAAAAAATCATAAAGCTGTGTCTATGGCCAAATCTTCAAATCTCTCTGAATCAATTTGGAAGCTTCTGATTCGATTTGGAGAGATTAATGAGTCTCCTGATTTTGATTCAGAGATTCAGCCACTGAATCTGGCCATATCTACTCCAGTTTGAATCAGAGACTGAAGCTTCGCGCATCCCTAATATTATAATGCTTTCCTGGTCAGACTTAGAGCAAGGAGGGATTGTGTAATGTCTTACATCAGGGGCAGGCAATTATTTTGGGCAGAGGGACGCTTACTGAGTTCCTGCAAGCCATCGAGGGCTGCATGACCGTCAGCCCAGGGCAGAATAATATTAGTTTTCTAAATTTGTTAGGGGCCCCGTGGGCCAGACAGAATGGCTTGGCAGACCACATCTTGCCCTGAGGCTGCATTTTGCCCACCCCTGTCCTACATACTACTCTACTAACACATTTTAGTTCTAGCCCACAACATTCCCACTATTAAAATCTTTAGAGCAGAGGCTGCCAGTTACCAAGAGTGGCTGATTTACTGAATTCTAGTTATCTGAAATTCCTAAATAAGTGAAGGTCAGTGACACTACTCCCGAGTTACAACTTGCCAATGCTTTACTGAGGTACAGTTTCAGGCTTCCAGAGATCCCTAGCTGTTCCCGCTTGAAGTACCATTCTTCAATAGCTTGTAACCTCTACATAAGTAGAGTTTTTGTGTTACCTTTTTTGCCTCTCCTTCTATTGAAGCAGGTAGCCTTCAGAAAGGTAGCTCGCTTCATATATTGTAAAATAGGATGTTCTGATCATCCAGATCCTGACTTTACTAAGATTTCAGACATGCTATACCTTTGTAAAATTGAGGTCCTGCCAATTTTTTGCAATGCCTGTAAACAGGGACTAGTTTGATACAATTATTCCTCATAAGTTACATGAGCCAAAACTTGTTTTCTGAGGGTTTGGTTCATTGAACCAAAGTACATTAAACTGTTTCTGAATTAGTTTTCTGTGCATTTTTTATTTTAAATGGTACATGCTTGTACAGGGGATTACCATTCATGTAGAACCATTTGTCTCAACAGTAGCTGTTTCACAAGCTAGGAAGTGGCATATAAAAAAAGAGTTCAAGGGTAGTTTGATTATGGGAAAAGAAGTGCTAGGGATCAAACTTAAGTGTTCACGATAAATAATTTCCCTTCTTAGCTATGCTCTGCCAAACTGTAACCAGCATTTCACTCCACTTGATCAGATGTCTGAATAAAAGAATGAGGTTATATCAGTGAAGTTTACAGCTAAATTAAGTACTGTTTTGTAATGCTTTTTGGGGTTCTGTATTTATGTCACATTGGTTAACGTAAGGGATTGATCAAATGTGGTCAAAAGAACAGAACTTTGAACGGGAGGCCAGGAACATCAGGTTCAGATATTTTTTTTTCTTACAACCGATTTGCTGTGTAATTTAGGGCAGATCCTATAATTCAGGGAAGATCCTACCCTTATTCATGCTTATCAGCATCTTATTCTGTGACTAGCTCAGAAAATGAATCATTATGTACAGTAAAGATGCTAATAGGAGTAAAGGTGTCAAAATCTGGCCTTTAGCCTCCCTGTAAAATGGTTGTTGCAATATTTTAGTTTCCCACCTGATAGAAGTACTCTGAGGAATAATTATTTTGCAAAATGCTATGAACAATGTACAGTAAGTGCCAAGTTTCATTTTCAGAAATGCTGGTACTCTGTAACTTGGGTATTTACTACCCTGAACACGCTAGTGCTCAAAGTATGTGGAAATAATTTAAATAAAGTGTTTCAGATTTTTTTCCTTCAGAATTTTTTTAATAGGGTTTATGGAACTGTTGGACGCTTGAATTTATAGTTGAGCCAGTTAATTTCTATCCACAGGAAGCAGAGCCATTGTGATGGAGTGCCAGTATGGGCCAAGGAGGAAAGGTTTCCAGCCCAGAAAAGCTGGTGAGCGGGAAAATTCATCAGGCCATCTGTACAAAGCCACTTGTCCAGCACGGTAAGCATTAGCAACAAAATTGAAAAAAATCCCAACCGAGGCTGTTGCCTGAAGAAGCTGCCAGTGCTACACGAGCTTGTTTCTCAAGAAATATGACAGATAACTGTACGCTATTAGAATGACATTTGTCTTGGTCCTGGTACCAGTTCACACCATTGTCCACCAGATAGTGCTTAGGGATCATTAAAGCACAATTAACCCTTAAATGGAACATGAAATGTGAACACGGGCAACTCAAGTGTCCTACAATCAAAGTCTAACTTTATTAGTAAAACAAGTACAGGCATACCTCGGAGATATTGCAAAGTGAGCAAACGCTGTTGGAAAAATGGCGCTGATAGACTTGCTCGACGCAGGGTTGCCACAAACCTTCAATTTGTAAAAAAAACGCAATATCTGCGAAGCGCAATAAAACAAGGTATGCCTGTATTATCTTAGCAGTTTCTATATTCAGAGAGAGAAAAAACACTTTGATCTCACTCAATCCCAGATGTTACTTTGCTTCAAAGAAAAGATGGCCACTCAGTTCCTGAAGCAAAGGGTGTGTTGTTGGCTGGGACAATCCAGACAGGTGTTGAAAGTTGGATTCATAATGCAAATGCTGATAACAGCGATGATGTGCTTAACTTTCTTGCTCCCCCCTTTTATGCTTTTCTTTAAACTTGACTCCTTTGACTCCTTACTTTCAGATTGGTCTCTCTGCAGTCAGCATATTGTTCATATTTTGTCCTGTCAGCATGTTCCTTTGCTCAACAGACCCATTACGAGCACACCTCTTAATTTGGCCTTTTTCCAGTGTATTTTAAGCATTGTCCATTGGTCTCCTTTATTACCTTCATTAACATATCCAATCATTTCATCCCTCTGATTCAGCTGGTTAGTGCCAAGTTCAGTTAATCTGAGCTAGTAACAAAACTATTACTATGTTGTGTTAGAAAAAAACTTCTCACAGTGATAGCAAAAGGAAAGAGACATCATGCGAGCAAACTTAAGGCCATAAGCTGTTTGCAAGAAACACGGCCAGCTGATATTGCCAGCACCAGCAAAATTAAAAGTTCAGATTAGAACCATGAGGCTATACAGAACTTTATAGGCTAGATATAAAGGAAACTTTAAACAATACTGTGTTTCAGCACTGTATAAACAGGTGCAACTTTAAAGCCTAAAATATGACAAGATACCCTAACATACCAGTCTGATGTTAGCACCAGTCTATGTTAAATATATGTTCAGAAGAAGGATGAATAATTTTCTGAGTGGATGTTGTTAAAATCGATGAGTTTCTTAAATCTTCTATTCTGGGTCCCGCTTGCTAGGAATTCCAGTATACCTTATAAGTCCAGACCAGACCAGGCCCCTCCAGCCATGCTCACTGCCAGACCTGCTGGGGCTGGTCTCCATGGAAACCCTGGCCCCACACTGTGACCACTCTGCTGCTTGTGGGGTCTCCATGGAAACCACCCACAGCAATGCAGGCAGGGACTGCTGGGAAATGAAGTCTGGCTGCCGGCTGGATCCTCCATTTTGTTCACCCCTGCCTTACAGGCTCTTAAATCATTATACATGGAGTTTATAACAACGCTATTGGCATTTATTCTGGTCTTCATTTTGGCAGTGTGTAAGCTGGGTAACAGTTATTTCAGTTTTCTAAAAGGGGCAAAAAAGCCTTATAGATTTTGGTTGACCTCTTTGGTTTTGCCTCTAGTAATTTGGAAGAATATATTTTTTTCAAATCAACTTTGACAATGGATCATAGTGTCAAATTGTTTATTGTGAAGTTGGGGGATGGGGAACTTTAGGTGAATGGGGGGGGAACCTCCTAAGTTACTAGGGTTATTAATTGATGGCAAGTGTGCAATTTTTTTAAATGAAAGTTTCATATGAATTTATAGTGTTTTATATTACCCTCTGGAGACTGATATATCCAGAAGCTATGCAGACTGATTTGCAGCCAATAATTGATCAAAATGATGGGATAGAATGCAGTATGGCAGTGACCCAGATTTATTGGAGAAATCTATCTAAACTACATATGGAATCCAAATTTACCAAAGCACTTCTTCTTATTTAATGCCAACAACATCCGCTGGTCTCCATCCTCCTCTTCCTCCTTCTGTGTGAACTTTTTTATATTAATTTTCTGTGCTTTCGTTCTGCAGTCTTCCAGTTCACCTATTATCTTGCAAACAAACCTTTGTGTGTACTTCTGGGGTTTCTCTAGAGCTTCTCTGCAATAAATTTTGTAATCTGAAACAAAATAGCTGGTGTTTCTGTCTCCTTCTGAAGAAAAGTATAATGAAACCAGGTGTTTTCTGGTCTGTTTTATTCCCCGGAAGAATCTATATTAAAAAGGTTCAAAAGTTTCCCGAGTACAGAGTTCCTACTGACCCCAAAATTGACAAGAAAATCATACGAGTGGAGCAAGAGAAAGCATTCAACATGCTGAAGAAGAATTTGATGGATGCAGGAGGGGTTCTCAGGTGAAATTTCCATCTGTTTAATTATCTTGACAAATTGATGATAAACAAATTTGTTGCTTGTGTGGGGGGGTTTTTTCCTCTTCCCACAAGACAATTAAAATTTTTATTGTAAAAAGCAGAAAGATGCTTCCAATAGTCTTGTTTAGTGCAGAAGGTGTTATGTTGTGGTATTAATGCAAAAATCATGATAAAAAGGCAGTAATGGGTGCAGTTTGGCATGCCCCTTGCCACTGAGCTGTGGTGTGCAGCTCTACCATTCTCTCTGTAACCTTTTGAAATCTTAACAGCTATGGAAATCAGCTGTCTGGAAAGTGCGGCATCAGTGCCCACAATTAATGCTACTGGGGTGAGGGTGTTTCAGACGTGGTAGAGGTATAGGTGCACATACCTCAAATCCTGTTGGTGGCTTTAATGATGAGAGCCTCAGTCACTAGATTTTGTTCCAAAACCTGGAAAAGAATTTAAATAGTCTTGTTTTGCTGTCTCTACTTGGGAACTGGACCTGGAAACTCTCTCTCTCTTGTCAGGTGGTATGTGCAGTTACCCACGCAGCAAGCGCACCAGTACCATGAAATGGAGCCCTCCTGCCTTCCTCTTTCACCCTCCCATTTCCCCATATCCTCTCCTGAGGAAGAGGAAGATGGACTGAGAGATGAGAACTGCGCTTTGCCCTCTCGACTTCATCCACAAGTAGCAGATAAAATCCGAGAACTGGTATCTCAGGGAATAGAACAAGTGTATGCTGTGAGAAAACAACTAAGGTATAGCATAATCTGCTCTAAGTCAGTTAGCTTGTTTCTATAGTGCTGTATCAACCATTGCATTAATTTGCCTTGCAGCAGTAGGGCAAGGCTGACTTTTTTTTTCTCCACAAATAATATTAGCATTTGTTTTAACTGAACCTTTACTCTTACATGTTAATATCAGGTGTGTTGTCTTCTCTTGCCTCATTATATATCATTGCTTAAGGCTGGTCTTCCAAGTGTTGAAACTCCCAAGTTTTGCTAAAATAGCTCTCTAAAAATTTTAGGTCATGAGATTAGATGCAAAGGGAGTTATGCTGTGGACTATATTACCATATTTACCTAAATCAAAGACAACTTTGAATTTAAGATGACCCCTGCCCTCCAAAAGTTAGATTCTTTACATACAAAACTTATAAATGTGTTATTTTTCTATATATAGAATTTAATAAAGTATTGGAGGGAGGTCTTAAATTTACCCCTTAAATTTACACCCCTTGCTTTAGCAGGAGGAGGAGGATGCAGGCAGTGGAGTGGCAAATGATGAAGGGGACAGGAAGCCTGACCCCTACGGCATTCTGGCCCCTGCTGCTTACTCTGTGCAACAGTTCTGGCTCTGGTTCTGGCTCCAGGCACACAGCACACAGTGGCTTCTGGTCTGGGCAGGCAGCTGCTCTAGCCCTAGTCATGCAGCTGTGACAGCAGGAGCTCGAGCTCTGCCCCTGGGTCCAGGTTGGGGCTATAGCCAGAGCTGCAGCAGCTGTGAACCTCAGGCCAGTATATCAAATCCAAGATGAGGTTTTCCACTCCCATCCATATTGAATGGGGAAAAAACCTTGTCCTGTAGCTGAGAAAATACTGCAACTTCTTGTTTGGATCTTATTTGTGGAAAGAGGAGAAGACTGTTGGGAGGGTGTGGGGAAGTAAAATCTGCTAATATGCAAATATATTTTTAACTGCTTCCCCTTGCCGTCCTCCATTTTCTAACACATGACAGAAAATATGTGGAACGAGAGCTTTTCAAACCGGATGAAGTGCCAGAGAGGCATAACCTGTCTTTTTTCCCCACTGTGAATGACATCAAGAACCACATCCATGAGGTGCAGAAGTCCCTGAGAAATGGGGAGATGGTGTATAACTCTGAAAGCATCCCAGCAACGGTACTATTGGTGCTATACTCACTTCTATCCATCCTTCTTTTTTCTTTTTTTTTTTTAACTTTGGTTGAAGGATTTCAGGATTCAAGTAAAAGTTTCTGCTGACTTGTATTCCTGATGATAACATTTTCAAAGGACACTTTGCCTGGGAAGTAATAAATAATATCTGAGTAAGGGTCTTTAGGCCTTTGATAGCTGTATTTATCTCATCAGTTGATAGTTTGTGCAGTAGTCTCATATAATGAAGTCATGAAATGAAGGCGGTGTCTTCTAGAAGAATGATCATTGGGAGGTTGTAATTCTTGTCCTGTCATCTTGAGTGCCTTGAAGTCATTTCTTGCTTTTCCTCTGGAAAAGATGGATGAAATGTACCTTCCTACTTCATGTGAGGTAGTTAATGCCTATGTAGTGTTTCGAACAGGTAAAGGACTATAGTAGTGCTAAGTACTATTTACTTAGCATACCTAAAACTGAATACAAAATAAATATTTAAAATTGTGCAGTAACTGTAACGTATATTGTCCATTAATTTTCTGTGGGGTCATTTAGAACAGACAATGACAGTAATTTCTCTAGTTTGAAAGGCAAAGTATGTATTGGCTATGAAGAAGTTCCAAGGGTGTAAACCCATTTCTGCCAGAATGTAGTATGGTGAAGATTTTGTATTGCTTAATATATGTTGCCATGATAACCAGGGTATATCCCCCAGCTTCACAGCACTTCTGGTCATAATGAATAGATGCATCTTCAGTACCTAGTCTGGTGGTTAACATTAAGGCTGCTTACAGATATAAAAAGCCCCCCAAAATAGCACTCTCCTTTAAGCTTCATGTGCCCCTGTGCTGAGCCTAACATCATGGCCAGAAGAGGCATCATGTTAGTTTGAACCAGCTTGCCCAACATCTGTATACATCGGGTGCTTCAGTGGGACTTTTTTGATACTTTTATCTAATAGCTGATTGAATCAGCTTTAGGTAAAAGCACCAAACCTCCCTCACCGAAGTGCATGATTCATATAGACGCTGTGGAGCTGCGTCATAGATTCATAGACTGTAAGGCTGGAAGGGACCTCGGAAGATCATCAGGTCCAACCCCCTGCGCCAGTCAGGAAAGATTAGCTGGGGTCAACTGACCCCAGCAAAGTGACCGTCCAGTCTCCCCTTGAAGATGTGATTGCACCACCTCTGGAGGGAGCTTATTCCACAATCTAGACACTCTAACTGTAAAGGTTTTCCTAATGTTGCGCCTGAAATAATCTTCCAGGAGTTTGTGGCCATTCTTCCTGGTTTTTCCCAAGGGTGCCCTTGTGAACAGTTGTTCAACAAGCCCTTGATGTATTCCCCTGATATAACATTAAGCTGCTACCAAGTCCCCTCTCAGTCTTCTCTTTTGTAGGCTGAAGAGTCCCAGGTCCATGGGGCTCTTCAGCCTAGAAAAGCACAGGCTCAGGGGTGATCTGATGGCCACCTGTAAGTTTATCAGGGGTGAACACCAGTATCTGGGGCAACGTTTGTTCACCAGAGTGCCCCAAGGGATGACGAGGTCAAACAGTTCTAAAGTACTGCAAGACCATTTCAGGCTGGACATAAGGAAGAATTTCTTTACTGTCCGAGTCCCCAAGGTCTGGAACAGCCTGCCATCAGAGGTGGTTCAAGCACCTACATTGAACACCTTCAAGAGCAAATTGGATGCATATCTTGCTGGGATCCTATAACCCCAACTGACTTCCTTCCCTTTGGGCGGGGAGCTGGACTCGATGATCTTCCAAGGTCCCTTCCAGCCCTGATGTCTATGAAAACTATGAAACCTTTCCTCATATGGCTTGCCATGCAAGTCTCTGATCATACGTGACCCTTCTCTGGACTCTCTCAAGCTTTGCACTTTAACAAGGATGTGGTAGTGCCTAGAACTGGAAGTAGTGCTCCAGCTGCAGTCTCACCAATGCTGAGTAGAGTGGAAGAATCGCTTCCTTGGTTTTGCTGGAGATGCATCGATTGATGCATGCTAGAGTGTTATTTGCCCTGCCAGCTACAGTGTCGCACTGCTGGCTCATGTTCATATTATTACCCCCGGGTCCCTTTCATTCGTGGTGCTGGTCAGTTTGGCACCACCAAGCCAGTAGGTGTTTAGGGGGTTGTTCCTCCCCAGGTGGAGCACTTTGCATTTCTCAACATTGAACTTCATCTGGTTCCAGTCTGCCCAACTTGCTAGCCTGTCTAGATCCACCTGTATCTGTAGCCTATTTTCAAGTGTGACCACATTTCCCCATAACTTGGTGTTGTCCGCGAACTTGCCCAGTGAGCTCTTCACCCCCACATCCCAATCACTGATAAAGATGTTGAAAAGTACTGGACCAAGCACCAACTCCCATGGGACACCTCTGGCCACTTCTTGCCAGGATGACACAGATCCGTTCATTAGGACTCTCTGGGTCCTACCCCACAGCCAGCTTGATACCCATGTAACTCTCTTATCTGGGTGGCAAGTTATCTGATCATAAAAAGAGGTGAGGTTGGTAAGACAAGACCCGCCCTCAGTGAAGCCATCCCAGCTATCATTCAGAATCCTACCTTCTGCAAGCCTATCGCACATAGATTCCCTAATGAATTTTTCCGGGATTTTCCCTGGGATAGAAGTTAGGTTAATTGGCCTATAGTTACCTAGGTCCTTCCTCCTCCCCTTCTTGAAGGATGAGCACAACATTGGTCCTCTTTGGAGTCTTTAGGGACCTCTCTGGAGTGCCATGAGTTTTTGGAAGAGGTTTGCCAGGGGTTCCACGATGATTTTGGCCAGCTCCTTCAGCACTCTCAGATGAAGTTCATCCAGTCCTGCTGACTTATATGTCTAATTTCTTTAATTGATCACACATCACTTCTACGGCAGTAGTAGGAAGGCAGTCATTCCTGACCTCATTCTGTTCCCTATCTGGCATGATTTTCCCCTTAGCTTGGTGAAAGACCAAAGCAAAGTAGTCATTCAGGAGTTCAGTTTTCTCCTGAGTGCTGGTAACCAGCTGTCCTGAATTGTTGAGCAATGGCCCCACACTCCCATTTCAGGTCCTTACATACCTAAAGAAGGACTTCTTGTTGTCCTTGATTCCTGTTGCTCATTTTAATTCAGTCGCCACCTTAGCCTTTCTAATTTGTTTCCTACAAGGGTCAAACTAATGCAGTGCTTCTTCCAGTAAAGTGCATTTGTTTGGGGTTTTTTGCCATGTCTGTCAGCAGCCTAAGTGGACTAGACAGGATATATCAGGACAGTGAGACGGCAGCAATACATGAGAGACAGAAAGCGTGTGTGCGCGAGAGACAGAAAATGGGAGGTGAGAGAGAATGTTATGTTGATGTGGGTTATTTTTATGCTTCATGAGAGGAGGAAGATTTCAGCCAAGATCTGAATACAGGTGCATGTATTGGGGAATAAGAGGTCTGATGCATATTGGATGGCTTGGAAGAAGGCATGAGGGAAGAAAGGGACTTGCATCAATGGAGTGAAGGGAATGAAATTAAATGTTATAACAGATAGTTTGATTTGGGGAGCCAGTAAATCTATTTGTAAAGGTGTTTGAAGAGCGGGATGACTTAGTGTAGGTGGTGAGGAAGGATGAAAATACTGGCTGTTGCATTTGGGATGAGTGCAAAGGAAGTGAGACAAGGAGATGAGAAAGGAGATTGCAGTAATTGAATGAGAAAGCAGTATGCGACTCTGAACCCAGAAAGTTGTGTGCAGGGCTTAAATGAGGTTTTTAACAACCCCTGATTTGTATGTTACTGCTGTAACAGAACTTCAATTACACTATTTAGAAGTCAGTTGATGTATTAGGGTTTCTTATAAATAAAAATGTTTAATTACATTTCAAAGCTCAATTTATTAATACATTTTTATAAGTAAATTTTAAGGGTTTTTTTTCTCTTTTTGTTCTAACTTGCCCAGACCTGAATTCGTGGCTCTGTTTCTCCTACAATGACATAAATACGTAAACAGGACACACTGAAGAATTATTTTATTCTTTTATAGGCATTTGTGATATTTTCTGCTTTTGCAAGATGCAAACAGAATCTTGAATTCAAGTCCTACCCTGTAACTAAAAAAAACCTTATTTTCAGATCATTTGTTTTTATATGTTTAATTTTCAGTTTTAAAGTCTACCCACAACCTGTGGCAGTTTAACCTACCAGTTACAGAGTGTTTTAAATCCTTTTGAAACATGGCACTTTATCTTTAAGAATCTGAAAAATTACCCAAGACTTCAGAAAATACACAGTATAAGGAAATAAGAAGGTAATATTTTGGCTGTTAGTTTTCATTATGGTTTGAACCTTTGCAGTATCATAGAGAATATGCGGGTGCTTTTCCCATTTTAGACGACTGACTTTTTTTTTTCTTCTCCTTTCAGCTGCAGTGGACCACGGACAGTGGGAATGTACTCACCGAGACAGTAACTGTTACATTTGCATCACCACCTGCAGAGGGTAGGAGCATATCATATCTTGGTTGTCTTCAATTTTTGTTTCAGGGGTGTCACAAAGTAAAACTTCCTGCCAGAGAGCTTAGCATACTTAGTCATTAAAGGAAAAATGATGGCAAGAAGTGACTATTGGAGAGGAATTTCCCCCCCCACCCCTTCCCCTGTCCCCCTTCACTACACATGAGAAATGTGTTTGAAGTTCCCAATATAGCAAGTAGCAGTCATTAAAACCATACACTTTGCCTTCTAGACAGCCTTTAACATGTCAAGATTTGGGTTTCTATGAATATAGTAGTGTGAGCATATTAAAGAGCTACTTCAGTTTTGATTCACAGAAAACACTAATAATGTCTGGATATAGAATCATGAAACGTGCTCCGTGGAGTGATGTTTGTGACAGGGTATGATGATCTCAATAGGGTTCAGTTTGCTGAGACCCTTTAAATATGTGAGCTCTCACGGGCTTTAGAACTACACCTGGGCACCTTGCTGACTCAGGACCAAGTGAAGTTGGTGGCATATTGATTTCACATGCAAATCTTTAAGACTCTGATTCTGTCACTGGAATGCAATTTAATTTTTCCTAGTCGTAATTATAATAAAACACAGATTTTTAGCCGACATCAGTTCAGCAAGATGCATTTTTTGTTAAGTAATACTTTTGTCAAGTAACCTCTCTCTTAGTTAAAGCACGTTGTGAAGGCAGTATCTCTTCACAGCAGTTACTATGCCATTAACAGAGCAATGAAGAAAAGCCACAATGTGATTACTGAAGGAGTTCATTCTGTCAGAATGGAGTCATATCGCAAGATTAGCTGTTGAGAGATGCTCATTGCACATAATGCTTTTGCCTTAAGTGGGTGACTATTATTGCTTTAGATCAGATTATTTGATGAGCAGAGATCCTGTTTTTCTCTAATTAAAATGGCAGATTCTCTGATGAAAATGCAGATTATCTGATGAAAACGTAAAAATCTGCAATTAAAATGAAACGCCACGATAGATAGATAGGTATCAATTGAATACAATGTTTCATTGATATATTTACAATTTTAAAGCAGTTTGGAAGCCTACCAGTGCCTCAGTCACTATAATAAAATAAATTCTAAATACCTCTACATTTTGGTATTTGATTTTGGGTTTTTTATCATGGAAAACCAGAGCTCCCCCTGCCCCTTAACTGACAGACTGCAGGCCAGACCTCTCACTCTTCCCTCCCCACCCCCCAACAGGCCCTGGCCCTGCTGGTGCCTCTTACCACCCACCCACAGCCCTCTGCTCCCCACCCCACCAGCCCTGCTGGAGAGGGGCCTCCAGCTGCTAGGGCTACGGGGCCAGGAACCCAGGTCCACAGCACCCAAGCCCCAGCGTCTGCTAGTGGGAGGTCACTCCTGCAGTGGAGCAGAGCACAGAGCCTGGCTTCCCCTCCCCCTGTGGGTGGCATGGCCGGAGTGGAACCCATGGCGGGGCAGTGGTGTGCTTTCTGCTGTGGGCTTGGGTGGGGAGGCAGAGGGATCCGTGCCCCCTAGATCTGTTCAGGGGGTCGGGGCAGGCTGCCTGCTACCCTCCCCCAGGGCCTTCTTGGCTCTGCAGGCAGGACCCGTCATGGCAGGACAGGGTGGGGCTGGGCAAGGAAGCTCCTTGCTGTTGCAAGCCCTGTGCAATGTATTCCCTGCTTGCCCAGCAGCAGCAAGGGGCACAAGCCTGCACTACTGCTGCTAGGTGCTCAGGGGATGCCTTGGCTGGGTGATTCAGGGCTTGCAGTGGTAAGGAGCTTCCCCGCCTGGCCCCACTTTGCCCTTCTGTACCTGGTCCCACCTGCTGGGCTGCAGAGGGGGAGCCCCTGCTCCACATACAGGTCCCCCCTGCCCCCTCAGGAGTGCACACTTTGCACACTGCAGTGGGGAGCTGGCCCCCCCACCCTCTGGACGAGCCACCCATATCCCTGTCCCGCTCCTCACTGGGGCCATTTGGCCATCCATTCCAGCCCCAAGCCCCATGCACTGCCTAGTTAGGTAACAGTCCCAGCCCCAGCCCTGCCCAACTCCCTCCCTCTCTCTCAATGGGGGCCTCAATCCTCTCTTCTCCCTTCCCCACCCCCCCCAACCTGTGACAGCTGCTCTCCAGGTTGCCTGGCGGCTATTTGCATGTCCAGTAGGCCTGTGTGAAGCTTCAATGGCTGATTGGATTTGGAGGAGATTTGGGCCGATTCAGGGACCAAATATCGGAATCCAAATCAAATCGGGAGACCAGTTAAAAGTTCCAAATCGATTTGAAGCATCCAGATTGGTTAGGAAAAGCTCTGGAAAAGATTCGACCACTTCAGAGACAAAACCATAAACTAAACAGGCAGCTGACACAGCTGCCTCCAGCTGGTAAGTGTCAGAGGAGAGGGTAGGAAAGGGGCGTGGGGGAGGGCTGGGACAAGCTGCCTAGCTGGGGCGGGGGGGGGGTGCATTACTTGGGGAGGGGAGCAAGGGGGCACAGGATGCGGTGTGGCAGCGCTGGGAGCAGGGGCTCTGCCGCTTGCCCAGCCAGGGCAGGAGGGTGGGATGTAGGCACGGTTCACTCCAGGTGAAAGGGGGCAAGTGGTAGCAGGGCATAGCCCTTGCTCCCAGCACTGCCACACCTGCATCTCGCACCCCCCACGTCAGGTGGCAGCAGGGCAGAGACCCTGCTCCCAGTGCTAATGCAGGTGCGGCAGCACTGGGAGCAGGGTCTGTGCCCTGCTGCTGCCTGAAGTGAGCCGCACCTGCATCACACACAGCACTCTACACCGGCTGGGCAAGTGGCAGCAGGGCATAAGCCCCCATGGCCCCCTCCACCAGGGCAGAGGCAGGCACAGCCAGAGAAGCCATAGGAGAAGCCCCCCTGGCTGCCTTACCTGGCCCCATCCAGCCCCAGCCTCCCGGCACTTGGGGGGAAAAAAAAAAGCCCCATACTCACTGGCTGTAGTGGCGGCAATCAAGGCCTCTAAGGGCTTGTGGCAGAGCCCCACCATGCAGTGGGGGGCAGTGGGGATAGCATCCCCCACTTGGCACCCTCACGGCAGCTGTCGCATCACACAGGTGCAGCATGGCTCAGCAGGGTGTTGTGCTGTGTCTGGGAGCTGAGGTGGCTCTAGAAATCACCTGGAGCCTGGTACCACTCCACCCCAGCTCCCAGACAGCGCATGGCGCCCTGCTGAGCTGCATTGCACCCACATGATGTGGGTGAACCCTGCTGCCCCCCCTTGCCCCATGCTGTGTGGGGATGCTCTGCTGCAAGCCCCCAGAGGCCCCAGTTGCCAGTGCCAGAGCCTGTGCATGCAGAGCTTTAAACAAAAATAAACAAACAAAAGGCTGCCCTCACTGGCTGCAACAATGGCAATTGGGGTCTCTGGGCAGTCATGGCAGAGACCCCCCCATGCAGTGCAGGGCAGCAGGGATCACGCCCCACTCCGCCTGGCGCCCATGTGGCAACTGCCTTGTGGTGTGGGTGCAGTAGGGCTTGGCAGGGCACTGTGCGCTATCCCAAAGCTGGGGCAGCTCCACTTGCCAGCCAGAGCCTGGCACTGCTCAGCCCCAGTGACCCCAGCTCCCACACAGTGCATGGTGCCCTGCCAAACCGCACTGCATCTGTACCACAGGGCAGCTGCTGGGTGGGTGATCCCCACTGCCCCCCACTACCCTAAGTTATGTGTGGGAGGCTCTGCCACGAGCGCCCAGAGGCCCCAACCACCGTTGCTGCAGTCGGTGAGTGTGGGGCTTCTTTTTTTTAAAAAAAAAAAAAATAGTGTGGGGACTAGGCTGGAGCTGGCTGGAGGATGGGGCCAGGCTAGGCAGCCATGGGGGCTTCTCCTGTGGGTCACCCCTACACAGGGAGAGGGAGGTACAGGTGGAGGAGCCATGGGAGAACGTGCAGCCACACAGCTGTGCCTGCCTCTCCCCAGCCGGTCCAAATTGCCGAATCTCTCCAAATCAGCACTGAATCTTCCAAACCTGATTCGGCCAAATCGATTCAAGACAGTGATCTAAATCTCTGAATCGAATCACTGTCCTCCAAATCGGCTGAATCCGAATCCTAATAGAATACTTCCTTATGCGTACAGGCCTAATGTCCATGCACATGGTGCCCCCTGCCTGACCACCCTCCTCCCACTGGAACTCTGCCAGTCTGCAGAGAACTCTTTGCAAAAGTGCAAAATCCACGTGTTTCTTCATTAAAATGAGAAATCTGTGTTTTTCTTCGTTTTTCTGTCTGAAACAGAAAACCCAGATCCCTGCTGATAAGGCTTGTATCTAGACCATTGACTTTCCATATTTTTAAATCTGTTTAACCCTGAAAGTAGAACATTGTGGCACAAAAGAAGGCTCTTCCCTATTCTTTCCCTTCTCTTGTATATATGATCATTTTCAGTGTGTTAAAATGACTCTAAGCATCTGTAATTTAGTTAATATCAGTGTTCCATTATGTCTTTGGGATGTGGCATTGTAGTACCTTACAAGAGGTGTTTGATACAGGATTCTCTAGATTATTAAAGGAATACTGTCAAGGTTATTATTCTTAAAGATTTACCTGTATTGACAGTTATCCTGCATTGCAGTTCTTGCCTGAAGAATTCCTGATGGGTTTGATTCTTCCTATAACCTAATCTAATCCTTCTTGATATTGTAGCAGTAAAGGTACAAAAACAAAAGTTTGGCTTAATGTGTGATGTGTTATTTTTCATAAATGACCTGGTGAACGTAGTTCATGGTGAGAGGTTGTGTACACCAGTGCATTTACAACCAGTTGCACACTAAGTTAGGCCTTTGTTTTTTGTTTTTAATTTTTATTTTAGCTGCTGTTGCAATGGACCAATTTGAACTGAAAAACATCCCCTACGCTTGGAACTCTTAAGGTAAGAATTTCAGGATGGACAACTGTCAAAATACAGGAGATCAAGTTTTAGATTTAATAATTTGAATAGCTTTTCTCTTCTAAGGAAGGCTTATTTTAGAGCATAGGGAACCTAGAAAGCATCAGTTTCATATCACTTCTGTTTATCTTTATACACATGCTTCTTAGTGACTAGTTTTTATAGTTGGGCCCATGGTGTTTGTGCCTTTAGAAGCTTTTAGGAGCAGGTCATCAGTGGGTGGTCCTAGGGTATTTAGTTCCTGAAGGTAGGAAGTAATGTGGAAAGATCAAATCTCGTTTTATTCAAAGCCCACAAATGGTTCCCTAGCACAAACTCATGAAGCAAGATGCTGTTTCAGAGATGTGGGTTTACCCAGGTGTCTGTACAACTTAACTAGATGCCTCAGTTGTCTAACAGTTAACACTTTTCATTCCAGCCTGTTTTGTCATCTTAATCCTGCTCAAATGAGTCTGTGGTATTTATAACATTGTATTAATTTTTGCAGAAATAGATTATGATACAGCAAATATAGGTGTATATAATTTAACTTAAAAAATAAGTAAAAAGAGAGGATACCCAAGTCAGTTTCATGCATTTGAAATGATGGCAAGTGGAAAAGAGCAACCGATGCCCGAGTAAACTGCTTTTCGTATCGGTGGGGGGGTTTCAGTTTGTCCCAAGTGTGGAAAAATCTTATCTTGCAAAGGAGAAGTGTCAGCGGAGGAAATGCTGGTTTGTTTTTCTGTTAGAGATACTCTATTCTTTTACATTTGGGTTCTTCATGGTATGGCTCCCTTTGCTTGTCCTCTCCAAAGCATAGAATCAATGTTGCATTGTAGCTTTGTAAGTCTAGAGGTTCTTTCAACTCTGTTGTGAAGTAGTGTTCTGTATTTGAGCAAAAAGTTTCAGAAACTGTTAAAAGGCTATACACTTAACCAGAGTATGTATTTATCCTGGCAAATGAGCCTTGGTTAGCTTCTGTCAATTTCAAGGCTTCTTATAACAGCCCTTTGATAGCTGCTTCCACTTAAGCATTTCTGGCACCTATTATTAGACAATTCAATGGAATACAGTTTTATAGTTCATAGTAGACAGTGGTGCTGAAAGATGCTAGGCATTTAACCAATATGCCAGATAGCTAATGATTGCTCTAATTTAAGTAGGAGGCAAAACATTGGAACTTCGCAATGTGTTGTTCAGTTCAATGAACTGTTCTTGTATCTAGTATGCATACATTTTATACATAGACATTGTATTAAATACAGTGTACCATTCTTATACTGTGGGGCATAAGGTAATAATCAGCTTCACACAGTGACATGTGCATAGATGCATTATATAGTATTATAAAGATTTTGAGCGGTGGTTTTCAGCCTGTCATGTGTGGAACCCTGAAACTGTCTAAGGGATCTGCGAAAGATGTCTATGTCAATCAAAGGTATGTGATTATCCACACTTACAATTCAAAGGGGTCTGCACCTCCGTTCAAAAATTTTGGGGGCGTCTGCAAATGAAAAAGGTTGAAAACCACTGATCTACAGCAGTAGTGTACCAGCTATAGGATAGCAAGGTAATTGGACTTAAACAGAAATGGGAACTGTATCTTATAGGTGGCCAGTTCTGAACTCGGGGTATGTAAAAGGGTCTCTCCTTACATAGTAACGTTGGTGGAAAAGCTTATGTGATTTGCTGAAAGAAGTTTTGTGATTTCTGACTACTCAGTTTCCAGTATTTCTACTTACCAAGCTAATTCTCATAATTACAGATTTTGGATGAGTGCTTTTCTTGCTGATTGTGTCTGCTGCTGATTTTTGGGGATTAAATTGTACGCCTCTATAAATTTAATGTCATTAAATATATTAAAATTGTTTTGGGTCTTATACAGTGGAAATATGATCATCCAGTGGAAGATACTTTTTTGGGAAGCAGTCATAATAAAGTCTTTGTTTTGGTTTTGCTTTTTCACAATAGTGCTTGGGGAGATGGAGGCAATAAAACTTCCCCAGAATATGTCTTCCCATATGGAAATACTATACAATAACCTGCAAAGGAAGGCTTATGGATAAAAGGGATTTCTTTCAAATTCAAGTTGGCATAGTAGTAAACCTGTACTGATGTTATCCCAGTTCCACAGAGCAGGTAGAAACTGCACTGCAGAAAACTACAAAGGATAGTACATTTTGTTTTTGTTCTTTTTATACCACTTTTCTCCTAATGTCTGTTCCTTTAGGGTGTGTATGCATTAAGACAGTTTGCTTTTTGCTTTGACAGTAATTCTTTTACTTTTTACGTTGCCTAGAATTCAACAGGCATGGTATAGAGCAGTTGCTTTTCTCCTCCTTCATTTTACTATCTCTGACTTGATGTATATGCCTGTCATCTTGCTACTGATTGACTTCTCTTCTCCCCCTCCCCCCTTCATTTAACCCTTTCTCATTCCTTTAGTCTCAAATTCTTTGCAGAGTAAAAACATATATTTAAATGTAAGTCTATATGTTTTCCAGTGTTGTGATATAATGTATTTGAGCATTAGAACATCAGATTTATTTAAGGAATCTTTAAACCAAAAGAGAGAATATTTGTTGTACCTGTTTGTTCTCCTGCTACAGGGAGCTCACCAGGAGAATCCGTCATCACCAAAGTGGAACCCAGTCAGACTGAGGAGTCCTTGCCTCCGGAGACAGCTCAGCTATTGTCTTCACTCTCATCACTCCGGCCCAAGATATTTGCACAACTTCAGGTAAAATTACATTCTTAAACACCCTCCCTCAAAGAGTCAGAATTCTAATACGTTTTATTGTGGAAATCCTGATAGAGATTGGGGACTGCGAGTTTCATCTTCACTATTGCACACTCCCTGCATGGATGTTTGCCAGGTAAAGCCAGATTCTGAAGTACCTCAACTGTTCCTCTGGCAGCTTTCTTTCTTTTTATATCAGCCTCCAGCTCATCTCCACTGAAACAGAAAGCAATTTTTTACAGTTAGGGTGGCCAAAATCTGGAGCTAGCTTCCCAGGAAGATGGTCCTCGCCTCTACCTTGGGCAAATTCAAGAGGAGGTTAGATGATCACCTGTCTAGGGTCTTGTGAATCCAGCATGAATTCCTGCCTGTGGCAGGGGGTCAGGCTAGATGATCTGTTCAGGTCCCTCCTGACCCTAGCTACTATGAAACTATGATACTCTTCCTCTATGGCTCCCTCCTGCACTCTGCCCCAGCTGGGCAGGGCTTGCCCCAGCCCCACTCCCTCACCACAGGAGCCTCAATCTGTCCACCCTCCAACCCATTCCCTCCCCTCCCCCCACAACAGACTTACCAGTCGGATGCTGCTCCCTAAGCTGTTGGGCTGCATATTGGCAATCAGATCCATATTGGCAATCGGATCGGTATTGGCTAATATGGGTCATTGGTATCAGGTTAAAAAATCTTTATCAATGCACCCCTACCAGGAACTCATCTGTCTTTCCATGAACATCCAAAATTGCAAATCTCTATCCTTTCCTCTATCTTATTCTTCAGGGATGCTTTCTATGCCTCCTCTTCCCAGTCCCCCTCAAACACTCTCTTGTAGCCTTGCTTCTTCTTCTCTCCCTCTTTCACCCCTTAATGCATTAATGTCAGGTACTGGGGGTCTGCAGTGTTCCTTCAAGCCATTAAAAACTTATAAAACTCTTTAAAATAACCATTACTGCCCCTTCTCTGTTTTTGTGGGATGCTTCCTGTTAATATCCTTCTTCTGTGTGCTCTGTGTCCTGAATTCCTGCCTTTTCTGCTATTAGCCACTTTATTGTTCATTTCCCCCTCTTCATGCTGTGGAAATGACATCGCTCCAGCCCTCTGTTCTTTCCCAGCCAACTCTCATTCTAATGGGGTGTCATTGCTGATGACGCTAAGATGTGGGGCAAGGTGGTTACACGTGAAGGGAGAGAGAGGCTGCAAATAGCTTTAGACAGACTACAAAAATGGGCAGATAAGAATAGGATGGGGTTCAACATAGACAAATGCAGGGTGCTGCACCTTGGGAGAAGGAATCCACAGCATATATACAGGCTGGGGAGTTCCCCTCTTGAAAACACAGAGGTGGAACGGGATCTTGGAGTCATTGTTGACTCCAAGATGAACATGAGCCACCAATGCCAGACCACAGCCAGCAAGGCCAGCCATACCTTGTCATGCATCTCAAGCCAGTCCAGAGAGGTGATACTTCCCCTCTATGTGACTTTGGTCAGGCCGCAGTTGGAGTATTGCATCCAGTACTGGCTGCCGCACTTCAAGAGGGATGTGGCCGGCCTGGGGAGGGTTTAGAGGAGGGCCACCTGCTTGGTGAGAGGGCAGCAGGACAAGTCCTATTAGGAGAGACTAAGGGACCTGAACCTGTTCAGCCTCAGCAAGAGGAGGCTGAGGGGGGACCTGGTGGCTGCCTACAAACTCATCAGGGGAGATCAACAGCAAATAGGTAGAGCCCTTTTCTCCCCAGCACCACCTGGGATGACGAAGAACAATGGTAACAAGCTGATTTTTTTTAGTTAATCTTTTTGTTTTTTAAGATGCATTAAAACTGTTTTTATATAGGTTTACTTAAAAAAAAGTAAAATAAATTAAAGCTCAAAGATGGCATCATGGAATAGGGATTATAACTTTTAATTATATACTATTTGAGACAATATATTCATATAACCTTTTTAGAAAAGTTTTATAAATAGGTCACACCAGGCCATGGACTAATTAGAAGCCCAATTAATTAGAAGCCCTCTTGTGGGGTTCCCAGAGGCTCCTTTATAGATTAGTAAAGATTAAAGAAAACCATCGTACCAAATGGGGCTCAGTGCTCAGTCTAGATCAATGGTCACCAACCAGTCGATTGCGACTGACTGGTTGATCATGGAGCCTCTGGCAGTTGATCTGAGGCTGGGGGGTTGAGTGCACGCATGCCCACACCCCCCCCACCCACCAGCCCAGTAGGTCAGACCATGGGGGAGGGAAGGGGCGGGGCCAGATTGAGGCCCCCACAGTGAGGGACAAAGTACAGCAGAGACAGGAGCAGAGGTAAGGTGGGTGGGGCCCCGGCCAGGCAGGTGATGGGAGGATTGAACCTGGGCAGCTCATCCAGGGGCACAGGGGGGCTCCCGCCACTGTGCACACCCTGACGGAGGGCCCCCCAATCTATGTGCACCAAAGGTGGCTGCCATTGAGGGTTGGGCTTTGTGCCCTAAGCCCCACTGCAGCTTGCCCACTGGCCCAATGTCACGTGCATCCCGCCACTGGGCAGGCAGCAGACGAAGCTTAGCCAAGCGGCAGGACACATGTGGCATCGAGCCACTCCCAGGGCAGCTGCAGCGGAGCTTGGGGTGTAAAGCCCAGCCTGCAATGGCAGCTGCCTCCTCCCTGCACACAGATTGGCGATGGTGCTGGGAGTGGGTCTGAAACTGTGGATTTGTCTCCTCAGAGATAACATCCTTGTTAACAGCAGTATATGGATATGAGAGGTAACAGACCTGATTACAGCCCTCTTATCTCTCTGCAAGTTTGCATATACAGCCAAGCCCTTACCTTTCTCTAAAAGTGCAAAGTTTCAAGAAGTTAAATTGAGGATATCAAACAAGAATTCAAACTTTTTGTAGAAAACAATGATTAAATCAAGGCTTCCTGACCAGTGATTTTAAATCATGATTTCAGTCGAATCAATCTTGGTCAATACTAAATTATTTCTGTCTTCTTTTTTTAGGGATTACAGCTGCAGCCAACATATGCCTCCACAGATGGAGCAACAGCCCTCATAACTGTAAATAGCCACTCTCTTCCAAGCCCCACCAGCCTTCTGGATTCCATAGGGAGTGCAATTACTAACCATTCTCTAGTACTCAGCCAAGGGCATAACCTTCAAACAGGTGCCAATTTAACGCAGGGCAACATTAGTGCTTCCAGTCTTGGAAATCTGCCTGTACCAGATCAAAATTTGGTTGCTACGGGCCAACTGGTAACTGTCAGAGGTGTAGAGGACACAGGAAACTTGGAAGGACATGTCCATCAAATTCTTTTGGGAGATGTACAAACAATTCCAATACGGATAGTGGACAACCACACAGCTCTTAGTAAGTTTGTCTGGTTAATGATATTAAAAAAAATATAAACTGAAAGTGTGTTCTGGGGTGCTATAGGAAGTTTATGACTACCAAGCTAGTGCTTCAAGTAACTGAATTGGCTGATCTTACTTAGGCTTTACTGCAACTAGTTATATTTATTTAAGTTGAAAGTTCAAAAGCGGTGTTGTTAAAAACTTAACTTTCTAAAACTTTAAATCTTTATTCAGTTTTTCATAACCCTTTAATTGAACATTTCTCATTTTTCTTACCCTGAGTACTATGATTTTCCAGAAATAATATTTTTATTTCTTTTCTAAACTAGCAATTAAAAGGAAATCAACCAACATAGATGCATTTCAAACTCTGTAACTTCAGGTTCTTTTGGCTTTCCCTCCCCTTCACTGTACTACTTTGTATAAGACCTGTTCTGTTCTTTGGGAAGGTTCAGTTTGTGCTTCCTGTATTTTCCTGTGCTGAAATACTTCCAGAGATGCTGGAAGTTGGAGGTTTTTTAATTGTTACTTGTGGGGCTGTCAAACATTATTTTAAAAAGAAAATCACATAATCAAGCCAGACTTACACTTTCCTAAAACAGAAAGCCCCTAAAAAATCCTCAGGATCCCAGATTAGATACAGAATGCATGTTCTACTGACACCTGTGTTTTAAGAATCCAGACTTGCATTTAAAAAGTTTCTGGGTCTTTCAGTTGTGAAGAAAACTCTCTGATTGTGTACTACAAACAAATCAATGCAGTCATGTCTTTCTGGGTCTGCAGACAGCCTGAGGGATGATAGTTGGAAGTTACTCCTAGTTTTCTCTTTGTCTGTGAATGTCTTTAACCATATGTACTGAGCAGTTTAGCAGCAATATTCAGTGAATAATTTGCTCATTCTGCAATTCCAAATCACTTCCTACACATTTCCAAGTGTGAAAAGTCACTTATTGAATAAGATAGTAAAATTGTGCAAACTGTATTTAAACTATAAACTGTTTTAACAAAGCAAAACAGTCCTATATTTTCCTAAAGGCCATTCCACCACTCTTGAGGGATATTCATTTTTATGCTACAGTTCTGTTACTTCTGTCTGCAAGGTTTCTGTGTACAATCCCCATCCTGTTAGACACTTGTAAACTATGAGGAAACCCTTTCAGAGCATATCAGTGTTACTCCTGTAGAGAGTTGTCTCTGTGCAAAACAAATGTTTCTTCTGCTCAAGGAGCCAAGTCCTCCTGCTGCTCTAGAGAGTAGGAGGTCGGGACACACATTAGGGCTAGTTCCAAGAGAAAAGACTATTAAGGAACAAACCCAATCTGAGCTCATTTACAAGAGGACACATTTTATAAGCAAACTTTCTGATCCTAACATTATACATTTTGAGGTATCATTCCCCTGCGTGCAAGCACCCATATACATAATCTGGGCAAACCACTTGTAATTGTCCTGTATAATCGTTCCCCCCCCACTCCTTCCTTTAGTGAATGGTCATTAAGTATGATAGTATTTTAACTAACTGATCCAAACTAAGTAGGTATGGTTATCATTTTTGTTTTGGGGTGAGGTATCAGCTGCTTTAAAACAGGACTTATAAAACAGCTAAGTGTTAGCAGTCTGCAAAAAACTGTTTGGTAACACCCTGTTTCCCCAAAGTACTATGTGAAGATGACAACCTGACGTACTGAAATGGATGGACCACATTCAGTCTCTTTTTAATTTAGTGCAATTCCAGTATTTTTGCTGTCAAAGCAGTTATGTACATCAGGGCTGGTAGAAGTCTAGTAAATTTTTCAGATAGGATTAATTGGAGAATGGACTATTCTTTTAACAAAAGAAAGGATCTCTTCAGGAAAAACTAATCGTATTATTTGTTCTTTTATCTGGATAAAGCTATTCTAGCTTTGTATTTGTGAACTGATTATTGAAATGAATTGATTTCTGCTTGTTTCATCTTTTAACATGACAGATGACATAACTTTTACCTCAAATTACTGAATTACCATGATTTCCTGAACTGCAACCATTATATCTTGCTTCTAAATGTCTACAGATCATAGAATCAAAATGTTTCTTTTGTTCTCTTATTTTTAACACACGTATTTAACACACTAGAATTTTAACCTTTGTTTTTTTGTTTTCAAAGTTGAAGAAAATCCAGAAGGTACCGTATGTGTGGGCCAAGTTAAACAAGAACCCAGGGAACAAGCATTGTCTGTAGAGGGAGATAAAATCAGAGACTGCCACAGCTCCTCCACTATTTAAATCTATGAATGCTTTAAGGATTTGCAACTCAGAGGATTCTACATTTCTTGGAAAAGAAGGCGGATATTCTCAAAATAATGCCATTCTTCCAAATGGCATTGTGACATTCAGCGTAGGCACCATGCACTAGTTCTGACAGGCAGCTGCTTTGATTTACAGCTGATACGGTTCACTGCCAATTCCAGGTCATGCAGTTCCCATGTGGAGCACGACCTCCCTCTTCCTTCCAGATTTTGGGTAATTCATATATTATCCAGACTGGTCAGTGTTTCAGCAGGTCTTCCAAAATTAAATCCATGAATTCTATAATGTGGGTCTAAATGCTGCTCTTGCTAGTCTCTTTGAAACCTTTTCTTGTCTTGGTGCTCCAAAGACACAGAATCTGCCCTGAAATATTAATTGCATCTACAATGACAATAGTTTCATGGGAAAACTAATGTCTTTGAAAACCAAGATGCTAAACTTTAGAGTGCTGAGGGGTAGCAGACATTTGAAAAAGGTGGACTAGAACTCTAGGAGTTTTAGTGAAGTAAAGATAAAGAAAAAAGGGAAAGTGCTGTTGCCACATGAAAGCAAAGATGTATAATAAACAGATGTGTATGGATTGAAGTGGTAAAGGAGTCTTTATGTTTTGCCACTTACATTTAGCCTTCTGGCATTTACAGTGGGGTTTATTTTCTCAGCCTGCAGTCTTTATTCTGAAAGGGCAGCTGCCAGCTGGTCATAATAACCAAAAGCAACAGTCCTGTTTCTTGGTGAATGATTACTTCAGTTTATTTCTCTTTTACTTTGTGCACTTGTACCATGCATTCAGATAAGCATTATACAGTTTAACACATTGATGTTTACAGGGATGGTATCAGTGGTACCATGCTACAAAAGAGCCTCCCAGACCTTTAGCTACCTGAGGAATTGATACAAGCAATAGAAATAAAAGCAATATGCATAAGTATGCTGTTTTCAGTATTCAGAGAATAAATGAGTGTCTCAAATTTTAACCAGAAACCAGTTAAAAGTCCTTTTAGGACTTAAAACAGTTCTATATTGTTTCTAATAGATTACAGGTATATTTAAGGAGTGAATTCAATTAAGATTAGAGAAAAAAAATTTTCTACATCATATTCCAGCATTAGCTAGGCCCCTATTAAGCAGCAAAAATAGTCATAGTCATGCAAGCAGCATTCTTAACAAATGCCTCATACTTTCAGAAAGTATGTACAAATCATGTTTAAGCACTAGGTGAAATTTTAAAAAGGTCCATTATAACTTCCAAGTTAACTCTAATTGGTTTGCTTCAGCTACTGAGTTTTATTCTATCATTCTCAACCACTATCGGTAAGGCTTTACCAGCGTTTCCACTACTAATCCCTATTTCAAGTGATTGATAACTCAGTAATTTTTAATAAATCATCATAACTCTTATGCCTTTCAAGAACTTGACCCAAGAACTTTTTCCATTTACATATTTATCTCCAAAAAACAGCTTGTCAATTTTAATTACAGAGGTGAAAAAAAAGAATTGTAAGTGTTTGTAGATGTAAGGATAAAAAAAAATGATATCCTTAACATATGCAAAGAATGTGCAAAAATCAATAACTATTAGACATTTGAAATAATTTTTGACTGTCCTTACTTTTGTGAAGTTAAGCTAAAACTCCTTGAAGGCTCCCATTACACTTAGGATCTCCAAATTACTTTACTTGCAGATCAGTTAGGTAAGTATTCTGCTTAATCATACCTCCAAATATTTTTACTTCTGTGAGTTTTTAACATACACTACTAACACAGTTTGTTTTAATATTCATGGTTTAGTTTAATCTAAAATTTCAAACAGGGTCTGTGTTCTTCTTAGGTAAGAGCACATTGTGGGTACGCTGAGAATCTCTAGTTCTGTGGAGTGTCGTATATTATGTTTAAACTCATTTCTTTTTGTGGTATGCCTCATACATTTCTGTATAAGTAAATCCAATGAGATCTTGCCTTTCAATTTATATTTCTGTTAAAATTGTGGCACATCTAGAATGAATTAATGTTCAGTCCTGCTTCATTCACTGCACTGGAGTCCACAGCATATAGAATTATTTTTTTTCAAATTTAGTCAACAGTACATTAAAAATTAATACGTCCTCCCCCTCAGCTGCTGTTTAGTAACAGTTACCTTTTACTGCTTGTTTTTTTTTTTTTTTTATTTCAACCAATACATTCCAAATTAAAACACCCTCTTCCATACTTCAGTATTATTAATCTGAAATTTTGAGTCAAAAGAGCAAACTAGAATTACATGTTACCAGTGTTAGGTTACAGATGTTTTACAGTTAAAAACCTAGGTTCACAACAATTTTAAATTCTCACTATTCTTGTTTCTCCAGGGAGCAGGATACTCATTTAGTAGTTACTGTTCTCCCTAATTTGAGTCACTAATTATCTCATCTACAGTAAACAAGGATATAAACTTCTGTCCATGGTGATGCAGGCTGTTAAAGGAAATACTTCTTCCATTCATTTTCAGTAGCAGCCTGAGTGCCTTTTTATAATCTACCTGGAATTGCACACTACTCTGAAAAGAATAGAATAAAAATGTTGCCATTAAAAGGAGATAAGATATTAAAGGGCAGTCATGTAGTAGAATAAATTACAAACAGAAATAAAAATTTTACAAGCCTATTTCTCTAGTTTGTTCATAGAAACATGAAAAATCATTTGTTTTTCATTTTGAACTGTTGTTTTTTTTGCTGAAACTCAATAGTTTGCAAAAAACTTTAGCTTCTCAAAATTCGGATTTTTCTATCCTTTAAATATAGACTCAGGTTTTTTGCTAGTGTCATCCTTTGAGATACCACAGTCCTTCCTCATACAAAGTTATGTTTATGTAATTTGTGTCATGTTTCACAAAAAACTGAAGTGAACTGGGCATATAGGCCCAGTCATTGTACTCAGATTGATAATGGACTAGTTTTCAGTGGAAGGTTACAGTTGGGAGAGACCTTTCTCCTCTCATGTATACTTGTGTAAATCAGAAATAAAATGCATTGATTTTAATGCAGTCAGATTGGTTGAGTGAGAGACCAATCAAGCCCAGTGCTTTTTTGAGAATGTTGCAGTAAGATCCATAGAAATTTGGATTTGAGTTTACATTGAAAACAGTTGGTTATCAGTTTACAGTAGCAGTGTTTCTAATGTTACCTCCATTTCTTTAAGGTTGGCCTGTTCAAACCTTTACTTTCCATGCCTACTAATGTTGAGCTTCCACATTTGTTTAAAACAGTCTAATTCTTTACTGATCTTTCCTCTGTATATCAGTGGCTAATGGCATCAATTGGGCAGTTTCATAAGGGCTTTGTGTGTGTGCATGCTCGCAAAAAACTCTGCTAAAATACAGAAAAGACACTTGAGAGATGTGAGTCTGTTTTCTGTACAAAGCTAGAAGCCTCTCAGATGGAAGCCAACAGAGTCAACTGGTCATCTGTTCTTTTTTGTGCTATCGAGACACAAGCCTGATGGTGTGATTATGAGGAAACTTTTATCTTGTACAGAGTCTAAAGAGAGGAATGTACATGTATGTTTGTATATATACATTTGTGTACATATATATACATATATATATACTGTAACTTAATGTATAGTGTTCCTTGTTTGGTTGTAAATTTTTTTTAAACAGAGCTGTGTGTTGTGTTTTCTTCAAGTTTTGGTTGTGTTTTTCCTGGTTGAAGTGCTGTTTCTTAATACTGATTATATAAAATAACCATTTTCAATATGACTATTGCTGCTACCTCATTAGTATGTATATTCATCAGACTTTGAAGAATATTAAGTCTTAGATCAAAAGCCTAGAACTAACTGGCCCTTATCAGCATAACAGTAGATTAGCTCCTTTAAAGTGAAAGGCTTCCAGGTTGGTGAACCTCCTTCGGCGGGCTTTAAACTAGGCTCGTCAGGGGAGGGGGAAGATGAGGGCGGAGGAGACAATGAACTACCAGGCCCAGCAACAGCCAGCGAGCCCAGACCAATGGTCAAAAGGGAGAAACAGGTAAGTGATGGGGGACGGGGCATTGCTGAGACTAGGGGGTCAGTGGGCACAACCGTTGGAGGCCTCAAATGCCTCTACACAAATGCTCGAAGTATGGGGAAGAAGCAGGAGGAACTCGCCCTCCTCCTAGCTGTCACCAGCCCTGACATAGTAGGGATCACAGAAACGTGGTGGGACTCATCGCATGACTGGGCGGTGAGTGTCAAGGGCTATAGGCTATACAGGAGGGACAGGATAGGAAGGAAAGGTGGAGGAGTAGCACTCTACATCAAGGAGGAATATACTTCCTCGTTAATTAGCAAGGGGGCAGAGGGGGGGCGCTCTGAGGTGCTCTGGGTTAGAGTAAAAGGCAGTCCAGGGGAGAGAGACTTAACGGTGGGAGAAGAGCTCGACCAGGAATTCTTAGGTCAGCTCACAGAGGCAGTGAGGGCTAAGGATGTGGTCATCATGGGGGACCTGAACTTCCCAGACATCTGCTGGGAGGAGCAGTCAGCCAAGTCTGATCGCTCACGTCGGTTCTTAGCCAGAGTGCAGGACCTCCATCTAACCCAGGAGGTGCACAGTCCCACCAGGGGAGACGCCATGTTGGACCTGGTGCTGGCCACGGGTGATGACCTGGTGAGGGGGCTGCGGGTGATGGGCCACCTGGGAGACAGTGATCATCGCTTGCTGGAATTCACCATCCAGCGTAAGGTGGCAAAGGGCTGCAGCAAGGCAACAGCCCTAGACTTTAGGAGGGCTGACTTCAACAAGCTAAGGAGGATCGTTGGGGAAGCGCTGAGGACCCAGAGGGGAAGGGAATCAGATGTCGAAGGTGAGTGGTTGCTCCTTAAGGAGACGATCCTCCATGCCCAAAGGGAGGTAATCCCAACAAGGGTCAAAGGGAGCAGGAGGGCACATAAACCCCCATGGCTCACTAAGAGCATCCGGGAATGTCTCCTTGCTAAAAGGGAGGCATACACCCAATGGAGAGATGGGGTCATCACCAAGAAGGACTATGTTACAGTCACCCGAGGATGTAGGGGGGCAGTCAGGAGGGCCAAGGCAGAGATGGAGATAGGACTAGCTTCCCGGATTAAGGACAATAAGAAGTCCTTCTTCAAATACATAGGGGGTAAAAAGAGGGTCCCGGGTAATGTGGGGCCCCTGCAGGACACGATGGGCAACTTAGTCATCACGCCAGATGACAAAGCTAACATATTTAACGATTTCTTTGCCTCTGTCTTCCTAAGTAGGGACCAGTTCAGCCACCTCCCTGCTGGGCCCCCCTCGGGCCCCGGGAGAGACACGCCTGGGCCAGGGGTTAGCGAGGAGTTAGTTAGGGTACTTCTGGAGAGGCTGGACGTGTTCAAGTCCGCTGGTCCCGACGATCTTCACCCTAGGGTTCTACAGGAAGTGGCCGAGGTCATTGCGGGACCCCTGGCGCGGCTCTATGAGCACTCGTGGTGCTCTGGTGAGGTGCCGGAGGACTGGAAGAGGGCCAATGTGGTCCCTATCTTCAAAAAGGGAAAAAAAGAGGACCCGGGAAATTACAGGCCAGTTAGTCTTACCTCAATCCCGGGTAAGCTCTTTGAAAAAATTATCCTGGCACACATCCAGGAGGGCCTTGCGGGGGAATGCATGCTCAGGGGCAACCAACACGGGTTCATCAGTGGCAGGTCTTGTCAGACCAACCTGGTGGCCTTTTACGATCAGGTCACCAAATCATTAGACGCAGGGGTTGCTGTGGATGTAGTCTTTCTGGACTTCCGGAAGGCTTTCGACACTGTCTCTCACCCTGTCCTCATCAAAAAGCTGGGAGACTGTGGTGTCGATGCCCACACGGTCAAATGGGTCGCCAACTGGTTGGAGGGCCGCACCCAGAGGGTGGTAGTGGATGGGTTCTTCTCGACCTGGAAGGACGTGGGCAGTGGGGTTCCGCAGGGCTCGGTCCTCGGGCCCGCACTGTTCAACATCTTCATCAGTGACTTGGATGAGGGGGTAGAAAGCACCCTGTTCAAGTTTGCTGATGACACTAAGATGTGGGGGGATGTGGGTGCACTAGAAGGGTTCAATAGGCTACAAGCTGACCTTGACAGGTTGCAACGGTGGGCGGATGAGAATAGGATGGGGTTTAACACTAATAAGTGTAAGGTGTTGCACATGGGGAGGAAGAACCGGCACCACACTTACAGGTTGGGGAACTCCCCTCTTGCCAGCATGGAGATGGAAAAGGATCTTGGAGTCGTCATTGACTCCACGATGAACATGGGCCAGCAGTGTGGGGAGGCAGTCAAGAAGGCCAACCGTACCCTGTCATGCATCCACAGATGCATCTCGAGCAGGTCCAGGGAGGTGATCCTCCCCCTCTATGCGGCACTGGTCAGGCCGCAGCTGGAGTACTGCGTCCAGTTCTGGGCGCCACACTTCAAGAGGGACGTGGACGATATGGAAAGAGTTCAGAGGAGGGCCACTCGTATGATCGGGTCAGCAGGGCAGGCCTTATGAGGAGAGGCTACGGGACCTGAACCTGTTTAGCCTCCACAAGAGAAGGTTAAGGGGGGACCTTGTGGCCTGCTACAAACTGGTCAGGGGGGATCAGCAGGTATTGGGGGAGTCCCTGTTCCCCCGTGCGCTGCCAGGAGTGACCAGGAATAACGGTCACAAGCTGGCGGAGGGTAAGTTTAGATTAGATATTAGGAGGCGCTACTTCACAGTCAGGGCGGCTAGGGCCTGGAACTGGCTTCCAGGGGAACTGGTGCAGGCTCCTAGCCTGGGGATTTTTAAAAGGAAGTTAGATGAGCACCTTGCCGGGGTCATCTGACCCCGGTGCTCTTTCCTGCCAAGGCAGGGGGTCGGATTAGATGATCTACCTAGGTCCCTTCCGACTCTAGCTACTATGAAACTATGAAACTATGACACTTATCACAAGCTAAAATAAACAGGGCAGCAGTTGTCAGCCAGGGGTACATGTACCTCTAGGGCTACTTAAAAAGGGAGTACGCAGATCTAATGTGGCTGATAAATGCCATGTGTATGTGTGCAGCTGCAGTGCAGCACGCAGGCAGCCAAAAGAGCAGCCAGGTCCAGCTGGTAAGTGTGTTGTGAGAGAAGGGGCCTGGGGGAAGAAGTGGGGAGGACAGATTACGGTGCTAGTGGCAGGGGAGGGAGTGGGGCTGGGACAAGGGTTGGGCTGGGTTGCACTCTGGGTGGACAGCAGAGGCCCTCGGAGGGGACTATGGGGGGGCTGCAGCCACTCTAGAATTTGCTATAGCACCCCCACAGCCCCCTCCCAGTGCTGCAACTGTCTGCTCTGAGTACAGCCCAGCCCCCCACTCTGAACAGCCCAGTCCACCGCTGCAGCCTGCCCCGCCCAGTGCAGATCAGGGGGCATATCCATCCCCCAAGCCCTCCTGAAATGCGTGCAGCAGCAGAAGCTGACCCCTCACCAGATGAACTGCTCGCTGCCTCAATCGAGGCCCCCACAGTAAAGGAGGGAGTGGGCCAGGGCAGCTTCCGCCATTGCGCACACCCTAGGAAGGCACGGGGGACATGTGCCCCTGGAGCTGTGCAGAGCAAGATGCTGCCGCAGGCTGGGGCCAGGGTTACACCGGGCTCTTCCCGACAGGGGATTGGGCTGGGCTGTGCTTGGGGCTGGCGGTGGTGGTGCTGGGAAGGGGGCTATGCGTGGGCTGCGGCTACCCTAATATTTGCCATAGTCCTCCCAAACCCCTCTTCCAGCCCCACTGCCACCTGCCCCAAGCACAGCTTGGCCTGGCCCAACCCAACTCAGCCCCCACCAGGAACAGCCTGGCACTGGCCGCAGCCTGCAGCGGCAACCCACCTCCCCTGCGCAGATCCGGGGGCGCACACCCCCATGCCGTCTTGGGGTGTATGCACTGGCAGGAGCCACCACCCCCTCCGCATCCCCCCCCGAACGACTCACTCCTGGCTGCATCCCGCGCTCTGCTCTGGCTGTGCAGCCCCAGCCCCACTCCCTCCCTCACCTTTTGGGGCCTGAATCTGCCCCCTCCCCCCATGCTTAAAAACAATAAAAAAAATATAAAGGGGTATATGAGCTAGAACTGTGAGAGAGAAGGGGTACACTTGTTAGGTTGAAAACCCCTGAACTAGGGCATTTTATGTTTCCTCCCACACATGCTCATGACTATTCAAGTCTCAATTTTGTAGGTTTCACAGAAATTGTAAAATCAGGCATAGTTGAGAAATAGGGCAATATCTGCAAACTCTGCAAAAAAGAAAAAATGCTGACTCCCCTGTGGGAGCCAGTGGTTCTCATGGCTGCTGTGGCCCAGCCATTCATCCTGCCGGGAGGAGTTCTGCCAATGTGAAGGGGAGTAGCCAAGATGGTGGCCACCTCTTTCTCCTCCCTCTTCCCCCCCGCCCAATTGGCTGAGGGCTGCCTGTTGTGCAGCCCTGCCCTTCTTTGCTAAGCAGCAGTGAGGGTTGGGGCCATCCCTTGGCCCATCAGCAGCAAGGGGCAGAGCTGCATGATGGACAGTCCCCTCAATCAGCAGCAAGGGGTGGGGCCACTAGGCCTCCTCAGCCAATCAGAGGTGGGGCCTCCACCAAAATAAAACTACAAAAATACAGAGGGTTAAAGATCCCCAGTACAAATACTTTCTGTTTATTATCTATATAACACTGTAAGTATGCATGTTGCTGTACATGCCTATGTAAGGACTTCTCTGTAACAATCAGCTTGATGTTTGAAGCTGGATTGAGAGCACACAAGTTTGCTGTATCCTGGGGAAAAAAAAAATGTCCATTGGTAGGACTGGATGTTTTTGAAAATTTCTACAAAGTTGAGATTCTTTCGCATTGTTGTATCAGGCAATTAAGTTTGACACAAAGTAGGTCCTAAACCCTATTTAAGCCTGTGGGATTTACATCTCTGTGGAAGTTGCTCATCTCTCTGAGCAATTTGTTCATTACGGCCTATTTCATTGCTGCCTGTGTGGTTCCTTTGGGGCTGCGCTTGCCAAAAAATATCCCCTAGATGACACTACAGAGGGACAAGGCTGAGAGGGCTCAGTGGCAAAGATAATGCTGTCTTGTGCTGTGTTTTCCTAAATTATTTTACAGGAAGGAGGGGATGCACAAAAGGGACATCACCAAGACTAGTGTTTCTCAACATTTTTAAACTCAAGGCATCCTTCAGGAAATGCCACCTCTTAAGTCTTTGCTCTTCTGTTGCAAGGAACTCAGAAAGAACACAGGAGGTCAGAAGGCTTTTGACACTATGGATTCCTATTTGAAATCTCTGGGTTTATCTTTTGAATTGAATGTAGGTGTTTGCATGTCTAACTGCAAATACAGTGTGTCACCCCTAAATGGATCTCAAAGCACCCTGGGGTACTGCAGCACCCTGGTTGAGAATCGCTGCCCAAGATAGAAGGGCACAGACTGATTCAAGGCAAGAGCGGGAAGATGCAGTTCTTGACCGTGGTAAAGTCAATGACATAGGGACATGCTAGCTACGATGGGAGACTGAGTCTCTCTGAAAAAACTTGGGGTATTTCCTTGGTGGCTTTTCACAGAAGAGTCTCCAGAGGGAATAAGTTCTTGGAAGTGAGTTTCCCAAAGGGGTATGTATGGTGCTGAGAGCTGCAATACAGGGATGGCCATAGGGTTCTGCAGCTGGATTCTGAACTTGTCACAAAGACCTGCGGAATCTGTGGCTGTTGGAGACCGGGGAAGGTCAGTACAGGGAGCCATAACCATGTACCAGATGAAATGGCGTAGGCTTCCCAGAAACCAGCAACATTGTTCCTGGTTCGGTTGGTACTGGGGTCAAATAATGGCCCTTCTCTAGATTCATGCTTCTCTTAAAGTGCGGGAGAGAAACTTTTGCTTTGAAGCCTCCCTTTAGTCTTAGCAGGAGGCTATAGCTATTTTCCTAGGCTTAATTTCCCTCATTACTCTACAGTTCCTTTTATAGTCTTCCACCATGGCCCTCTACTCTAAATGCATAATCTCCATTGATACTCCTAGGCCTCCTTCAGTCTGCTCACTTAATAGTGCCCCCATCCAAATCCACCAACTTCAGATGCCACAGTTTTAGTTGCTTTCCGCTTTCTGTTTTTAGAATTGCCCTTCCCATGGGAGCAGTCGGTTAGCACTTGTCAGTTCCTGGTCTCCACTTTATCTTACAATGCTCACAACTAAACAACTAAACTGCTTTTATGGTGATGGTGGGAAGAGGCAGTTTTGATCTAAAGTCAGGCAGTTCTCTTCCTTCTCTGTGCCTTTCTTTTCTGACCCAGGTCTAGAACAGAGTAAACCTGTATACTCAAGAGATCTAGATTCAGAAACTACTCTTTCCCTGGTAACGACAACATCTTCTTTACCTTGCCACCTTTTGGCTATGCTTCAGTGATTACTAGCTAACAACCTGCTCCCCTCCCTACTGATAAAATAAGGTTCTCTGCCCCCATATAACAAGCCAGCTGGTCTCCCAGAAAAGTTAGCTGCTTTGCCAGTTAGTGATTGGATGTGCTATTACTGGGATTGCAGCTGAGTGTAGACTGCTCTTGTTTGGCATTTGGCTAAGGAATGTCACCCACCTGTCCTGTTGTGGGAAAGGCTTCATAAACCCAGGCTAAATTGGACTACCCGATCAGAAAGAATGAACTTTTATCCAGCATCAGTAGTATGTCTTATTAATGAGTGTTAAAAATAGTGTTTAAAACAAGCTGTATTATTGATTTATAGATCAGAAGTTAGCCACCTCATTTGACCGGCAGAGAACTTTTAAGGTATGATCTTTTCTGTGCTGATACCTCAGTGTTTATCAACTTTTATCACCTGTTAAACAACTCCTCTTGAAAAAGATAGTTGATTTAGTGCTTTTCTCAAGTAGTATGTTAGCTTTAAATAATTCAGTTATGATGTGTTTTTCCAGAACCCCTTTGGAGGATAAACCCAAGCAGTAAAAAAAGTAATGGATTTTGACATATTAGGGCCTTATCCTAAGCCATCCCAATGCAAAGCAGATTTAGCCACTCTAGCATAGCTTTGAGAGCTCCTGTGGTAAGGTGAAGGGGCTGACAGAGTTAGGAATGTAGGAATTAATCAGCTGGATCAGAGTCATCTGGCTAATCTAGTGCTGAATCACCAAGAGTGACCTGTGCCAGAAACAAAAAATCCTGGGCACCTATACATGAGACGGAGCTCTGCTCTGACACATGTTGGAGCAGACTTGATTAATTGAGTCTGCTGTGAGCCTGCCACCACCATTTCGAAGTGGAGGATGCTGAATACATGCGACACTGCAGGCGCTTTAATTCGAGCAGCTTTCAGAGCCTCTTTAATTAAAGCGCCCCTTCACCCTGGAGCACGTGTATAGATGCCCACTGTGGTCAGAAACTTTGGGATAACCTGCCCCCTGCAGAAAGATCTGTCCTAATGTACAATAACTGAAGGAAGTTTTAAGCCCTGAAAGGGGAGGAGTGCACGGGTGACTTGTGCCTCCTCAGTCTGAGAGGGCACCAGTGGCTGATCACCGACTGAGTGGGTGGGAGGTGGGGTCCCCAGGCAGCTGATCACCAATCTGGGAAGCACCAGCAGCAAAACTGGAAGCGCTGCCGGCACTTCTCTTGGCTCCTGGGGTCCCTGGCCAGCACCAACCTCAGGGGGGCACCAGCCGGTGCTTCTCTCAAAGCTCCCACTCCCCAGCCGGTGAGGGCTAATCTCAGGGGGCACATGTGCCCCCCCATGGTCCCCCTACGCTTAGCCTATGGAGGAGTGCCATATACCTTCCAAGCTCAGGTTTTAGGTTTTATTTAAAGACAAGCTCTCACTAGTGTTTGTTCTATGCCCATACCTGCTTTTAATGTGTACTTTATAAAATAAAAATAAGAAGAATGGGGGACAAGAAATATATATGATTAGGTTTATAGGGTCCTGGTAGATATGTTTTCTAATAAAATCACTTTTAGAGCAGCTAGGAAAGGAAGAAAATTGATTTGTTATTTTTTATTTGATACTTGAAAAACCAGGAATCAAAGTTTGTTTCTGATTAACTGGATTGGAATCTATGTAAATTTTGCATTTAATATTTTACAGTTTAGTTTGTTTAGCAAAGTTTGTGATAGTTCTTTCAAATGTTTCTTATGTCTAATGAAATGACTCTGAACTGATGTGCCGTGGCACCCTGGGGTGCCTTGAAATCCTTTCAAGAGCGCTACAGTGCCAAGCAATGTTAGTACAGTTCATAGATTTCATAGATTTCATAGACATTAGGGCTGGAAGGGACCTCGGGAGATCATCGAGTCCAGCCCCCTGCCCAAAGGGCAGGAAGTCAGCTGGGGTCATAGGATCCCAGCAAGATAAGCATCCAATTTACTCTTGAAGGTGTTCAATGTAGGTGCTTGAACCACCTCCGCTGGCAGACTGTTCCAGACCTTGGGGGCTCAGACAGTAAAGAAATTCTTCCTTATGTCCAGCCTGAAACGGTCTTGCAGGAGTTTGTGACCGTTCGACCTCGTCATCCCTTGGGGCGCTCTGGTGAACAGACGTTCCCCCAGATCCTGGTGGTCACCCCTGATAAACTTATAGGTGGCCATCAGATCACCCCTGAGCCTGCGCTTTTCCAGGCTAAAGAGCCCCATGGCTCTCAGCCTGTCATCGTAAGATCTGTTTTCCTGACCTCTGATCATGCGCATGGCTCTCCTCTGGACTCTCTCAAGCTTCTCCACATCCTTTTTGAATTGTGGAGCCCAAAACTGGACGCAGTACTCCAGCTGCGGCCTCACCAAGGCCGAGTACAAGGGGAGAATGACGTCCCGGGATTTGATCTAGAAGCATCTATGGATGCACGCCAGCATTTTGGTCATTTTACTAGCCATAGCATCGCATTGGAGGCTCATGTTCATCTTGTGGTCAATGATGACCCCCAAGTCTTTTTCTTCTGTAGTGCTAACCAACGTAGCACTGCCAAGCCTATAAGGGTGCTGCAGGTTTTTCCTCCCAAGGTGGAGAACCTTGCATTTTTCGGTGTTAAACACCATGAGGTTCTCGTCTGCCCATTTGCTGAGCTTGTCCAGGTCAGCCTGGATCACCCGCCTATCTTCTGGCGTGGATGCTTTGCCCCAAAGTTTGGTGTCATCGGCAAACTTGGCCAGTCCACTCCTAACTCCAATGTCCACATCGTTAATGAAGATGTTGAACAGTATGGGTCCCAGGACAGAGCCGTGAGGGACCCCACTGGTTACAGGGCACCACAATGAGTGACTGCCATCAATCACAACCCTCTGGGTCTGACCACGGAGCCAGTTTCCCAGCCAGTGGATCGTGGTGGAGCCAAGACCACAACTGGGCAGTTTGGCCAAGAGGTGATCATGAGATACCAGATCAAAAGCTTTTTTGAAGTCAAGATATATGACATCAATCTCTTCTCCCTTGTCCAGGTGATAGGTCACCTGGTCATAGAAGGAAATGAGATTGGTCAAACAAGACCTACCCGTAACAAACCCATGCTGGCTATCCCTTAGGATGTTAGCCTGGGCCAGTCCCTCAAGGATGGCCTCCTTAATAAACTTTTCTAAGATCTTCCCCAGGATAGAAGTCAGGCTAATGGGCCTGTAGTTAGCCGGATCCACTCTCCTCCCTTTCTTGAAGATCGGCACCACATTGGCCTTCTTCCAGTCTTCTGGCACTACACCAGAGCGCCAGGAGTTTTCAAAGATCTGTGCCAGGGGCTGGGCTATGACGCTTGCCAGCTCCTTGAGTACCTTGGGGTGCAGACTGTCAGGGCCAGCTGACTTGAAGGTATCCAGCTTCTCAAGGTGTTCCTTCACGAGGTCAGCATTGATGGAGGGTAGGGGATTCCCCTCACCCAGATTTCCCTGTCCCATAGCAGGCATGGGCATCCCGTGTGACTGATGAAAGACTGATGCAAAGTACCTATTTAATAGGTTGGCTTTTTCCTGGGCGTCAGTTGTCAGTTGCCCCATCTGGTTTAGCAGGGGTCCAACGTTGCCCTTGCTTTTCCTCCGGCTCCCCACATATCTGAAAAAGGACTTTTTGTTGTCCTTGATGTTTGAAGCTAGTTGGAGTTCAGTTGCAGCCTTGGCTTTCCTGGTTTGCTCCCTGCAGGACCGGACCAGCGCAGAGTAATCCTCCTTGGAGGTGAATCCCATCCTCCATCCTTTGTAGGCTTTCCTTTTTAGCCACAGTAGGTCCGCTAGGTCTCTGGAGAGCCAGGGGGGCTGCTGTGCCTTCTTGCTGCCTTTCCTCCGTGTTGGAATAGATTTAGCTTGTGCACTGAGGATCGCTTCCTTGAGAAGCAACCACTCTTCTTGAACTCCCCTCTCCCTGGGGTCACGGTCCCTGAGGGCCTGACCGACTAGCCTCTTGAGCTTGTCAAAGTCAGCTTTTCTGAAGTCAAGGACTTCTGTGTTGCTGACTGACTTGCTAGCTTTACGGCAGATGGTGAAGGTGATCAGCTCGTGGTCGCTCTCACCCAGCTTCCCATCGATCACTAGGTCGCCGATTAGGTCGTCCCCCATAGCCAGTACCAGGTCGAGCAGCGCTTTGCCTCTCGTTGGCCCATAGACTTCTTGGGTCAGGTAGAGGTCATCCACACACGAGAGAAAGCTTTGCGGCCGCTCAGATTTAGCTGAGTGATCTTCCCATGAGATGTCCGGGTAATTGAAGTCACCCATGACAACCAAGGTCCTAGAGCAAGCGGCCTCAGTCGGTTCCCGGGAGAACTCCTGGTCAAGCTCGGGACTTTGAGTGGGAGGTCTGTAGTAGACTCCCACCGTTGTGTCCCCTGTGCCGAATTCCCCACAAATTTTTACCCAGAGGGTCTCTAGCTGTCCATGCCGGTCGCCAACATCAGCTTGCAGGGACATGTAGCTTTCCTTCACATAGAGAGCTACACCCCTGCCCCTTTTGTCAACACGATCCCTCCTGTATAGGGTATAGCCCTCTAATATACATGTTACATGTGCAAACGTGACCCACAAAATAAACCCAAAGATTTCAAATGGAAATCCATAATGCTAAAAACATGTTGACCTGCTGTGGCCTTTCTGAATTCTTTGCAACAGGAGAATTGCTCTATTTTTTTGTGTAGTCAAAAAATGAGTGAAAGCTAGGAGCTGATATTTTCCAAAGGATTTCTCAAGTCTAAAAAGATTGAGAATCACTGATCTAGTGTAAAAGTACATGTGGGTTGAGGCAGCCATTCAGCCTGTGGACTAATGTATCTTTTTTTCTCCTGGAATGACCTTTTTCTGTTTTCAGTAAAGATGCCGTAGTGTGCTTTGTTTCAGTAAGGTTAGGTGATTGGTTAATACTCTGAAAATGCAGAGTTCTCCAGATCCCTATTCAACCAGCAACTTAAAATGTTTAACACTTGCACTTCCCCTTCTGTTTGTTATAATAGTAGTAACATAAGCAGAGCAAGATTTTGCCCCACTCTAAGGTTTGTAACCTGCTTATATATTAATGGCATCTTGACATTCATCCCTGAGTCTTACTGATTGCTAATAGAACATAACTGTCATTCCCTACCAATGCCAAGCAACATGTTACATACAGTAAGCCATTTAACCACCTTCTTTTCCTGGAACCTTTTTCTGATCAAGAATGACATAGCTTGAAGAAAAACAATCTCATAGTAACATTGTGATTGCATAATAATTAATTACGTTTGAGGTACTTTGAGGTGCCTGAGTAAAAATCTGTCAATAGTGGACCATAAAAACTTTCTGGTCTTTGTGCTTCCAAAGGCACCTGTGGGTTCTTTATCTTGCAGATCAGCAGCAATTGTACAGTTATTCATATCACTAAAATATTAATGAGCTGGAATGTCTGTTATGTTCTTAAATTAAAGATTAATGAGTTCAATATTTAGTGGCTCCTATGGAGATCAGGGCCACATTGTACTGTATACACCATGAGAAAGTCTGTTCTATGTTACTTACCATCTAAAAAGCTATGACAGACAAAGGTGGGGGGAGGGGGGGGGAAACAGGCCTAGAGAAGGAAGGTGACTTGTCCAAAGACTCAAAGTCAATGAATGGCAAAACCAAGGACTAGAACCTAGATGTCCAAACTCTCAATCTGGTGTATCATCCATAAGATGCTGCTGCCAGTCATTATAAACATAAATGATTACTAGCCAATTGCCCGTCAGGAATAAGGGGTGGGGAGCATGGGACAGAGCCCTCTGCCCCTCCCCCACTGTCCGGACCCACTCCCCCTTTACCCCTTGCTGCTTGGGGTCCAGGTCTGCTCCCCGCCTCCATGCCACAGCGCCGGGGGGAGGGGAGGGGAGGGAAGGAGTGGATCTGGGCCTAATGCACAGGAGGCAGGGGCCCAAGGGTAGGGAGAAGCCAGCCCGCTGCAGTGGGGGAAGCAGCAGGCCTGGGCCAGCCCAGCGGCGGCAGGGGGAACAGGAGGAGCAGGCCCGCTGACGGAGAGGTGGGGCGGGGAGAAGGTGTTGCTCCCCCCCGCACTGCCGCCACCTATAAGGAGTAAGGGGGGGAGGTGAGGCTAGCTCCCAAGGTCTCACCGCCCCCCTTCCCCCCGCTCCATTCTTGCCACCTGTAGGGAGCAGGGCAGGGGGGGCTGGCCTTGCCCCCCCTCCATTCCCTGTGTCCAGACTGTCATGGCAGTGCTCCTATTCGAACGCTTGTTCACACTCTGATTGGCCATTTGCGAATAAAGCGTTACAGACCGACAGACTTAGGCTTTTATAATATTAGAATTCTTACATTAGACTTCATTATTTCCTGTGCTTGTACTTTTAAGAGTTTGTACAAGGTTACATTGGACATCATGATCAAGACCAGGGTGTGCAAAATCTTCTGGCAGGGACTGAGAAGATTCAAAGAATTTCAGTTCATTTACATGACTACTGAAGCATGCCAGACCTTTGGTGTGGAAGTAAGGAATTTTTTTTACATAAAGCAGGCCTCTCCTTCATTATAATAGTATCAATTATTAGTTGGCTTTGTGCACGGTTTTAAGTGTGCCTGTTACCTAGGTGCTATAAGCAGTTACCTTAAATGTAATGACTTACCAATGCTCAGTTCACAGCTATTCCCAAATGGAGTTGGAGGTCCCTGTAGCCCAGTAGAATCTCTGGTCTTGTACTAGGTAACATAGTTTTATAACATGAATAGTGTGTTTATTGCTCACTGAAGTGAATGAAGACTTTTATTTGAGTGTATGTGGGTGTGTACGCGTGTGTGTGTGTTTTAAAGAACTGAAAATTAACATTATTGTTAAAAAATGCCATGTTGAAATGTCCCTATCTGCTAACTCTATGACATTTCTAATTCAACCAATTCTTTTTTTGTCTTTTCTTTCCTCTCTCTTTTTTTTTAATTCAGGGCGAGAAGTGTACCAAACTGTCCTTCAACTACAATGAGTTCAAGATCAGAAAGGTCTGATTGCCCTTCTTTTTTGCTTTGAGCCAAGTCTCTTTCCATCTACTGTGCCAGTCCTTAAAATGTTTTAAGGCCGTCTCCAAGGCAGGCATTGGAACTGGGGTTTCCAACAAAACCACTGTATAACTCATTCCAGATCCCTTGCTTTGTCACTTATTTCACATGAGAGCATTTCCCTTTTCCTCTGTTTAATCTATAAATTAAGACATGTGACAGAAGCACAAACTTTTTAATCATATATTTTCTTCCAAGAAGATTTCATATACACAGACTTTTTTTTGTTTGGCCTAAAGCACCTGCATGGAAAAAGGAGGATGGTTCAATTAATGCAAACACTGGTGCTGATAACTTGGTTCTGACCATGGATGGCCAAGTCCCAAGTGCTGAAAAAACCTCAGAGAAATTGGATTCTTTGCAGAGCACTGTGAAAGGAAAGCAAAGGATTTTAGCTTCCTCACTGTGGGCCCTGTACAAGCTATAGACAAGTTTTGACATTGTGTTGCAGGCCTTCTCTTGCATAGCACTGAAGAAATAGCCTTAATCTAGTGCATGCTACCAAGGAGGATGCCAGCTTCGCAGGTTCCTTGCTCTGGCTTGCTCCACATGCTGTTCTTTCACTGTTTCAGGAATGATGTGTGGAACTCTGCTTTTCATCATTAGGCTGGTGTCAGGCCCTTTCTGAAAACTTGGCCTGCAGTGTTCTCAGGCTGTATGAACCTAGAGATTACAACAGTGACAGTATTAAGCATGGAGTCCGCAGACTCTATCGTGCATATGTAGGGGGAGCTGGAGTCATGGGAATAAGCAGTTGAAGTATTAGAGACTCCATTATGGAAAAGGTAGGCCTTCTTCACTGGGCATAAGTAACACTAAATGCTTTTGACATTTTTAAGAAAGCTTTCTTTTTTTACTTAATTTTACTTCACTTTTTCAAAAAAAAGCTTTTGAGCCATTTTGACATTGAAAACCTGAGCAGTAATGACTCATCTTATTAGCAGCAAACTTGCCTAATAATAGATCCACTGGCATGCAACTGAGCACCCAATGTTTTATTTCAGAATTGTTTTAAAAAGCAAACTAATGTGGGCATTATCAAACAAACTTAAGTTTTAACCATTTTGCACAAATTCCTTTCTTTGAAGCTAAAATGAAAGAGAGAAAAAAACCTGTTTGGAATTATTTCCTTTACATCTCTGGAAGATGACTCTGATTAGTCTTCTGGAGCATGCAGATGTTTCCTTTTTGGCTTTGTTTCATTTGAGGGTCCATTAGTTAATGTGTTGGATGCTTTCTCAGGATCACCTTCCTCTCAGAGCAATCCAGATAACGAAGAAGAAACCAGAATGGAGGACTGAGAAGGAAATTAAACTGTTACAAAACTGCTTGCAGTTGCTTGAAAGCTACCGAAATTATAGCCCAAATCTACAGCATCTTCTGGCTAAGGTGATTCGCTTTGAATGGTAAATATTCTTTCAAGGATGGGTAATAATGTTTAAAGCTGACTTTTAGAACTCAATATTCCAAAATTAAAAATTATATGAATCTTAGCCTAAATTTAGGGAAAAAACCCTACATTGTTATCTCTCTATTTATTTTCAGTCTATTAGGCATCTAATGACTGTAAATGAGTACGATAAATGACAGCAAGAACATGCAGTCATCTAATTTGTTCTGTATGTATAATGACATACTGTTATATCTCTTAAAGCCTAGAGCCATCCCAAAGCTTGACATTTTTCAAACAGACTAAAGGATTTAGATATTCAATTTCCATTAAAATTAATAAGAATTAGGTATCAAAGTCTCCTTGGAGACTTGAAATCTCAACTAAAAAATCATATTAGGAGTTTACATTGGATATAAATGTAGTTATAGAACCATAGAAAACTAGTTCTGGAAGGGACATCAGCAGTTCATTTAGTGCAATTTTCTCCTCAAGGCTGGAACATCCCTCTCTAAACTATCCCATTATTTCTTCAACTTTCACTTAAAAGCATATAATGATGGAGATTCCACAAACTTTCTAGGTCAGGGGTTGGCAACCTATGGCTTCTGGGCTGAATCTGGCTCACAAAGAGTTTAGATCCAGGAAGGTCTGAGCTGGTCTGTGGTGGCACAAGGAATTAACTGGCACAGAGTTGTGCCAAGTCATCATTCCTCATAACAGCACTCTCCTCCAAAGCCCACCCTTACTATCTCCTGCCTACAGTTACGCTTGCTGAAGAAGTGCCAAGTATCTGCAGTGAGGGAAAGTGCAGGCAGCTCTCTAAAGAGCAGAGATTTTTGTCCTGCAGCAGAGAAGCGAAACATTGCCGACCCATTCTCGGGTAATCTGTTTCCCTACTTAACCCCACTCATGGTTAGAATATTCTAACCTACATGTCCTGTGTTGAAATTAAAGCCCAGTATTACTTGTCCTATTCCCTGTAGACCCAAAGAATAGTTGATCATTATAACAATCTCTTTATAAGAATCTTTTTTTATATATAGGAAGGCTGTTTAAAAGAAGAAAAATCTTATCTTCTCCAAACTAAATAAATCCAGTTCTTCCAACCTACCACCTGACATCATGTTTTCTAAACTTCTAATTGTTGTTGCTGTCCTCTGAACTCTTTCCAATAGGCCAAATCTTTCTTGAAATACAGGACCCAAAACTGTACAGGACCCTAAGCAGAAGGGCAAGATCATCCAAACAGGAACCTCTAGCTTTGGTCCCAGCATTAGCACTGGCATACCTCAGTCAAAATCCCCAGCCTTGGCTGTAGTCAACACCCAAAGCCTTTGAGGGAGACTTAAAAATACCCTGACACAGGTAGCAGAAAGAATGGGCAGGGGCAACCAGCAAAGCCTAGAAGCATGGGAAATACCCATAGTAGAACACAAGTATAATAATGCCTGGATCATCCCCAGTCTAACCTCTTCTAGACCACCTCCAGTGATGGAGAGTCCACAACTTCCCTAGGTAGTCTATTCCACTGCCTTACTAGTTTAACCGTGAAGAAGTGTTTCCTGATATCCAATCTAAACTTACTTTACTGCAACTTCAAGCCATTGATCCATTTCCTCCTCTCTGCAGCAGAAAAGAAAAGGTGATTTCCCTTTTCTTTATGGCAGCCTTTCAGGTATTTAAAGACCGCTATCATGTCCCCTCCTAAGCACATTTTTCATAAGCTGAACATACCTAACTCTTTCAGCCTCTGCTCATATGATTTGCTTTCTAAGCCCTTTATCATCTCTGTTGCCTGCCTCTGGACCCTCTCTAGTTTCTCCACATCTTTTAAAAAATGGGTAGCCTAGAACTGCACACACTACTTCAAATGAGACCTAACCAGTGCCAAGTAGAAAGGCACTCTCACCTCCCATGTCTTGCACCTAATGCTTCTACTGATGTGTTCCAAAACCACGTTTTCTATTTGTGCAGCTGCATCACACTGCAGACTTAGATTGAGTCTGTGTTCTACCAAGACTCCTTTTCCGTAGTGCTGCTGTGCAACCAGGTGTCACTCATTTTTTCATTTGTGTTTTTGATTATTCTTCCCAAGGTGTAACACATTTGTCCATATTGAACATCATCCTGTTAGCTCTAGCCCAGCTGTCCAATCTGTTGAGATCCTTCTGAATTGCACTCACATCCTCCAGTGTGTTCACAATCCTTCCCAATTTCATGTCATCTGCAGACTTGCTCAAGAAGCTTTATCTGCCAACATCCAAATCATTAATAAACACATTGGACAGCACTGGGCCCAGGACAGACCCCTGGTTAAAAGCTCCTGCCATTCTGACATGGACCTGTTAATACTTACCTTTTGTTTGCAGCTATTGAGCCAGTTACCTAGCCACCTTATAATAGTTTTGTCTACCCCACATTTCTCCAATTTGTTTATGAGAAGGTTGTGGGTGACTTTATCAAAAGCCTTGCTGAAGTCCAGATATATTATATCCACAGCATTCCCTTCATCCACCCAAATAGTTACTTTGTCAAAGAAGGAGATCAAGTTTGTTTGACATGATTTGTTTTTTCATAGATCCATGCTGGCTGTTTGTGATCAGCCTTTCCTCCTTAAGATGTTTGCAAATGTCCTTCCTTATGATATGCTCTGGTAACTTCGCTCATATTAAGGTGAGGCTAACCAGTCTGTAGTTCCCCAGCTCCTCCTTTTTGCCTTTTTTTAAAGAAGGGCTCTATGTTGGCCCTTTTCCAGTCCTCTGGCACCTGGACTGTCTCCCATGACTTCATGAAAATGAAGCCAAGGGAGACAGGCCTTGGAAGCCAAGGGTTCCAAGATCTCCTGTGCCAGTTCCTTCAGTACCCTGGCATCAAGTCCTGCTGACTCGAATTCATTCAGAGCTATCAAAAGCTCTCTGGCTATCTCTTTTGTTATCTCCTCCCTCAACTTGCTCCCTTCCTTATCCAGATAACCCTTATTAGGTTTCTGGCCTCAGCTTAATATTGTTATGAAGACTGAGGCAACATAGTTGTTGAATAGCTCCACCTTCTTAGCTTCTTCTGTTAGGCTTGTTAACAAAGGACTCACAGCTGCCTTAGTCCTTCTTTTCTGGCCAACATACTACAGAGCCTCCTCTTCTTGTCCTTAACCGCCTTTGCCAGGGGCAGCTCAGTTTTTATCTTTGCCTTCCTATTGTGTCCCTAAAGGTTCTTGCTATTTCCTGGTATGCTTCCTTGGTGATCTGCCCATTCTTCCATTGCCTGTATGCTTTCCTTTTGCATTTGTGAAATCCTAAAAGCTCCTTGTACAGCCACATTGGTCTCTTGCTGTTCTTCTTGTGCTTTTATTGTGTGGGGACAGTTTCTTGTTGGGCTTCCAGTACTGTGCCCATTAGAAGCTCCCAGCTCTCCTGCCTTTATCTTTCAGTCTATCTTTCCATGGCACCATGCTTATTAACTCCTTGAGTCGGATGAAATCTGCCTTTTTGAAATCTAACGCCCTAATTTTGCTGACCTCGTGCTTTCCCTATCTCAGGATCTGGAATTCTATCATATTGTGATCATTTTCTCCCAAGTTGCCCATCACCCTAACACCCTCCACCAGTTCTTCCCTTTTGGTTAGAACAGGATTCCCTAGATGATAACCGAGTTGTAATCCTCCACCTTCTGGAACAGGAAGTTGTCCTCCACACAATTTAGGACATGGCTTGACATTTTAGGTTTGGCTGCATTCAGAGATGATTTGAGCAGGGTGCGGGGCCCGGGACAAATCAGCCTGTGCAGGACCCTGCCCCTGGATGTGAGGAAGCCGGCGGCAGATTAGGCAGTGGGAGCGGAGTGGGGTGGCAAGTGACTGGATGCACTGGATTCAGCAGCAGATTTGGCAGCAAGGGAAGTGCGGGGGGGGTGCCGAGCAGCCGGATGTGAAGCCAGCAGTGGCACGGAGTCACTGTGCCACTCCACTCGGCTCTGTGGGGCCCCCAAAGCATGGAGCCCAGGGCAGTCGCACCAATTCGTACCCCCCTAGGGACGGCCGTGGCTGCATTGTTCTTCTAGCAGATGTATGGAAAATTGAAGTTTCCTATCAGTACCATCCCATAGCTTTTGGATAGATTTGTCACCTGCTTAAAGAGTGCCTCATTTACCTTCTCTTCCTGACTCTGGTGGCTTATAATAAATCTCTACTACTATATCAGTGCTGCATCTTTCACTTTTCATCTTCACCCATCATTCTTGTTTCATTGTAAGATACTAAGTTTTCTTCCAATGTCTTAAACTTTTCTGTGTTATGGTGGCTTTATTTCATTGCTTGACTGAAATACAAGATCACATGACCTTTTGTTTCTATTAAAAGTCTGGAGATGGAGGTGTATTTTTCTCTCTCAGCTCTAGAAAGCATTCCATTTTTCCCACTTCAGTATTATCTCCTCTCTCCCAGTCACATATCCCAGCCTAACAGGACCATATATGAACTAATTTTGACTCTGCTTTGCTGGCAGTTATTACTGTTGAATAAGCTGAGACACTCCTTAGATTCTGACTCTGCTAGTTTTGCAAGGCTGCCTTCTGTCCTTGCCAAGTAAATAACTGGAAATGAGAACAAAACGCAAGTCTCAGAAGCAAATGCCAATAACTTTTTGAGCAATCTCTTTTTGACCAAGACAAATAAGTATATCCCTGATTGTTTATGCTCAAGCAAAATACTTTTCAGTCAATACCATTCTGTGGATAGAAAATAGTGTTCTGAAGTTCTAAACTGACCTTTCACACGTTTCTGGGAGCACCCCGATTTGGTGCTTCAGTTCAGCGCAGTTCAGCACCTTTTTGAGAGATCCGAGATCAATAATTAGTAATGGATAGGGAGTCTGATTAGAAGAGGTTCTAGTTCAGGCTCATTACTGCTGGGAGGGAATAGAAGCTGCATTCCTGTTTTCCAGCTTTGGACGCAGAAGAGTCATCATCAAGAAGGGGCACTATGGAAACACTTTTTACTTCATCTATTTTGGTACTGTTGCTGTTACTGAGGATGAGGATGGTAACAGTGCCTTTCTGGATGGAGATCCAACTTTGCTTCGGAAGGGTGCTGCATTTGGAGTAAGTAGTGTTTTTAGTATAACTCCCATCAGTTGAGACATAGGAAAAGTTATTAAATGGCAAAATAAATAGTTGAGCATTTCGGAAGGTGTATAAATCCTCAAGTTTCTGGGCTTATGATATTTAAACTATGGAGGAGTAGGGAGAAATTTTCACTGAAGACAAGGTATCTTTCAACTGCCCTTTATAGGGTTTCTTGTACCTTCTTCTGAAGGTCTATTGTTGGCTACTGTTGGTGACAGGATACAAAATAAGATAGACTTCAAATCTTCCAAGTCAGCATTTGGAGTGTAACAGTGGAAGATCAATTGCTAATACTAACTCAGTTCATCTTTCTTCTCTGTATGAAAGGAGATTGCTCTTTTAAAGGGAACAAGGAGAGTCGCTACGGTTGTCTGCATAGAAGAAACTGAACTGCTGGTGGTAGATAAAGAAGACTTCTTTGCTAATAGACTAGATGAAGAGCTTCAGAAAGAATTACAGTATCGTTACACCTTTTTCAAGTAATTACTTTCAATGAGATAACTTGTATCTGGCTCTGCCACTGCATTTTTATTACTTGCTTAATGATTTGACTGTTCAAGTACAGTATTTTTATTCTAGGTTCACCACTAAGTGCCTAGATGGTAAGGTATATTGTTACATACAGTATTGTCCTGCTTTCACTGAAGATGAAATATCATACCTCTTTTAAGGTGATGCAGGTTTAATGCATACTTTCTGTAGGTGATAACACTTCTACAATTTAATCTGACGTGGTACTGTATATTCTCTCCCCTTTTTGCCCCAAGTGTCATCAAAAATGTAGGCATTGTGGGGTGTTTTCATTAAGAAGAGAAATTGACACTAATAAATCCTTTATATGTGAACACAGGAAGAATAAAGTGTGCTTTACCATGTGCCTTTGTTTTGTGAGACTGCCAAGTGGGGCTGTACGAAGCTTCAGTTGCTGATTCGATTCGGTGGAGATTTGGATCGATTCAGCAACTGAATCTCCAAATCTGAATCGAATCGGGAGACCCTGGAATCTCTCCAAATCAAATTGGAACACTTTGAATCGATTTGATGATTCAGACATAGACATAGGTTTAAATGTTTTTTCTGCATACCTCAAGGTACAAAGTGGCCTGTGAATGCTGAGATGCTGGGGCGGATGGAGCGACCCATTGGAGTTTGTGTGGGGGGTCCCCAGCACACTCAGTGGTGGACCCAGAAGTGGACTAGAAGCACTTTCAGTCGACTTCTGGGTCTGCTGCAGAGCACGTGAAGGACCCCTCTCGCCCCCCCAGCTCAGCGAATGGTGCCTCCTGGGTCTAGGGGGGCACCCAGGGTCCCCCCATGGCTGATTGCCAAGGTGGGTGGGAGCGGCGGGGGATCCCCTGTGGGCTTGGCGGCAGACACGGAAGTCGACCGGAAGTACTTCCACCACCGAGCATGCAGGGGACCCCCTGTGCTCCAGTGGAACATTCCACCTGCTCCACCATCGCAGCGTTCACAAGCCACGCCTGGTACCTCAAGGTATGTAGAAAAAACATTTAAAGCTGTGTCTATGGCCGAATCACTGATTCTCCGAATCGACATCGAATCTCCAGATTCAGATTCAGCCAAATCGAATCAGGACAGTGATCCAAATCAACTAATCAAATCACTGTCCCCAGTTTGGGCTGAATCTGAATTGAATATGGCCTGTTTTGCGCACACCTAATGTCAAGTACTTTGGGTGTGGCCTGGGTGTATAAAAGATTTTAATGGCTTCTTATGGATATCTAAAAATGGTAGTGACTACACCCACTCATAATAATACAGTGGTAGGAAGAAATATTGTAACATGCAAGTTTTTCATCATACCTAGAAAGAAACAGGGAAAAAAAACACTTGAGAATTACAGTGAATGTTCTCATAGAACATTAAGTCTGTAGTTTTTTATCAATGTAAGGATGAGTTTGCTTTTATTCTTTTCTAATGTACATTATCCTCCTGACATCCACTCTATATGCAATTTTAGAACACTCCAAGGCAGTGGTTCTCAATCTTTTTAGACTCAAGACAACTCTCATGAGATTCAAGACACCCCTTGGAAAATGTCAGCTCTTAGCTTTCACTCATTTTGGACTGCAGAAAAATAAAAGAGCAATTCTTCTGTTGCAAATTGCTCATGAAGACTATAACAAGCCAGAAAGTTTTTGACACTATGGATTCCTATTTGAAATATCTGGATTTATCTTGTGAATTCTGTGTAGGTGTTTGCATATCTAACAGTGCTAATATTGTGTGGCACCCTCTGGCCCCCTTAAAAGGATATCACTTTTAAGGATCACAATCCTAGGGCTCCTGCAGGTGTTTAGGTGATAGGATCTGACAGACAATCCACACAGTCACACCTCTTACTGTGCTACTTGTGAATAGCAGGAGGTGTGATTGTGGGATTGAGCATCAGATCCAGTCACACCTTATTGCCAGTGTAGGCAAAGCCCAGGATCATGATCCTGGTCTTCCCCTGCACTGGCTCCCACTGCTGCAAGGCCCACAGCTGATGGGCTCACAGTGGGGGCAGCATTCCATGCACTGCCACTGCTGCGAGCCTCATCAACTGATGGGGCTTGCAGCAGGACCAGCATTCAATGCACTGCCCCCACTGCGAGCCCTGTCACCTCATGAGGCTCACAGTGGGGTGAGTGATCCACATGGGTTCCAAGCACTGGCCCTGTTGTGAGCCCCATCAGCTGAAGAGGTTTGCAACAGGGCCAGCGTTCCACATGGACTCCAACAGAAAACACTGGTCCTGCTGTGAGCCCCATCAGCTGCAGGACTTGCAGTGGATGGTACTCCTCTATGGCTGGGAGCCCCATCAGATGGCCACACATTCAATTAATGGCATAATAAGAACAAGCCACAAAGTTATTCCCCATTTTTGTGGCATAAGTTTGTAGCTTATTCCTTGTTTCATCATACCATTAATTAATTGACTATGTAGCTCGGTCACAATTGGTTAACCATGCCTTAAGTATAATGTGTAGATGGGGCCCTAGTTAATTTACTGACTTTAATTTAGTTAGTTTCAAGCATGTTCAGGAGTCTGTCTGCCTAGTGTAACTTACAGAACCAAGACTTAAGCCAGTAAAACTAAAGTCTAAGCCAGTAAACCAAAGCCACTAATGCTGCTTTCTCCTATCAGTTACAACAGCAAATAGAACACATTTTCCTCAGTGAAAGTAGTTCTCTTGATAGGATACAGTGGTCATATGAAAAATTATCTGCATATATTTCCTTTTCAGAGGTTTAGATCTCTTTCGAACATGGCCTGAGTACTCAGTAGAGAAAATAGCTAATCACTGCAGAGCAGAGAAGTTTCATGCTGGACAAGTGATTGTTAGGGACATTGTGGAGTCAACCAGCATAATATTCATTACAAAGGTATGATCCCTCAGAGATTATTCCAGTACTGAAAGACCTAATGTTCATCTCAGGCCAGCAGAAAAAAATATTGACTATAGGTTATGACAGATACAACAGGGAAATGAATGGCTTCTTCAAATAGACAGCTTTTGTCTTGTCTTTGCATAAGGGCTTTGCTTTTGTGCTGAGCCAATTACTAGACAACATGAATACAGCAATCAGAATTTAACTCATAATCTCTTCAGAGCAAGAAGTATACCCCTGATATGCTCTGTACAGCACCTAGTTCATTTTTAGTGCTAAACAAATGTTAACAGTAGTTATCAGGAGGTATTATGGGGAAAAAACAACTCTGCTACCACAGATTTCTTCCTTATTCCTGGTCGTATCCCTTTCCTTTGGATTCATTCTTATTGCTTTCATGAGACCATTTGTTCACATTAAATAGTTAACAACTTGCTATTGGAATATGGGCTACAGCAGAAATGTCTGAGCTAGGTAGGCAGTCAGAAACTTATTTAATTTTAAAAAGCACCCTTGCTTCTTAAGAAAGCAGACATTATATTTGCTTATAATCTCACTAAATACTCCACAAACTTTCATTACTCTTATGGTCATCTAGATGTCTAGATGGGTTATGCTGGCATGATGTATGTGTGTGCATAGTACTACAGGCGAAACTTAAAAAAAATAAGGGGTTTTATGAAATTTTAATTTAAATCAAATAATTTCTGCCATCTTGCCAAAGGTACTGAAAACCCGAAGGAATGAAGAAGCAATGCAATCAGTTTATTCTAACCCTTCTTTTTTCCTATTTACGTTTCTGTTCTTGTCATTTTGACCTTTGTTGAGTCGCATATAAAAGTTTGTAGAAAGCCCATTAGACCACAGATTTGAGTCAATAACATATTTCTGAGAGGTGCCTAGCTTTCTTTTGGATTTGCTAAAATATATAACAACAGTATTGCACTAACTGAGACACCAACTCAAAAAGATGCCAAGAAAATTAAATGGAGCATAATGATATAGCAGTGATATTTTTTTGCTTGGTCATCCTGTGAAAATCCAAAACAAGACAGAATAATTGGTATAATTGTAGTCTTTACATAAATGAACTGTTTTGAGATGGTTGAGGTTTGAATTAATGGTTTATTTTCAGGGTTGTTTTCTGGCAACAAAAAATTATATGTTAAATATGCTGAGAGGACTTTCTAAGACCCAACTGTCCCAATTCACTTTTTTGTTGCTTAGCATTTATGGTATGAAGCAGTGGTTCTCAATCTTTTTTAGATTCAGGGTATTGCTTGTTAGACTCAAAAGCACCCCTTGGAAAGTGCCAGCTCTTCATTTTCATTCATTTTTTTGACTACAGAAAAAATAGTGAGCAATTCTTCTGTTACCAAAAATGAGGTAACAAAATTTGTTAACAAAAATGAGGTAAATGGTCTTTCCAGAGACAAGACTACAGCATATCTCTGATTAGGACTTTTTTGCAAGCTTAGACTCAGAATTCAGGAACAGTTACAATTTTCTTACTGATTACTCTTTTTGTGAACCAAGTTAAGATACAATCACATTTTTTCAATGATTTTTCATTTCCTTTTAGCAGGTAAAGCATTGCTACCACCCAAGTCAGACAAAGAGTCAAGATACAGGTCTATAACCCGACTTTTTATTCATTATAACTCAATCCATAAGCATAAACCCTTGTTTCTATGCCTATTTCTATGCAACAGCACAATACAGATTTTTATCTGGCTGGGGGAGACTCAAGAGGAAGGAGCTGGCATGCAGGCTGGCAGAAGGTTGTTTTGACTTTGCAGAGATCTTCCCAAAGATTCCCTGTTTCCACCCAATATTTTTATGTGGGTTACCTAAATAAATATTCTGACTGGCATTATTCAAATTTGTTTAACTGAAACTTTGGCCTGTACTGAACTAGTTTTCCTGTGGTCTTGGATGATGCCAATTAGCTGGGATCTGTGGTCTTGAAAAGAGTAGAGTTATGGGAGGGAAGACTTTTTGTCTCTTTCCGTCACCATCTGGGAATGCTACTTGCCATGTTTTGTTTCTTCTGCTTTGCTGAATAGACCAATTATAGTGTACAACAGGTTAATGAAACAAAACATTGGTTGTTAGCTATTTGTTACACACCTTTTCAAAATGCAGTTATTAATTTTTGGGTTAATCTAATATTAAAGGCTGAATAAACAGATTTTTATTTTACTTTCGCAGGCTATTGTGATTTGAATGCAAGCTTATTGACTGTTGAGTGTATACCAGTTTAAGTATGTATCATTCATAACTTGGGCCTTTGCTAGGGCTGTAGTCTGCACTAGTCAGTGTGGTCTGTCAGTCACTGACCATATCTACAGCCTACACTTCTGTTGTAGAGACCTCAGGCCACAACAGGTCAGAATATTTTTCTATTTGAATGGATCCCTATTTGAAATCTCTGGATTTAGGTTGTGAATCATGTGTAAGCTTTAGCACACCATAGTGCTACTAATGAGTGATACTCTGTGCGACCCTTAAAAGGATCTCGCAGCACGCTGGTTGAGAAACTCTGGTATAAAGGATCTATTGAAAGCCCACTCAGGTTGATGGAAAAACTCACAATTTTATGAATCTTTTGCAAGCAAGTACTCTATTCACAAAAGTCACCTCTCTTTCTCCAATGAAATTATACATTTGACTCAGAGTTGTAGGATTGATTCCTCATTGATTTAGAACAGATTTGTTACTCTTGCCTGGATAACTTACAGTACAGGTAGTACAATAATATAATTACTGGAAGTTAATAAACTGTGGATGTAATGCTACATACTATTTGTTATAGCAGGAGTAGGCAACACACAGTACGCATGCCAGAGTGTGGCACACAAAGACATTTTGCTTGGAACGTGCATCTCAGGGAAGGAGCTGGAGCTGCCCTGCCACAAGGATTGGACCCCTTGTAGATTCCCCGCCATCTGCTCCTGGCACGCCAACTGCTTACAGGTCAAGGTTGTGGGTGTTTTTGTCACCCTGTCCAAAAATGTTGCCGACCCCTGTGATACAGCATTTTTCATACATAGATCTTGAAACATTTTCAACTGAAATATCATCATCTCTGTATTACAGGTGATGTAATGACATGTCCAAAGGTATGCCCCACAATAGAGGTAGTGCCAGTGTTAAAATTTCTTATGCCTTGCTCTTTATTAGGGAACATGTGAAGTTTTACATCTGGTTGATCTCACTGCTTGCCCATCCTATCACAAGTGGATCTGTCAGCAAATGGATCTTCCCAAATACAATCCTCATTCCACAACGGAGACGGGTATGGTATATTGATCTCTAGCAACATATAATCTGGGAAGTTCTCATGCTACCATTCTGTTGTTTAGTAGTTAGTGAATCAGAACTTCCTGTTGTTTTCTCATCTATATATATATATATTTATAACCTAATAGATTTTAAAGGTAGAAGGAATCATCACCAGCTGGTGTATGTAACACAAACCAGTTAAAACTCAGTGTGACAGGGGGCTGTCATGCGGGTATTCTAACTGTTGGCCAGCCCACCTGTCTAGGGCAGTCCACCCACCTGCCTTTCCTGCCACGCCTTTGATGTAACTCAGAGAAGTGGTTTATAAAGCAGGAGGCTGCCCATTTAATGCCTGATGCCAAGGGTATAATACTCTGCTCTCAACCTCCCCTTATACCATGTCCCATACCTTGCAGATGGCATCACTAAATGGCTTCACCCCACAGTGGACCTCACTCTATGAAGTTTGGACCCCACCTGGATCCCTTCTCCTCAGACAGTCTAATAGCCACCTTCATTCCGGGTTGCAAACTCCCTAGACCCCTTTTCCTCTCGGCAGTGGCCTCCTCTGGGACCTTTGGCCTTGGAGGCCCTGGTCCTGCCTCTAGACCAGTTGGAACTCCAGGCCTCTGGCTGTCCCTTGCCCTTTAACTGTTCTGGTCCTGGCCCCAGCATTGACCAGTCAAGGGTTTCCTGGCTAGGTTCTTGAGCAGCTAGCCCTCTTCCTTTCATATGCGTCTGCCTTCTCAGGCCCCTCCAGACACAACTCACTCAATCTCTAAGGCCCAGCCTATGAGCACTCCTTCAGGCCCACCAATGCAGACCCTACTCTACATGGCCCACACACAGTCCTTCAGGCCCACCCATGTGGACCTTTCTCTACACAGCCTACTCACTTGAGTCTACTGCTTTCTCACATTGCCCTCTCCCTGGGCCATGAATGATGCATGCCCCCAGAGGCTGGTGGGGCACAGCAACTGCCTGCAGGCAGCAGCAGTGGTGGTGGGGGCATGGCGGTGGCAAGCAGGGAGCTCCCACAGGCGACCACAGTGGTGTCAGCGGTGGGGGAGGGGGGGAGGGGGGTGAATGCCAACCAGCAGTCAGTGATCAGCCACGGATGCCACCAGCAGTGTTGGCGGTGGCCAGCGGCAATCAGCGACCACCCGCAGATCTCATCAGTGGTGAAGCGGGGGAGGGGTGAGCAGCTACTGCCTGCAGGTCCCACCAGCAGCATTGGTGCCACGTTTCTCAGGGGGTGCATGTGTACCTGTGTGCACCCGCTATGTGTTGCCAATGCCCTGGGCCCACTACTCTGGCCCCTCACTGGGGCTCTAGGCCCTATGCCTCTTAGATCTCAAGCCTAATGACATGCCTGAACTCTTTTCCTGTCCCCTCTCCAGGGTAACCCACCAGATGGTGGGGGCTGAGGCTATACAGTACCCCATACTCATTTTTCACTAGGAAGGCACTGATGTGGCATTTCCTGGGGACCATCCTGCCACAGGCAGCCCCACCACATCATCCAGCCCTAGCAGGGTGTAGCTGTAGGTCATTCCCCAAGATCAGGAACCCCCGCCATCCCCATAGTTCCTATCCTTGACCTCCAGATGTTCTGGGAGCAGCAGATTGCTGGCTGGGCAATGTTACTCCAGTGCCATCCCTACTGCAACTGCCCACTTAGCTCTGAGGGCCTGGTTTTATACTGAAGTGGCCCGGCCCCATCCTCCAATCCAGGAGCCCTCTTGCAGTCACATGACTGTCTCGTTAAACCACACCCAACCTGCTGGCTGCTCCATAGCCTGTTCAAGCCTCTTAAAAAGTGGCAGGCACCAAAGGTGCCCTGCCACACTCAACAGCAAGAATGTTTAGCCCTAGAAGCATTCAAAGATAAACTTCACCTCAGTCCTGTGCTCAGTGTGGAAACTCATGGGTACACCACACAAATGGTCAAAGTCCTCTTTTTTCAGCATTCTGTCCCCAAATCTATTTTTTTGAGGAAAGAGATTTTTTTATAGTCACACCTTGTTTCATTCTTGGGATACTGGAAAATTCATGCAGATTTAATTGTCCACTAAGTGTCTGAGAATTACCTTTATGAGAGGGTCTAGTAGTCATTAAAATAATTAGCTTGTAATGATTAATTAGTCCTGCAAAGGATGCCCATGTAAATGTTTATGCTCACATCATGTCCCCTTGACTTCTACAGAGCTCCAGTCAAGTGTAAAAGTCTGTGTAGATGAATTCATTTACAGGGCTGATCTTTTAGTAGGCTAATTTAGCTCTCTACTTACAAAGGAGATTTAACTTCCTTTCTCTGCAGGTGCCACAGGAAGAAAAAAATTCAATGATTTTATGTGGAAATCCTTTCCTGTACAAGACATGAGTAATCTGAAATCTCTGTATATCCTGCCTTTGAAACACCACAGAGAAGAATGTTTTAAAAAACCTATCCATTTTATAAATGGGAAACATGAAAATATAAACAGAAAGCTGGAGAAACGAAAGAGAGATGACAGAAACAGGTAGAACGAAATACGGGTTCCTTCATATCTTGCTGATCTAGGACATTAGAAGTAACTGTCCCATGCTTTCATTTTATGGCTGATATTTCTATAAAGACATTTTTATTTTTTACAAAGTGTTTCTGAGATATACTATGTTTTTTCACATATAGCATACACCTAATTGCCTTAATGTGTCACTGTTCTTTACTCCAGAGATGTTAACAGTTCGCTCTCCTTTTTAATGGTCTTGATGTTCCACTATTTAAGCTAATCTTTTTAAGGCCAGTATTGTTGTCTGATAGCTATTCCCAGACTTTTCTCCTATTTTAGAGCCTTGGAGACTCTTTAGCTCTTTTCAAATTCTTAGATCCACCCATGAAGACCAGTCTTCAGCAGCAGGTAGGGTTTCAGTATTAGTGAAACAGGAAAGGGAGGGTGAATGAGGTGAAGATTAGGGCCTGTCCCTCTTCTAGGCAGCCATAGCTCTGGGAAAATCTTTTTTCCCCCTTTATTCTGCCTTTCAGAAACAAGGTGCTTATTATGTTCCAGGGCCTGTTGTATGAAAGAAACTATGGTAGTAAGTCTGTTCCTTATCTGATAAATAGTAATTATTTTTTTATTTTTTTTCAAGTATTTTCAAAGCCAGCCTTGTCATAAACATTTTTTTTGTGAATAATTGAGGGTGGTATACATTTTTCGTTTTTGGAATCCTCCTGTGATTTGTGAAATTTTTATCTAAACATTATTAAACTTTTTTTACAGAAACAAAAAATAAGGTTTACAATAAAAATATCAGAATATTTTAATGATGTTTCAGTAAAAGGAGTGCATTTTTTATGCTTCCAAATTAAAGTAAAGAACATTTCAAGTTTTATCACAAAATTAGATTTTTATTTTTTGACCAGTTCAGCTTTTTTGACCAGTTCTACCAGTTCTGCTGGAACAATTCTACTGAAAACCATGGAATGGCAATGGTGTAAAATTAAATAAGATCTGGACCCAGCATTGCAACTTTTACAGAAAGACATTAACTCCCTTTATTTTCTGTAATGTAAGGACGTATATACAAAAAAAGAGTTAATAATAAGATATATATGTAGGGCTAAGAAGAGAGAAGAAGAGAAAGAAAGAATAATTGTGATGATATTGACAACGACAGAAGTCGGGGGGCAGGGATAAGTATAGCAAAGTAGCTATTAAGCTCAATTTCAGGTATGCTTCGTCCTGGCCCCAGGGTTGCATTCACCCCCCTGGATGGACAGTGCCTGCCCCTGCCCCACTCACTCTCTCACCATGGGGGCCTCCATCACCCTTCCTCCAAAACCCCTTCCCCCAACAGACTTACTGGCTGAATGCTGCTCTCCAAGCTGCCCAGCCGCATTCCTGTAAGTTGGCTATCAGATCAATATCGGCCAATATGGCTGGTTAATAATCAGCCATCAATATCAGCCAAGAAAATCTTTATCAGTACACCCCTAATTAAAGTTATGTGCATGAAGGAGTGTCACCCAAGGGGGAAGTCTAAATCAGTGGTTCTCAAACTTTTTTGTACCAGGACCCATTTGTAAACATTGGTCAGTCCTGACCCAGCACCCCTCACTCCTGCCCCCCTGCCCCCAGGCCCTAGCCCCCCTGTGTGTGGGGCATGGGCGGCCCCAGGTAGCCTGTTGCAGGCTGGAACTCTGACAGCCTGCAAGGGAAAAGCCATGGTTTCCCACATTTTATTCCTTAAAAGGAAAATCCATTTTGTTGATCCTTTTTTAAAGTTTGTTTGCGACCCTTTAAAAAATTCTTCCAACCCACTTTTGGATTATGACCCATGGGTTGAGAAACACTGGCCTAGATGAAGAAGAGCCTTCAGAACCTGTGGGAGATCAGACAGGGAAAGGAAAAATAGGAGAGGAGGCCAAAAGTGCTAAAGGAGATGGGAACTTCCACTTGTGACAGAGAAATCAAGGAGAATGAGGGTAGAGAAGAGGCTATTAGGTTTGAATACACATAACAAAAGTGTAGAACTTCTAATATTTTGTTTGATACAAACAATAGTTATATTGCTTGATATGGTGTCACAATAAATGCCTGAAAAGATGGGTTCAAATTTCTAACATTTTTAAAGGCTTTGTAGATTTGACAACAGCTTCATTGGGGATGAAGGTGAGAGAGAAGTTGTTCAGAATGAAGTATTGGGGCTTATACGAAAGAAGCTAACCATTCTCACACCGCATGGAGAACTACCCACAGCTCTTGCTGCAGCAGTTTATACAAGAGTGGATGAAGTCCATGCGGGAGAATTCTTGGTGCGTACATTTAGAGAGAAAGGTTACTTTAACAAACTTGAATTCTATGTGGCAAGCGACAAATCTTCAGCGTCCCAGAAAAACCAAGAGGCATCATATCCTCGTACCTCAGAGTGTTCTGAGATGGAGAACTTATGTAAATCAGCTTTCCATACCCTATGGTCCATGTATTGAGTAGTCAGTTTTATAATAGAGAATTCCTCTGCAGAGGAGAGGACATTAAATGCTTTGTTCTGTGCAAATTCTGTGCCTGGTGAAGGGAGCATTTTCCCAGAAGAATTATATAGTCTCCAAGTCTGTGGATCACAAAACAATCCTCCCTGTATCCAAGCCATAGAATAGGGGTGGGCAGAATATGGCTTCTGGGCAGGATCTGGCCAACCAATTGATTGTACCTAGCCCATGGCTGCCCTCATGGCACTCCTTATGAGGCTGTGCCCTGCCCGCTCCCACCTGAGGCAGCCTGTGCCATGCTCCCACCCACACCTGCCTCATGCCCATGCCTGCTGATAGCACTGCCCTGGCCCCGGCCAGCATGCACAACTTCCATTGAGGCTACTCCAGCAGCTGATGCAGCCACCTGGGCAGGTACTGCTCAGCTCCGTTTGCCTCACTGCAGCTTCCCCACACCTGGAGTGGGGCAGCAGGAGGAGCCAAGCAGCTATGGTGGCAGTGAGAGCAGCTCCATCAGGAAGCTGCGCATGGTGGCTGGGGCTAGGGCCAGGGCAGTGACATCAGCAGGTATAGGGCAGGTGTGAGCATAAGCTGCCCTGAGAGGGAGCAGGTGAGGCTCAGCCCCATGCAGAGCACTGCCCGGGCAGCCATGGCCCAAATGAGGGGGGGGCGAAACACACCTGCACCACACTGCCCAGTGAGCTTCCCCCTGCCCCCCACCTAGCAGCTTCTGAGACCTAGCATGTGGGCAGCCCTCCCCATATCCTGCCACACACCCACTCCACACCCTCACTCCCTCCTCTTGCCCACATAATATATAAGAGTAAGATTTTATTTTGAGCTATTATGCAATCACCTCTATATACACTACTCAAAACATAAATCAGGACACAAATATTTTTTGAAATAAGATTAAAATATCTTGTCATAGATGTTTGATTTTTAGTATATGATTTTTTTTATTTGTAATGTGTAAAAATTCTGAAAGATTTTATGTATGCATCCCACAACAGCTCACCAAAACTAAAGTGGGCTACCAACCAAAATGATTGCCCACCTTGCCATAGAAGCTGATTCCAGCCAACTCAGATCAATGGGATAATTAGTTAACATAAAAGATAATGTGAAATAGATTCCTGTCATATTAAATTGTATTTTTAGTGCAGAGTGAGGGATGATGCCCAAAGACCTAATAGAAGTTTTTGTTCAGTCACAATTCTGGGTTGCTGTGTTCTGTTCATTAAGACAGCCATAGAGGGTACAAAAAAAAAGCAAAAAGAGATACATTAATTTAGGGTATTGCTTCAATATTCTTTTCTGATGGGGAGTCCAACTACAAACTTTTATAGGTACTCCCTCTCTGGTACAAATCAAAAAGGAGTGTAGGCAGTACTAATACTGATTGCCCTTCTTCATGATGGATTTCCTCTAGGGAGCAGGTGTCTAGGCTGCTGCAGTGTTGTGCAACTGAAACCTTCCTGTGCTTGCTTGTATGGCTGTTTTAAAAGTAATAAAATCTCTTGCTATAAAATATCAGTTACAGCAAGGAGTTTCCACAGTGACACATTCTAAAGCAGGGTTGTCCAGATGACAGGCCCTGGACTCCTGCACAGCCACCACACCCCCCACATTGCTTTGGTTGCAACAGCAGCTAGAGTTTCTGGAGACCCTATTCCTCCTCCAGCTTTTACTACCTGCTCTTGCCCCAGGGACAGGGCAGTATAGCATGGCACAGTCAGGGGAGATTAGGGCACATAGTGCAGCAGGGGGCAGGGAGCGGACAATGGCTCATGAAGTGCAGCAGTGGAGGGAGCATACATGGTACAGCAGTATGTATGTAGTATGACCTGAGGGATCCATGGCTAGTCCTGGTGCAACCTGTGGGCATATGGCCCCCAGCTACTTAGAAGTCGGACAGCCCTGCTCTAAGGTAACCTTCTAAATCATATCTCATAAACCATACTTAACTCTTATTCTGCATCAATGCAAAGAACAGCAGCATTCAGATATGTGTGTATAGAAGTCAACAGAGACTCAATGATGTGCAGATAGTGTTCTTTGTTTTCTTTTCCTCTTAGGGGATCAGTCAGCATCTCTTACCAGAATATATGCAAGATAAGCGATGCTTCGTTTTGGTTAGCCAAGGAGCTGAGATAATACGGTTGAAAAAAGACAGGTTTGAGGAGTTAGCAGATGATACAACAATAACGAAATTACACAAAATAAAGACCACATACCCCAGGTAAGTGAATGAATGTATCTGGGGAGAGAATTGACCCATAAATCAGTGGACTGGTACTCAACAAAAATTGAGGTGGTTGGCCTCAATTTATACAACTTCATCTTAATTCCACTAGAAATTAAGGATAAAAACTGGCCTTCCTAATGTTAGTGGGTGACTTTGGTAGAGCCAGACTTTCACCGCTAAGTATCTTTGGTTCTTTTCAGTGATGATGAGCTTTGTCAGAAGTTCCTAAAACAAAACAACTGGAAAATGTTCAGGAAAGATCTGGTGAATCTTATATTGGACCAGAAATTCATGATGATGGCAAGCCCTCCATCTGCAAAGCCCAAGGAAGATGCTAATAGTTCCTGGAGCGTGAATCGAGCAGGTGTTCTGGACTTGGCTGCTCTTCGCCGTCCTGCTTCTTCAGGTGCTAGACAACAACAACACAGATTTGTCCCGGTCCAAACACAACAAAGACAGGATTCTCAGGCCCTTCCCAATATAGAGTTAAGGTTGATTCATGGCATTGCTTTACCACGGCCTAGTTTGAAAGGACTGTTTTAGTGAGCATAAAGAAGTCAGACCAGCAGGTTCAAAAGTACAAATGCAGCTTAACAAAACAAAAAGTGAAACGGTATTTTTATTTGTTAAAAAAATGTTAAAAATAAATTAAAATATATTTTGTTGTTGCTGTTGTTGAGCTTTTTAATTTTAGCTTTTTCCACAGTTTCTGTGGAAGAACGGTGGTGTTTCCCACACTTCACACAGATTCTTATGGATGTTTTCACCTTGGATCTTTTTCTTGAACTATGAAGTATATCTTATTTTCTATGTGGTAATTTGTATTTCTTTTAGCTGTGATAAGAAAACCCATTTTCACTGTGAAACACCCTTTCAGTCCATGTTGCACTTTGAAGGATACATCTTATATAGAAAATTAAGGTATTCTGATTTATTTTTGGATACTGAAATACTTTCATATTATTAACATCCTAATTACAAGTAAAATAAAGTTGAATAGAGAATGTAATATCTTTCTCATTCCACATGACTAGCAAACTTAATGAAATTATTAATGTATTTTTTAAATGGTATGTAGATACTGCTATAATCTTTGCTGTGATTCAGTTTTCAGGGAACATTTATACACATACATTTGTCAGCTCTGATACACTGGAGATCTGGCGTGTCAGAGCAGACTTAATTGATTGAGTCTGCTCTGCACACGAGCTGCCTGTTGGCACAGTACAGAATAAGGCTGGAGGCCCCTGCAGCCCTGCACCCAACGAGACTGGGCTGTGAGGGTGCGGATTCCTTCAGTTTGATCACTCAGCAAAAGGTCACCTAATTCTCTCCTGCCACGTCTTGTTGCTGAAGGTCTGTTTGGTAGGAGGTGGTTGAACCTGATGCATGTTGGCCTGGCTGCACGGGATCTGCTTCTTGTCTGGGGCTCTTACCTCCCCTACATCCCATCCTCGCATCATCCAGATGTTAATGCGTCATTATGCCCTGATTTCGTATGGGCATTCTTCTATTTTCATTTGATCTTATAGGCCTGTGGTCTTCTTGTGCCTGGACCCAAGGAAATGTTGGCCAAGTTGGCCTGCACAGAAGGTTGTTCTGTGGAGGCTTTGTAAATGAAGAGAAATGAGGGACAACACAAAGTACAAAACTGAACTCAGGTAAGTCTTTTGGCCCCAAGGCCTTTGAACCGCTGGCTGCAGCATCCCGCAACTGTGTAAGTCAGTCCTGAAAGGGAGAAGGGGGCTCTTTCTCTCAGACCCGGCCCTATCAAGCAAAAGCAATAATAATTAAAAAAAAAAAAGGAACACAGGAAACTCTCCAGTTGGTCTCCCTTACATGGTGGACCTTTCTATCTGCCTTGGACGCCTCAGTGTCATTCCTCTGTGGTGTTGGAGTTTGGGTCAGCTCACCACATGAGATGGGCCTTCTACAGCCCTTACTAACTTGGCTCTGTACAAATAGCCAAGGAGGATCCTTTCCCAGCATCCTTCCAGCTTGGGCCATTGCTGGCTGCTCTTCTTTGTTCTTTTCTGAGTAGTCAGGACCCAGCCTAATAGGCTCTTCTTTTCTTTTCTCCCCCCACCCCTAGCCAAAATGAAAGTAAAAATAACTGAAATAAAAAGACCTCGCCTGGAGCATTGTCAGCTCTCCGGCTGGCTCGTTCCCTAATATGGTTTCCTACCAGCCCCTCTAACAGCTCTTGCGCTGCTGTGGGCTTGGCTGTGGTGTCCCAAACTATCGGAGCCCCTCCAAGCTCCTGGGCTGGGAATCAGTCCTCTCTTCATCCCTTGGGGTTCTGGCTGTGGCATTCAATGTTGCAGCATCCATGTCTCCTTCCCACCTCTGTCCTGTCATTCTTCCTGCCTTGGCACTGGGCCAGAAATACCGGTGCAGACTGAGCAACTGCTAATAAAGCAGGTCTCCCACAGCAACTAGCAATCCTTTGTTGTTGCTGGCTCAGGCACTGTAGGTAGGTTTTTTCCAGCTGTGGGTGCACAAGGGACTTTTCTCTCTCCTTCACATTTACGTGCCCAGCACTGCGTAACATACATTTATATAAACAGTGAAATGTGTGTCAGTGCTGGGAAAATGGCAGCGGTGTGCTTTTGAACTAAAATACCTTCAAAGTGTTTTAGTTCAAAAGTGTGCCGCTGCCATTTTCTTAGCACTGATGCACATTTTGACATTTATACAAAAGTATGCACCATGTACAAATGCCCAGGGAGATGTGACATTGCTCTAGCATTTCATAGTTAGACCACTGAGATGTGCTCAAGACAGATCTACATATTAGAGGTTCCAATACTGCAGGTAACATTTTATTTTAAAAAGTTTTCTATGAATTACAAAATATTTTAAAAAAATATCTAATTTTTTTGGGTAAAATCTTATGTCACAGTCCTTATAATGAGTATCTTTAATATAGAATTTAAAAGTAAATAATTAGACCACAAAAAATGCTTTTCTCCAAGCAGTTCTGAGAATTGTCCATCCTTCATATCAGGCTTGCATGAAAGAGAGTTTTGATACCTCATTAGACCAGTGGTTCTCAGTGGATGCATCTACACATGCACATTTACTGCTCAGTAACTGAAATTACTGCACAGTACAGGCGCGCGTCTATACATGTGTGCCCATACTGCACAGGAAGTATGGCGACTTATGCCAACTTGAGCGTAAATTTGATACCTGCATCATGCAGGTATCACACTTACGCCCAATTAGTTACTGTGCAGTAATGCACATGTAGATGTCTTACTACACAGTAACACTGTGTGCGTGGACTAATTTGGGATTAACTTTAGTACTAAGTCAGTCCACATACAGTGTTAATGTGCTTTAATACCTGCACGTGTAGACGCCAGCTTATTCCCACTTACTGCATAGTAAATTTAAGCTGGCATAAATGCAGGTGTAGACTCACCCAGTCTTGTTAGATTCAAGTTACCCTGTCTGAAAATGCCAGCTTTTAATTTTTCTCATGCATTTTTTGACTTCAGAAAAATATTAGAACAATTCTTCTGTTGCAAAGAACTTAGAAAGACCGCAACAGGTTAGAATGTTTTTAATACTGTGGATTCCTCTGGGTTTATCTTGTGAATCATGTCTGCACACCTAACAGTGCTAACATTGTGTGACACACTACATCATCCTTGGAAGGATCTCAAGGAGCCCCAGGGTGCTATGACATCCTGGTTGAGACTCACTAGACAGTATGGAAAAGAGAGATGCCATGATCCTACTAGTATACCTGCTTAACTTCATGCACTATACTTAGTACTCATAAAGTTATTAAGACTGTTGAGGGTCCACAAAGATAAATATTTTGGAGGATTGGAGTCAAAATTGTTGGTTTTTTTCAATATTTCTCCATGCTAATTATATAAAACAATGCGTTAAAATAGATAGATACTTCAGCAGTAGTACCGGAGCACCAATACATTGGTCCAATAGTTGATCAGCACTGATATAAAGAAAATTGACTATACTGGAAATCAGCCTGAAGTGGCCAATAATTTGGCTGATAAATGCCTGTGTGTGCATGTAGCCACAGCACACAGCACAGCACACAGGCAGCAAGGAGCACAGCCCAGCAGCATGGAGAGCTGAATGCAGCTGGTAAACCTGTTGTGGTGGAAGGGGACTGGGGGAGGGAAGGGGCAGAGGGGACAGATCAACGCCCTCCAGGGTCAGGGAGGGAATGGGGCTGGAGCTTGGGGTGGGTGGCAGCAGCACTGAGAGCGGGGCCTATGGTGAAGTTTGGGATGGCTGCAGCACCCTCCCGTAAACCCCTCCCAGCACCACTGCTGCCTGCCCTGAGCACAATGCAGATCCTGGTCTCAGCCCACAGCTGCAGCCCACCCTGCGCAGATCCAGGGGTACAGCCCCCACCCCCCATGCCCTCCAGGACAAGCGGCGGGAGCAGGATAAGGTGTGCACAGCAGCGGGAGCTGCCCTCCATCCCCATGCCCCCTGGGTTAGCCGCGACTCCGTCCTGTGCCTGCCCTGCCCTGCCTCAGCTGGGCAGCACCTACCCCAGCCCCACTCCCTCCCTTACTATGAGGGGTGTTGATCTGGCCTCCCCCACTCCTTCCCTCCCCGCTCCCCTTCCACCGCAACAGACTTAGCAGCTGGATGCAGCTGTATCAAAAATTGGATCGATATCGGCTGATATGCCTCCTTAAAAATTGGCTATCGGTATCAGCCCCAAAAAATCTCTATTTGTGCACCCCTATTTAGCAGTAGCTTAACCAGAGCTGGGCAATCATGTCATGAGCCCTGGTTGCTATGTTGTGAAGGGCCAGAATGGACTCAGGGTTGGCGGGGGGGAGGGGTGTCACCAGTGGAATATTCTAGTGACTAGCCTTGGCACAGGCTCACCTCAGTGCTGTAACCTCCAGCCATGCAAACCACTGGCAGTATTTCCCTCATCAGCCTCCCTCTCCCATTCTGGGAGACCAACAGCTACTGAGTTAACTGTCTCACAGCCACTGTAGAATTAAGGCTTTTACAGTGAATTACTGTATACAATTCAGTGGCAGCTGTGAAAAGTTTAACCCTGTAGCTGTTGCAGCAGTGGGATCTTCCATGGGGGTTGGGGGAGTGAGACTAATGAGGGGAATCCACCCCCAATTCCCCTTTAGTTCAGGGGATGGCAATTATTTGAGCCCAAGGGACTCACAGGGAATTTTAATGATTTATCTTGCGCTGGATAACGCTTCCCCCCCAGCCTCCCATGCAGCAATTCACCAAGACTCCCTGTGGGGCTTTGGGCAGACAGGGAGCAGTTTTCAGGAACAGGATGGGTGGGTGAGGCTGGGATCATGAGGCCGCATTGCGAGGTGGTGACGCCTTGGGGCTGGGGCCCAGGCTGAGCTGTGATCCACTCCCTGCATGCCCTGCCCTGTGAGGAGTGTATGGGGGTGGGGGGGAGGTTGCCTGGGTCCTAGGTCCTGGGAGCCAGCTGGGGGTAATGGGAGGAAAGGGAAAGGGGCACATGCAGCAGAACTTGCCCAGGCAGTGTGGTCCACAGCTACCCCCATGGTGCTCCACATGGGGCCAAGCCTGTTCCTGCCCGCCTGGCCCCAGCTCCAGCCCTGGCTAGTGCATACCTTCTGGTAGGGCTGTTCCTGGTACAGCTGCAGGCAGCCAGGTGCTGCTCTGCTTCCCTCGCCTCCGGCAGGAGCTGCCCTGCTGAAGCTTCTCTATTGGCCCAGCCACCTGGAATGGCACAGCAAGGGCAGGAGTGGGAGGAGAAGCCACCACTGGAGGCAAGGGGTTACAGAGCAGCACCTGGCTGGCTGCAGCCACACCAGGAACAGCCCCGCTGGAACCCGTGCGCACTGGCTGGAGCCTGGGTCAGTGGGGTGGTTCTGCTCCTCCTTCAGCGGTGGCTCCTCCTCTTGCTCCTGCCCCTGCTGTGCTGCTCCAGGTGGGCAGGAAGGTGGGGGCAGGGGGGCTTCATTTGGGCAGCTCCTGTCCCAGCATGCTGGGCTTTGCCTCCTGCTCAAGCTCCCAGCTGCCTTTTACCCACCTTGTCTGCCTGCAGGTGGTGGATCATTGGCTGGGTGGGCAGAGAGAGCCAGTGGAAGGCAGAGCCAGTGGAGTCATGCTGGGGCTGGAGCCCTGCATGCTGAGGCAGGAGTCACCCACCTGAATCCCCCCTCCCCTCCCAGCTGGAGCGGTGCAGCAGGGAAAGAAGCAGGAGGAGGAACCACCACTGGAGGTGAGGGGAATGCAACAGCCCTGCCAGCCTGGGCCCCAGGCAGCACTTGTAGCTTCTGGCAGGGCTATTCCTGGTATGGCTGCAGCTGGCCAGGTGCTGCTGTGTTCTCTCCACCTCCAGTGGTAGCTCTTCCTCCCACTCCTGCCCCTGCTGTGCTGCTTTGGGTGTGCAAGTGGGCATGGGGGGTGGGGAAGCTTTAGCTGGGCAGCACCTGCTGAAGGTGAGGGGAGCAGAGCAGCACTGGGAACAGCCGTGCCAGAAGCTGCGCACGCTGGTCAGAGCCTGGCCAGTGGGTGTGGAAGGGAGCATGGTGCGGGCTGTCCTGACGGGAGTGGGTGGGGGCTCAGCCCCATGCAGAGCATCACAGAGGCAGCTGTGGGCCAAATCCAGTCAACTGGCAGGCTGGATCCAGCCTGCAGGCCATATTTTGCCCAACCCTGCTCTAGTCCTTTGAGCTAACCATTCCATCCCAATTCTCCTGTGCTCAGTACAAGCCACCCCTGTCCCCCTTACCCATGGTGCAGAAAGAGCTAGCTACACCCCTGTGCTTTAGGATGACAATGATAAAACAGATCTTTATCCTAAAGGACCTGGATGAGTGAATCAAATTTAAATCTTTGGGTAATAGTTCTATTTCCAAGTTCATTAGAACAATCAAAAGTATAAGCAAATTAAATGTTAGGGAAAACATAATTTCTGTTCTTACAAAAGGTAAGTTATTTGAAACAGAAGATGCATGGGATCTAATTTTCTTCCTTATGCATATAGTGTGTCACATGCATGAAGACTTCAGGACCAGAAGCGATACACACATAGAAATTATATAGCAACTTATTAAAAGTTGTTGCAGAATAACTTATACTGATAGGGGAGTATTGAAGAGAACCTAGAAAATGGGCTTGGAAAACTGTAGCTGCTATCTGTTTCACAGAGCTCTATACTTCATGGTCTGAAATAGTGTTTACTGAAGAATATTAATCATGATGAGTGCAGTAGGATGTAAAATCTTTTCATGTAGGCTTTGGAGTTCTCTGCATGTTATCTGACCCAGATATGTGCATGAACAATTAATATACTTCAGACATGCTGTTGTCTGAGAGTACTAATCCATAGACATTGTTTTAAATAATCAGCCAGTATGGTACTGACATCTCTTTACTGACGATGTGCATTATCATAACAATAAAGAGAAAAATGAGATGACAGAATACAAATGTCAAGACCATATATTCACTGTGATGAGAGTGCAAGAAATTCTGGGCTTAAGTTTTCAGAAATGCAGGATAGTCATGATGGATATTCTTTCTAAAGAATTAACTTCTCTAACTCAGCATATTTTTTCTGTAGCTAAGTGCAGCTTTGAAAAAGAACTCGGACAATTTTAATTCTAAAGTACATGTATATTTAATATATTTCCTTATATTTACATAAACATATTCCATCAGCTTAGTCTCCAACAATCCAGTTCTCTAGTTCATTAGGCCAGGTTATTGGTTCACATCCAACCCAGGATGGTAATGACCTGAAGTTACTGATATCTGATTATTTGTTTACTCCTGCAAAATGAGGTGGTAGTTTTGAATTAAGGGTGAAGAGTCACCAAGACAAAAATAATTAATAATTAACATCCTTATCAGTCTTGCTTCCATAAGAGCTCACCAGGACAGGAGGAAGGCACACCACTAGGAAATTTGGGAAAGTATATACTATTGTTTTCTATGCTGTATTTGTTCTCTGGATAACCAGGAAGTTTAGTATTAGATACATCTGTCAACAATCTCAGATGATGTGCAGCAACAGTCAAAAAATTGTTAGGACTTACAAGAGAAGGGTCTGAAAATATAATGCCATGAGATGAGCTAAATATACCTCACCTGAAATGCTGCATCTCAAAAGAAACTAGAATAGTTTATAGGCACTGTTAGAAATATGGAAGTATTTCTGAAAAGAGATTTAAAAGATTGGGACTATCTAGTTAATTGATACGAGGCACTACGATAAGCGTATCCAAACCAATGATTACTATAGAGAAGGTAAACTGAGTGCTCCTGTGTGCGATTTGTTTTAATAATAAGAAAGTGACCTGAAAGGAAAAGTTAAAACACCAAATTTAAAACCAAATAAAGGAAATATTTTGTGTAGTATATCAGTAATTTGGAGAACTTGTTGCTATAAGATGTTATTGACATCAAGGATTTAAAACAATTAAAAAAATTACCTACATCAGGAGTTGAACTTCCAGTTATTTTAAATATTATAATTTTTATTGAGAAGGGATATAAACGTTCATGCCTCAGGGCACAGCTGCTCACTAAGCGAAGCCTGAATAGTAGGTTATTCCAGAATTGTATGTGGGCAGTGTCAGTGGTGGGTCTTTGCGCTTCAGAAGCATCTGGTACTAGTGATGTCAGAAGGAGGATAGTAAACAATTATATTGACAAGTGGTCCGATATGCAATGATAATTCCTTTATATGTTCAAAGGCTGCTGATCAGGAGCAAACATATATTAAAGATGGAAGCAAATTATTTATTGCGTAGACATTTCAGTGTCAGTGCTTTTATTTATGTGGCAAAGTGAATATATGACCAGTCTTTAAAAAAAAATGTGTTAGCATTCAGGTCTTTGGTGCCTCATTCTTTTCCCTCTGAAAGCTCTGTGCCCTGCTGAGAATTATTTGTAGGTCATCAGCAGGGGTCAGGCAGCAGACACTGCCTATAAGGGTGCAGCTGTTTGGAAAACAACAGCTACATAAGTTATAAAGTTATCAAAGGGAAGGAATCTATATCCCCCCCATATCCAGTAGGTGTCAGAGAACAAGTCTGGAGGGAAGGAAGTGGAAGGGAATTATACAGGTCATACTCCTCATCCTCCCAGCAACGGATCAAAGGGATTCGAGTGAGGCTAGTGGATCACTGCATGCTGTACCAGGCATAGGTGCCAACTTTTATTTTTGCTGGGAGGGAGAGGGTGGTGGCAAGCTAAATGACCCCCTCCCCCCGTGGCATGTCCAGAGCCAAGCTGAGGGAAGCCCATGAGGGGGAGGGGCAGGGGCAGGGGCAGGGGCAGATGCAGGTTGCCTGCTGTGGGGTCAGGGCTCTCTGACGTGCTACTCCCCCTCTGGGAGCCCTGCACACCACTATGGCAAGACACTCCCTGCCTAACCTGCAGCAGCAGGGAGCACAACTCTGCACTGCTGCCCCGTGCTGTGGCTGGGTGGGCACGGGGAACCTTGCCATGGTGGCACAGCTGGCACAGGGCTCCTGAAAGGAGGGCAGCATGGTGGGGAGCCCCAAGGCTGCAGCGGGCAGTCCACATCCGCCCCTACCCCGCATACAAATCTGTGGGACATGTGCCCCTCATGCCTCTCTCTGGAAGTGTGCACAGCAGCAGACAGCACCCCCCACCAACCCTCTGGATGAGCCATCCATGGCTCTGTCCTGCTCCCTGCCCCAGCCCTGGTCCCCATGTACCACCTTAGCTGTGCAGCGGCCCCAGGCTCAGCCCTTGCCCCACTCCCTCCCTCACTATGGGGGCCTCAATCTGCGCCCCCCGCCATAGACTTACCTGTAGGCAGCTGGGGGAGCTGCTCTTCACTGCTGCCTGGGGCTGTATTCCTGGCCACGTGCATGTGTGCACATGTAGACATGTATGTGGTGCCCCCTGCATCCAGCTCCCCGCTGCCCCTTACAGGCTGGAACTCTGCCAGCCTACAAGGGGAAACCGGCCGTTTCCCACATTTTTCTGCAGTGAATGGAAAACCCAGATCCCTGCATGATACTGGAAATCCAAGATAAATACTGTCTTAAGAGTTATGGAGCCCAGGATCAGGACTTGATGTTCCCATTTCAGGACAGTCCCACCCAGCCCCTCTTCCCAAGGGGGTCCTGTGTCTTCAGGCCCCCTCATACTCAGCAGGAGTAACTGGGAGTTTAACACTCAGAGCTGGCTGACTACCCGCGTATATCCCATCTCTCTCCCCCTTTTGTTTGGTGTGATGACATTTTTTTGCAACCACTTCTTCAGGCAGCTTGGGAGACGCATATGTCTTAAAGAAATTTTTCATTTTTTCTAGCTCAGCCTGATTTATGTTGATCCAGTTCGGCCATAACGAGGGTACTCAACCTCCAGCCTGCCGGCCAAATGTGGCCTGTGGAGCCATGGTCTCCAGCCCAAGAGGCTCCCCATCTGTTGTAAAATTTGGCCATAGCTATAGATGCCTCGCCCAGTGCCAAATTCCCAAATCCCAGGTTGGGGCCAGGCTGGCTCCACGTGGCTGGGTCTGCCCCACAGGCACTGCCCATCCAGCCTGCTGGCCAAAACAGGTTGAGCACCACTGATCTATAAGGTGCATCTACATGCCACAGGGCTTTCTGAGGGGCAAACGGACTGCACTCTCTGCTGGCTCCCCAGCTGCGGCCAGGAGTGACGGCTGGAGGTCTTCCCCCACCCCGCCCAGTCGCGCGCACAGCAGGGAGGAAGACACCAGTTTGCAGCTGGCTGTGCTGCTGCCATGCTCAGGGCCAGCCCTACGCCTCGGCACGCAGGGAGGGAGGGATGAACCCGTGGAGCGGACGGGGAGGCGCTGTGTGGAGAGGTGACGGGACAAGCGACCCTAAACCCCTTCAGCTCTGGGAGGTGTTGCCAGCACTTAAGATGGCCGCTGCCCTTCCCGGCCTCGGTCGCCATGGCGGGGGTGGGCGCGGCTGAGCTGGAATGTGGGCGGGGCCTGGAGCGGGGCTATGTGGACGGGTCGGGCCGCGCCCCGCCCCCCCAAGCCGAGCTGGGCCCTGGGGCGGACAGGGCTCGCGGCAGCGTCCCGGTCGGTTCTCGGGGCGGGAGAAGGGGCCGGGGCGAGAGAAGGGGACGCGGAGCTGGGGAGGGGGGTACCCCCCTTATAGCGCGGAGGCCTCGCCCCGCTCCCCCGCGGCGGCTGCCGTGCTCGGCCCGCCCTGCTCGCCCGGTCCCGGCTGCGATGTGGGGGGTGCTGCTTTCTTGGGCACCGGGTCCTCGCTGGCTCCTTGCTCCTCTCGTGCCTCTCGCCCTTATTATTTTTGTGTTTTCTTCTTTTGCACCCGCAGGTGAATCGCCCCCATTCATCTGCCTCTTCCCTGCGCTGCCGAGGCCGCTTCTTCCCGGCCCGGGGCTGGATTTGGAGGAGTCTCCCATTTCATCTGACACCATCCTGGTGCCGCGGCTGACTCCTGAGGGGTCGGATCTGAGAAGTGAGGATGGTCTCCATGTAGAAACCACTGGCAACCTCAGGAGCTACTAGGGGTTTTTTTCTCTCTCTTCCATTGTAACGCTGAAGGGATTTCTTTCTTTTTTTTTTGGACTTTGAGATGAATGCTAATGTGCCATCGATTATCGATGAAAAGGGTCGTGCCCAGTAGTTGCCTTTAACTGTTTGAGCTGTGTGACATTTACTTTACCCAGGGAAGAGCCTGAGACGATTTGCTTTCATCCTTGATTTCTGGTTTCCCTGGGTTATGGTAACATTTGACTATAAAACAAAATCATACAAAGGGACCTTGGATTATAGCTGAGCATGGTAGGATCTTGAACTCACGTTGGAAACAGAAGAGGTAAAGGAATGGCATCCAGAGAGCGGCTCTATGAACTTTGGATGCTTTATTGCAACAAGGTAATGGTTTCCTTGGTCTTCTTCCTCCCTTCCTGCAATGTGCCTGTAAATTCTTTCTATATCTTAAGCCAGTAGTTCCCAAACTGTGGGTCACGACCCCAAATGGGGTCACAGCATCAGCGGATGGGGTTGCAGGCGTGAGGGGCTGCAGTTTGGGAGTGAGGGGCCATGCTGAGGAAATGGGGCCATGAATGGGGTCACTCTGAGAAAAAGTTTGGGAATCACTGCCTTAGGTTGACATGCTTTTTCTGTTTTCCTAGATGTCTAGTATTTTGCGTGGTTTGTGAAGCGAGGTTATAGATGACCAAAAATAGAATCACATCATTTATGACTTTGTTCCACCTCTTTATTTTCGAGTTTCATTTAACTTTTGCATGTGTAACACACATTTTAAAAGATTTATTGTTACAGCAGCCAAGTCAAGCATTCAAAAGTTTAAAAAAAAATCTAAGTACAGGATCAGGTGGTTTTTTTTCCACAGGACCTCTGGCTCAGGTTGGCCAGTGTTCATTCAGATAGCAGCTGTCCAGTGCTTTGTTATATCTTATTGTTCTGTGTATGGCATTAGGTCTTGTTTACAGCACACTATTCAAACCCTGTTTTCCAGTGTTGGAGGTTGGACAGCCACTTACTTCTCCAAGAGGTTGGACAGCCACTGGTTGGGGATGATCTAGGTATATGTTCTACTGTGGGTATTCCCCATGCTTTACTGGTTGCTGCATGGGGGGCTGGGTGGTAATTCTTTGTTTCCTTTCCCCTTCCCCTCCTCCTCTTGATACTTGCAGTCAGGATTTTTTTTGAGCCTCCCTCAGAGGCACTGGGTGTTGGCTACAGCCAAAGTTGAGGATTTTTACTGGAATATGCTAGTGCTCCTGCTGGGACCAAAGCCCAGAGGTTACTGGCTGGAGGGTCTTGCCCCTCCACTTAGGGTCAGATTGATTGCTGTATTTTGGGTCAGGAAGGAATTTTACCCCATAGTTAGACTGGTATGGACTGTGAGGGGTTTTGACTTCCTCTAGCAAAGGGCATTGCCTTTTACCTGGGACCCCTTGAGCCTATATTGACATTTTATAGAAGCAGGATGTTTGTTGGCTGATATGGTTCCCCTGCTTTACCTGTGGCAGGTTACGGTGTTATATTTGGTGTTGTCAGGGTTGATTGTGTAGTTTTGTTAAGAGATTAGACAATGGATTTGTATAGGATGGTTTGGATAGGGATGATTCTGCCTTAAGCAGAGGGTTGCATTTGGTGACCTGTGGAGGTCTGTTCCAGCCCTACTTCTCTATGACTCTTCGGAAGATTTATTAATTTCCTTATAAGCCTTTCTGTGATGCTTGTTATTATAGTATCTGAATATTTTCAAAAAATTAACAGTTGTTCCATGTGAAGGGGTGGTATTCTCCCTATTGTATATAGCAATTAATTTATTCAAACTACAGATCCCACTGAGTTTACTATAAGGAGTGCCCCCCCCATTTGCTGTTCAGTTTCCAACTTCTGCAACAAAGAGGCAGCAGGGGTCCTGTAAACAATGGTTTCTTTCTCTCAACAACCTTTATGCATCCCCAGGACAGGTCCAGACCATGGCCTGAATGGGGCAGGCATCCTGTAGAAAAAGTACTGTGTAGTCAAAGACTGTATGAAAATACATATGAACAGGAGGATTGAATTAAGATTACACGGGTAATGGGCATTTCCTAGTCTGGAATGCCTCGCATTACTGCTGCAATGTTTCTCTGACAGTTTTGTACATGTGCATACTTTACTAACTTTAAAGAAATAAAACCAACCCCCCCCCCAATCTAATGTTATGTTAATGATAAACAAGTAGTTTTATTGCCTTGTTGGAACCTGTAAATCCAGCTCACAGACTTCTGCTTCTTGAGCTGATGGAGTAACACTAGCAGTTATAGGTTGTTTTCTGCTTCGTGTCCTGACACTGGATGAGGCTGAAAAGTGTGCTTTGCCAGTTGGTTTCACAGATATTTGTTGTCATAGGAGTAAATGGTGAGATTAGGAGTCTTGAGCTCCTTTCCATGCTCTAAAATGAGGTGAGCTCTGTTGGATTTTACATTTTTCTGCCTTGCCTCTTCCAGCCTGCCTCAGTCTCCTCTCGCTTCACTGCTCTTACCCTGCTGCGGTTCGGTTCTTTTTCCCTTGCTGGTCTCAGTTTCTGCTCCTTTGGCTTTTCCTCTCCGTCCCACTCCAGTTGCCCTACCAGACCCAGTTCTTCCTCTGCACTCCAGTTCATGTTTCAACTTTAGTGCCTTCTCTTTGAACTCAGCTTTTCGAAGGTGTTCCCCTACTTTCCAGGCTCTTAGTAATTTTGAGCCCATGTCTGCCCATCGTCTCTTCCACCCACCTCAGTACCAGTCATACCAGCCTGTTTTGTCCCAGCCTACTCTTTTTTTCCTCTTCTCTGGTTTGGCATTTGTCTCCTTTGCATTAAAATCAGACAAACTCTATGCTGTCTGATGCCAGCAGCAAAGTTACTGAGAGCAAAGGAGAGACAGGCTCTCTGGTCTTAGTTCCATTGTCAGGCCTGGAGCATCTTGGAGGAGTCAGTCATTCTAGGGAAAGACTGCCTTCACCTCTCTAGCTGCAAAGGCCTGGAGAAAGGATGATAAGTTATTTTTGGGGAATGCTGTGTGCAGTCTGATCAGCAATGGCAACTTGGGGGAGATGAGAAGTGGGAAGGGATGGACTCTCAGAAAGCTTTAGCTGCTAAAATTTAATATTGTATTATTTGATTCCAAGACAAGGTTTTCCATCCCCCAATTGTCATGGTGGGGGGAAAAAAAGCCCCATATCTTATAATTATGTACAAGGAAATCTCACTAAATACACTGTCTATCGTTAAACTGCTGCCAAAAGCAGCATGTGCTCAGCAATGGAAACCAACTATGAGGTGGATTAAATGTTGCCAACACTGAGCATGATTATAAAACACATGGCTTGTATTGGGCAAATGTGCTGATGGAACCTTTTGTTGTTGTTTTGGGGTGGGGTTTTGTTTTGTTTTGTTTTGGCAGGCAACCTATGTGCAAGCCCCAAGCCTGGAGGCCTTGGGGTTCAGATGACCCCTAGTCTTGCTTGCTCCTAGCCAAAAGGCTGAGGAGCAAGCCATGGAGGAAACAGGAATGCAGTCCTCCATTGCCACAAAATTGTGCAGAGAGGTTTCCTGCATTCTGAATAGAGGAGAGCAAAACTCAAACTTATGCCACACAGTGGCTTTCAGGTTACTGCTAGTATGTCAGTCCTGTTTAGTTTTTCTTCTTTGAGATGAACAGGTGCTTGGGTTTGGCATATTAAGTATAGCAGTAATGCCAGTATTCTACAGAAGTGGGGTGTTTTTAAACTAAATTTACCTTCAGTGTGGATTATACTGAGACTGTGTCTCTTTGACTATCTGCTTATGATTTCGTGGATCATGTCTTCTGGCTTGTGTGATCACTTAACAATCCTGTGGCAAGCAGAGCAACTACTTACTGGCAATGCAATGTTAAGAAAACAGTTAGGTAGTTTTAGATGGCTTTAATGCAGTTTAGCAATTGGAAACAAGGACAGGGAGTACTATATGAGCAGCCAGCTCTTAGGATAGAGCAGATATTATTAGGAATTTCTCTGTTAACAGTACATTCTCCATCTCTGTTTGGCCCTCCCTCCATTTTTTCTTTTCACAACCTTGCTTATGCATAAGTCTAAAAACTCCTTTTATCTTTGTATTTGGTTATTAAAAATAGCTCTTATGTTGCAATTTTGAGTTGACACAAGGCTTTTGATCTAGTTCAGCTGATATCCCATTAAAGAACATATTTCTGAGTGTATCAACTTCTCATCCCAGAAGTTACTAGCTGCCAGTCTTCTTTTTAAAAAGTCTAATGACTGTAATAGCCACAAATGTTCTGTGGCACTTTGGCTGCTGCTAGGAGGTGGTTTTAAAATTAATTGAATTAATTTTAGTGACATTCAGGTTTGAGTCACAGCATTATATTGTTCATCAGCTGTGCTGTTTCTGACTTGTGATTCTTTTTAAAGAAAGCATTGTTCAGGATGCAGATTGCTGGCTTGATCTTTCTTGGTGGCTTTCAATGTAAAATGAGACCTCTTTATTCAGAGTGAACACTTTTCAGCAACGTGCATTTTTAAATTTTAATGAGTGCACGGTACTATTGTCTAGTGCTTCTTACTGTTAGTGCTGACCCTACTCATCTAAAAGAAGGAATACAAGCTTGTTAAAGAGAGCTAAGCTATATCAAGTAGTATAGCTAACTCATGTAATTTAAGAACTTGATCCTGTTCCAAAGAAGCCACTGGTGAAAACAATTTCTGCAGCAACAGACTAGAGGATGATAACACTAAGCATTACTTACATGTATGGTACCATCGAAAGAGAGCTTCAGGTGACCTGAAGCAATATGAAAACATTGATCGGTGGGGGGCAAAAATGGCATCTGAAATTACCTAGTATTCTAAGTTTAGCAACTTCCTTAAATATTCATTGCTTGGTTAATAGCTTAAGAAGTATAATTAATGTATGACGCGTAACCCTGTTGAAGTGATTTACCTTCCTTCTGCAGCCTACCAGAATCTGTTATCCCTTTGAAAGCTTTTGGCTATGTGTATTTGATCTATGTCCCCTCCCCGCCTGGTTTAATAGGCTAATTCTTGTATCTGATACTGATTTAAGTGATATCATACTATGATTTTTTTTATAAACAATTACAAAAAAATATAGTGGGGCTGGAATGTTGTAGCTGTTATGGGCCAGGAAAAGTATGAGGCATGGGTGTGTTTTGTAATACCTTTCATTGGACTACCTCTGTAGTGGGGAGAGAAGTTTGACAAGCTTTTGGGCACAAGGCATGCTACTTCAGTTCTAGTTTCTCTCTGAACTTTATAGTTGGTCCGATAGAAGATATCACTGATAACCATTGTCTAAAAAATACTCAGAAAATTTTATGGGGAAAGAAACTCGTGTCTCCAGAGGAGGCTTTCAGATGCATAAATAGTAGTCCCCTAACTCTTGCAGGTGCTTTTGAGAACTTTCACCTTTCACTGTTCTGTTCATAAAACTGATCTTTCACTATTGCTTAAGCATGTAAAATATGTAATGTTAATAAAGCAAATGTTAATAGTTAATAGAAATAATTAGCTTTTGAGAGAGGAAAGATAGAGTTTCGTAGACCTTAGGGCTGGAAGGGACCTTGTAAGATCTTCGAGTCCAGCCCCCTGCCCCAGGGGCAGGAAGTCAGCAGGGATCATAGGATCCCAGCAAGATAAAAATCCAAATTTCTCTTGAAGGCATTCAAAGTAGGTGCTTGAACCACCTCCGGCAGCAGGGTATTCCAGACTCTGGGGGCTTGGACAGTAAAGAAGTTCTTCCTTGTGTCCAGCCTGAAACGGAGGAGTTTGTGACCATTTGACCTTGTCATCCCTTGGGGTGCTCTGGTGAACAGACATTCCCCCAGATCCTGGTGAGCACCCCTGATAAACTTATAGGTAGCCACCAGATTGCCTGCGTTTTTTCAGGCTGAAGAGTTCCATAGCTCTCAGCCTTTCATCATAAGGTCTGTTTTCCTGACCTGATCATGTGCGTGGCTCTCCTTTGCACTCTCTCAAGCTTCTCCATATCCTTTTTGAATTGTGGAGCCCAAAACTGGATGCAGTACTCTGGCTGCGGCCTCACCAAGGCTGAGTATAATGGCAGAATGATGTCCTGGGATTTGCTTGAGAAGCATCTGTCCATGCAAGCCAGCATTTTGCCTGCTTTACTGGCCATAGCATCGCATTGAAGGCTTGTGTTCATCTTGTGGTCAATCATGACCCCCAAGTCCCTTTCATCGATAGTGCTAGCCAGCATAGCACTGCTGAGCCTATAAGTATGCTGTGGGTTTTTCTTCCCAAGGTGGAGAACCTTGCATTTTTCAGTGTTAAACAGTCAGGTTCTTGTCCGCCCATTTCCTCAACCTGTCAGGGTCAGCCCAGATTGCCCTCCTGTCCTCAGGTGTGGACGCTTTACCCCAAAGTTTGGTGTTGTCGGCAAACTTGGCCAGTCTGCTTCTGACACCAATGTCCGCATCATTAATGAAGATATTGAATAGCATAGGCCCAAGGACAGAGCCTTGAGGGACCCCACTGGTCACAGGACACCATGACGATTGACTTCTGTCAACCACCACTTGACTTCTAGTCTTTGGGAGGGCTGACTGCTTTGTTAGAGAGAGTCTTCACACATAGGCAGGGTCACACTCTATTAAAGGCTTTGAAAATAGAGAGGGTCACCTTTAAAAATCAGTCTGCCTTGTTATGAACAGCTCACAAGGATTTCAGGAGGGCATGTGCCACAACCGCTTAGGCCAATGAGCCTGCTTTCTGCACTAGCTGAAACCAGGAAACAAGTCCCAACTATTTAAGGAACTTAGTTCTGTCCAAACAGGTTTTCACCAACTGGTTTATTCTGGGTTTCACTCATGCCCTTGTGTAGCTGGTAGGTCAGTTACTGGTTTGAAGCCTACATTCTTTGTTCTTGAGCCTGCTGCTAGTTTATATGTTCAACATTCTGCCTTAATGAGACTGAATACTATCATTGTATTATTTCTACCTGTAGGCCCCCAGAGTAGAGAAAATCTTAAGGTTATGATAAAATTCTGATGGCAGATAGGACCATATTAATTGAGACAACTGAACTCATCCCTACTTATGCCTTTAAAAAGTCCATAGATAACTACTGGACTACAGTGTTTTTACTCTTGCTCTCAATTGTTGAAGTGTGGACAGAGAATTGTGGCTTTAAAATTATAACTGGGGGATGATGTTTAAGCTTAAGTGGAGTCCCAGTGGCCCAGTGATTGTACTGGGGAATGGTGTCCTAGCCTAAAAATGGCTAAAACACTATTCTCTGAAAGCTTTTTTTATTTAATTAGTTTTTTTTTCCCTGTAGGAGGGGAATCCCGAGCAAGTCTCTAACACTCTTTTGCAAAGTCCTAATAAACAGATTTGGATCAGGAAGTACAGCCTTAAGTGCCCTTGAGGCACCAGTTCAACTCCTTTCTACATCTTCCATTTATCAGAGCATTATAGGCACTCAAATGCTATACACTGAGATCTACATGTAATAGCTCTTTCTAGTCTGCACTTTCTTTTTTTTTAGCGCATCTATGTGCCAGTTGAATGTTCTTCAGACCTTAGAATAGTCTCTATGATGTGACTATTTGTATTAAAGTCTGTCTAATATTAGTTTGAGTTCTTCCTCATTTGCTTTGTGGATGAATAGTAGACCTGTACAAAGTGGCTAGTATTCACTTTGAATTTGGATTTGGCCGATTCTGGGGACAGTGATTCAATTTGGGGATTCGAATCACTGTCCCGATTTGATTTGGCTGAATCTGATTTGGAGATTTGGCTGATGCCGAATCTGAATCAGCCAGGCCAGGTCCATCCCCCGTCTGCTCTCCCAGCCCTGCAATGGCTGCCCTGCCTGCTGTAGCTCCTGGCACTTTTTTTTTTAAAAACAAGCCCTGACTCAGCAGATGCTGCTGGGTGGGGGGTGGGGGATATCCACTGCTCCATGCTGCATGGGGGCTCTGCACAAGCCCCCCAACCCCCCCATTCCTCCCTCAGCCCCCCCCATGGGTGCCCACTCTGGCCCTTTAAGAAAAAAAAAACCTGAAAAAATCCCCAGACTCACTGCTCCTGCTGGCGGGGGTCGTGGGGGAGCTCTGCATGAGCCCCTGAGGCTGCTGCAGGAGTGGTGAGTCCTGAGGCTCTTGTTTTTTTTTCTTAAAGAGCTGGAGCTGGCCTGGGGGCGGGGCTTGTGACAAAGCCCCCCATGCAGTGTGGGGCAGTAGGGGGCAGCGGGGATCACCTCCCCTACCTGGCAGCACCCGGTAAGCACTGGCTTTGTTTGTTTGTTTTTAAAGTACGGAGCAGGGGTGGGGGGGCTGGCAGGGGTCCCCTCCCCCCTCCTCTAGCCCTCCCTCCCTTGCCCCTTACTTAGAAGCTTGCAGCCACTGGGGACTGCCCAAATCATCAAAGCTCTCTGAATCTTTTCCAACGATTCAGAGAGCTTTGAATTGATTTGGACCTTTTAAATTGGTCCCCTGATTTGATAAGGTGGCCAAATCTCCAAAACCGAATAAGGCCGAATCTCCTCTGAATCAAATCACCACCCAAAGCTAATGAATAGGACCTTATTATTCGTAACTGTCCATCTGGCAGTCTTCACTAGAACAAAATAGTTCATTGAGCAAACCTGTGTGCCTGGTGATATGCCTAAATTATGGTAGAGTGAGTCCAAGCTGGATTGCATTTGTAAGAAAGCAGTCATTCATTAGCAGTGATCTTGTCTGTGAAACGTCAGTACTATAGAAAACAAAGATTAAGTTGTTCTTGAGATAAGGGAACGCTCCTACTTACCTTTTGCTACTTCTGAGCATTAAGAATATGCTTCTCATGAAAAATGATGTGTAGCCAAGTATATAGCTTGTAAATTGTGGCTGTAAAATGAATTGGAGCAGAATTTAATATGTCAATCTTAGCTACTCATTTTCAGAAATTGTCATCCTCCACTGAGTATTTTATAGCTTAATCTACTGTCAAAGTGATCTGTACTAAAAACAAAAAAACCATAATTTAATTGGATTCATATGCACCAATGCAAAAGTGAGAGTTTTGTATGGCTTCCTCTCAGATGATTGAATCTAATGTTTATACTTGTAAATCCTTTTTCATATTGCATGATGCTAAAATAAGCTTGGATAACTTTATATAAGTGTGTATGTGTGTGCTGAAATGTAGTGTGTTTTATTAATAGAATAAAATGGATTTGGGTCAGACCAACATGAACATGATATTGTAGAGCAAAGGCAAGCCACATAATTGAAATGAATTAATTTACACAAATGATCTTGTAGTCCCATTTCTAAAACAAACTTAGTGCACTCAAAATAATGTTTAGCTGTGGTGAGAGGCATGCAATTTAACCAGCGCACAATCTTTTTTAGATGTTGAGCTTTGAAGTCTGGGAACACTGAACTTTGTACCCCTCTCTCCCATGAGATCATGCTGACTACAGTGTGCACACTGCTGTTCCCTGTTGTTTAATTGTTGATTTGTCCAAGTGATTCATGTAAAAACACACTAAGTACAATTATTTCTCTTTGCCACATCAAATCATTCTATATACTTGCAGTCAGAATATATGTACTGTGGTAAAACTAAGTATTTGGTTGCTTGAAATAGTTATATCTAACAGTCCTAATCTTTCATGTCTTTCCTTCCCTTCCTAGAGAATTTTGATTTAATTACTTAAATATATATATTTTTCTAAATAAATTTGGTTTCCTTGAATTTTAATTAAAGGCCATCTGTTGTATTGTGGAAAAGATTTGTGAATACTCTTTTTCTTTTAAAGGTATCTGCAACTGTGAGTGGAGGAAATTTGACTTAGCTGTAAAAGTTCTGTCTATACCTCTACTAATTTTGTAACAGTGGTTCCACAAATAACACTCCGTAGATATTTACATAAATTGTCTTTCAGATCTAGATACATGAGACAAAACATCACTGTTTACTACTTAGAGATTTTTCAGTGTCTAATATAACCATCATTTATATAAATGTAAAACATTTGGTATTGTGAGTTGGATAATGTGTATTTATGCCACTGATCTCTACAATGTAGAATCTCACTTGCTGAGAAGCCCATGTTAGGGGGCTAGGACTTTTGTATCTTGTAAATTATTATGTGCAGATATTTGCACATGGGAAAGTGCTAATATTGAGTGGCACCCCGTGACATTCTTCAGAGGATCCTATGTCACCCTGGTTCAATCACTGCCATAAAACAACCCCAAATGCATATTAATTATTTTTAAAAAAACTTGGAAAAGAGGTCAAGCAAGAAAACAGCTTATTCTACTTTCTTTAAAAACAGTTTCGTTCTACATAAGAGAGTTCTTACAAGGGGAAATGAGATGGTAACAAGCATTCAGAAGTATGTCTGGAGAAAAAAAGCCCGACTGCCTTCCTCAGACAAACAGTATTCAAGTTTAGCTTTTTACTAAGGGCTAAGACACTACTGTTTTACATACTTTAATAGTGACGTATATTTAAGTGTTCTTTTGAATTCTTGCACTTAAAACTGATTCAGAGATGAAGTTAGTAGACACAAATAATTTATTTATACTTGTTTCAAATGCTCAATCTGTTTGCAGTTAATTTTTTATTTTTTATATTATTGTAATAAAAAGAATAGAATTTATATTTTGCCTTTATTTTGAAAAATCATTAACATAAAGAACCAAAAGTAACCTTGTGTAGAAATGAGAATTATTCCCACTTACTCCCTCAAAATGGATAACTTTTTCAAGAGCCACTAAGTGACATAGAAACTCAAGTTTAGGAAATATTTAGAGAGGTATGGACAAAACAACAGCATCTCTTAATGGTTAATATATTCCTTTTTTGGTCCAGGAATGAAAAGTAATGCAGTTGAGACAAATGACAAACCTTTAAGTAGCTACTAAAGTGTAAATGAATGTAGGTAATGTAATTTTAGTTAAACTTAATCTTGGAGCCAGACTTTTATTTATGTTGAATAAAGAGCAGTTTTTTTTAAGGATGGCATATCCAAGAAGTCTGGACACAGTGCAGCTTTATCTTAAAATGCTTCTCATGCAAATACAGAAGTATAAAAACTGAAAATGGTAGAAATGGGCAACAAATGGCAGAAGTTACTGAAAAAAATATAGTAAAAAAAGGAAAGCAATGGAATATAACTAATCTGACCTTGGCAATAATGTCAGGAACACTTATAGAAATCAAAGAGCAAAGTAAGGACTTTGCCTTTAAGTCTTTGTTAGAATTATCACAAGATTGGATGCAGGACATTAATCATCATTACAAGTATAAGCTATAAATGCAGGGAGAATCTAGGAATCAAAAACATTTCTCATTGATTTTGATTTATTTTGTCTAGGCACATCAAACAGTAAAAACAGTGGATTAGGCTTGTACACTGAATTAAGCTATTATTTGTAGGACCTCGGTCTCATTTGCTGCCTGTGATGATATAATTAACGATTAGTACCCTAAGCACAAGGAGGCCAAATTAGGATTGCACAAGCAACTGTAAACATGCTCTTTTCTAACTGTTGAATACTTAATTATGTAATGTTTTTAACATAGCTTTTTAATGCAATCTAGTGTAACAATGCACATATTAATTAGTTGCAGTAGGCCATAACTGAAGAACTGGGCATACTAAGTAGTCACAAAAACTATTAAATACTTGATTAAACACATTACAGTCAATATTTGGAGAAGTTTGATGCATCGTAATCAAAGTAGGTGACACTTTGCAACAAGGATGTGAAAAAGAAAAAATGTGCCAGTATTCTACTTGGAACACACCTTTGCCACAATGCCTAAAACATCCTTTGAAAACAATTAGACCGCCCAGGCCCAGGACCACTGGCCCTTACGCAGGCTATTATTATTTCAGTGTGCATTCCTATGAGTCAGCCTGCATCCATCTCTTGTCTCTTCTGTACTTGGATTATAAATTCTTTGGGCCACAGGAGGTCTTTTTCTTCTGTGCGTGTAATAGTGCCTGGTACAACGAGGTCCTGGTCCACGTCTGAGGTTTCAATTGCTAGTCATTAATCTACAAAATGAGTTTGTTTATTAATACATTTCTGTTTTTCTAACGCTGTGATCTATTTGTGTTCTAATATTTCTCTTTGCTACGTTATATGGCTCATGAGTACAAACTTCTCTGGTGTTGGGACACGGATAATGTGAGGAAAGGTATAGAAATTACTTGTCTTCTACAATAGAAATAATGGGAGTTATTCTTTCTCTTATTTTGAATCAGTGTCAAAATTCTTATGAGTTCGTAAGGGAGAAGAATCTGAACCATAAACTTTCCTTTGAAATGCTAGTCAAAATTTCCATTAACCTAGTGTCCTGTGACTTCAGACTTCTGCTCCACACGTTTGTTCTAGTTAGCCTGGGAATTGCTCAGACTGTTTCCTGTCGTCATATCACTAAATGTGTCTTTCAGTTCTTACTACTACTGGGTTATGTCAGCTTGGATAGCAACGTGAAAATCTTTACATCTAATGCAATAGTATGGTAAATCCTAACTTTTTTTGTCTTGTTTCGTAGTCGACTGAGTAATAGACTCTGGCAGAACAGAAAGCTGTGTGTCAGCTGTACATAGTACTTTTCCAGTCATTCAGAGGAGACAGTGTAGATAATTTGTAACTTTAAATGTAGCAACATCATTCAAATCTGTTTTGCATAGTCAGTGGAGGTCCTTCCTCTCTGTCCAATCTGCTGCCCTGCTTTCTGCTCCCTGTTCCCTGCCTGATCTCCTCTTCTTTCTGCTTCATACCTTGTTTTCCCTACCTGATCCACCGCTCTGCTTTCTCCTTCTTGCCCTGTCTGCTGCGTTGCCCGTTCCCCCTCCCCGATCTGCTGCAGCACTTCTGCTGCAGGTGCCTCATTCCTGAACTAGGTGATGATTGCTCTCATGATGTCTAGTACACCTGTCATCTAGACCTACCCTGAGAAGGTCTGGGCAACGTGGGGCATTTATACGCATGCTCTGGGAGTGGGGTGGGTGTGGGGGAGGGCACTTTAATTAAATCCACTTCAGGAGCCACTCTAATTAAAACACCCGGAGAGTCTTGTGTTTCAATGTTCCCCTACTTAAAAATGGGTGGTGAGGGCATTTTATCTAAAGCTTATTGAATGAGCTTTAGTTAAAGCACCCCCACTGTCATTTTTAACTGTGGGGACACTAATACATGAGACACTGGAGTCTGCTGGAACGCAATAATTACCACGCTCCAGCAGATTCGATATAACTGAGTCTGCTTCGATGCACTGTAATTACAGCGCACTGGAGCAGTCTTGCTGCTTGTGTATAGGCGCCCATGGTGCTTAAATTAATGATCACCATAGCTGGAATAGCTTATACATTTGTGGGACCCAAACTTTTTGGCAGGTGTGCCACAGATTAACAGTGTTGCCAGCTGTCAAGGTTTTTTGCCTTGTTCTTAAAGGAGAAGAAAGATTACTAAGCTGTGTTTTGTTGTTTTTGTGCGTTTTATGGTGCATGTTTTATACTTGCTACATGGACAGATTGACTTGTAATACGCTTCACAGGTATGCTGTTAAGAATTAAATGTTTAAATTCTAAAAGTTGCCCAGGATACTTTAAAAATGCAATTTTAAAAAATTCAAACCAACACATGCTGATCAGATGTCATAAATTTCATTTGTTTTCCCTTACCTGTCCAAATATGTGCTATATCCTTGAGATTTTTTTTCTTCTACAGCTGATGACATCCTCAGTAGTCATCTTGAGCTGCTGTTCATTTCAAACTTGGAAAAATAACTTTATATTCCATCTTAGACTAAGTATGAAATGTAGCTAGGAATGGTTATTTTGCTACTTAAAATTGGTCAGAAATAAGAGGTTCTGCTATACACATTTATGTCAACTCATAATTATGCTGTTGATGCTGTAATAGAAGTTTTCAGGCTTACAGCTGAAGTTTACAGCTTTGAAAATTTTTAAAATAAGCCTGAGATATCACAAGAAAGGCCATAGAAGTGTCTCAGAATGAAACTGTCATTTTGTGTGTGTGCCTTGCTATCTTTCTGACTTTTCTAAAAGGCGAAAGCATTCCTCAAAAATAATAATAATATACACAAAACTGTCAAAATATTGTAAAGTTCTGCTTTAGATGGAAAAGTTCAACCAGAGTTAAGGCTGTTAGATATCCCTGGTGAATTAAGGACAGAGTTTCATAGTTAATTCTAAATGTATTATTTTTGTCATAAGCATACTTCAGTCTTAACACTGTCTGGGTTTTTTTTATTTTAAAGTAGTACTCAGGAAAAATTAGATGTAGAGGAACTTGCTGGCTGAGTCAACTGAAGTCAATCTTGGCAGGTTGACTGACTGGAAAACTACACATATTATTTAAATTAACCCTGCCTGGATGCTTTGTGATAACATGCAAACTTAATGCCTTCAAACAACTGTCCAGTTGGGCAAGTCTGACAAGCATTTTGAATTGCAGCGTTGGGAATTTTTGCCTTTAGAGCATGGGATGTCACACTGAAAATAGCCCCAGGCAGACCAAGCTTTTGTTTATAGCAGCTAATATTTCCTGTAGCTATAAAAGCTGTACTGAACTTTGTTCTTTTAAGTCTGACTCCAATTCTGTTTCCAACCCCTGCAATTATAATGAAAAATCAGAGAAATATAAACTATTTGTTAGTTGGAAAGTAACAGATTTGTGAGTAGATGAAAAAAACAGAGTTTTCAAGAGACAGTTGTTTTGAAATTGGGGTCAGATTTTTCCGAAATAGCCAATTGCACTGAGCCCAAGTCCCACTGACTTTTAACAAGAAGGCTTAAGCTCCGTAGGCACTTATCTTTACTCTTAGCTAATTAAAAGCAATAGTTTGATACTGATCACCAGGGTTTTCAAAATGCGTATTACAAACAAAGCACTCTTTGTTCTCTTGGTCTTTCATTTGCCCAGGCAAATAAATCGGTGACTAAAAACAAAAAGGTGATTTTTAGTTGAGATACTTTCTGGTACATACTTTATCATTGTTTTTATTAGTAGAGAAGAAAATTGTTAAGTAGGCACCCATCACTGATGTGCCAAACTGTCATGTGATGCTTCTTTCTTTTACAGCTGATTTTTTTTTTTTTTTTTTTTTTTTTTTTTTTTTGGAGCATTGCTCGTGAAGCTTGTAATGTCCTTTGAAGAGATGCAATTTAGTAATTTTAGTCAATTTAATCTTTATTTGAATTTGTGTGTTCTAACTGAAAGCTTATTTCCCTGTTGCATTGTCTTATTCCAGGGGTGTGCAAGATTCAGTGTGTGGACTGGCGGCCATTTCACTCAGCCCGTGGAGCTAGTACAGGGGTGGGACAAGTGAGGCGGGGCCTGACACTGAATTCCCAGTGACAGTCCTAAAGGGCACGTGCATGTTGGAGGCAGTGGGACAAACGATAGCTGCACTAATTATTGTGCCGCTGTTCACACTGTTGCCACCTTTGCGTCAAGATATGTATGACCCGTGGAGCAGACCCTGTGAAGTGAATCTGACCTACAGGGGTGGCAGAGTTTGGCAGTGCTGTTTTGGTTTACAGATAGCTCTTCTAGAGCTAAGAATTCCCTGCACAGCTCACAGATCTTAGAATATATTTGTTAATAATACAGTGACTAAATAGTGCTGTGTAACTCTGTATAAAACATGCAGGTTAAGCTGTCTTTGAAGTTTTATAATGGCTGCCTTGGTAAAAAGTGACAGGACACTGGTTGGAATCACTGTATTTTATGTTGTGGGATCATTTTAAACCTTAATGAATGGTAAGTACTATTTCATTAAGAAAATGTTAAAAAGAAGGCAATGAGGTATGTTATGTTGGTGGCAAAAAACTAAAAATAGTTGAAAGGAAAAAACAGGGAAACGTTTTCTTTTTCAGGCTGCAGATAATGGCTGTGCCCCAGCTCTGGACCATGCTGTCACTACAGCAAGAACCCAGAGCAGCTCTGCACCATGCTGTGTGCCCTGCCAGCATTGCTGCAGCCTGTGTCCATGGAAACCCTGGCCTTGTGCTGCTGCTGGGCTGTCCATGGAAACCAGCCCCAGCCACACAAGCAGGGGTTGCTGGGAAATGGAGTCCAGTCACTGACTGTATCCGCCGTTTTGCCCACCCCTGGAGTAGAGCATGGAAATGGGGAAAGAGACAACAAAACAAAAATAAGTTGAATGTAAAAATATAAAGATGCAGATGTGACTATCAGAATGGACATTAACTGTTCATCTCTGATTACTGCCAAGCCATCCTTACCAGGCAAAGACTTAAATTTGTTTTGTCAGTTTATTTCTAAAAAAAACCCCTAAAACTTTTTGCCTTTTGAAATGAGGTTAGGCAAACTTCTTTCGTTTGGTGTGAAGGCGATGACTTCCACTATTTCTCCCTGTGGCTGCAAACCGCTCTCTTTAAACTGTAATTGAAGTGAGGAATGTAGATGAGAAGAGAGGAATGCATGAGACTAGTTCAGTTGTTTTACAGCATGAAATGCCAGTGCTCACTAATATAGTCCCTAGTAGTGAACTGATGTGGGAGTTGGGCCCCCTGGGAAAAGATAGCGAGTGGCAATAGAATGTCACTAATACACACTCTAATGAGAAATCGGTCAAATGGGTCATTAAGCTTCTTTGTTTCTATTCTTGAAACAGGCTTGTTTCTCTGATAGTTCAGAAGTTTACTTTTTGCTCCCATGCTGTTGTGCAGGTTGTGGCAGACATGTATATTCCTAGGTAGAATCATAGGCTTGAAAGGAAGGAACCTTGTCAGTCATCTAGTCCAATCTCCCAATCTTCTGTACTTGTGCAAGGTTCTTTGTTCCTAAATCAGCTTTGATAAATGCCTATCTAGCCTCATCTCGAAAACCTCCAATGAAAGATGCCATAACTTCCCTTGGCAGCATATTCCATCTCCGGAAGATTCCCCCCCCCCCTTAGAATGTAATCAGTTTTATGCTTTGTGGTTGTTTAATTGCATGTAATTAAATATACTAAAAAAAAGAAAAAACAATAATTCCATGTGGTCCTTGGTTTTTGATAAGCAACTTGTCCTCTGTGTTGGTTCATAGCAGGGGTGCTCAACCCCTAACCAGCAAGCAACATCCAGCCTACAGCACGGTATAATCTAGCCTACAAGGCTGACATGGATCCAGAAATTTGGTGGTGGGAAAGTGGTGCCATTCCCCTGCTGCCAAATTTCCAGACCCATGAGGAGCTCTGAGCCCTGTGTGCTGGATTGGGCACCTGATCCTAGTGTGCAGGGCTGGGCAGGGGCAGCACTGGGGCCTGGGGCCCAATCTTGGTGTGGGGGTTTGGGAGGAGGAGATTCTGGGTCCCTGGCTCCAGGATCCAAACCCAGCGTGTAGGGCAGGGCTGGGGACAGCATTGGGTTCCAGGGCCTGATTATGGTGTGCAGGGCTCAGTCCAGCCCATGGACTGGCCCCATGCTACTCAAGGCCAAAAGGTTGAGCAGCACTGGTTTTTAATTTATATTTTTACCTCAGAGTAAGTTATTAAGGTCACTTAAGTTCTTTTAAATTAAAGTCACTGTAGGTAGGTTTGTCCTGTGTTCCTGCCACTGCCGGGGCACAAGCTGAAAACTTACCTTACTTACTCATTCACATTAAGGGCCGGACACAGGCATGGGCAAACTGGGCGGCCGCCCGGGGCCCAGACAGAAAGGGGGGCTGAAAATGGTAATTTTTTTGATTATTATTATCTCTGCTGAAGGGGGATCTGGTACTAAAAGTTTGCCCGGGGCCACCAGGAGTCTAGGCATGGTCATGCTCCCATTCTTATCCATCAAACCTCAAAATGTAGTGGTGAAGTCAACTTAGGGGCAAGCACCTAATGCCACTAAATTCTGGAATTTGGTGGCATTGCTGATAAATATGCATCTTGGTCACTGGTATGTTGTGATGACAGCTTTGGGGGAAACCCCCAAAATGGCTTCACTGCTGAATTTCTGAATTGGGCTTGTGGGAGTGGGACATGCTCCAGAATATGTCCCTGGCAATAGCAGGGACACAGTGGAGACATCCTAAAAGAAAACAGTCATTTGGTTCACTGTGTCCATAGTGCAGACAAACTCAAGCCACGTATATGGGTGAGGAAAGTGTGGGAAAAGAATAGCCGGGTCCATGGAGACTAGCACTTCCTGAGTGCGCAGATGCTCTTTCTAAAGTGGGAAACTGTGGAAGCAGTGGTAGCAACAACAGAGCAAAGGAGCCGGTATCTTCATAACCCAAAGACATCTCCCTATTGCATGAGTAATGGTTGGCTGTTGTTTGTAATTTAGGACTAAAATAATATGAGCTCAGACGTCCCTATGATTTACCCTTGATCTTTGCTTGTCTTGTCTAAATTGTAGTTGAGTGTAGGGTCTGTTAAGGTTCCATTATGTCTTGCACACTGCAGTGTTGATTCTGACAGGATAGTAATTCATAATGGGGTTGACCTCCTGTATGATAAGGAAATAAAGTACTACTATGAAAACTGCAGGAAAACATGTTCTTAATAGATTTCACTCCTTAGTGTGATGTTCAGTGGCACAGCCATGCACAGTGCAAACATACACTTGTAAACAGTATATCATTCTTTACTTGGTTATTGCTGGAACATGGGGCAACGTAAATCTTACCTTATTTCCTGGTTCAGAATAATGTACAAGACAAATACATTGCTTAAAATAATAAGCCAGCAAGCATTCTAATGAACTTTGTACTCCAAAATATAATCTTGTATCTATTTCCTGTTGTAAAAGTGTGTTGATTTTTTTTTTTTTTTTTTTTAAGCCTCTATTAGGAAGTTGGTAACCTCTAGAGAGTAACTGAAACTTGTTATAAAGAGGCTATATGAAATATTTTGGTTGGCATTGATTCCAGGATGTAGAGAAGTACTAAGATGGATCTTTACCTAATGCCAAGGAATTACATCTGTATAATATGTCTGATAATTTCAGCAGGCCAGTTTATTCTAGCACTAAAATTGTTCTCTTTTTTTCTTTTCATCAATTTTTTTAAGTTAATTTTCAAATAAGCAACTTTGTCATGTAGATGAGACCATTTCTCATGCAATGCTGACTACAAGCATACAGTATAAACTTTCTTAATATTTTTCTCTCTTTACAGAAAGACCCAGATTACTTGAAGCTCTGGTTGGACAGTTTTGTTTCTAGCTATGAACAGTTTCTGGATGTGGACTTTGAGACGCTTCCCACTAGGTATGTCAAAGTACAGACCTGCTCATTGTTGTGTTTGGTGTGAGGATAGAACTTAGCTGAGCTCCCAGACCTTTTTTAAAATAAGTTCATCCCCTTGTTCAACCACAATATTGCTTGACCAGCTCTCATCATCCTCTTCTTTGGAGGTTGGGTTTGGACTGGTAATGATAAAAGTAGGTAAACAAAAGATTTTCTGTTCAACCAGGAAATGGTGTTAACAAACGCTTGTTTTCATTAACAGAAATGTATATATTACAGCACTTTATAGGTTGCTAAAATAAATATTTTTGCAGTAATTGTGAAAAGTGGAATAGTAGTAGTGATTATATTGTAAAAGAAATGTGTGCATATAGGGGCAACATTAACATAGTAAGGGTGATTCTATAGACTTGCTTTCTGGAATTGGTTTCGTAGAAAGCACGAACTAAATTTCTGTTTAACTGAATTTGTCCTTAAAACTGCTAAACATAACTAAATATTTTTTTAAAACGGTTTTTACTTTATGTAGCTGCCAGGAACTCAGCTTAGTGTTTTGTGTTTTTCTTGCTATGGTAGTGTTTCCAGCCTCATATATTGGAATATCATAAGTCTGATTAAAACAAACAGTATGAAAATAATACATATTGAGTTCGTTTGCTTTCTTTTGTTTCTCTCTCTCTTTTTTTATTTTTTTTAAATCTTTAGGGGTTATGTTTTCAAGCTTTTCTTTGTAGTCATGTGGGCTTGAAACTCCCTCTCCTCCTCCATGTGTGCCCCCCCCCTTTTTTAAATGAAAGCTGAGGTTATGTAATCACACAACTCCAGGAGCTGGGGCTTTCAGAAAAATAGAGTATTATTAGACTCATGAAGAAATTGTGAGTGTTTAACTGTACCACAGTTGAGATCTTTGTCTGTATAATGAATGCAGGGAATGAAGCTTTTCATGCTCTGTGCACTATGATTCTGTTCTAATGCTCATTGAGTCAATGGAAATTGTCTGAAAGGGTCTTGGATCAGGTCCTATTTGAGGTTTTGGTGATATCTTCAGCACTGATTTTGCAAGAAAATATTGAACCTTCAAATACTTCTTAGGTCAGAAGGCAAAATAAGTTAGCAATATATCATAAATAATAAAATTTTAATGAACATATTAGCTTACAAATAATATATAGTGATATTGCTAATATGCAGCTGATAACAAAAGCTACGAATTCATTCTGTTTTGTCTTGCATCATAAGATCCTAAGAAAGCAGGGCTGGAAGGGACCTCACAAGGTCATTTAGTCCAGCCCCCTGCTCAAGGCAAGATCATCCCTGACTAGACCATCCCAGCTAAGAGTCTATCCAGCCTACTCTTGAATTTCCAAGGATGAAGATTCTGCAGCTTCCCTAGGACGCCTGTTCCAATGCTTTACCACCCCCACGATCAAAGTTCCTCCCAGTCTCCAATGTAAATTTCCTCTGCTGTAGCTTGAGGCCTTTGCTTCTATCCCTTATGGGCACAGATAAAAGCCCATCACCATCCTCTTTAACCACATTTCAGGTATTTGAAGACTGTTATCAAAACCCACCGCAGTCTTTTCTTCTCCAGGCTAAATAGCCCTTATTCTTTCAGGCTTTCCTCATAAGTCTTTCTTTCCAGGCCCCAAATAATTTTTGTTGCTCTATGCTTGACTCTTTCCAATCTGTCTACATCCTTCTTGAAGTGTGGGGCCCAAAACTGGACACACAACTCCAGGTGAGGCCTCACTAGTGCTGAGTAGAACAGAAGAAATTGCTTCTCTCTTGTTTTGCAAGTGACAAATGTTGATACAATCCAGCATGCTATTGACTTTTTTGCAACAAGAACATGCTGTTAGCTCTTATTCAGGCTTTGTGGTCCCAAGGTCCTTCTCTGCAGTATTGCTGCCTAGCCCATCTGTATTTGTGCATGCAATTATTCTGTCCCTAATGCAGGACTTTGCAATTTTCCTTGCTGAATCTAATCTGATGATTTTGTACCATTTCTCCAGTTAATCCAGGTTATTCTGGATCCTATCCCTGCCCTCTAGAGTGTCTGCGTCTATACCCAATTTGGTGCAATACACCAATCTGCTAAGTGTGCACTCAATTTCATCATCCCAATCTTTAATGAAGATGTTAAACAGTACCATACCCAGAACAGACCCCTGGGGACCACCCCCTTGATACCTCCACACAACTGGATGTTTAACCATTGATGCTCAGTGAGCATGATGATCCAACCAGTTATGCATCTGCCGTACAGTACCTTCATTTAGGCTGCTTTTCCTTAGTTTGTTAATTAGAATGACATGGGAGAGTGTCAAAAACTAGGGGTGCACGAATAGAAATTTTTGGGGCTGATACCGATAGCTGATTTTTAAGGAGGCATAATGGTTGATACCGATCCAGTTTCTGATATGCAGCTCAGCAGATTGAAGGGCAGCGTCTGGCTGGTAAATTTGTTGTGGTGGAAGGGAAGAGGTGTATGTGGGAGCATAGATCGAGGTCCTTGCAGTGTGGGAGGGGTGGGGCTCGGGCAGATGCTGCCCAGCTGGGGTGGTGCAGCATGCAGGACGGAGCCATGGCTCATCCAGGGGGTGGAGGAAGGGAGAGGGCAGTTTTTGCTGCTGTGCACACTCCAGGAGAGCATGGGGGGACATATACCCATGGATCTGCACAGGGCAGGGCTCACTGTGGCCGGGGCTGTGGTGGGGCTCTTCCTACCAGGGTCTGGGCCAGGCTGTGTTCAGGGTAGGTGGTGGTGGTGCTGGGAGGGAGCTACAGGGGGGCTGCAGTCTTCCCAAAATTGGTGAATCAGTGCTGGCTGTTCTTGATCACCTTATTCTCTAAGAAAGTGCTTTACAATAAATTCTTTGAGAACTGGCTCCATGATTATTCAGGGTGTTGAGGTCAGGCTGATTGACCTGTAATTTGCTAGACCTTCCTTCTTCAAGGATGGGCACTATATTTGTTCTTTTAGAATCATCTAATCTCCACAAGTTCTCAGAGAGGATAGTAAATGGCTCTGAAATGATCTCAGCCACTTCCATCATCTTTTAGTTTTGCTGTCCTTCCTTGCTTTTCATGTCCTTGTGACAAGGTATTAAGCAGAATTTACAGATTTCATTGGAATCTGATGGGCTGTACTGTAAACACTTCTGCTATGGCCTTGAACTTGCGACGTCTTAGGCTATCAGTTGTGACCCTTAGTGCCTGTGCCATCCTAACCCCCTTGTTTTCCTTCAGGTACGTAGAAAGACTCTTTGATGGCCTGCTTCATAATCTTTCTGGTGTTGAGTCCAGATTGACTACTCAAGCAGTTCTCAACTTTTCTGGATACAAGGCACATGGACTTGGTGGACTTGAGGCACCCCTCCAGAACTTTTGTGAACTGAGTGGCACCCAATTTCAAAACTCATATATGTATTAGTGCTTTCCTTGCACAGTGGCTAGGCAGTAGGTCGGGGGGATTGTCCAGGCAGGGACAAGCCTGAGCCTGGTGTATCTGTTTAGTTTATCTCCTTATCTCCTCATACCTCACTTACCTCCTACCAAAGATCTGGCAGCATCCCAGGGTGCCTTGGCATCCTGGTTGAGAATCACTGGACTAGTCTAGTGACCTAATTCTGGTTTAGTTTAGTTTTGTTACTTATTTATTCTTTTAAATTCAGTACAATATTACCAAAGCTGCAAACATTTTTAAAAACATGAAAAAATCAGAAACAAAGGATTCAAACTATATATGGAAGTATCTTCCTCTGAAACCTGTGTATTACAGTGTGACTGTCATTGATATCAAAGCTTTGCTGTAATAGTGTGCCAGAATTTCCTTTTCTTTCTTTCTTCTTTTTTTAAAGATATTTTTGCTTTGATCTTGGAAGTCAGTGTGTGTTGCAAGCTGAAATAAGTAATTGTTTAGTGGGTGAATACATGAATTTTTCATGTTACGAAATCTCAAATTGTTTTACAGCTATTGCATTTACATGCAGCACCCCTGAAAGATGCTTCTGAGTGAAGGGAACAGCTGTAAAATAGCAAAATAGGCATTTGTGCACAGACAGCAGGGAAAGACCCCCTTATGATAAATGCCATGGTAATGTTAGAGCAGTGGATCTCGATTCACCAGTAGATCTCAGAGCCTCCTGGAGTCAATCTGAGGCTGGGATGGGGGGCGCTGAGTGCCCACGTGCTTGTATGTGCACACCCCAGCCCAGCAGGTCAGTCCGTAGGGGAGGGGCTAGATTGAGGCCCCCACGGTGGGGGATAGTGCCGCAGAGGCAGGAGCAGGGATAGGTTGAGTGAGACGCTGGCAGGGTGGGACTTACTTGCTTTTTTCACTCTCTATCTCAGTCTGACCCCCACCTTCCCTATTTATAATGTGTCACCTTGCCCTGCCTTCTGGTTTGAGGGCTATTTTTTCCCTAGTTTAGATTTAAATGTCACAGCAACAGGATTTATACCACTTTATTTAGAAAGACCAACACTCTTCATATAATTCTTTTACATATAACTGATATGTTGACAGCTGCGCACATCATGTCAAGGACTAATCCACTCTTCTGTTTTGCATTTCCCATAAGCATCTATGGCATCTCTGCTCTATTTACAATTGAAAGGGTAAAGCTTTACCAGCTCGTGAGAAGTTATTTTCCCCACTGAAGAAGGAAGCCATTTTCACTTCATTTAATAAATGCTTTTGTTACAAAGACCATTCTGGCATTCCTTTGTTAGTTTTTTGTCTTAACTATAAAATAAAGGGGCTTAGAGGAAGTCCTTGCAAAGTAACTCAGGCAGTCTATTTTTGGCTATTTTTATGACCCACATAAAATTATGTAAAAATTACAAATATTGCATATTTAGTAGAAATAAATGGATAACTGGTGAAATCTGTTTTTTTCCATAGCTGTTGATTTTTAAATTCAAAATTCCTTTTTAAAAATCCTAGTGCTTTGTTTAAGTTGCAGTGGGATGAACATAATTTGAAGCTAGCTTGCCCTCCATTCAAATAATAAGTGAGATTCATTATAGCTACTCACCTGTCTTAAAGCAAAGACCAAAAAGTTTCTTAATGAAAGAACTACTAGGGCTGTGCAATGTTTCAGCAGCTATTTTATTTTGGAGATGTTTTGGGCCGTTTCGGCACCTGAAACGCCAAATCTGAATCGAAACGGAAGGCTCCGAAACATTCTGGAAATGTTTCGGAGAATTTCGAAGTTTTGGAGCTGGGCTTGCATGGAAACAAAAATGAAGAAGAGGGAGGGGAAAGAGGAGGGGAAGTACTTCTCTGATATTGACATCTAGCTCTCAGTTTGATTCCCCAGTGCTCTGATAATTTCCCCAGCTCTTTCCAAGGGTTGCAGGCCCCTGATCTGCATGCAAAATTTCAGCAAGCTGTCGCTGCGGGTTGGGGCCAGTGGCAGCTGGTTGGCACAGCCTGTGCTTAGCATCGGGAAGACTGCAGTGCTGCCGCTGGCCCCAGCCTGCAGCAGCAGCGTGCTAAAACCCAGCACACAGATCTGGGGGCTCAGGCCACCCTGGGAATTGCCGAGGGAATGATCAGAGAGTTGGAGAATCGAACTGGGGGCTGGGGAATCCCTGCCCCACAACCTGGCTCTGCAAGGAGCAGAGATCTGCATCAGGGTCTCCTTGCCACTGCTGCCCACTCCACACAGTCCCACGTTGCTGGGGCAGCACGGGGTGGGCAGCGGCAGCAAGGAGACCCGTGGTGTGGATCTCTGCTACCTGAGGAACAGAGTTGCATGGCAGGGACCAGCAGGCTTGCTCGCTGTTCTGTGCTGCTTCCCTGCCCTGTGACCTGGCGCAACAGGGATCAGAGGTCTGTGTGGGGGTCTCCTCACCTGCTCAGAGGGCAACGGCCCTCCCGCTCCCCTGGACGAGCCACCCATGGCCCCATCCTGCTCCCCACTCGGGCCCTGCAGCCCCTGGACCAAGCTTTGCCCAGCTGGGTAGGGCTGTGCAAAGCTTCCCTTGCAGCCTATTTGAAACAGATTCGGAGGTACGAACCAGGACAGTGGTCCGAAACACCGAAACGAATCACTGTCCTCTGAAATGGCCGGATCAGAAACTAAATTGAAATACAGCCATTTCACATAGCCCTAAGAACAACTTTAGGTTGAAGTGCCTATTGTATTTTTGACTTGTGATTACAAAATTATGACTAAAACCCCCTCAGCTAATATTAGATATTGGCTTTGGATTTAGGACCCTGAGGCCTTATCCCTCAGACTGTCCATGACCTTTCCATTTGATAATAGGCAAATTTATTGATACACAGTGATAACAGAAAAGAAACATTACAAACAATTAAGCAATGCCATATATCTACCAAATCCTAGGGCTGTCATCTGAGTCAAAGTACATGGACAGGGTGCAGTCTTCACACTGAGGCTGTTTCTTAGGTGTCAGATGTCAGGATTCTGGAGGTGGGATGCAGAGGCCCACACCCCCCCTCCAGTGGGGTGGATGAGATGGGCTGCTGGTGTTTGCCCTTTATCCATGGTGTTGGGGACCCTTCCCAGGGACTGGGACAGGGAGGAGAAGGGATGGGGAGGGACAGGGCGAGATGGAGAGAAAGGGACCTGGGGTGAGACCCTTTCTTACTCTCAAGTCTCTGCTTTTGTGTTCTCCTTCCCTCTTGATGACTTCTGATGACTTCATCCATGGCTATTTGCTGGTTGATTATCTCTCTGTGGTCACACATCCACACAGTCTTCCAAGCCTTCCCCTAATTTGGTCTGTTCCCCCAAAACCTGGACTCACCCCTCCCAGCCCCCCCTGCTTTGGGCCTTGTTAGCTGGTGGCACTTACCTCGTGTTATAGGCAGTATGGTACATCCCCCCTAGGTTCCCAGACTGTATGTCCTTGTTGTGTTAGACAGCCTGTTTGCTTGAAGGCTATGATCTTGTGTTATGGCATTCCTCCTCAGAGTTCTCAGGCCATGTGTCCATCTGTTGGCCTTGTGTTAGACAGCCTGTCTGCTTCCAGGGCTGTGAGTAACTTTATGCATGAGACCCAAGCTCTTTAGAAATCAGTTAATCCCTGATGCCCATCTTGAACCATTATAATGTATATATCCATATCTATAAGCCAATTCCCAAACAACAACCCTTTAATTGCCATTTCTAAGCCAACATTAGATTTAAAAAATATTTTCCAATTACTCTTTGGAATATGTTGTTTACAGAGATAATTCTTTTGGTAAAAGCTGGTACAGCATTTCCACAGATGTGAAGATTGAATTTTTAGTAGTGATATGCTAAGTACTTGCTTTATAATTGTTGGGGGGTGGAATCTTGTTTGTTTTAAATGAACCTGTTCTTTATGTTCAGTTTGAGCAGCTAAAAAGTTTGCAATCTTTACCTTAGCAGCTTACAGACAGTGCTTTACTATAACATGGACACATGTAGACTGGTCTGTATGCATTTTAAACCTGAAATGGGCAGACATACAAGCCTATTATACTGGTTTAAAGCCTCCTGGAACAGTTGTAAAATATACCTGGAAAGCCAGTTATTCTTTTGTACCAGTGTACTGTGAACCAGGTATGTGTTACATGTGGACACCAAGCATTTTGTGAGGTGGGTCTGGTCTGTCCTCCAGTCATCCCACACTGCATCATGTCACTCCAGAAAAGGGAAGGAGTACACTGGATCATGGAAGATGTATTTCAGTCAGGGGTGTTGACCATTTGGAAAGAATGAAAGTCATTAGCTCTCCAATCCATAGCTCACGTGGGGCAGTGTTTCACAGTAGGAAAATGCAATTAGTATGGTTATTGTTTAGTTGCTTGTAAGCATATAACAAGCGTGCTTGGTGACCATTCCATGAATTCTGTTGTGAAATTTACCAAAAATTACTTTGTCATAGCTTCATCGTGGAATACTTTTTGTCCCCTCTGGCCCCTCAGACCCCACTCCACTGTCTGCCCCGTCCATGTAGGGCACTCTGATTGGCTACTGAGACAGCCAATCAGAGCATGAATAAAGCATTACAGACAGAAAGACATACGTAGGCTTTTATAATATTAGCGTGTGTGTGTGTGTGTGTTTGTGTGTGTAGAGGGGACCAGAGGGGACCTTGGAAGATCATCCGGTCCAGCTCCCTGCACCAAGCAGGAAAGATAACTGGGGGTCAGGTAACTCCAGCAAGGTGACTGTCTAGTCTCCTCTTGAAGATTTCCAGGGTAGGTGATTGTGGAATAAGCTCTTTCCGGAGGTTGTGTAGTGTGGACACCTGACTGTGAAGAAGTTTTTCATAATGTTGAGCCTTAATCTTCCAGGAGTTTGTGGCCATTACTTCTGGTTTTTCCCTGGGTGCCCTGGTGAACAGTTGCTCACTGAGCCCTTGATGTACTCCCCTAGCATAGTGGTAAGCTGCTACCAGGTCCCCTCTCAGCCTTGCTTTTCTCAGGCTGAAGAGTCCCGGATCCCTCCGCCTTTTCTCATATGCTTGCCTTTTAAGACTCTGATCATACAGGTGGCTCTTCTTTGGACTCTCTCAAGCTAGTCCATGTCCTTGTTAAAGTGTGGTGCCCAGAACTGGATGCAGCACTCTAGTTACGGTCTCACCCGTACTGAACAGAGTGGAGGAATCACCTCCGTGGTTTTGCTGTAAATGCGTCGATTGATGCATGCCAGAGTATTATTTGCCCTACTGGCTACAGCATCGCACTGCCAACTCAAATTCATACTGTGGTCTATTATTACCCCCAGGACCCTTTTATTCATGGTGCTAATCAGTTTGGTGCTGCCAACCCTGTAGGTGTGTTGGGGGTTGCTCATCCCTAGGTGGAGAACTTTACATTTCTTGGTATTGAACTTCATCAAGTACTGATCCACCCAGTTTGCTAGCCTGTTTAGGTTTGCCTGTATCTGTTGCCTATCTTTGGTGTCATCTGCAAACTTGACCAGTGAGCTCTTCCCCCCCACATCCAAATAGTTAATAAAGATGTTGAAAAGTACTGGACCAAACACTGACCCCTGCGGGACACCGCTACCCACTTATGTACGCACGCACACGCGCAGGAGGGGTGGGGGGGATGATATGTATACATACGTGTGTGTGTGTGTGTACAGTTTTCCTCAACAGAAGTTAACTTTTCAGTGTTAGGAAATAAAATTGATAATTGTTTTTCCCTGAAATAGCGCTACATTTTGTTTTTAAGTATTGCAGTTTTGAGCTAAATGTGGGTTGTTTTTCCTTCATGCTATTTCACACTTCAGGATTTCATTTTGGTTTCGGATAGTGATGGTTTCTATCCCTTCTTCATTTGGATTTAACTAAAGGCTGTGATGGACTGGGTGTTTTGGTTGTTCCCACCCTCTGTTTTTCTTGTAATGATTTACCATGTTTTCCTGAATTGTCCTATCATAGTCAAACAGCTGACACCAAAATAGTGTCTTTTCACCAGCTGGAAGAGTAGACAAGAGTGGCTGTTGTACAGAAAACTGCTCTCTCTGCCGTTATATGGTGCCAAAAGGAGCTCCATTTTTAACCTTGGAATGCATTACTGCTTCAACCCACCTAAACATTTCTAAGATGCTTTTGAACCAAAGTTTTCTCTATGTTACTATTTTGTCCTCTGGGGTAGCTGCTATTTTTGTCATTTCCTTCTGCTTCTGATTTTCGTTGATACTCTCCAGAAATCTTTCTGCATAGAAAGACCAATTGGTGATCATGCTTAATGTGCTCTGTGGTGAGTCCTGGGCATAACAGAACACCTTGTACTTTGTGCCAGCACCACAGTACTGAGATTTTCTGTTTCTTTTCTTTGTTTTGTAAAGCTAATTAGAGGAGGAAATCTATTTCCTGTCTTAATGATACCCAGAAAATAGCAATGATGGGGTAGCAGTTATTAATTGGTCAAATGCCAAGAGTCAAATGGATTGTTGGAGCTTTGTGTGTGCTAGACCCTTTATTTTCCAATATTCAGTGATGCAGTATTAACATAAAACTTATTTTTGCATCGTGTACAAGTAGGGGAGACCATGTTCATTGGATAGTTAACGTAGAGCTACACTATATCCTCAGTACTTTTGTGGAGAGACCCTCTCAAGCATGCTTTGCCCCTCTTGTTTTTGCTCAGGCAAATTAAAACAGGGAAGTATGGCACTGGGACTGCTCCAGGGATGCCCCACATAGCTGCTTTTGAAACGTCTGATTCCAGCATGCTTGAGAGCAACTATGTGGGGCACTCCCACATCATATCTGGGTTGGAGCAGGAACAGGTCACTGGCGTGTGCTCATAAACATTCTTCCCAAGAGGACCAGGGATGAGTTGTAGACATTACATTTCTGGTCTTCAGTAGCATTCTGTAACTAATATCTAATTAGGTTTTTTTTATTTGCAACAGGCATTCCAAAACTGTTCACACTGGGGTCCATATCTTATTACAGAAAATATACTGGAGATTACATTCACCTTGATTTTGGGCTTTGCTGACAACCTCCCTTGATGCAGCTTTCCTATTGCAACTCCAGCAGTTAACTACATGGAAAAGGAATATTAGGAAAGCCCCTTGGGGAAATGATTTTCATGTATTTTTAGCTATCTTTCCATTAAGGTCAACAGCTGGGAATAAGGAGGAGCAGACAGTAAGTACTATGTACTCATTTAGCTCTATGTGGATTATCAGCAAATGCTTGTGGATGACCAGTCATTGCAGTTTGGTGAGTTCCTGTCCTGCTGTGTTTGTGGAACAGTACACAATGACACAAAGGATGCACAAATAACAAATTCCATTGACATGTTTAACATTTTTTATATATATATTTTTTTTAGGGTAGATGACGTTCCTCCGGGAATATCACTACTTCCTGATAACATTCTGCAGGTCCTGAGGCTCCAGCTGCTACAATGTGTCCAAAAAATGTCAGATGGACTAGAGGAGCAGCAACAAGCTCTGTCGCTTTTGCTTGTCAAATTCTTCATCATCCTTTGCAGGTATCTGTTTGGTTTGGTGGCTGTTTTGACTGGACTGTAATTTTGGTTGGGGAAATCTTGATTTATTGCACATGCATAGATATAGATTTCAGCGCCTGTACGGGGCATGTACTTGTCATCAGAGGACTGGACTAGAGAGTATTACCTGGCATGCATGCTCTATATGCTACACCTGAAAGGTTATAATGTCGATGCCTTTAGTGCAGTACTTGGTCACATGTCAGTAAATATACCTGACATGGAGAGTTGTTGATATATGTTCAATAGTACCTATGCTTTATTATTTTGGGGTATAGCATGTGTGGACAGGGCAGGCTGAGCATCACTGTGGTGTACTTTAGTGCAGTCCTTCTGTAGTATAGACATGTCGGTGGTGATAAAGTTTTAAGAGTCCCCTCCTCCTAAATTGTAAATTGTTATACTTAAATTATGTTAGTGGACAATAGTTATTTGTAATAATGCTTACTGACACAAAGTTCTTTTAATTTGCACACTCCCTTAGGGACAGGGTGACCATAGTTCCTTTCCCTAGTTTCAACAGAGGATACTGTATTGTCTGGGGTGCTCATCTTTCGCTGAGCTTTCTTCAGCTTAGCAGGCTGGAGAACATAGGGTTAATGAAACATTCCTGTTTTAAAACACTAGTCCTGGGTGCTGGACCAGGTGTTTAAAACAAGATTGACATGTTGAAAATTGGGCATATGGCCACACTGCTTAGGCCGGGGATATTTACCAGATGAGAAAAGTCACTTTGGCCAGGTTCTTTGTTGCCTCCAGTATCTCCCCATGATTGGAACCTGTTGAGGGGCTAAGATAGCCTTGGCAAAAAATCTTCTTTTGTGGGGGTATTCATACCCCCTTGGTCTTGCTTTTTTCCCAACAAATACCATGGACAGAGCTTCTGTTTGAAGTGCTTCAAGGGCCTTTGAAGCTATTTAAAAATGGCCCTCAAAAAAAGAGGAAATGTCTTCTGAAGCATTTCATTTTGAGTTCCTGATTTTAGTGGCTTGTTATTTAGGTTGGGAAATGTTTGTATATCATCCATGTTGAATGTGGTTTCCTGTTATCTTCATGATTTATTTAGTGTTCTAAAAATATTTTTATAGTTGCCTTTCTTCCTTTAAAAAAATGGAAGCTGATAATGGACATGGGTCAAGGTTTAGAAACCATTAGTTGTTAAGTCATTAGTTTTCTTGTGGTGTCTAACAGTGTGGGAGAAATAGTAGTTGTTATTTTCTGTATCAGGTTCTGAGCACTGTATCTGGAATGCTCTGTAAATCAGCTTAACCTGAAATCCAAGCATCCAGCTAAAACTGGCTTACAATGATGTGCTCAGAGCTCTGGCTGTACTTAAGTTGTCTTCCAGCTCTGAAATACTTATAGTATATTAAAGTGAGGTGAATAAACAGTTCAATATTAAAAAATATTGTTGTAGATGTTTTCTTGAAATATGGACACTTTTTATAATTTATTCTTAAAAGCTAAGATAAGCATTAGAGGCTAGTTTTAAAAAGCGTTACTGCATAAAAATGACTGGGTTTGATATTGCTCCTACAGGAATTTGGCTAATGTGGAGGAGATTGGGATGTGCTCCTACATAAACCATGTCATCACGATGACTACTCTGTATATTCAGCAGGTATGTACAAGTGCAATTACCATACACACTTGTGGATGACAGGGTTGGTGGGAAAGGAGAACTGAGGCCTTAAGATGGGGGAACTATGAGAACTGATTTTTTTTCTGAACTCTGCCACAAAGTTCTTATGTGACTTGCAGTCAGTTGCATATTCTCTCTCTGTGTCTCATTTTTCCTGGCTTAAAAATGGCTTAACATTTTTAATGGTGATGCCTGTTTACCTTGATGGAACACTCTGCAGCAAGGTTTATTCATCAAAGTGCTTTGAAATACTAAGTTCAGAGCATTTTAATTAATTAGAGAAATTTTGATAAGTTCCAGATTTCATTAAAGAGGATGAAAAGGAGGATCAGGTATTGCATATTTATATGTAGCTGTCCCTAGACTTAAGCTATCACAAGTATATTTAAATTATTCTTTATAGGTATCTGAAAATGAATCGCAACAAAATAGTTCTAAAGTATGTTTCAAGTGAATAAGCTAAATAATTTATTTTAAAATTAATTAGCTCTTTTAGTTTGGAGATAATCTCAATTCTTTTAATTTTTGTTGCCTGTTCAGAGCTCAGCCATTGTTAAGTTTTTGGAAAGGGAATATTTAACATTGTTTTCCTTATGGATCAAGTGAGTTGATGGCTCTTATGAATGTATTTCATGGAGGAAATGGTACCTTTGAGTTGGTACCTGTTCTGAAGGTACGTTCTGTATTGCATATATCAGAAAATAGAGTTAATGGATGCTTGGTCTTGGTTTTCAAAGGAGCCTAAAGAAGGTAGATGTTGCAGTACCTATGAAAGAGATAATAGAACATCCAGTGCTCTCTGGTTTGTTTGAGCATCCTAAATGTAACTTTTGTTATTGGATTCTCAGTTCACAAAAGTTTCTAGAAACATTATGACCCCAATTCTGTATTTTCCCCCTTCTCAGTTAAAAAGTAAAACAAAAGAGAAAGAAGTGGCAGATCAAACACCTATAGAAGAATTTGTAAGACATGCGCTGGCTTTTTGTGAAAGTCTCTATGATCCATATCGAAATTGGAGACAGAGAATTGCAGGGTACGTATGAGTTTTAACATAGTAAATTTTAATATTATGATAATTAATTTAAAATGTCACTGTGGTGTTATTTAAGAGTTTAAGCACAACTGGGCTTGTCCAGTGTCAAGCCAAAATGAAACATAATTACACCAAAACTTCTGTGCTCTTGCATTTTTCAGTTGCAAAATTGAGGATTAGTTTTGATATCTATTGACTTGGTTAAAGATGTATTTCTACTGAAAACATGAATGTATAATCCAAGAAAATCTCTCATTTGAAGCAAGAGTCCTAATTTATTAAAAATGTCAGAGTACTAATATATCCAGTTCCAGCCAAAACTCAGTTTTAATTTTTGAAAGCTGGGGAGAGTAGATAGCTAGGATCCAGACTTGAGGATTTCTGTAAACCATCTTTATAGCAGATTAATGGGGTTTTCTTTATGCTAGGTTCAAATAATTGGAATAGTAAAAAATATTGTGGATAAAATTTATACTTGCTCTCATAGCTTCATTTGAAAATGTAGATAGAGAGAATCATGCTATCAGAATATTTCTGGACCTCTGCTTATTTTTAAAAATGCTTAAATATATATGAATTATTGTTTAATATATACAAAGTAGAAATAGATACCATTTATTTTAGTGGCACTATTGGGATATTCATTACAATAATATTGAAGTTCTTGTCTACTGTATGACTATCACCTTCTATTGTTTTGGAATTTTTTTTCAGACCTTCAGACCCTGAGACTAATTACAAAATGCAAGGGCTAGAGTACTAATTGGTTACATCTGTGAGTGTAAAAAGCAGAAAGCCAACATGCTGTTTTAAGAGTGGCCCTGAGGGCCTTGCCACACAGTCAAATTAAAGCTGGATAGAAACCAACTGTAGAGTTGTTACACAATTTCAAGCACTAACTTTATACCTGGATCGATACTCATTTTTATTGTGTGCTGATACTTTTGCTCATGTGGGTGGTCTGAATTTGATTGCCTGATTAACCAGTTAATTGCATAACATATGTGATGTGTAGTAGGGACCTCAGAAAAAGCAGGGGGACAGAACCCCTTCGGGCATACAGAAGACAGAGGCCTAGAAATTATTTGCTCCTCTTTCAAGTGGGTACATGAATAGAAAATTGTGTAAATGATTTGCAAATAAACACTTTACCTGACTTGTGTGATCAGTCTCTCCTCCTAATGGAAACAAACAAGCAAGGCCCTAAATATTTTGCTAATCATTTTGGCCAAAAATGGGTAGCAATTCAAAGCTACAGTCTGATATGCATTAAAGAGTACATTCTTGTTTTAGTAAACTTTTACAATGATTCTTATATGGTAGTTACCGTATTTTTCGGACCATAAGACGCACTTTTTTCCCCCCAAAAGTGGGGGGAAAACGAGGGTGCGTCTTATGGTCCGAAGGTGTGTGTCCCGGGGAGACAGGGCGGAGCTTGCCCGCGGAGGCGGCGGAGCCCGAGCGGGACACCCGCCGCTTGTTTATGCCGTGTCCCGGGGAGACGGGGCGGAGCTTGCCCACGGAGGCGGCAGAGCCCGAGCGGGACATCCGCTGCTTGTTTACACTGGAAGCCGGCGCCCGTGCCGGTGGCCGGGAGCCGGCAATAAAAATGGCCGGCCACCGGCACACATAGTCTCTCCTGCCATAAAAACTGGGTGCGTCTTATGGTCAGGTGCGTCTTATGGTCCGAAAAATACGGTAATTAGTTCATTAAACTGCTGCACAAATGTAGGCTTTGCCTCAATTTGTATATGAGATACTTGTTCCATGAGCATTCTCTCTTTTGCAGATACAGTAGATATATTGATAACTTATTATAATTAGAAGTGTTCTTTCTTAAATCCACTTGGAGGGTTGAATCAGTGGGGACTCTTTATAATAATATGTATTATCATACTTCCCTGAAAAGAAAGATTTATAATTTTCATCTCTAGGTCCTTTGTGAGATTTCCTTTAAAAAAAAAAAAAAAAAAAAAAAAAAGAATGTGTGAAACTTAAGCAAAGTCCCTGAACAGGACTATTTTTTTTAATCTGTTCTATTTCAAGAGAAGGAGGTTGTACAGCAGTGGCCATTAATTCTGGTTACTGCGTAGGAGCAGTTATCTCGTTTTTTGTTTAAGTAATTTTTTACTTCTGAAGAACTTGGGTGTTCTAGAGTGTGTGTGTGTGTGTGTGTGTGTATGTGTGTGTGTGTGTGTGTGTGTGTGTGATTCATCAACATAACATTGTAATTAATGATGGTATGAAAATTTGGAACTGTTTTGATTATCTTGCAGATACTGCCAGAAAGGTTACGTAAATGATTTAAAAAAAAAAAAAAAAGGAAGGTTAGCATCCTCTTCCTACATATTAAGAACGTGCATATTAGACACGTTAATATAATTACATGTATAAAAGGCAGGGGAAGGTGGTACTAACTGGTTCAGAGAGGCAGAAGTTAGCATAGGTAACAGCCTAACTTCATCAGATGTTCATAATACAAGCATTTGTTGCCTGCAAAAGCTTATGCCTCTCTGAACCAGGCAGGGCGGAGTGGCACCTTACAGACTATCTTCTGCCTGACTTCACACTGACATGGCTAACTACCCCTCCCTTGTGTTCTTGTGCGCACACTAACACTTGCACACATGCTCTCTCACTCTGCCTCTGTGTGTACGTGCACATGCGCGCATGCACGCATACACACACACACACACTCTATTATAATCATACATATAATAAAATAACATTTCCATTAATCCATGTTCTTAATATAGATAGATGATGTTCCTTTCTTATCATTTATGCAACCTATATGGCAGTATCTGCAAGTGTATTAAAATAGTTCCATATTTTAGTATCCTAATTAATTAGTGTTACCTTGATGAATCACATAATGGCACTACTTGCTGTGTACAATGTTAAAAAAACATACATCACAAGTTGTGCTCCTTGTATTTTTGGAGGATGTTGAGATTCTGATTTCATACAGCAAGACACGATTGCCCACAGTTCACTAGGGTCTTTCTCCATATAAACTACTTTAACGTTTTGCTCTTGTAACACTGTCTTAGCTATAGTGTATCTTATTGTTTATGCTTAATGCATTTTAAATGTATATAATCTTAAATGCCTAATATTTATCTAACGAAGATGTACAAGTTCATGATGAGTCATAAAAAAAAATCACATACTGTAGGAACAGTGCCATGTGCTCTTGCTTCTATTCCAGTATTCATTTGAATGTAGTAAAGATCTAATTGAAAGTATTTGTTTTACAAAAAAAACCCAACAAAACAAAACAACCCCCACACATCCCAGATCTGAAAAACAAGTTGTGTATCTTAAGTTAGAATGAAGGAAAAAATGGTTTTTCCAGAGTGTAGTGTGCACAGAGCAGGGACAGAGTCTAATTTTCAACTTCCCTTCACTGCTCAGGCAAAAGCCACAGTTTTAACCCTTTTACAGCTGAACTGTCAGTAGCTCTTGGCTGTTCAGCCAAAAAATGAAGCTGCAGTTGCTGCTGAAGGCTGGATTGCATGGACAAATATAGGATTTTGAAAAGAGCTGTTAACAGTCTGCAGAGCTGCAAAATTGGCAGAGAGGGACCAGGAGTAGCTAACAGATAACAAAATTTCTGAACAAAGGCTACCTTGATTAGTGGAACATCAAAGCCATTAAAAAAAGAGACGGTTGTTATCACCTTTACAGTGAAGAGCAATTAGCAGGAATCCGATACATGATAATGAGCTATTAAGCCAGTTAATCCTCTCTGCTGTGTGAATAGAAATGCCACTGCTGCTTTTGGATAGTTAGTTTTAAACTTTTGGTAGAGCAGGAATCAAAGCAGGGTGCAGCTATATCATTGCGCCCTGTCTGGATCTGCTTCTGTTGGAAGAGAAGGAAAATAAGCAGCAGGCATCTTGTGGTGTTTCACTGCGTCATGGGGCAGGGACCCAGGCGGGGATCTCTCCTGGCACCCCCTACCGTGCCAAGTTGGTGATTAAGCACCCTTGTTCTCACCCACCATGTCTTTGATGACCAAAATATTATAAGGGAGGCTGCCTTTCTTTTACCCCTTGGACACAGTGCTCTTATTTATCCTGGCCCTTGTTCCACGTAGATTGATTTAGTGCACCCAGCTTTATGGGCTATGCGTGGCTCCTACCACCCCTAATACCACGCCCCAAACCTCGCAGATGTACCGGACGTTGTGGAGTCAGTTTCTATAGCCCGTGCCCTCGCGGACGCCCTCCAGGCTAGTCTTTTCTTGGCAGCCCCCACTGGGGCCCTTCTCCATGCCCTTGCCCTCTCTGGGGCTTCTCTCAGTACTCCCGCCCTCTCCGGGGCTTCTCACAATTGGGGCTCAGGTGGCTGTAGCCATGCCTGGCCCCAGTGCACTGTGCCCCTTCTCAGGGCTGAGGTCTGTGCACCCCCTCCTTGGGTCTACAAACCCCACCAAGGCTCAGGTGGCTGTAGCTGTGCCTGGCCCCCCAGACCTGCCTTCTCGGGTTGCTCACCCACGTTGGGGCTCCTCGCCCTGCACAACACTGCTCCACTGGGGCCGGGGTCCATACAACCCCCAAAATGCGGCACCCACTCCAGCGCCAGGAACTCCCATGTTACTGGGGAGCTCCCGTGAGGCCTCCCCCAACCCCTACAGCCTCACCTGGTCCTCCGGTATAATAACAAAACAGAAAACTCCCACACCTGGGCTACAACATAAACTCCATGCCAAACTGGCTATCCATCAACCCTCTCCCTACCAGAGTTTCCTCCACCCCATACTGTCTCCCGGAACGCTGCTCAGGCCATCAGGCTTCTCTGCTATCCCTACTCCCAGCAGAGCTCTCTCTCTTTATCAGCTGCCAGAGGGGAACTGCCTGCTTGGCCTTAGCTTAGGCTGTTTATATAAGCCAGGCCCTGCCCCCTTCTGGTCAGCTGTCTGACTGCAGTTGCCCTGGCAATGGGCACCTGTACCTTTTTTAGGAGCAGGCACTTCAGTGCCCTGTGACACACCTTCCCCCCCAAGTTCGAGTCTCACTAGGAGTGGGGCGCGTAAGTGCTCTGCGACACAGTGCTTCTGTTCTGGGTAGAAAATGAATTTCCCCAATTTTGGAAGGCATGATTTTTGGGGGAGAAGTGTGAGTGGTATGTGAATAAATAAGATTTGTTTATAACTGCAAGTACGTATTCTGGTTGCCTGCCCTTGTGTTTAAAATTAAATCTGAATATAAGCTAGAGGGAGCTTGCCACCAACTAATGCACTTCAAGCATTCAGTATTACTTTTTTGATTCTAAAGTATGACCCATTTTTTCTGTATTGGCAGGAGGAAACTAAGAAAAAAAAAAAAAAAGGAAAAAGAATCATGTTTTCCTTAACGTTGAACTGTTTCTTTTCCCCCAAAATTTTCTTTCCCATGTCAGATTGCCTGTCATAGAAGCTTGGCCCTTAAGTTAATGACTCATTGCAATAGTAAAGTAAAATAACAGATTACTGCTTTTATAAATCAAAACCATATTTTAAAAAATTAAGTCATGTTTAAATGTGGAGCAGTAGATAAATGATTAACAGTGATTAATTTTTTTGGATGCAACTATTTTATTCTTTCCTTTTTTCTTGTAGGATAAAGATATTTAATTTATTCAAAGTCTCTATGAACATGTCCCAAAACCCTTATCTCTAATATCTCTTTTGTATCTTTTATTTTTTAATTGTAGACGAATTCTTAGTAATGTTGAAAAGAGCAGACAGAAGTATAAACCAGCCTCTCTTACTGTGGAGTTTGTCCCTTTCTTTTACCGTAAGTAATATCACTCATTTAGTAATGATCACTGGTCAAGAAACAAACTTCTTGTTGACATAGCTTAATTTCCATTGTAAATATTTGATGTGTCAAAAGCCTTTCCAAGATGAGAGTTTGAAGTTATTTTTTTTCCCTTGAATTTAAGACTTTAGCTTTGTCTTTAGTATCATCATCTTGGTATCTGCGTTTATGGTATTATGGACTTTCTGACCTGGAAGTTATATTAAGCTTTAATGTGATTCAACAGGTAGAAACAATAAGTATAAACTTCAAATGCATATTGAACCATAGTTTGGTAATTCTTGCTGTAAGCTATTTTGTTTCTGGGGTGAAGTCATTAAATGTAGTTGTGACCACTCCATGTTGTAGAGTTCAGAGGTTCTTAGCGTTACAGGTTTGCCAAAGGGGTACGTGGCTTGTTTCCTGCCTGAATCACTTCAGTACTTGGGTGCAAGGAATCATAATACTCCCTGCCCAACCTTAGCTGGGCTAAAACGCAACATGGGGAAGGGGAAAGGCTGGGGCTTCTTCTGTGCATGGCACTGAAGCCACCCTCACCTTCTCTGACTGTGCCTACATTGACTTAAAGGAAAAAAGCCTTCAAAGTAAGGGTGCACCAAAAGAGATTTTGGGGGCCAGTACTGATAACTGGTTTTTAAGGAGGCATATCGGCCAATACACATCCGATTTCTGATACAGGTGCATGCAGCTGGTAAGTATGTTGTGGTGAAAGAGGAGGGGGGGAGGGAAGGGGTTAGATCAAGGCCCCTGCGGTGAGGGAGGGAGTGGGTGTAGGGTTGGGACTGCAGCTTGTCTGTGGGGTGTGGGGTGGTGGGGGTGGCTCCTGCTGCTGCATGCACCCTGAGAGGGCATGGGGGGGGGTGCCCCAGAACTCCGTGGGGGGCAAGGAGGGGCTGCAGCTTGAGCTGGGGCTGTGCCAGGCTCTTCTTGGCATATGGGGGCTGCTCTGGGTGGGTGGCAATGTCATTGGGTGGAGGGTTTTGGGGCAGCTACAGTGAAATTTGGCATGGCCGCAGCCCTCCCCATAACCCTCCTCCTAGTGCTGCCGCCACCGCTGCTTACCTTGAGTGCAGCCCCCCACATGCAGGGAACAGCTTAACACAGCCCTGACCCCAGGCTGCAGCTGCAGCCCAACCCGCTTCCCCTCCTGCCCCCCACCCCATGCAGATCCAGGGTACAAGTCCCCCCACCCCCTGTGCCCTCCTAGGGTGCCTGCAGCAGCAGGAGCCCCATTCCATGCCCCCTGGATGAGCTGCAGATCCATCCTGTGCTCCGCCCTGCCCTGCCCCAGGTGAGCAGCCCCAGCCCCTCTCCTTCCGCACTGCCCCCCCCCCACCCCTTCCTTCTCCTCTCCCCATCTACCACAATAGACTTACCAGCTGCAGGCAGCTCTTCAACCAGCCAGGCTGTGCTCCTAACTGCCTGCATGCTGTGCTGCGGCTGCATGAATGTACAGGCATTTATCGGCCAAAGTATTAGCTGCATCAGGCTGATTTCTGGCGCAATCAATTTTCTTTATATCAGTGCCAATCTGATATCGGCCTGATGTATCAGTGCACCTCTATGGCAAAGCTGTCTGCTGGGCTACATGCTGCGTGACCCCTTCCCTGTCCAGCATCTGTACTGAAGGCTCTTTGCTTCTCTGTCTGAACTTCTGTACAGGTCAGTTTTTCTCTCAGGAAAACAAACCTGGGAGAGCTGTGCTGGATGGTTTGATTGTATGTACACACCCTGAGTTTCTGTTTGGTGTAGTTTTTAGGGCTTATCTATGCATGAAGGCTAAGTACAGACATTTGGGATGTTAGGGGGAAGTTAAATCAGTTAAAAATGGCTGCCTGATATCAGGTAAGTCAGGATGGGGGACTAGTGGGGGGAGGGGTGTGCAGCAGGCTGCTGGGGGAGGGAAGGGGAGGACTTGCACTATGAGAGGAGGAGGAAGGGGCTGGGGGGGGCAAAAATTAGCCCAGTGTGGGAGAGGGGGAGGAAGGGGGATGAAAAGAGCAGCCCAGGGACTGGCGTCAGTGGCTGGGTTTTCCAAGCCCCAGGGCTGTGCAGGGAAAGGGTACAGAAGTTCTACACACTGGTTTGTCCTAAATAAAATACGTTTGATACTACATATATCCAGGTTTATCTTAAACCAGGTTCTGCAATTTTAAGACAATTTTGTGTGGATGGAAATTCTGTACAGTTACCGGTTTAGATTGGGTCTGTAAATGTAAGGTCAGCACTGGGACATGCTAGGTTTAAACTGGGCAGCCATTTTGAACCTGATTTAACTTCCCCAAGTGTCTGTATTCAGCCTAAATGGTTTTCCAGTACAGCTATATAGGCAGAACTTCCTAATGGTTTTACAGCATATATCACTGAAAGAGTTTTTTGCGGGTGTAGTTTATACCAGTTCCCTGAATGAAATAAGTATTCTAGGAAAGTAGATTGTGGTGGTGTAACTGCATTCACATTAGAACTCTTGCCAGCATAGATAGATAGGTGTTTTGGTTTAGGGATTTAGGGCTTTTTTTTAAGACTGATGTAGCTGTACTGAGAAATATAGATATGGATCAAGTCTTGATTTTTATTTTTGCCTTCTAAAACAGGGTTTTCATGATCCTTTGTACCAGTGGTTTCCAAACCGTGTTCTGTGGAACCCTGCGTCTCTGCAGTAGATCATCAGGGGTTCTGCAAACAGACCAGCCATAGCAGGCCAGGAGGCAGTGCAGCTCTGTTGCTAGGCTGGGTGATCTGGCTTTGTGTCAGCTCACATGGCCCAGGCAGCTGGGGGTAGGGGGTCCATGGTAGAAGAAGTGATGTGAAAGAGTTCTGTGACATTAGGAAATTTGAAAACCACTGCCTTATACAAATCAGCTTTTCATGTTACATGGAAACCCTTTTTGCTGCATCTGTGAAGAAGAAAATATTTATATCCTTTATATGATTGTGAGAAAAGGTAACATGAGTAGCGGGTGCTTTCTCCCTCCTTTTGTCCCAGCTTTGAGAAATTACCTCTGTTCACAACAGTGCTAAAGCAAGTGCTTAAGTTCTGTTGAAGTTACTGAGGTTTAAGCATGTGCTTTCCTGCTATTATGTATTGGGACAACAATAAACATTCCTGTGACATTTCTTTCTGGTAGCAAAGTAAACAGATCCTTGTAAACAAATTTTAGCTATTGTCCAGGTCATTAACCATCCATCAGCCTTCCTTGAATAGATGAAGCACTTCTGTGTTTCTATATTTCTCCTAAAAGGCTGAAAAGAAACTTGGGTACCCATTATGGCTCCCAAGTGGTTAACAGTAGTAATTTGCATATATAGCAGAAGGCTTAGGGGTATCAGCCTGGTCATGAGCACAAATTACTTATTTAAGGGTGGGGATCTAAAGACTTATCATTTGGAAATGATTATAGGTAATTTTTTCCTATGTGGCAATATACACTAGTTTTAAGAGTTTGAGAGAGTGCACAGAATGAGAAATAGGAAAAAAACATGGTAGCTCTTTCTCCATATTCTTTTGAAGGGGGGTAATCCACACAGAAATTTTTTACTGTGTGCACAGAAACATTTAGTTGGGCACAGATATAATTACTAGGCTATAGCACTTTTTCTTTTTTTTTTTTTTCCATTTCTACCTTTGCTTGACTATTCAAGCTTTGTGAATATGACATTTTAACAGTGTTGGCTTGTGTTGTTACTGAAAGTTTCTCAAGGACTAATTCCAAACATAATAATCCATTAGTTTAGTTGAAGCTATTCTGAGGTTATTGCTATAGCAACAACTTCCGGGTTAATGTTTATTGCTAAGAGAAATTCCTAAGGCTATTTGTAAATGGTTTATGTCGGGTATGGTACAAACAAAGATGAAGGACAATTAACTTTCAAGAAACTATTGCCAGGAAGGTTATGGGCCTGTGCATACTACTATTGGAGTCAACAAGGGTTTTGTCCCATTAACTTTGCATGTAACAACAAGGCAATGGGTGCTTAACATAGCTGCACTGAAGTCAGGGAGAGAATTTGTACATTGGATTAGACTTTATATGTTTGAATACATTTGTGTTTGCAAGAGTCCTTGCATATTTTTAATAGAATTAGAATGAAGTAAGCATCTAATTAGAAATTTTAGTATAGATTGTCAGATGAAGTAGACATGTAGCTTTGTTGATTTCAGGGGAACTATTGTAGTACTATCAGTAATGCCCCCCTTGTACTCCAGTCAAGATAAGGGACTACCCCCCAACCCCAATGCTGAATTGCGGGGAAAAAACCTTGTCTTGGATTTAAGCAAGTATGGTAGTATATTGGTGAAACTTTTTAAAAGCTTCTCTGTAACAAAGAATGAAGATTTTATGTTGTGCTTCTGTTTTCTTTGAAGGGAAGATATTGCAATGTTTTCTTATTTTGGGATATGCAAATTACTTTTCCTTTTATTTCAAACAGAATGCTTTCAAGAAAGTGAACATCTTAAGGAAAGCCTTAAATGCTGCCTGCTACATCTCTTTGGAGCTATTGTGGCTGGCGGACAGGTAAGGACAATGTTGGAAACTATTATTAACTAACTTAAACCTGTAGAATTCAATTTCTGTTCAACATATAAGATCTGTAGTTTTGGTTTTATAGGGTATTCATTAATATAAAAAGACAGAAAAGAAGACTATCCACACTTAAATGTGAAATATTTCTTCACTTGCCTTACAAGGATTGGAGGCTTATTGTGCTAGGTGGTATATTAACGCTTCCTTGCTGTTGGAAATTGCATCATGCTTTATATACATGCAGCTGTGCAAGCTTGTATGTGTGTGTTTGTACATAGTGCATATACTTTTAAACTATCATGTGACAAGAAAGGGTACAGGAAATTGGACTGAACAGTTTCAAACATACAGTTATAGTCTAATATTGATGCATTAAATCCCAGTATACAAATAGATGTAACTTATGTGTACATAACCAGATTTAGGGAGTAACTGTATCAGTGGGAGGTTCTCATTGATTGGAAACTATAGATTCTCAAAGCACAAGATTGTCAGTAGACTGAGTCAAATTGTACATGAGTCAGTAAAGTACCTCTGCTGTACCAAGAACATGTTTTTCTCTGTTGGCACAGTGAGCATAATGTTCTAACCTAGAGGACAACTTGTGTGTGACCATGTGCCAAGAAATTTAGAAAAGAATATAAGAATAGACTGCAAATGCAATAGGCCTCCACTAAATCATCAAGTTTAATATTTCAGAGGAAGGCTTTTGAAGTGTACCTGTGCTTCATTGAGGCTTGTGCTAAGGTAGTGTAAATGGCATTAAAAGAATAAGTGAGGAAGACTAAGAATTATACAAATCCCTGAATTGTATTTGATTTAGATGCGAACACCCTGTGAAAAATTTTTGGGGTAAACTTTGGAAAAATGCTGTTCTCTGAGCATCAGATGATGCTACACTGTTGTGCCTGCTTTCTCAAAGTACTCAAGAATTTGTCGCGAGTAAGCACCATTGCTGTTTTTTAGTAATTGATTATCTTTTGGAAGTTTTATTTTCTCTGTGCAACTCTAGTCTAGTAAAATCTGACTGCAAATTGTAAGAACATATTATCTTTGTTGGCAGAATAATACCAATTTGAGTTCTATCCAATTTAGTCTGTAAAAGGTTACCAGAAGACATTTGAGAATATCTATATGGCACAGTGTGGTCCTGTGCAAAGGTTCCTAAAGTAGTTCAGAAAGAGTGAGCTTGAGTGCTGGAAGCATTATAGCCATGTTAGTATGGTACTCTGTCCTACAAAAGTTGTGTGGGGTACAAAAATTATGAAACTATAACTAAAATAAGATTCCATTTAATCTTGAAACTCGTAATAACCCTTTGACTGAAGAATATTAATGTAAAACCAAAGAAAGGGGTAGAGAAATGTAGAAATTGAGATTTGGAGGGAGCATTAATCATCCACATTACATACAGTACAACAATTTCAAAATTGTATAAGAATGCCAGGAGTGATAAATTGCTTATTTGATGTGCAGTTGCACATAATACTATTTATTTATGTGTTTATTATATTTATATGTCCCTCTTTCAAACAAAGTTTCAGAGCATCTTACAGTAAGACAAAATAATTTATAAAAATGTAACCTATTAAAATAAAACTAACAAAACAAACTCCCTGAAATACCATGTGCACACAAATCTAAAATGGCATATACAAATAGGTCTGTTTTCAGTTGCTTGATTTGCCTTGTCACTCGCGCACATACATTTTAGATTTTTTTGAAAATTTTGTTCAGCATATTGACTTGTTTTGTTTTGTTTAGGTGATCTTGTATACATGTATCAATAGTCTGAGTGCAAGTCCATTCATTAACAGGTTTTATTCATTTTATGTACATTATGTACTCATGCTATATAGAGGAAAATCCTATTTTTTCCCATAAATGTTCTTATTGAAGCTAATAGTTCTAATCAGGTGATAAGAGGACCAGGCTTTGACCTATAACCTATGGCGATCAACAGAATCAAAGATGAATATTGAGGTACTCTAACAGTGATCTTATTAGTACCAGTTTTAGTAGAGTTCAAAGTACTTAAGTCAGGGAATTCAGAAATCAGAGTTGTCATTGTAACTATTTGGAAGGGACTTGATGCTTTTGATTTAAGGTACAATTGTTTTTATCATGTATTTCAGAGAAATGCTCTTCAGGCAATATCTCCTGCCACCATGGAAGTCTTGATGTGTGTTTTGGCAGACTGTGATACCTGGGATGATAGGAACCCTGAGGAAGTGAATAGGAAGGCAGAGCTGACTCTTAAGTGCCTGACAGAAGTAGTGCATATCCTTCTGACCAGCAGTTCAGACCAGCGACAAGTTGAGACCAGTAGCATATTGGAGAACTATTTCAAATTACTTAATTCAGACCATTCAGCTTTGCCTAACCCAAGAAGATCTAGACAGTGGGAAAGCAGATTTATAGCACTACAGATCCAAATGCTCAGTGAGTGATACATCCATGTAATTCCTCCAAATCGGCTTAGTTAACATTTTAAAAAAGAAATAGAACAAGTAGAAATGTAATTGTTATATGAAACAGAATATTTCCTTATAATTTAAATTGATTCAGACACATTCCATTTTGCCTTTTCAAGAAAAGAAGTGAAAAAAAATTAAGACTTCATTAAAGTTTGGCATGAGGATGTTACAGTAAGAATCTTTTAGGTGCAAGAACCCCAAAAAAGAAAATAAAGATTAAATGGTCTGCATGTACGCTAGCCTTTGGTAACAGCTTATGTGCAATAGTATTTTAAAGACTGCAGTTAATCTTTGTCCCATGATACAAGAATAACTGGTGTATCATATACTTTATTAAGGTTTTGAAGTTGTTAGTGTTGTAAAAGGAATCATTAAGACAATAGCTTTAAAAACATTTACTGTAACCTATTTGGTTGGTATTAATTTTTTTAAGTTGTTGAAGCAGAATGTGAAAATGTAAACTAAAACATCTCAGTATTTTGAGAGAAGAATGAGATGATACACGATGCTGGCAAAATAGGACTGCGTTGTAATGTTGAGGCATGATTTGCTAATGAGGAAGCAAATATGAGCATGTGTGTTAAATACAAAAAACATGCTGCTTTATGCTTGTAAATGACAGTGATTTTAATCAGAACCTAAAGGCAATTGAAGATGTTTGGTTGCTGAAACTTCATTTCTGCTACATTTAAAATGTTCTCTAGACTTGTTGGTTTATGCACCAATTCACTTACTTTCATCAAAACACTAATAATATTTGACTGTAGTTTGTAATACAATGTATTTTGTGTGCTATGTGTTTTTCTTTTTTAGCAAATGGATATTTTAAGGAAAGCAAATTAAAAGATTAATGTACTACTTGTCTGATGTATTTTTTTATTTTTATAGACACCATCACAGCCATGTTAGACTGCACAGACAGGCCTGTTCTACAGGCAATTTTCCTTAACAGTAACTGCTTTGAGCATCTCATCCGCCTCCTGCAGAACTGCAAGGTAAATTTCTATTATTAAGAATATATTCTGTCTTGTAACAAAGTGCTTCTTGTGACAGTGTAGCTACAGTAAATACCTTTGTAATTCATTCTAAATTAGACAAAATTCTACGGAGTATACACATGAACAAAGTCAAGTCCTGGTTCTGTTTATTACCATTGTCTTGGAGAATGTTTCAAAAGTTTTGAATAATTAGAATTTAATGAAGTAGACATGCTCCATATCTTCTAAATATATTTAAAGCAGAGACTGCTTAATAGATGTGTGCAATTTCGGCTTTCTTTACATTTTTAGTTTGGTATCAGAATTGATCTTTCCTACTATGAGTGTGTCACTGAGAAGTTGCTTATAACACTTACCAGATGGAGGGCTGAATTCTAATTTTAGGGATACATTTTTTTGTGTGGTGTTCTAATTTTTTTTATCCAGTCTGGTGTTCAGTTACAAATATTTCAAACTACTTGGTTGCAATTTCAACATAGCTGAACTATATAAATGAACCTAACCTGTTACAAAAATGCTATCCTTGGATGCTGTCTTCTTTTAGATGGGACATGATGTTCATATTTCCTGTGAATATTTATGCAGTTCTAGTATTAATCCCAGATGTCAATTAATTGTAAGCCAGTGCCTGCCACTGAAGTTAATTATGCTGTCCTAAGATTCATTTTCCTGCAACAAAAATGGGCATAAACACCATCAGCCTTTTAAGAGTTTTGTATTTTTTCTGTTGATGTGTCTGTATTGAATGTTTTTAAATAGTTTAATGCCAGCCACAATATGTGAATTATTGTCCAATGTTTCCTCTAGCTTATGAATAGGAAGTATTTTAAATACAATGTCCATGTACTAAGTATTGTCTCAGTTAGCTGTGATTTATTTTAATGAGAAGCAAAATCCCTGATGCCTTCAGGAGAACCATACAGGGGTTTTACATAGTATTTGCAGTTTTAACTTCTGGTTGAAAATACTGTTTGGTCTTTCCATATTGTTTCAGCATCCCTCTAGGAACATACTCATTTCTGTACCTTTCACTCTTTACTAGGCTTCTGTAAAATAATTATTTAGTTTCTAGCCTGATTCTTAAACTATCAGACTACAGGTGATTAGCTGATTCATGTGGACACTAGCTCACTTCTAGGGTTGAAGTTGTATTGACTTCAGGGAGAACCGGAGCAGCCGGTTTTATTTTTTTGTGCGTGTGTTTCACTGTACAAAATTGTCACCAGACAATTGAATCATACCCTGTGGGCATGTCTAAGTGCATTACTTCTCAGTAAATGGAAATAGACCACCATCTACGTGTGCAGGTGTTTAAAGAGCATTAACTCGGTGTGTGGTCTAGCTTGTGACTATAGTTAGTCCCAACTTGGTCCACACGCACAGTGTTACTGCGCAGTAAGGTGTCTGCATGTGCATTACCATGCAGTAATTAATCAGGCATAAATTTGATACTTACATCATGCAAGTTGGCGTAAGTCATCATAGTTACTGCACGGCACAGGCATGCACATGTAGATGCGTGCCTGTACTGCACAGTAATTTCAGGTTACTGTGCAGTAAATGTGCACATGTAGATGCACCCTGTAATTTTCACTACTTTCATGCTGAAGTGGTTCTTACGTATTGACATTTTGTATACAGTACTACTTAGCCTTTTTTAAGACAATGACACTTTTTTTCCCCTTCTAAATACAGTACAATTCTCTTCAAAGCCAGACTGCAAAGATTAAGTCGGTTTGAGGCTGGCAGTTTTTGTGCTGAACACCTTTGGCAGCCAGGCAGAACTTGTTAAACATACTTTTTTTTCTCATCTGTGGCAATCTGCCAGACTTCTGTATTCACTTGCATGGCCCTATTATGGATAATAGAATCAGTATACCAGAATGGCATTTGACACACTAGAATAAATTGTCTCTACTAAGTCTGGACAGTTAGAGGCTTTCATGGAGGAGAGTGAATAAGAGCTGAATCACAATTTACTTCTGTTGGTGTTTTTCCCAGAAGTTGAGTGTTAGGAGGGGCAGTTAGCACATATTACTGATCTTATCTCAAAATTGTCTACAGCTTTTCAAATCCTCTTTATCTGCAATTCACTTAACCTTAACTGAAGCTTTTGTATCTTATGCAGAGCCACTTTCTTTTCATTCTGCTTTGGCTGTGCACCCAGGCATTAGCTCTGAATTGATCAGCCAGTTTAGGGATTGATCTAATACCTCATTTAATTGAGAATTATGGCTGTCATCTGTAATGTTTGGGTAAAAGGAGGTTGTACTTGGATACTGAGAGGGGTTTATCTCTATGTTAACAACATCTTATGTTGCTGCTTCATAAATCTAGAACTTTGTTATTAGGTATCCTCCTTAAAAAAGGAATAGGTTTGGGGAAGGGCAGTGATCATTATGCCTTCCTGTATGGCTGCTGAAGAAAACATTTTTAAGTTAATATTCTTCAGGGTGAAAGAATTAAGGGCAGAGGGAGCACTGTTTATGAGCATTTTAATACATGTATAGTTTCTAAATTTGATTTTTTTCCCCCTTTCTACAGATCTGTTATGGACAGTCACACAATAACAAATTGCAGTCGCTTTCTTTTTCACACCTGTCCTTATTTTCTGCTCATGGTTTTATCTCCAATTGCTAATGCTATAACTTCCTAAACATATTATAGTTATTCTTCAGTGTCACCAGGGATTTAACTGATTTAATCTTGACAAATGCCTTTCAAAGTGATCTGTGTTTTTGAAATGTGTTCTGACACATCTGTCATACAAAGTAGCATATTTGAATGTGTTAAGTGTTTGCCCTTGAATACAGAGTGAGATTCTTTATTATGAGCATACTCTCTAGTGGGTGTGTCTACACGTGCAATTAATTTGAAGCAATAAACTCTGCAGCAGTTTGAGCCAGAGTAAACTGCTTCTGGGCACAACATCTACATATCTGTTTAATCACAGTTAATTTTTCCTCTGCAAGATAGTACTGTCCCTGATAGTACTATTTTACAGTGACTCCACCATAAGATAGTACTGTCTCCGATAGTACTATGTTTAGGCAGTGTTATTTAGTTTGCTATAGCTAATACTGTTGTGCATGTAGATGGTGATGCTTTACTCTGCAGCCAATTGGTCTACTCCACAGTAAAGCACACATATAGACATGGCCAATGAGTACAACAAAAAGTGATTTTTAAAAATAGTTTCTTTCAACTCTGTTTTCTGTTGGGTGTTTTCTCTGCCTTAAGTTGGCACTCCTGTGTTTCCAAATGTCCTTTTTAAGTTTTTGATCAGGAAACCCATGCATTTCTAAGAGTCTCTTGAACATCAAATTTAAAAAAGCAGAAGAGAGCAAAGCTTTTGTTTTGAATAATGATATGTCTCCACTGCAGTCATTTGAAGAGCAGAAATTGCCACACTGAAAAAATGACTGCAACAAGCAAGGGTTAGCACTCTACAGCCTGCAGAAGCTTTAGATCCAGTCTTCAGACCTGGGGTTTTGATGGCATTTGGTGAAGCGGTGAGGCCATCTCTCCATGCTGCCACAGGGACAAACACCGGCTGTGGGAGCTTTCCCTGTGTGGGAGAAGTGCTGGCTGTGGGCAATTTCGCTATGCCTCTGGAGAGAGGAATGGTGGCAATGGCAGAAGGGTCTTGGTGCCTCTCCCCACTGCTGACCCAGGGTGAATCACTCTGGCCTGCAGCTGGAAAAGGTTGCCTACCCCTGGCATAGAGATATCTGCGTCATCTCGGGCATCAGTGACTGTCTAGCCATGGTAATGTTTACCTCAGAGCTGCTGTGACTGTAATGAAGACAAGACCTCAGTTTAAGTTCCTGAAAATTTACCCTTCTCCATCCTATCTTGAAGATTATATCCCCAGCAAAACATCTGCCATTGTTACCTCAAGATTATGAAATCTATAGCAGTTGGTACCTGTACTCCTTATAGACAGTAAAACTAAATTAAAAAGCTAGGAGACATCTGTATGCTTCTCTGTGTCTTTCCCATTATTAATGCTATACAATCTTCTTTCTTTAAAAAAAAAAATGTAGGAGTCTGATAACCTCCTATCCTGCATCTTGCTTTCCATTAATTTAAGAACACTAAGTCAGTAACAAAAACAATTTATAATAGCACTACTTAATTGTCTCAGCAATGACATCTGTTGATCTGTTTCTGAAAAAAAAAATCTAGTAAATATTTAACAATGGTTTGGTGTAAACTTATTAATAGAAGAATTAATAAAAGACTAATATACATGTGGCTCACCCGTGTAAGATTTTGCAGGTTGTATATGAAATATAATTTCATGGCAGCCTTCCCAGCTTTGACTGCTGGCAACTATTTAATGCACCTCTTTCCATTATTTTTGTCTCTGTTTCTAACAGCTGTTTTTAAATGCTAACAATAAAGTGGCAGACAAGAGTGAAAAAGACCTTGCCAACAAATTACTGACAGAAATGAATGAGGACCAGGTACCTACACAACTCACATTTTGCTTCAGTTGAAGTTCAGACACAGTCCAGTTAGTGATAAAAATGATTCCTATACTTCACCTTAACCATCCTCCTTACACTGCTGCAGCAAGATGAAATTATGCTGCTGCACAGATGAGTATTTGTTATCACTAACAACTAATCTTTTAACTGTACAGATAGGCTTCAAATTGCAGACTTCAAAAACATATTTATTCTCTGATGTGCAGCTTTTAATCTGAGGAAGGTGAAGTACATGAATAAAATCGAAATGTCAACACTATCAACCTGGTGGTGATTTCACCTTTTTTCTTGTATGCTTTTTTTTTCTTAGCACTGTGGTGTATTGGGTTCTGGGGCTTTGTTTGTGAATCTCTATGGTTGTATTTAATGTTCTGATTCTGATTCTGTGCTTGTTTTGTCAAGAACAGATGTTCACAGTACAATGGACAGGCTGAATCTGGGAGGTGGGAAGAGCCTGTTTTGAGTTTCCATTAGCATAATGGAAAACATCAAATGCAGATTCTTATTGTATTGCTTCTTATATCAGCATAAAAGGTTTTACTGAATCAGAGATGCTGCAATGCTAAATGCAGAACTGCAGCCTAGAAAACCTAATTCTGATAAATAGCCAGGGCTTTTTTAGAAACTCAGTGTGAGGGTAAACATATAAACATTTATTCACCTAATGTTGTCTTCTCATTTTGACTTCTCATTGTCCAAACACGTCTGATATATGATACTATTTCAGTGGCTGTCATGGAGTCTGTTCATTTGCACCATTCTGCCAGTCAGGTTTATAAATTGCTCTACTGGTAGAGTAGTACAATATTTTCTGTTCATAAAGCAAGATGAAAAAAATCTCAAGATTCAGAAATATTCACAGAAAAAAAAAGGGAATGAATTTGTAGCTCAGTTGGTCTGGAAGAAGTGTATTGACCACCAGGTGATATGATAGTTGATGAAATCAGTAGACTGTACTAGTATAACTTATCACTTCTGTGTGTTGCTCTCTTGTGCAGGAATCTGCACTAAAAAGAAAATCTGTCAACCCCAAGCTGGTTAAAGGACTGATTGCAGAACTTGAGTGTTCTGCAGTGCACATCTGCTAAAAGAATTTGTTTCATTTCTTTTCCTCCCTCCCTTTTGAGGTTGTCCATTACAGCATGAGGAAAGCTTGTAAGTTTGTCTGTTAGACTGTTGATCTGTAATGTCTGTGAATGCTTCTCCTCTCCTGAAGTATGTCGCTAGTTGTCTGTCATTATATATCCTCTCTTGTAGGTTGGGCTGTAATGAAATCCATGTTGATGGGATGATGATTTTTAAGCATGTTTAATTAATTTAACTCTTGTTTTCATCCTGACTGAGGTGCACACGGTATCCAGCAAAGCAGAATTATAGTTAATGTTTGTTTTTAATATTTGTTTCTTGTGCTGTCAGGTGTTTCAGGGGCAGCTAGACTGCTTGGCAGTTTCTACCATTCAAGCCCTTACATCGGTGATGCACAAATCTCCAGCTGCTAAGGTATGTATACACATACGCTGATCTGTTTATGGTAGCTCTCATCTCCTTTCTTGTTCCATTTTTTAAAATATAAAATGTTAAAGAAATGTTTTATTATCAGCATCCCTGGACACCTATATTGTCTCACTTATACGATTTGGTAGAGGAAGAATAAGTGGTCAGGTCATGCTTTGCGGTGGCAGTCCTGGGTGCTATATGGATGCATTGTAGACAAGTATTTAGATCCTATAACATTTTTTGTGGAAAATTTTCAGCATACCATATTCCCCCTCTTACACATGCGCTCTTTTCTATATGCACATCACCTACAATCCTGCATCTGCTAAAATATTTATGCATTTAATTTTTTGAGCATTAGTACATAAAGCAATACAGAAATAGTGTATTCATTTAGCAGGATTTATTTGCTGTTCATTGACTGATAGAGATTTTACCTGTTTAGGTTTCATAGTTTTTGAGAGTTGTTTTTCAGTGTAAAAGTAACCAATTTTAAGAATATTTTAAAAATATTTTTCCATTACACACATTTTTCATATGTTGTTCTTTCAGAAAAATATTTCATTCAGATTTGTCATTGAGTACTTCACATGGTGAACCTGTACTTGTTTTGGTTTTTTCAGCTTACGTGCTAGTTCACCTTGAAGAAAATTGTTTTGTAATAAATTTGAAAGGATATGGAAATATATGAAAATGGTTATGTTGTTACATTTTTGTATTGTAATGATTAACAGTTATATTAAAATTGGAGTTTTTTATGGTGTAGCGGTAAGTAAAATGTAGCCTTGCTTTTTAGGATATACTTCTGTTGTAATTTGCCTGCTAGAATGAAAACTTTTATTAAGTTATGGCTTCTTGAAGCCACATATAGAAAAAACAAATTATATTGATTTCTCTAGGCGTTGGATCAAGATCTGTGGTATTTTTATAAAGGGTATCCTAACACCTGAATTCTTTTGGCTCTAGTATTTTGTTAGATTAAATCTCATTAAGGCAGACGAGCCATTTGAGCCTTCTTTTCTAATGAAACTCTTTTTTTAATCTTCAGGAGGTCTTTAAAGAACGGATTGGTTATGCACATATATATGAGGTACTCAAATCTCTGGGTCAGCCCTCACGGGAGTTGCTGAAAGAACTTATGAATATGGTAAGATGGGCTTATTTTGAATGTTAACCAGAAGGGTTATGTCTCTTGGATAGTTTTTTGTAACATTATTTTATTTCAATAGAACAGTAGCTCATGTTTTGAGTTCTCTGCTCTTTCCTAGGCTGTTGAAGGTGATCACATGTCTGTTGGACTGTTGGGCATTAGTAATGTCCAGCCCTTATTGCTGCTAATCCAGTGGCTTCCAGAACTAGAGTCACATGACCTACAGATCTTCATCTCAAATTGGTTGAGGCGAATTTGCTGTATTAACAGGCAGAGCCGTGCAACATGTGTCAATGCAAACATGGTCACCTGCATCATTGAGACATTAAACTTCCACTCTGCCCTCCACTGCACTTGTGCTGAGAACATGATTGCCCTTCTAGGTTCTTTGGGGAGTCAGTCAATGAGCTCTGAAGAACTGCTTCAACTAATACGATTGCTGAGGACTGATGAACCAAAAGAGCCTCACCCTTATGTCATCCCTGTGATGCGTGCAGTTCTAGCAATGGCTCGGAAGCAGGGCCTGGACAGTGCCTTGCAATATTTTGACTTATCCCATAGCATGGCAGGAATTGCTGTGCCACCTATTCATAAATGGCCAGGCTCTGCCTTTTCTTTCAATGTTTGGCTATGTCTCGATCAGGACCAAGCAACTCCTGGCCTTGGCAGCAAGGGTGGCAAGAGGAAGCAACTGTACAGGTATACTTGCAATGATTACTTTGTGTGGTAGAACAGTTCTGGGTAATTTACTCCCTGTTACATACTTGGTACTAATATTCACATTTATATAGCACATTTCATGCCAAAATACTATTTGTTTGAGTTTGTAAATGGCGGTTGTTATGTTGTCCCAGGGCCTTCAGAATAAATTATTCCAGCCACAAGTATGGGAAGGTGTTGCCAGACTGGCAGGCACAGATTGTCTTGAAAACACAAAGTAAAACTCATCATGTATTATCATGAGCTGATTTAACAGGAAGTAACTTAAGATTTACACATGCTGATTCACCATATTTGCATATCTCACAGTGATTGCTTTAGCCATCCACTCTCAAAGTTTAGTTTGCTACAGGAATAATAATACAGACTTACAGGACAGGAACACCCACTTCTATAACTGTATTCAGGTTAAATCAGAAGGCTAAAATACTGCCTCCCACAAGGATTGCAGGATGCTTTTTCCTATCTGTAAAAACGGGGGAAATGGACCACTTATTGGGCATGTAAACATGTATTAACATTTTTCCATAGGGTCTAACAGGTCATAAAATGCAGCTAGTTCTAGTGAAAACTGCAGCTGGAATTGCAGAGGATAATGTCTAAATTTGTACTTGGCCAGGACACCAGAGTTAACCCTCTTCTTTTGTGAATTATATCAGGAAATAATACCTTCCCTTTTAATGACCAGAAAGTTCAGGCTTTGATTTTATTTTTGAAAATCTAAAATGCTGGGTTTCCAGTAGCACAGCATCATATAACATCATGTTGGATTATGAGCATAGCACTACTTGGTGAAGAGTGCCATCTGCTGAACTCCCAGCACCATTTCTTGTATATTTAAATCCAGACCCCTTCAGTTTTTGAAATCTGATGGGATTACAACATAAGATTGAAGAGCTGCATTTGGATTTGGGTTTAATAATGCTAGAGTAGTAGTATTGGTCATTAAACTGAATTCACAATGAGTTGCGTCTTCTAATGAGTTGATGGAGTTAGTGTATTGTATGTGATACCGTATGTCTGCTCACTGGTTAAGGATTGCTGTTGGAGATCTTGGGTTAAGATAGTAGGGTGTCGAGATGGATGAGTAAGATTACAATTGTTACTAAAATGAAAAATATTTTTAAGCTTACAACTGAGTTAAAGCATGAAAAGACTGACCTTACTGCTATCTTCATGCTTTGTGGTCTCTGTGCATGTTGTAGCTTTCATTTCGTAGGAGGATTATGCATTGGTAGAATGCAATATGATCATAGACAAAATGTCTCTGCTCCATAATAATACCTACATTGCCTCAGCTGCAAGTCTAACAGTATTTCTTAGTATGTCTTGAAGACTGCATTAGAGTTTTTACATAAGAAAAGCCAACAAGCCTTCCTATTATAGATAAAGCTTATATTGGTATAAAAGTACATTGCTGATGTAAGTTATGCTTAGGTTTGGCAAGCGAAATAAACTGTACTCACAAAAGTACTTGTTTGCCAGTTTAGGGCATGCCCTAGGGCTTTTGTCTGTATCAAAATTTTGCATCAAAAAACCCATCCAAAGCCCAAACTCTACAGCAGTAGTTCTCACCCTTTTTATAGTCAGAGCCCCCCTCCAAAACCTTTTTTGAATTTGACAGCATCCGCAGTTGAGAACCAGTGCTGTACTGCCTCTGCTTACCACAGTGGTTCTCAAGCAGGGTGATGTCATATACTCCTGCCTATATATTAGGGTTATCTGATAAACCTTAAGCAGGCAGGCATAAAGGCATAACTAATGAGTTGTGTGCCTAAGCAAAACTCTGCTGTACCCTGTGGGGCTGCTGGGTGGATGGGTAGTCTTATCTTAATAGCCCTGGATGTCCCTGCACTTGACCCCTCCAGCCTGGCCTGGCTTCTCTAGCCAAACCATGCTGTAGCTGGAGCACATGCTCTTCCTCATGTCCACCATCATATAAAGAGGAGGATGGTTACCAGCTTTTTTGAGAAACTTTGTGGAATGCTTTTGGCTTGTTTAGTATTCTTTGTACCTATGCTATTGACTTCTCTTTGTTAGTTTTAATGAAATGGCCCATTGAAAGTCCTTTTGTTAAATAGTCCATTAGTGGTGATTAGAATGGTTTCAGCTGTGCCAATTTTTGCAAGTTTTATTCTGAATTATTGCATAGCTAGATTGTTTCCCAAACTTTATTGCGCTGTATTCCATTTTTTTCCCTTCATTCTGTAGCTTTTTTACAGGAAGTGGAATGGGGTTTGAGGCCTTTATTACTTACTCTGGAGTGCTGGTGGTTGCTGTTTGCACAAAGCGAGAGTATGCAACAGTGATGCTACCAGACCATTGTTTTTGTGACTCTCTCTGGGTAAGACCTGCTTCTTAAGCTCACTTGGTTTAGGACAGAATAACAAGTGGTTTTAATCTTTATATTGCATAAGGACAAATTCCAATTCTAAGAATAGGGCACAGTCCGTGTAAGTAGTCTGTACTTACTTAGCTCTTAGAGATGTGTTATTTGTATGTTTATGCCAAAAACTTTTTCTAGTTTGTGTTAGACTGTTTAGAGCCTCTGTGTGTACATCTGTGTGTCTGTCCTTTTTAACGTTAAATCTCACGGAATATTAATGTCAGGGAGGATATTTGGATGAGTTAATTAGATAGGGTCTGTAATGTTTACTATGTGTTTTATCTATGGTATGTCATGCTAATGCTCTAGATAGTTAAGTTCTCCAAGAACAATTCTTACATGCAACACGAGTGTGCCTTTGACTTCCTTTTTTAAAGAAGGATATACACAAATGAGCGGATCTTTGGGATGGGTTTTGGAAGCTGGGATATATTTTAGGCTCTTGTTATGTTTATACACTATAATTGAGTTCCAAGTCAAAGACTTAGAAAATACAAATGTGTTACTATGTTGCCATTCTTCTTCCTTCCTATATATGAGGATTCTCTTATTATTATGAAAAGAGTAAGCTCTCTTTTTGTGTACATTTAAGGAAATCCTTGACTGAAATAAAATCTTCCTAATTCTGACAGAAAGAACCTTTAAAATGTTGCCCAACTAAACAGAATATTGGCAAATTATCAGGAGACTAGAGAAAGCCTTAGCAAGTTTTTTGGGGGGTGGGTGGGAGGGAGAGTGGGGGAATCTTTTTTTTTTTTTTTTTAATACATGCATTTTTGTATTACTTTTTTTTAAAGAAGTATTTGATTGGTATTTAGTCTCACCTTCCAATTATGCTATAAAAGTTTATTTGCCGCTATGATTTTTGTCATTCATTTCATAGTGAGACAGTTGAGTAGTTATAGAATTATTTCACTGCTTTTTAATAATGTCCTAATTAATTCTTGTTGTTATGTTGCTAAACTAGCACAATATAACTATTGTTCATGTGCCTGGAAAAAGGCCCTTTGGTCAAAGCCTTGTCTACATTTATGTCAATGGACAGCAGAAGGTATCTGCTCCACTCAGATTTCCTGCAATGAATGAAGTAAGTCAGTCCTTCTCATTGTACCTATTGATTTCTAAAATTATCTCCTATAAAAATGTTAAATAAAACTGAGAACTAAAATGAAAATGGCTTGTTGGTGATTTAAAAAACCATGGTAGAAACCAATTAGCAGCTATGGCAGTTTAAAAATATTTAGGTTAGTGTAGCTCATCCCCAGTATGTCTCTTGTTCAGCAGTGGTTCATCTCAAATACAGCAGCTTAAAAAATAAATAAATGTTGACCAAGAATTCTTTACTGATCCCTTTTCAGAAGCCTATGTAAAAGGAGTTTATTCCAGGTTACATGTTTTTTTCCTCCTGCAATCAACTGAGCATTATCACAGTTAGCATCAATGGTCTCTCTTTTTGGCAGTTTTGCAGCAGAAGATGTTCTGATGACGCACAACAGAAAAATAGTTCCCACAGTTAGAGGTTATTCTCTTTAGTACTTTAGCACTCAAAGTGAGAGTAATGTTGTATAGGCTGTTATCTGTGCTGTCCTTGGTTAGTGGATATATTTACAGGAGACAACAGTTTATGGTGGTGTTAATCTGATCATTTCTACAGGCACGAATCAAATTCACTTGAAAAAGCACCAGTTAACAAAACATCAACATGATTTATAAAAATAAATGATACAGAAAAATAAAATATGTGGATGTTCTGTCAATGTAGTCTCTCCTCTTTGTGAAACAAGTCAGTGTTAAACCTGGATTACAGTATTATGAAGTTAAATCACTACTCTATTTTAAAATTTAAAGGAAAGAAGTTAGACAAGTTGGAAGGCTATTTTGTACCTGAAGGTTATCTAACATCTATCTCAACTCTGTAGTTAATCCCATAAATTATATTACCAAACAAATCATGTTGCTTATATTTTGCCTGGACCGTCATGGCTACAGTGGCACTACAATTTTCCAGTCAGACAGGTCTGCCTTTAATATTTCTTGGATTTAGTTAAACTTAATCCCACTTTTATATAGTTGATTTTTGTGGAAGTCTTGGGGATAGTTGATATTTTTCTGCAGCATTATTTAATATTATTTTTTCCTTACACTTGCGTTTCCAGCCATTTACTTCTTGTTGCATTGGTTCAGCTGGTCAGAGGACAACTACTCCACCTCCATCTCAAATACCAGACCCACCTTTCTCCTCTCCTATTCTGCCTCATCGATCATCGCTAGGTGGGATTCTTTCCCCAGCAAGCTGGGGTGGGCTACTTACAAAACCAGAGCTGATCACCAAGATGATCTCAGCAGGAACCCAGGATAGTGAATGGGGATGTCCAACATCTCTGGAGGGCCAGCTTGGGTCAGTTATCATCTTCCATGAAGCACTCCAACCCTCTCAGGTGAAAGCATTGTATTTAGCAGGTAAGTGGTCATTGTGTTGATAGCATTACTGAGCTCCAGTTATGGGTCGGCACTCCATTGTACTATACACTGTTCAAATGTATAAAAAAAGATGGGACTGATTTAAAGAATGTATCATGTTGGTAAGAGTGTGCAGGTATAATAGTTCTGTGAAAATATAATTAATTATTGGCTCAGTTTCTAAATCCCTCTGATTTTTAGCTGTAAGTTAAACATGTATATAATGTGTATAAACTCCAACCATGAGTCTTTTCAAACTACTTCCCAACATACTAGCTTGTAAGTGAAACTGTTCAATTTTTCTTGCCTTCTTTAAGTCAGTTAAAGATAGTTATTCATCTTTGAAGATTCATCTTTAGGAACTATATTAGCAATTAAAGGAGGATTTTTTTCTCCATAACTTTTTGATAATGTATTTCAAGCATATCTTAAAAACTGAGGAGGGGTGAGGGACTTTGCCTATATGACCGTAAGTGGTGTGCGAAACAGGCCCTGTTTGATTTTGGATTCCTATTCGGCCTGAATCAGCAACAGTGATTCGATTCATTGATTTGGATCAGTCCCAGATTTGATTTGGCCGAATCTGAATCTGAAGATTCGATGCAGATTCAGAGAATTAGCATTTGAACGTAAACGCAGCTTTAAATGTTTTTTTTCTACATACCTCGAGGTACCAGCGCAGCTTGTGATTGATGCTGTGCTGCGGCGGATGGAGCGTCCCACAGGAGTGCGAGGGGGCTCTCCACAGGCTTGGCAGCGAACCTGGGTCTCCCAGGGAGTGTGCAGGGGGGACCCCCTTATCCCCCCCGGGCTCAGGGGGATCCCAGGTATCCTCTGAGACTCAGGAGGCACCAGTTGCTGAGCCAGGGAGGTTTGGGGAGAGTCCCCAGTGTGCTCCCTGAGGGACCCAGAAGTGGAACTAAAGTGCTTCTGGTCTATTTCTGGGTCTCTACCGAGCACGCTGGGGAACCCCCTGCACTTCTGTGGGACGCTTCTTGCGTCCCAGAATTGCAGTGTTCGCCAGCCACCTGCTACCTAGAGGTATGTAGAAAAAACATTTAAAGCTGTGTCTATGTCCAAATTGTCAAATTATTCTGAATCTCTCGGAATCGATTTGGAGGGTTCCGATTCAATTCAGACAGATTAAAGGGTCCTCTGATTCAATTCAGATTCAGAGATGTGGCCACCAAATTGGGCCAAATCTCTGCTGAATCGAATTGGGGGCCAGAGCTTTGCACAGCCCTACCAGGTATATGGTTCAAGGTGTCCTGGAGCTTTAGCAGAGTGTAATGTGTATATATATTTTATCACTAATATTAAGATCTAGTGTGTTCTTTAAAAATATTTTTCAGGTCCAAACTGCTTGACTCCATGGAAACCCCAAGAATCTGAAGTAGCAGATCTGCTCAGTAAAGTGCTCCTTCACTATATACCCAAGGTAGAAATGAACACATGATTTATTTTTAAGGACACATTCTAGACAGTAGTTCCAAAAGTGGACCTACCTTAAGAACATATGAAGTACCTTGCTGGATGCACTGGTTTATCTATTCAAGAATACTTTCTCTGACGGTGGCAGAAGTGGATGTATTAAAGGAAGAGCGTTAAACCAAGTACACTATCTAAAGCAGGGCTATCCAACTTCTGGACATCTGGGGCTCCCCTCCCCCCTACTGGTCCCATTTGCCAAGCAGGCTTTCCAGCAGCCCCTTCTCACCATGCTACATGCACAGCTTACTCACCTACTGTGTGGTGCATGCAGCTAGGGAGGAATGGTGGGGTTGTGTGGCTGAGAGGGAGGATGACTGTGCATGTGGCACGTACATCTGGAAGAGGAAGGGAGTTGGGCTACACAGCACCACTCCCTGCCTACCCCTCGTCCCCCCAACTACATGCACCAGCCTGCTGCACTGTGGGCAGTCCAGTTTCCTACTTTGCCATGCATATAGCTTGGGCACTCCAGCTTCCCTCCCAGCCACCACAGGAGGAGCAACTGGGGAGAGGGTGGGTGGTAGCCAGGCAGGAGCCCACAGGCTGCATGCTTACCCTTCAGGGACTGTATATGGCCTGAAGGCTACCGATTGGACAGCCCTGGTCTAGAGTGATCTAGAGTAATTTGTCCCATAGTGCTCTTCCTGGCATTCACCATCATTAGTTTAGAGATATCAAATAATACATCTCTGACTTATGTTCATAAAATACAAAAATGTATTCTAGGTATCCTATGTCATTGAAGTCTTGCCTTTAGTGTTACTACAATGCCATTTTTTTTCTTACTGTATTATGCCTTATATTTTATGTAAATATATACAAGTAATTCAGAAACTTTAAATTTTTCAGCAGTTACGTTGAAGCTGTTTTTTTTTCCCTCCTCTTAAAGGCCTGCAGAACTCCAATCTGCCTTGACCTGTCCACAAATCTTTTACATGGACGGTTAACTGGAAACAAAGTAGTGAATTGGGATATCAAGGTAAATGCATAGTAAATCGATGCAATGTGATATAAATGCATACTGGTTACTTGAGGAGTGCTAGAAGTTGCCATTGTATCAGAAAGTTGCTGGACAGGCTTTTTTCCCCAAGAATTAATTATAGAGCTGTAGCAGAGTTGCAGTAAATTTTAGGAAAAGTATGGAGGAATCCTACTGAAAGTAATCATGAATAATGTTTTAAAACAAAATTTAAATATTAAAAATCTGTGGTGAGCAAATGCCTTCTGCAGAATTGGCCCAGTTCATATATTGTGTATTTTGAAAAAAATTCAGGAATACTAGCATGCTCTATTATTGCCTAATAATATTTTAGTATTCAGCATCAGTCCTTTACATCTTTAAGTGACTTATGGACATAAATTAATATAGTCTTCCATGTAGACCAGTTCTTTTCTCATGTTCCTTTAGCTTCATAAAATACCCTAAGCTAGCAGTCAGCAACATTTCAGAGCCATAGGCCCAACCGACCCAGATCAGGTGCAAGGTGGGTCAATGTTCCTTTTTAGCCACCACCACCACTGCTGCTTCCTGCTGTTGCTTGTTCCCACTGCCTGGCTGTGGTGTGGATGCAGCTTCCCACTGTCCACCTCCAGCGCACTTCCTCATTGCCAGCCCCAGTGTGGGCAAAACCACCTGCCACCAGACCACCATTGAAGCCAGTGAGTCAGATCCAGTTGCTTGTTGGCTGGATGTTGCTAATCCCTGCCCTAAAGATCTAAGTCCTGCAAATCACTGGAAAAAGAAAGGGATCCACTTAGCATGCAGCAGTTTTAGCTATTATGTTCCTGTTTGTCATCTTGTTCACTAATTTACCCACCAGCCAACTCTGTAGCACAAACTAATTTCAAAGGTTAGAATCAGACCCAATGTATACATGTGTAACTCCATTGATTTCCAGTGACTGAGCTGGAATCTTTTAGTACAAGCTAATGAACAATGCCTTAGAGAAGTTCTTAGTTTTGCAGGAAATACCATTTCACAGTATTTTAAGAATGAATACTTGAACAAATAAAATGTGAGCTCTCTATAGCAAAGACAAAGTTCAAACTTTTTTGAAAGACTCTTTGTCAAGAATAGAGTACATATAATCATAGTTATTCTCCACCGGCATGCCCTTTCCTTTTCGCAAGAAAGTATTGTAGGAGTATGGGCTTTGTGCAAGTTGGCAAACAGTTCCCTTTAAAGTACAGGCACTCTTGCTAGTTCATGGGGTAATGTGATTCACATGAACGGTTTGATAATGATATAATGTTGCTATCCTTACCTGATAGAATGTGGGTTTGACTCCACTGCCTCTGTGGGAATTTATATTTAGCAGAAGTCTGTTGAGCTGAACATGTGTAGTGTTTGTTCTGGGGAGAAAGAGAGTAAGCACTTACCTCCTGGGGTCTTTCAAGAAGCTCCAGAATGAGGAGAATGTAGAAAGATGGTTGTGAACACCCTTCTTTTTGGCTGAAGAGATGGTGCAGCTAATGCTCTCAGACTTCAGACATGTTTCCTGCTTGTAAATTATTAGGCTTTAGCTTGTCCCCATGTGAAACATGACTACGCTTCCTCATATATTTACCCCAGGTACAAAAATGGCCTATCCTAAAGCAGCATTTATTTAGGTGTGAAAAATAAAGGCTTTTAAAATTGGATTCTGCAGGCTGAAGACAGGGACATTTATGAGGAGGTATGGGGTTCGGAGCAGCAATGAAGGAACTAATGGCAGTAAAGAGATGGGGAGACAACAGGATGAGAACACCTGTCCTTTCTCCTCCCCCCCCCCGCCCCCCCCCCCCCCCCCAAAAAAAAAGCTTCTGTTCCCAAACAGGTTGAAGAAAGAGAGTAGTGCCCTTTCCAGTACCCAAAAAGAAGAGGAAGATCCACACTCTGTTTTTGCATGCAGATGTGTAAACTGTGTCCCTGAGCATTATATTTTAAGACACTTTTTTAGGCAGGAAGAATTGAGGTTTTGAGTAGATTTTACTTAGCAAGCCAATGTAGAAATAAATTTGATTAATATTTTATTTCAATTTAAAATTTCTGAAATTGGAGATTTGAAAAGGATACTATTAAACTAAGAAATGTTTGTTAGTTAATTGTTAAACTAAGGGCTCTGGCAGGCATTACACTTATTGTGTGATTAATATAATAATCACTGAAAAACTGCTACATGCTACACATTCAGCCATTTATCCCATGATAAATTTAACATGGAACATCCTTGTGGCTGGTTTGTATCGTGCTTTAATTTAAATGTGTAGCATGCTGGGCTGCATGGCATGGCCTTAACATGCCACAAGTTCAAATTAAAGCATGCCTGATCCCCAATGCTGTAGGAATTAAATATAGCTGTAGTAATTTGCATATAGAACCCATAGATTTGTTTCATCCAGATCCAGAATTGATGCATATTACCTTTTTTGAAACTGTTGCAAGTTTTTGAATAGGTACTCCATTAGTACCAAAGGATATATATGATAATTAGCCCCCCACTCATGACTGGAACCGAGTGTTCTTGTTATGAGTTGTGGGATGCTCAAAAAAATTATATGCAGATAAGGGGCAGGGCAAGCTGGTGTGGCTTTACCTCATGGAGCCACACTAATCATATGTGACAGTCTGAGATAGGGAAGTAACAGAGGGATTCTGGGTGAACTTTTTAGGGCTCTGTTTGCTAGACATTTAAGGCTGGTGAAAAAACAGGACTCATTGGAAAAGGGAAAGAAAAGTGATGGAAGTGAAGAAAAAGTAAAATGTATTCAGTATGGTGGCTCACCACGACTTTGTAAAAGAGTTGACACTGAGGAAGACTGTGTGCACTAAGATTTTATTCAGGTAGGTTGCACTAACCTATAATTGTGGTAGCTCCCCATCAGGAGACTTATTTGGCTGGGGAGATACCATGATCATTCTTGACCTTGAATGACTCGGTGTAGTTAGAGCATGGGTGGCAAAATATGACCCATGGATCATACTTGTGGGGGGTTGGGGGAGGTGGTGTCTGGGAGCAGGATGGGCTGGTGGGGCTGGGAATGCAGGGTGGTGACAGTGCGGGGCTGGGACTTAGGACTGAACTGCAATTCACTCCCCACACGTCCCTTCCTGCGAAACTGACACGCATCTTAGGGATGTGCGCAGAGTTGATTGCAGCTCTCCCCTGGGCCCTGGCCCTGCGCTGTTACTGCCCTGTGATCCCAGCCCTGCCCACTCGTCCTGTTCCTAGACACCGCTCCCTGTCCACCCGCCCCATCCTGTCCACCTGGCCAAGCACACCCTACTTGTGGGGGTCCTGGGCCAGTCTCCATGGAGACCCTGCCTGCCCACCCATTCTCTCATAATTTGGAACTGATTTGGTCTTGGAAGCTAAATTTAAAAAAAATAAGCATCTTGGCCTTTTGGCTAAGATCATGCATTTTTGGTACTAAGGGGAGGGTGTCAGGGCTGGCTCTGGCCCACCCAGTGCCAGCCTGGTATTGCAGTACCTCTAGGCCCAGTGCCAGTTCCCTGTGTAGGCGATACCTGCCCATTGTTTTTAAGGGCCCCCCAAAAAAATAGTTGCCAGCAATTTTGTGACAATGGGGGACTGCTTTTGTGCTTTTTCCCTACCTGCTCCTTTTGGCTAGGAGCAAGCAAGAATAGAGGGCATCTGAACTTCAAGGCTTCTGGTTGTGGGACTTGCACATAGGATCCCCCCCCCCCACCCCCCACCCCCCCAAAAAAAAAAAGGTAGGTTCCCTTCAGCATGTTTGCTCAATATGGGCCATGTGTTTTATAGTCATTCTCGGTGTTAGCTGCATTTTAATTGGCTTCATAGTTGATTTCCACTGCTGAGTATATGCTGCTTTTGGCAGCAATTTAATGATAAACAGTTTATTTAATGAGGATTCTTTATATGCAGATATAAGACAAGGGACTTTTTCCCCCATGCTGATTATGGGGGGGAAAACCTTGTCTTGTATTCAAGTAAATATGGTATGCCTTTCTTAAAGAAGAGGACACTTTTTCTTTTACACTTAAAAATATCCATACAGTATGTATATACATACTTTTTTTTCTCCTGTCTGTTTCTCTTGCTTTCTCTTCAGGATATGATAAATTGTATCGGTGGGTTAAATGTGTTGTTTCCACTGCTGGAGCAGATCAGCTTTCTCAGTGGACAGGTTCCTGGGAGGTCTGATGGGACCACTATACCTCCAGAATTGCTGACTCCTATTGAAGGAGACTGGGTGGTATTAACTTCCACCAAGGCTTCAGGTAGGAAAGTACTATGGACCAGAAATTATGTTAAAGCTAAGGATTTAATTAAAAAAAATAGGTTGCCACTATTAGTGCATACTTAGTGATTCAAATCTGGCTTCTATGACTATATGTTACTTTAATGTACTAACTATAATGCTAATAAACTATTTTTGCTCCTGAGCATCTGAATCAGCCATCAAAGTGTTGGTATTGCTTAAAATTAATGGAAGAGCGTATACATTGAATATTAAGTACCTTAGCTGTGATATCTTAACTTTTTGTTATTTGTTTGTGACATATTAAGGAGTCAAAAATGTAGTTGTTCCATTTCTAAACAAAATGTGGCTTGACTATTTAGAAAAATAATAAAGAGGCTGATTCAATGTCCATTAAGATTAATGGAAGAATATATCATTGTTTCAGTGGTGGTGGTGGAGAAGATGAACATGGAACTTCCTCATGTTATAGACCAGTAGCCTATTTTACATTTTCATTTAGATTTTTCAAGCTATTTGTTTATGGACAGATTTCAGTCTTTAAAATTAAAAAGGGAAAACTATTTAAGTACCTTTTTAGCTGTGTTGAATTTCAGCTTGGCATGAATTCTTGTAGTTTGAACAGAACCCCTTTAGAAATCAGTATTTGTATAGAAAAAAATAGACATTAATTTTGGAATAAAAATGGTGAAGTAAAATTTAAAAATCTTTCTAGATATACTATGCAAAACAAAAAAGAGAGGAGAGAAGAGGACATTTTGAACTTTAGGTGGAGAGCAAGTGCAGAGAGATGATCCAAATTGTGGGTTTAAAGAGAGGAATGCCTTGTCCAAGTGGCACAATTGAATAGATGCTGAAGTCATGATTGGAGATGAAAGTAATGACTCTAGCTCTACATCTCAGGATCTAAAAACTGGCTACAGCTTAGATGGTAAATATATTGGGAGTTAGGAAGTTCAAGAATATTGTGAGAAAGTTAAGACATTTGCTTTCATGTCTCTTTCCTCCTAATTTAACAAAATAGCACAACTGTAAAACAGGGTGTAACTAAAGGATATGCTGTTTTGCAGAGGCTCGCCTGGAAAAGAATATTGTTGCAACTTTCATCTTGATGATAAAACACTTTATCCAAAGGCATCCTATTAATCAAGAAAATCTCATTCACTCCCATGGAGTTGCTACCCTAGGAGCCTTGTTACAGAAGGTGAACAAACCTGAATTCTTTGTGCAGTGAATATGGCAGGTGAAAGCAGCCTCCACTGAAACCCATAGACTTCAGCGAGGCCATGATTTTACTGTAAATAGCAATACTTTTCAGAGATTCACACCACTGGGTGCATCTACATGAGCCCTTGAGGTGCCGTGATGGTACATGTAGATGCTCAAACTGTGGTCCAGGGTGCATGTACAGATGCTGTGCCTGGGATTGCAGCAGTTTGAGTTGGGGCAGAGCAGCCCCAGGGTGGCAGGGGACTTGGGAGGGGGAGGTCAGCCTCAGGCTTCGGGTATTGGTGTTGGGGCTGGCTGCCCCAGTTTGTGGAGCCCTGTAGCTAGGCAGCAGGCAGGGGTCAGACCCCTGCCTGCTGCCTGGGCTGACCAGGTACAATGTATGCCCAAGTCAGTATTTACATGTGTGTTTAGGTGCAGTTATTTTCACTGCAGTATGATAGTACTTGTCCCTGACGGTACTTATTGCAGTTAAAATGAGTTTGCTGGTGTCTAATAGTGTTGCACGTGTAGAGTGTGATGCTTTACACTGCAGCAAATTAGTCTATTGCACAATTAATGCAGTTAATTAGTATAGATGCATCCACTGTGAAGAAAATATTTAGGCTTGGTGGTATACAGCATGGAATTAGCCTGACTAGCTTTGTGCTTCTCTTCTGACTGTCATATGTACAGATACAATATTTATACTTCTACAATATGTATGTCACTTCATAGACTTCTGAAGACAGTGTTTTGATGAAAGAAAATAGTAGTTTTGTTATGTCTTCAAAAAGAAATTATGATTTGTCTGTCTTCTGTGTTTTGTTGTGGATTTTTGCTGTCCAGCTATTTAAATAGGAACACAAACCAGACAAAAATATTATACAAAAAGTATTTTAAAATCAGAGAAGGAAGGATTTTTTAAAATTATTTCTAAGAGCTCTTTGCTTGAACAGAATTGCCATATGGAAAGAAAATATTGATATGTGAAATTCAAGAGGGCCTTATTTTTTAGGTAGCAGTTTAACAGAAGATACATATGCTGCACATTAAATAACCAGCACCAGATTATTACTAGTAGGCTTGGAAACTTGCAGCTGTGATGATCCAGGCAGTGTAGAAGAGTCAGGGATTTTTTTGATAGTTTTTATGATCTCTTTTGTGCCTCTTATACACTGCCTGGACCATCATAAAGAAAACAATAGTCCATCCCTACTATAGCATGGAAGACTATACAGTTGGTTCAGTAAAAGGCATCATAAAAATCGTTGCCTTAATAATAATAAAAATATTATTATTACTAATATATATTCTTTATCTTGTTGGGTTGAATTTTAGGTGCCAAGCAACTTGATGGATGTGAATGTATTGGTGGCTGTGCAGTTATTGATTGAACAAGTCTCTGTAGAAAAAAATGTGCAACTCTTGCAACAGATGTATCAACACTTACTCTTTGACTTCAGTATCTGGAACCATGGAGAATTCCCTTTCCGAATTGGTGAAAACATGCAGTTTTTTATATTAAAACACTACCTTTTTTTTCTATGTGGGTATCTCTCTGTAGGTTCTAACAGAAAACATTTTGTATTTTAGGACATATACAATACCTTTCCACAACCATCAAAGATAGTAGGAGGCTCTTCAGAAAGAAGTATGGAGTGCAGTTCCTACTTGACACACTTAGGATTTATTATGGGTATGACTCAAGTTATTCTGCTGCTTCATGATTTGCTGTATTCTGTCAACAGCTTCCTTTCAAGAAGCCAGGCACAAAACAAGAATTAATATTGTAGGCTGCACATGTTCCTATAGTTAGTTAATTCTCCTTTATCTCAGTTGACTTTTACAAGATTATATAAAACTCATGCTAAAAGGACTGGAAATTTGTTGAAAACTTAGTAGAGTTTACAAGATGGAAGAGGATTTTTAGTATTTTTGTGTAGTATCATGGCTATCCAGAAAAAACAATTGGTTGATGATCACCACATTCATGCTTTAAAGGGTGAAAGTGTCTGAAAGAAGCTGAGTAATGCAATTGATAAGTTGTCCTGATGACTCTAATAATCTTAGCGATAAACTTAAAACAATTTAGAACTCTCAATGGAACTTCAAGGGCAAAGGTTAATGATCTTCCTGTATAATTGAAAGCTAAAATCCTGTTTTATGTTCTGCCCAGATCAGAGTTATTCTGTACCAGAGGGCATTAGAGAACCAAAAACTGCTCCTATTCTGTTCTTTTACTTCAACAGTATCATTCAATTAATTAAATTGGAGGTTTATTAATCAGTAGGGATGTAAATATCATTAAAAAATTATTTGTTTAACCTCCTTTAATTATAGCAGTTAAACAGGTAACCAAAAACCCAGCGGCTTGGTCACAGCTACTGCTGGGAGCTGGTCCTGGGGACCTCTGGGAGTGGGGGGGAGGGGGGGGGAGTCAGTGGCAAGCCCAGCCAGACAATACAGCCCACAAGCACCTGTGAATGACCAGCTGTTGCTTAACTGAAAAGTCATTAGGCTGCCTGTTGTTTTCCTCTTTATCTTCTTGGGCTATAGATACTAGTCCCCCTGGCTCCTCCCTCTCCCCTTCTCCTTCCTCCTGCCTGCCCTGCCGTCTTCTGGTTCCTGCTGGGGCACCGCATGTCTTCCCTTCCCTCCCTTTCCTGCCATATTGTGCCCTGTCCCACACTAAACAATAACCGGTAAACTAATCAGTTATCACTGAGCTTATTGGTTAAAGGATTAAGTTTAACCTTTCACATCCCTACAGGTAGTCCAAAGTATTGGCAATCAACTTGTTATTCCTAAGTCTCACATTGCATAATGTAAGAAACATCATTTCTTTACTGTCTGTTTTTCTTGTCTCCATCAGAAGTGGCTACGAAGACAGTGACTTGGCTCCAGATGACCTCAGAACAATACGTACATCCCTCTTTGGACTGATTAAGTATTTCTTAAGCAAAGGTGGGGCACATGAGGAAATACAGAGCATCATGGGATACATAGCTGCCACTAATGAAGAGGAACTAGTGAGTGAACAATTATGGTTGCTTCTATCTTTCAGTTTAGGAGTCTTGATCATATCTTCATTAGAAAGAGAAGATAAGAAAAATACAGTTCAGTATGATGCTTTATTGATATAACTGAGGCCAGCCATAGAATCAAGTGAACTGTGAAACTGCATTGAGTACTGCATTGTTAGTAATATCATATTTACCCACAACCAAGATGACTTGGAATTTAAGATGACCATGCACAATAATTAGATTCTAAATTTGTTATTATTTTCCATGTATATAATCTAATTGGAGAATCATCCTGAGTTTGTGCCCCCACCACCACTCTGGCAGAGAAAGCAGCAGCAGGGGCATGGGGCAGGGAATGGGAACAGGCAGCAAATGGGGCACGCACCTTGACTTCTGCCCCTTGTTCCCCTGCCTGCTATCTACTTCCACTGCTGTCCCCAGCTGATTCAGTCACAGGAAGAGCCCCAGAGTGACTCCTGACCCACTCCTCTCCCATGCTGTAGAGAGTAGCTATGCAGGGAGCCCAACACAGCAAGAGATGGTGGCAGCAGCACACAGGTTCCGCCTTTAATGCTTGTTTCCTGCCTATATTCTCCTTCTCCTTTCTCCTGTGCCACCTGGGAGCAGGCACTGGAAGGAGGAATCTGTGCACTGATGCTGCTGTTCCTTGTCAAATGGGGCTTCCCACATAGCTGGTCCCTGCAGCGTGGTGCAGGAGCAGCTCTGTGGTTCCTGCATCTGGATCAGATGGGGACATGCTGCAGTTCCCTACAGCTCCTGACTGAAGTGGTTCTGTACTTGATACTAAAAGAAGGTTATGTTTTCCCCACGTTTTTTTCTCCACAGGGAAAAAATGTGTCTGGGAATCGGGGAAATGTGGTATTTTAATTGATGATCCTAGTCTTAAATATAGTATGATTTCTAGTTCTGAATATAGGAAGTTTGGGAAGTATATATGGACTATTCAGAATATGTGAAATAAGGTGCTGTATAGGAACCAAGAATATTTTTCCCCCAAATGTGGCATAATTAATGAAGGTTCTATACAGTCAGGGTTTAAGTAGATTTTGTTTTGTTTTTATTTTGTAGCTTTGTGGTATTCTGGATGTTCTCTTCAGCCTACTTCATACCAGCCCAAACCCAGACCAGCTTTTTTTGTTGCTTTTTGAACCAGGAAATGCTGACATCCTGTATGCTTTGTTGTTGAATCAGAGATATACTGATAAGCTAAGGGAATTTGTATTCAAGGTAATACATTGAATTGTATGTTTCTTAATAGTAGCTTTACAAATATATACATACATACTCTCCCATATGAACTACAGTTTGCAGTAAACCACTTTTAAAAATGTATACAGTTATATAAAACATTTGTAGGACTATTTTACTTTTTTTTTTCTTTGCTCTTGGTATACTGACTAGAAGTTGTCACAGGTTTTACTTGCTGTACTTAACACTGTGGAATTTGTTGTATTCCAGTAAATTAGAATATTTTACTCATTGGGATGTTAAAAGACAAAATACAATAACGAGGTTCACTCATCTGCATTTATATTGGCATTTGTTTTTGGAGGTGACTTTTTAAAGCGCACGTGCACAACGCACAAACAAATTATGGCTGACACAATTAGTTTAAAAAAAAAAGGTGGTTCGGTATTTGTGTATGAAAGTCCCATATAACTTTCTTTGTTATTTTTGTGCACATTTCTTTGTAGATTGTAGAGCAGATGCTGAAATGTACTAAAGTTTATGAACGGAGTAAACAGCGTTTGAGACTCAGGGAAGTGGGATATTCTGGACTGGGTCTGCTTCTGAATGATTCGCCGGTTACCATTTCTCTTATTAAAAATCTTCTCAACCAAGTTCTGTATGCAGGTAATTGGAGATATGTGGGTACCTACTAGTATATATTAGTCAAAGCTGGATAATATAACTTCTCTTTATATTGGATTTCATCAAGAACAGCTGATTTACCTACATCATAATGAATATACTTATACTTAAATACTGTTAAGTGCTTCATCTCAACAATTTAACCATTTGCCCCTTCATAAATTAAACCCTTATTTTCATGATTAACAAAATGTATTTCAAGATTGAATTAGTTAGCAAGTATTGTCAAAATAATTTGCCGTGTTGAAGAAGTATAGTTGAAAAAATACAAGAACAAAAATTTGGCCAATCTGGGGCGGGGGGTTCTTTATAACTGTAAGTTATAGGCTTGCTTTGTGCTTTTGAATTAAAGGTACCACCAGAGCTTGTTAGGGCTTATGTAGACCTTTAATTCTGTATGTGGAACTTATCTCATAGTTAAATTATTTAGTATCTCATGTGTTACTATATGGCATCACTTTTGGGTTATGGTTTCTGAAACTCGTGGGGAGGAAAAAGATAGAAAATTAATAAAAGGATCAGAGAGTTGATCCAGTTCAGACATGAGGCCACCTACAAGAACTTAAGCTTTCTTTACTTCTTTGTACAGTATGTGGTAGGCACTGTTGGTGCCTTCCACTTTAAGGGCTTAGCCAAGCAGCCAGCAGGTGTTTGATTGTGGTAGCCATTTTAGATCTCTGGCTGCCTATATAAACAGAGCAATTTGCTGTTGGCAGACTAGGCAGAAGCATTGCAAGGCTGCATGCAACATCCTGGAGGTAAGGGCAGGAGCTAAAGGAAATGGTTTGGAGGCTCCAGGTCCTGAGCATGACCAAAAACTGCACCCTGCTGGCAGTGGGTGGCCTGATGGGGCTTTGTGGCATAGGAGCCCCCAAGAAATGCCAGGCCAGTTACCACCCTGGTGAAAGGCGAGTAGGGACGCCTTAACCCCAACCCTCACCTTTGGGTGGGTTATTTGAACCATCTGATCCAGGGAAGGCCAGGTAAGCTCCATGGGGCGCCTGAGCCTGCTGGGGTGAGTAACCCCCGTGGGGCCAGGCACACTTCATGAAGCACCTGTGCCAGGAATGGGGGACCCCGATCCCTGAGTGGAGGCAGCGGGCATAGACACAACTAAGGGATTCGAGTAGTCAGTGCTGGAGCCAGGACCGGAAGGGTCAAAAGGGCCAGGAGCTCACCACAAGGCGTGCCCATATAGAGTGAAGAAGCTTGGGGTCCTGACTAGCCTGAGATGGGGCCAGGGTTTAAAGGGAAGCCAAAGTTCCCAAGGCAGGGGCCACAGCTAATGGGAGGAGGGGATGGTTGAGTTGACTGCCTGAAATGCCATCTGCAAGGCTTGGGCTGCAGTGTAGGGGAGGAATGGAGCTGCAGATAGTGCCCCTGGCACCAGACAAGAAAGGGCAGCCTACTGCCTAATTAACACCTCAGTTATGTTCCATGAAGGCATGGCAAGTGAGACAGGTAGGTGGCATGCCCAGAGGCAGGTGGGGAAGCTAGCACTGTGGCTAGTCAGGGAGCCCCACTTTACCACACAGTAATATAGCTGGTAGCCGCTCCTCTCTTCAGTTAATTAGTATATTTTTAATGCAGTGTTTAATTTATGATTGTTTCATTTGTCATGTTAAATAAGTGTAGTAATTGGACACAACAAACTCAAATACACAAAAATAATTGGGTATAAATTCCAGCTTCTCCAAACTCACAGCCATGACATCACCTCTTCTGAAGTGATCAGACCTCAAGTACATTTTGTGATTAGCTACCACAAACTACACATTCACAGTGAAAGTAGCCTTTTATCATTTGCTGTCATCTTTTGAATCACTTCTTCATGTGTCACCAGCTGGTGTTAAACTAGTTGTTGTTGTCAGCTCCACTTAATATCACAAGACTTTGTCAGTCCAGCGTATGAGATATTATCACAATACGACTAAAACTTTTTTTTTTTATGGCAAATGTAGTTGACAATGATATTCTCTAAGCAACCTCTCCTACTCTGTATATCTGCTTGTTGTAATTAACACTCAGATAAAGTCTGTTTTTAATGGGTTCCAGGTGAATGTCTATTCATAGAAAAGTAGGGCTGGAAGGAACTCAGGAGTCATCTAGTCCAGCCTCCTGCTCAAGACAAGATCATCCCAGACTAAACCTAGTCAAGTGTCTGTTTAACCTACTCTTGAAAATTGTTAAGGATGGGGATTCCACAGCCTCTACAGGTAGCCTGTTCCAATGCTTAGCCACCCTCATAACAAGAGATTCTTTCTAGTCTCCAGCCTAAATTTCCTCTGCTCCAGTTTGATACCATTGCTTCTAGTTCTGTCCTCTACAGCCACACAGAATAGTCTGTCACCATCTTTTTTATAACTGCCCTTTAAGTATTTGAAATCTGTTATCAGATCCCCCTCAGTCTTCTTTTCCAGGCTAAGTAATTCTAGTTCTGTCATCTTTTCCTCAAATAATGTTTCCCAGGTAATTGTTTTTGTCTCTCACTGCTGGATTTTTCCCAATTTGTCTATATCCTTCTTGAAGGGTGGGTTCCAAAACTGGAGACTTTCTTTCAGGTGAGGTCTCACCTGCACTGAATGTAACAGAAGGATCACATCTCTTGATTAGTAAGCGACACTGCTGTTAATACGTTATGTTTGGGGGGCGGGGTTGCCAACAAGAACCCACTGTTGGCTCATATTGATCTTTTTGTCCAGTATATTTTCCAGATCCTTTTCTGCAGTCATTCCAAAGTCTCTGTTTATGGATGAAACTGTTTCATCCTAACAGCAGGACTTTGCACTTGTCTTTGCTGGATTTCATCTGATTAACCTGCAGAAATGTCTAAAATCATTCAGGTCATTCTGAATCCTAGCCCTACCCTCCAGAATGTTTGCACCCAACTTGTTGAAATTTGAAAACTTGCTACACTAAGTCCCCAGACCATTAATGGAGATATTAAACAATATGAGCCCAAGACAGACCCTTGGGAAATCCATTCATTACCTCCTCCCAACAAGACATTAAGCCATTAATGACTATGCACTGAGCATGATGATCCAACCAGTTACATATCTGCTTTATAGTCCTTTCATCTAGTCTGTATTTCCTTAGCTCTTTAATGAGAACGTTGTGAGAGACAATGTCAAGCGCCTTGTTAAAGTTCAGGTGTATCGTATCCACTGCTCTCCTGCATCCCCCACGGCATGTCACTTGATCATAGAAGGAAATTAGTTTAGGCATGATTTACTCTTAGTGAATCCAAGCTGGCTGTCTCTAATCACTTTGTTCTCTTCTGGGTGCTTAGAAATAGATTCCTTAATGTCCTGCTCCTTCATCTTTCCAGGTATAGTCTGGTCTATAATTCCCCAGAACTATTATTTTTCTTTCTTAAAGATGGGCACTATGTTTGCCCTTTTCCAGTCATCCTGACCTCCAGGAATTCTCAAAATAATAGTTAATGTTTCTGAAATTAGTTACCCTAGAGTACTGAAGGAATTGGCTCTCTCTCATCTGGCCTTGCCAACTTTGAAAGTTTCTAGCTTCTCTAAGTAATCCTTAACTACAGTGCCACAGTAGTCTGGGCTACCATGACATCCTTTCAAGGGTGGCATGCAATGTTAGCACTGTTAGATGTGCAAACATAATTCATAAGATAAGCTCAGAAATTTTAAATGGGAATTCTTAGTGCCCTGCTGTGGTCTTTCTGAGTCCTTCCCAACGGAAGAATTGGTCTGTTATTTTTCTGTGGTGAGGAAACTGAGTGAAAACTAAGAGCTGGTATTTCCCCAGGTGTGTTTTGCATCTAATGAAGAGTGCCTTGAATCTAATTAGGAGTACTGTGTGTCTAACTAGGTTGAGAACTGCCGTAACCTGTTCTTTTACCACTCAAGATGGTTCGTCTCCTTCCCTATCTTTACTGCCAACTGCACTCATCATCTGGTAGCTGACTTGATTTGTGAAGACTGAAGTAAAAAAGGGTATTAAATATTTCAGCCCTCTCTGTACCATCCATAACTAAATTGCCTTCTACTTTCTATAAGGGACCTGTCTTGCCTTGATATTGGTGGTTTCAGTTTGTTTAATGTGTTGGTGTACTGTCTTTAAAGGTGAACTGAAAAAGATTTATTTCTGTGGGTGGTATTGGACCACTTGCACATGTTTGGGGTGGACTTAGAAAAGACTTTGAATGCGATTAATTCTTCTTAAGGTCTCTTGCATCGTTTGTATTCAAAAGCTTGTCTAAATCTATCCCAATCATGCAGTTGATTCAGTAAGAGATACCATTCACAGAAATCCTTGCCTCCTTGTATATTTCTTGGACCATCACAGGTACAACATTACTCCAACGCTACCAAAATAATTGTTTGCTATTTCTCTGTGTTTAAGGTTTGCCTTGAAGTTTTTGAATGTACTCTTGTTTTTTTCTTTCTTTTTTCTCTTGGTTTCCCCCTGCAGATCCTGTTGTGAGTTATAGAGACCTAATAGCTGTAGTACACCTGGGTCATAGAGCAGATGTAAATGTCAGAGTGGCCATCTGCAGAAAGGTAGGTACTGTTAATTAAAAATAGCAAGTAACACTAACTTATGGACACACAGGGCTTCAACGTCTCACATATTAGTTATGGTATATGATGATGTATGTTATGTCTTTATACTAATTACATGAAGTGATGGAGCTTGATGTGCTGTTTGAAACTATACTTTCAATGATTTTTAAACTCTTTGGCATTCAGTAAATGCCAAAGTTAATGTTTTCTGTGTAAATGTTATGTATTTTTCTACAGAAAAATGTAGACACCTCACAAGATTTTGAGCAGGTCTCCTTTTAAAAGGGTTTTTTTTCCTGTGAGAGTGTTTTCTTTCAACTTATTTTTTCAGTTGTGTTTAAAAAGGTTATGAGCTTATGGAAATACAAGGGAGGAACAGAATTTCGTTTCATCCTAAACTGTACTGTTTCTGGAGAAGGTCACTGAAATATTTCATGGCATAGGGTCAGGCTGTGAGATGCTATATTGTTTGTTGCAGATTTCATCACAGTTTGTCAAGTTGAACTGAAAATAAGACATGATAGTAATGCTGGTTCTTGGTTAATCAGAAAATATGTGTGATTTGTGCATATACAGTGTTATTTGTCCTCTCTGTTACTACCTCAAGAGTTAATCGCACAGATTTTGTAGTTTAATGATTTTGAAAAGCAGTATTCTGAATGTGTATATATAATTATGTAGGTATGTATTCTGAGTGTATTTTCCAGGAATAGTTGCAAGATAGTGCCTATGACATAGAAACATTACTGATATAATGTAGCTAGTTTTATATTCTATTTCAGCAAAGAAAACTTTCTTTTTATGGAGTAATGAATAAATGGGTCATTATGGCTACTGACAGACGTTCATTTAAAGGCATGATAGTATCTGATCTGCAATCCCAACAATTTCACCTCTTGCCATGCCTCAGATGCATGGGAGGAGGTGTCATTTTTTCAGATCGGCGATTAGATTCCATATCATGCCATACTTGCCAGTGTAGGGGGAAGCCCAGGATCATGATGAACTGGCAAGTTGAGAGCCAGATGCCTGACAGCAATCAGTTGTCACCTGGTTTCAGAGACTGCACTGAGGTCTGAAATCAGCTATCCAGAGCTGCTCAGCATGGAGTTTTAAGTCCTCTATGGAGGAAGGCAAAGGCTTCTTCTGCTGCAAGTCTCTGTTTCCCTGCACTGGCAGCATGGCCAGAGCTGCCTGGCACAGAGGTTAAAGCCCTGGCATGGAGTAACAGAAGCTCCTGGCCGAGGGCTATAGAGGCTTTCCCCTGCTAAGGACTTTAAGCTCTATGTGGAGCTGGTCTGGCTGGGAAGCCTAGCATGGGGGAGTCTCTGCTGCTTCTGCCAGGAGCCTCTTCTTCCCCATGCCAGGTTGCCTGGCCAGAGCTGTTCTGTGCAGTGCTTAAACCCCTGGTGGGGTAAGTTGAAGGCTTCCCTCATCTACACTGGCAGCTTCTGCTTCCCTGTGCTAGGTAGCTCAGCCAGAGTTTCCTGGCACATGGTTTTTATGTCCCAGCACATAATAGCATAGCCTTCTCTTGCAGGTACTTTAAGCCCTGTACCATGCATCTCTGTCTGGTCTGTCTGGTGCAGGAAAGCCTCTGCTCCCCCACTCCTGACTAGTGCAGCTCTGCACAGGATTTAAAACCCCAGATGAATGAGCCAATGGGTTCTCCCCCACTGGAAGCCTCTGCTCCCCTGTACTGGGCAGCCCAGCAAGGGCTGTGGGGTGGAGAGGGAGGGGGGTTTCAAATCCAGGCAGGGAAAGCCAAAAGGGTTGGGCTGGCAGGACACATTGGTTAGACTGTTCCTAAAAGAGAACTCTGTCAAGCATGGCATTAGAGAGAGCAGGGCTGATTCCACAAAGGAAGATGAAAGAAAAGGCTTTCCCTCATCCAGCCTATGGGAAGACCAAAAATCAGCTTTCTCAGCTACCTGCCATGTGTTAAATTTCAGGCAGCATTTAATGTAGAACATGTTTATGGCTCAGTCCAGTCATCAGTTTGGGGAAGAAGCGGGGCGCAGCAGGGTAAAGCCCCCAGCCCATTCTTCAATCTAAGCAGTTTCTGGTCTGGAGAAGAGGTAGGGAGCATTGCCCTGCTGTTCCCTTCCCCTTCCAGACCAAACTGAGAAATTGTAGGCATTCATTTTGCAAGAGAGTTTTTCTGCAAGGAAGATCTTCTAGGTGTCAACCTGAAAAATCTTTGTCCGGGAAGGTGGGTTTCCCCTGGGAGAAACTGAATGAAAGTTCATATGCTCCTAATTTCTACCAGGAGAGCAGCAATTCTTCTAGAAGCATGATGCCTGTACATGGCCTAAGTTATTTGTCATATATAGGAGAAGAAAATAATGTGGTTTACTATTTTAATTCACACAGAATAGATCCACACAGACTTAACTTTCTCAGTGACTGTGTTTCGCTTTCCATTGTGAAGAGTTATCCCTGGATCTCATATTCTAAATGGTCATTGACTAACTGTGTCACAAGACCACTTTTATGCACCCGGCATCAAATGGAATGAGACCATAATGTTTATTATTAAAGGCTTGAATGGCTACCACCATGTAGTATGAGTTAATTTTTACATGCTTTGGAATCTTGTGTTCAATGCAGGTGTTACATCTTTTGCATTACCAGCTGGATGCAGCACAACAGATTAGTCAGCAGTTGGGCTGGCAGGACACTTTGGTTAGACTATTCCTAAAAGAGAACTCTGATATCAAGCACGGCGTTAGAGAGAGCAGGGCTGATTCCACAAAGGAAGATGAAAGAAAATTTTCTGCTGAAGAGCTTCGGAAACACTATGCTGACAAGGCAGAGGGGGAGAAATCTGGTGGTTTTGCCTCAGTTAATGGTTCGTGTGATCAGTGGAGTTTGGAAAATGGCAGATCTGTAGATGCTACTGCTCCTTTTTCTGGGACACTGCTGGAGGATACCTCTGTGGCTGAGATGGCTTTTAGGACGGAGGACCAAGAAGAGTTATGGCACAGAAATGCTTCACACTTGAGTTTAGATCTATCCCTTGTTGACTCCTATGTGCTGGCTGATGGTGGGAATCAAATGACAGACAGCTTACCCAGCACACCATCACCTGTAGAGAACTCTAAGCCATTCTCTGGTCAACCTGATAAAGAACCAAGCACTCTAAATGATATGGGCTTCAACTTTGATCTTTCTTTATTTGAATACCAAGGAGTAAGTAATTCCCCCCTTCTTCAAACATGCTTGACTTCCATTTTTATTTTTAATATTTTTAAAAACCTCACCAGTTGTACTGTTTTTTCTCTGAGAAAAGGGCAAACCAACTGGCTCTTCCACAGTGGGTGGCAATGCTTCTTTTTGCTCAGTAAAAACATGTTTTTAAAGCACCTATATTAAATTAGTTATTTGAAATTGAAACTTTCTTCAAATCTGTGTCAACCAGATTTCCTAATGGCCATGAAAAATTGTGCATGTACCAAAGCTGTGGTACCAAGGCTGAAATGTTAAATTTGTGGGTAGAGAAAACCAATTTGATTAAAAATCATAACAAGCCGCTATTGCAGCAATATTTTATGTTAGCATTTTATTTAATAGACCTTTTAGACCAGAGTTTGGGGACCTATGACCCGTGGACCAGATCTTGCCTGCAGAGCCAGGATGTCAGTAGCAATTCTGTGGTGTGGGAAATGACACGCAGTAGTATTCCTCTCCCTAAGCAGTTTTTCTACCTCCTTCTGCCCCAGCCCTCCCTTCTCTCTCTCTCTCTTGTGCCCCCTTACTGTGGCCATCACTTCTTTTGTTTTGAATTAGTCCATGGTGGGAGTTGGTGGTGAGGGGTAAGGGGCAGCAGTGGCTGCAAGAAGGAGAGAGCAGCCTTTGGCACAGGAGGGGAGAGGTAAGGCAGCAGCAGCAGAGATGGTGGTCAGGTTACAAGCAGCAGCCTGCCTTTCTTCCTAGCTGCCTCATTTCAGTCCACAGCTCCCTAAAATTTAACAGTTTGGTCTAAAATGGGCACTGGCAAAGATGGATGAAATATGTAATCATAGTATACTGTGATGAATAACCAACTTTTTGGAGGCGTTTTACGCTAAAAAGAGTACAACTTTTTTTCACCGTTTCCCAGGGATCTGAAGATGACCTCATACAATTGCTCACAGATGCTTTGCTCTGTGTAATGTGGAAAGGTCTAGAAAAGTCTGATGATGCTGCCTGGATTGAGAGGGGACAGGTGTTTTCTGCATTGACCAAACTGGGGATATCCAATGAGTTGCTGCGACCTTCAGATGAAATAAAGCTTAAGTGGGTACCATGTAATGGCATATTTCTTCCTTTGGAAGAGAAATTGAAAGAGATGGTGTTATGGGTATTGTTACATTCTGGTGACAGAAGTTTAATAGGTTGTCTCTGATCTGCTGTTGTTCTCATGCAAATGTGATCAAAAGCATACCTATGCATCTGTACCCATTTAGTAATGGAATTTAGTTGACAAAGCTTAAATGTATGCCTCTGACTTGCGTGACTCTATAAGCCAATGAGGTCAAGAAGATTGTTAAAGTAGAAGGCAGTTACAGCACTACATATGTTTAGGCTCAATTAATTAAATATGTATGTGGATTTTTTAAGCCACTTATTCTCAAAAAATCTAATAGTTGCTTTGGGATTTTCTTTTCCATTTAGCTTGCTAGAGAAGATGCTGGAATGGGCAGTCACTGATAACAGAGATGCAAAAGCTCTCCTAACGCATGCTGAAAATGGCTTTCGGCTCCTGCTCATTGTACAGGATTTTTTACAGGCCGAAGGGCTAGTCAATTCCAATTTGTGGACAGAGAAGGTAATTAAATTTAATATGTTCTCAGATATTTATTAACATGTTGTCAGTTTGGGTGATGTCAGCCCTTTTAATCGTAATATTTTGTCTATTGACAAGAGATTAAACAGCTTGAGCAGTTGGTAGTGGAGTGAATTTGACTGTACCCCATTTGTGCTAATTTAATAATAAATTACTGTTGTGTTTAAGTTAAGTAAATGTGAAAAAGGAGAAAGAAATGGAATCTAAATCAGTGACTGAACTAAAGATTAAGTCTTATAGTACCTATCCTTTAGAATAGAACCTTTATAATCAAAGCAGTCATATTTATAACTGCTCTACTTTTTCTGGAAATGAAAGTTTATAGTGATAATTTAGAGAAACAGGATTTTTAGCTTTATGTGCAAAAATAATTTCCTTCTTTTATTTATGAAGCAGTTGTTTTATCAAATTGCATTGTATTGCTTTTGAAATGCTGAACTCTGTTAAATTGGTAGCTGTACTTCAGTCCTACAGTATATTTATTTTAATCACTTGGTTTAAGGTATGAGGACAGTCTGATTTATCTGTAGATTTCTCAGCTCTTCAAAATTACTGTGCAACCCCATAGTTGTATTAGTATCTGAGAACTAATTTTTCTCTTTTTATTTTATGCCATATAATTTTTTCCCTGTTAAAATAGCTCTTGGAAGAGCTGGTGACTCTGATGGATGACCTGTCAATTTGGTACCCCAGTGGCCCAGAATCAGTCAAACTCTCCCAAGTGCAGGTGCAGTTGCTCCTTGGATTCATTGGACAAGATAATTTACAGGTTTGTTACTTATTTATGCATAGGGTACTGTGCAAGATGCATGCCAACTATGTATAGTAAAAGCTGTGTTAACTGGCCTGAGTAGGGTAAGGGGGGGTGCTGGGTATCTAAAAATTCCGGTTATCTGAGGCGGGGGTTTTCAACCTTTAGAAAACCCCTGGAGGGGGGGGCGGGGGGGGGGCACCATGTGCGAGCGTCCTGTTCCCTCTCCCCCAGGTGTCTGGCCAGAAATTCCAGTTAATAGACTATTCCAGGTAGTAGAATGCTGGTTAACGCAGCTTTTACTGTATTTAACTGTTAGTTAATATAAGGATTAAGCTTACCACAGTGGGTTTCCTGCAGATATCCTTGACCTTGTAGTTTGGACACTTCAACAGCTTTTACCACATGCATATTTACTTCTGTTTGTCCTCATCCCCTCAAAGTAGTTGCCTATTTAATTGATTAAATGAAACTGTAAACTTTTCCTTGGTACATATGTGCAGTAGCTGCCACAATGGGGCAATGATCTGGACTGGGGCTTTTGAGCACTTTAGTTCAAAAATATTAGCACAGTGTAGTGAAATCTGATCTGACTGATTGGGAGTTTCTGTATACCTGAGAAGCAGCTTACAGTATGCATGCATCTCCGGTAAAAAGTTAAGTGCTTGCCACTAGCTTCATAGATTTTTGTGTGTTAAATTTGTATTTGCTTTTCTTTTTCTCCATCTAGGTTTGTGCTATGGCAGCAGCTAAACTAAACACCCTCCTTCAAACTAAAGTAATTGAGAGCCAAACTGAGGCATGCTACCTGCTGGGCAAGCTGGAAGGCATTCTGAGTAGATCAATTAAAGAGAAGACAGAAACATACTCATTCCTAATTCCTCTCGTTCGAACACTGGTATCCAAAATTTACCAACTTCTTTTTATGAACCTGCACCTACCTTCGTTGCCTTCTGCCAATGGCAGCCCTTCTTTCTTTGAGGATTTCCAAGAGTATTGCAGCTCTAGTGAATGGCAAATTTATATTGATAAATATGTAAGTGATAGCTTTTTTGGGGTATTCATCTATTTTCTCTTTACTGGGGCAAAGGGAATCTACTCAACCATCTTGTTTGTTTTTTTCCCCAAAATATTTTTGTTTACCAGATTATTCCATACATGAAACAGTATGAAGACAATACATTCAGAGAGGGCCATGAGCATATGGCACTTTATTGGAAGGACTGTTATGAGGGTTTAATGGTGAATATGCATAAGCGAGACCGAGAGAGGGGAGAAAGCAAGTTGAAATTTCAGGTAAAGTTTTAAGTTTCTAAAATCTATTTGCAGTGTTTTAGGAAAAAGTGGAATCAGCTGCCAGCAGATGAAGGAATTTATTTGTAAGGTGATCTCTGACCCCAGTATTGTGAGGAAAAAAAACATACTGATGGCATATCCTACAAATGTGCATCTTGGAAGAACTGCTTTGAAAATTTCTAATATCAAATCAAGCTGTAAAATTGAATTATAGTAGAACATGTATGCCCCTCTCATAATACATTATCCAGAATTATGCTTAGTGTTAGTTGCATCGTTTTAGCCCATTCTGAATTACTGAAAGTTTTTTGTCCCTACTACATTGTCTTAAGCTAATGAATTTTTTAAAAGTTATTTTAATAAAATGAAAAAGGGCCAAAATTGTACCTAACATGAACTGCTCCCACATTACATTTTGCTTCCTTTTTTTGTGCAGTGAATTCAGTCAAAACTGTTTTTTCTGTGTTCAGTTAAGATTGAAATTTAGTAGTAAAGGCACTACTTGCAGAAAGAATAGCAAATGTGGAAGAATAGCAAATTGCTTGCAGGAAAAATAGCAAATGTGGCATGCAACCAGCTTGGCTTAGCAGAGAACTCTTTGGTGAGCTTAAACAGAAAAAGGGAGCTTAAAAGGAGTGACGGGTTGGAGGAGTACAAGAATATTACTCAGTCATGCAGGGATGAAGTCAGAATGGCCAAGCACAATTGGGGTTGAAGCTAGCAAGGGATGTGAAGGATAACAAGAAAGGTTTCTACAAGTATGTTAGCAACAAGAACAAGGTCAGGGAAAATGTGGGTCCCTTACTGAATGAAGGAGGCAACCTAGTGACAGAAAGCTGAAAAGGCTGAAGTACTCGATGCCTTTTTTTACCTTGGTATTCACAGGTCAGCTCCCAGAGTACTGCACTGGGCAGTACAGTTGGGAGAGAAAGTGGTGAAAGAACAGATTAGGGACATTTACAAGTCCATGGGGCTTGATGCAGTGCATCTGAGGAGGCTGAGGGAATTAGCTGCTGTGATTGCAGAGCTGCTGGCCATTATCTTTGAAAACTCATGGTGATTGGGGGAGGTCCCGGGTGATTGGGAAAGGACAAACATAGTGCCCATCTTTTAAAAAAGGGAAAAAGGAGGATATAGTGAGCCGAGCCTCAGTCCCTGGAAAAATCGTGGAACAGGTCCTCAAAGAATCCATTTCTAAGCACTTGAAGGTGATTAGGAACAGTTGGCATGAATTCACCAGGGGCAAGTCATGCCTAACCAACCTGATTGCCTTTTATGACAAGATAATTGGCTCAGTGGATGTGGGGAAAGCAGTGGACGTAATATACCTTGACTTCAGCAAGGCTTTTGACGCAGTCTCCTACAGCATTCTTGCAAGCAAGCATAGGAAGTAAAGATTGGATTAATGGACTGTAAGGCAGATACAGATCTGGCTAGATTGTTGGGCTTAATGGGTAGTAATCAACGGCTTGATGTCTAGTTGGCAGGCAGTATCAAGTGGAGTGCCCCAGGGGTTGGTCCTGGGGCTGGTTTTGTTCATATCTTAATTAACAGTCTAGAAGATGGGATGAATTGCACCCTCAGCAAGCTTGCAGATGACACCATGTTGGGGGCGAGGGGCATGTAGTAGATATACCAGAGGGTAGACCTAGACAGTTTGGAGGATTGGGCCAGAAATCTCATGAGGTTAGAGTCTATGATTTCTAGGTAACTGTTAATTACATTGAACCAGTACAGCGGTTAAATTTATTTATCTTTCCTTGCATCATACAAAGGATCCATATATGAGGTCTTTTCTTTGCCAGGCCACTAAAGCTGATAGTCTGAAAGACATTATAAAAAGCCAGAATGGTATTGAAAAATTCTAATGCTTCTGAAGCCATAACTGGAACTCAAGTGCAGTCCATTTTGCATCCTGAACATGCAAACTTGTTTATATTTTACACATTTCATATAGCCAGTATCTGCCTTTCATTGTAAAATCTCTGATGTTTAACATGCGTGTTTTAATTTTGCAGAATTTGTCGAGTTACTTGACAGTGTTTCCTCTTCACTGGTAGAAATTTATCCTTTGCTTTGAGCAAATGACTTCTGCAAATTCCAGGATTCTTGTAGGAATCTGAGTAAGACTTATTTCTGGTTTTCTTTCAGGAGTATTTTGTGGAGCCATTTAACCGAAGGGCTCGCCAGGAGAATCTGCGTTACAACAGCACGCTAAAACAACTTAATAGTCAGCGGACAGCTATACTGAGACAGTGGAGGGCAGTACAACTTTACCTCACTTGTGAAAGGGGCCCATGGGCTGAAAGGTAGGAGTGTAATCTTTTACTTAAATGCCATCTTGTGTCTAAGAGAAAATTGCCCAATCCATTTATTTAATATTTCATACAGCTGGAATTGCAAAAGGTATTTAAACTATTTCAGTAGCCATTTTTGGTAGTCCCATTGATTGTTCTATTGAAGTATTCCCTGAATTATCAAAATACCAGTACTAATGTTTACTATGCATCTGATTTCTTGGTAGATGAATATCACTGGGTGTATTGCTCATTACATGTGCAATTAATGCAAAGCAATAAACTCTGGAGCGCTTTGAACCAAAGTAAACTTCTGAGCACAGCATCTACACATGTGCCCAGGACAACAACAATATGAGCCAGGGCAGTCACTGTCTACATGTGCGTTTCAATGCAGTACATTACTCTGCTGGAAAGTAGTACTGTCCCAGACAGTACTAGTTTACAGCAAACTTAATTAGTTTACCAATTAGTCTACTCCACATTGAAGTGGATGCGTAGATGCACCCACTGACAAATAACATGAAAATTAACTGAACAGAGGATATTTAAAATTCATGACGGATAAATAGGATGTACAGCAGACCAACAGTTGCTTAATATGCTTCAGAAAAAGTGAGATGTAATCAGAATTAGCCTTTGTATATAGGATTAGTTACAACATAGTTTATTTCCCTCTGTCTTCTTGAATTTTCCTGGAAGTTGTAGTTGCATAAGATATTCCTTACTTTGATGCTTATCAGCTGCTGAATTAGAGTGGAGGATGCATGTAGTTTGTAAAGTGCTTTGGGATCTGTGGGCACCTATACATGAGTGCAGAGGTTGCTCTGACGCACTGGAATTCCAGCATTTTGGAGCAGACTCAATGCGACTGCTGGGCTTCCACTCGCCGCTTATCTCAGGACTCTTGGTGGATGTTCTGCCCCTTCCGAGCCGGTTTGTCGTTGAGGTAGCTCTTTCCTCACACATCACCAACTCCGTACTCGCCTGCCACGTCTTGGTGTTCCTCAATGGGCAGGTTAGTTGGTGGGTCCCTCAATGGCCTGGGTCAGTCCCGACGGTTGCTCACGGGGCTCCGCCACCCCTACACACCGGCCTAACGCCACCTTTGTTGGGCTGTCTAGTTGTTATCTTGCAGCCTTCCTTGCAGATCTCGACCGCTGCCCTGCGTTCTTATGCAACTTAAGGAACTTAAAGGGTTGTAGTGCCAAAGCCCACCGTATTATGCGTGCATTATCCGTTTTGGCTGTACTGAGCCATTTCAGGGGTTCATGGTCCGTGACCAATGTGAACTCCCTCTGGAGTAAGTAATAGCGGAAGTGTTCCACCGCCAATCGAATCGCCAAGCACTCCCGCTCGATGGTGGCATACCTGGTCTCGGCTGGGAGCAACTTCCAACTAGCGTACGCCACGGGTCTGTCCACCTTGGCATCTTGTTGGGTTAACATGGCCCCAATCGCCACTTCTGAGGCATCCGTCTGTAACGAGAAGGGTTTCAAAGTCAGGGGTGTGTATAAGCACATCATCACATAGAGCCTTTGTCAAGGCCTGAAAACTGCAACATTGCCCTAGTCCACTGGACCCCCTTCCCATGTGGACCCTTCAGAGCCTCAGAGAGAGGTGCTGCTAGGTCCAAGAACTGAGGAACAAATCTGCTGTAGTAATTTACCAGTCCCAAGAAGGATCATAGCTGTTTTATCGTTTGCGGGGCTTGAAAAGATCAGATAACCTGGACTTTGTCTTCCAATGGTCGGATGGTACCCTGGCCCACTAAGAATCCCAAGTACTTCGTGTGCTTACGCTCAATCTCACACTTTTGGGGTGTTGCGGTCAGGCCAGCCTTCCGTAGTTCGGTCAGGACTGCCCTAAGGGCATGTAGATGTTGATCCCACGACTGGGTGAATATGACAATATCATCAACATACGCAGCCGTGTATTCGTTGTGGGGTGCCAGGATGCATTCCATTAATCTTTGGAAAGTGTCTGCCGCCCCGTGCAAGCCAAATGGCATCTTAACAAATTCGTACAGGCCCCATGGGGTTCCAAAGGCTGTGTTGGGGCAGTCACAGGGCCATATGGGTATTTGCCAATACCCCTTGGCTAGATCTAAAGTGGATATATATTGGGCAGTACCAATCAATTCCACTAATTCCATCACTTGTGGCATAGGGAAGGCATCAAATGTGGCCACGTCAGTCAATTTCCGGTAATCGACGCAGAGCCTTAACAACCTGTCTGGTTTCCATATGGGCACCAGGGAACTCCGCCACGGGCTTCATGATGTCGTGATCATGCCAAGGGCTTGCATTTTATTTACCTCCTTATGCACCTCCTCTGTCAAGTGATGCAGTATGGGTAGCCACCTGTCTTGCACTGTCACACCTGGAGGTGTCTGAATAGCATGATAGGTGTCCTTTACCCACCTGGGATCCTCTGAAAAGACTCCCTTAAATTCCTCGAGGACAGCGCCTATATCTTTTCTCCGGGACACTTAGTTCTCCGCTTACTTGGACTGCCCTAAAGGGCTTAGTTTCTCCCGTGCCTTGCACAGAACCCTGCAGTTTGGGACCCTCTGCCGTCTCCTCTTTGAATGCTGACCAACCTTCCGGTTGTCACCACTCTTGCAGCAGGTTGACATGATAAATTTGTTTTGGCTTTAAGTGACCCAGGCGATGCACCTTGTAATTGACCGGGCCAACTTGTCTAATGATCTCAAAGGGTCCTTGCCATTGCATTAACAGCTTGCTCAGTGAGGAGGGCAATAGGACTAATGCCTTCTGTCCTGGTTGAAACTCCCTCTCCTTCTCACGTAAGTCCTACCTTTCCTTCTGTCTTTGTTGTGCCTGTCTCAGGTTGCCAGCTGCTAATTTTCGGGTGCTCTGGACTCTACGTTGAAAGGCTTGCTGGTACTTGGAGGGGTTGGGGACAGCCATAGGGCCCTGCTCCCACTCCTTCTGGAGAATCTGTAGCAAACCCTGCGGCTGATGACCCAGCACCAGCTCAAAGGGGGAATACCCCAAGGACTCGGACGGGGCATCCCGGAACACAAACAAGACTAGCGGGAGCATCAGGTACCGATGTCAAGGGTCACCTTGTAGGCATCACCGCAACACTCGCTTCAGAGTCCCGTTTAGCCGCTCCACCAGCCCATTGGTTTGAGGGTGATAGGCAGATGTCCTCAGCTGTTTAATTCGTAGGGTCTGACATACCCCCCACAGGACCCCGGACATAAAGTTCTGCCCTTGGTCTGTCAGGATCTTGGGAATCCCCGTACGGGCTATCCATTTTACCAATTCTTCGGCGATCTGGGGGAGCTGTTACCGACCTGAGAGGCACTGCATTGGGGTACCTGGTCGCGTAGTCCATGAACACCAGAATGTACTGGTGTCTGTTACTACTGCGCAGCAGGGGCCCAAGGACATCCATGGCAATACGGGAGAAGGGTAAGTCGATAATAGGCATCGGCCTCATTGTAGCTTGGGGGGGGGATATTTTATCTGTTGTGCGTTCCCTCCCCATGTGGCCTCCCATGGGAGTGGCATGGGCTAATTGCCACACTGCCTGTTGAAAATGTTTGGGCACCACCAGTTGTACCCTGCTGTCCTTTTCCTCCCTCCTCAGAGTCACCCGATGCAACAGGTGATGTCTTACCTTGAAGCGACTCCCTGAGTTGGAGGCAGGTGCCGGCAGCTGGGCTGTGGTCACAGCCTGGGTCCACAACTCTTGTAATTCAGGGTCATCCCCCTGAGCCTGCCGGAACTGTTGTCCGCTCGCAATGTCCCTCCAGTTGACCTTGGGATCCACGCCCTCCTTGGCGGTTTCCTCTCCTCCTTCAGTGTCACCAAGCCACCCTTCCCTGCGATTCCATGTCTTGTACACGACTTCAACATCCTGCACCCTCTCCATCACCTCATACAAGGGGGCCCAGTCTCGCCCCAGCAGCATATCACATGCTAGTCAGGGTGCAAGGCCCACTACCAACTCACCCTGATGTTCCATGACCCTAAGGCGAGCCTTTACTCGATGGAGAGCTTGAGTATCTCTGTGAAGACATGACACTCTCACCGGGTCTGTCTGACCCATGGGGGCCCCAGACCAGGGATCAGCTCTAATCAATGATTGTGCACACCTGGAGTCTAACACTGCCCAGACCGGACGGTCCTCTACCCAGGCCTTCACTACAGGGTGCTCCCATACTGGGCTGTCACCCCCGGTCCCAAAACTACAGTCCATTGGCTCCCCAGGACTCCATTCTTTAGGGAATTCAGCTATCCCTCTTGGGGTTCTCGGGGTCCGTCCCCTCTCTGCGGTACACCCTGGACACTCCCAGGCAAAACATCCTATCCTCCCACAATGGTAACATAACATGCCCCCCCCTTGTGGCCGATACCCCGGCCTACGTCACTCCATTTCCCTTGTTACTGGAGCCAGTGATGGGGGCCCCTTCTCCCGTAAATAGTGCCATTCCGAGGCCGCAAAGGCTTCAGCTACCTTCAAAGCCATCTCACAGGTCTCAGGGGCATGCTGCTGGACCCAATGCTGGGTTCTTTCCTCCAGGTCGTTTATGAACTGTTCTAAGACTAACTTATCCACGAGAGTTGCCATTGTACATGTTGGCAGGTTGACCCATTTACAGAAGAGGTCCCAGAGCTGTTGAAGCAGGACTCGTGGCCGCCTCTCCTCTATCCCCTTCTTGGCCCGAAAGAGCCGCTGGTAGTGCTTTGGACTGATCTCAAGGCAGTACAAGATAGCCGCCTTCACTGCCCCATAGTCCTGGGCCTCTTCTTGGGTCAGGGCCCGATAAGCTGCCTGGGCCTTACCTACAACCAACGCCCCAAGCTGGCTGGCCCAGAGCCTTTTGTCAAGGCCTGTAATGACGGCATGGTGTTCGAAGGCTTCAATATATGCTTTGGGGTCATCGTCCGCGGTCATCTTGGGTATACCCAGGGCTGGCGTGCTGTGTTGTGCTAGCAGCCACTGCTGCGACCCCATGATCTGCGTTAGTGCCTGCAAGTTTTGGGCCAGTAGGTCTGTGGGATCTATCTCAGCGGGTTACATACTGAGCCTGCATCCTGCAAAGGGTTCCTGGCCAATGCACCACTCTGCGACCGCCAGGCTTCCGCTCACTGCTTAGTGGCATCTCAGGACTCTTGGTGGATGTTCCGCCCCTTCCGAGCTGGTTTGTCATTGAGGTAGCTCTTTCTTCCCGCGTCACCAACTCCGTACTCACCTGCCACGTCTTGGTGTTCCTCAATGGGCAGGTTAGTTGGTGGGTTCCTCGATTGCCCAGGTCAGTCCCGACGGTTGCTCACGGGGCTCTGCCACCCCTACACCCCGGCCTCATGCCACCTTCATTGGGGCTGTCTAGTTGTTATCTTGCGGCCTTCCTTGCAGATCTCGACCGCCACCCTGCAAAGCCCACTCCTGCGGTGCCTCACTCCTGGCTCTTATCCCATGGGGAACCTTCCCCACTATGGCCCCTCCTGGGGCTGTCCTATGACCCCAACACTCAGTGCCCTTACGGAACTCAGCCCCAGATTGGGGTAATCCCACAGCACCAAACAAAATCAGTGAACCTCCACCAACCCTCCACCTATCCCTTGTTCCTGGACTGAGTCTGCTGGAGAATGACAATTACTGCACTCTAGCAGCTTCCTGCATCTTGTGTATCAGTGTCCCCATGTTTTAAAAATGGCAGCAGGGGTGTTTGAACTGAAGCTCATCAAATGAGCTACACCCTCACTCCCAGAGCAGATGTAAAAGTACCCTTTGGGACTGCAACGTAAAACAAAATCCACCTTTTTTACATGCTACTTCTGAAGTTGCTCATGTACTGTAATTACTCAAATCCAAAATGAGATTTTTTTTTCCGCCCCCCTCAGGGAACATGGGGGGGAAAACAAGCCTCAACTTGGATTTGAGTACCAGTACTCTAGCTCCTTCCCAGGGCAGCAAGCATTGCTGCTGCTTGGAGTCAGCAACCATGGAATCGGCAGCAGTTTTGTGAGCCCCAGTCAGGGGCCAAGGCTAACATCCAGGATTGGGTAGTAGAGGAGGTTGGGGATCAGGCAGGGGATTGGGCATCACCATATGATGTTGCCCTATCCCCTGACCCATGTTGCTGATCAGGCAGCAGCATGGATCAGGAGATACGGCAGCAGTTTGCAAGGGGGATTGGGCAGCAGCACAGGTCAGAGGGTGGGCAAGCAGTTCATTGTGGGATGGGGCTGTAGTTCACACTGCTGTCCCATCCCCTGACCTACACTGCTTCCCATTCCCCCTCCTGATGATCAGTGCAGGCTACTGTTCCATTACCTGACATACTGCTGCCCCATCCCCAGCCGTGTGCTTCTGTTGCAGCGGTAGTGCAGGTCGAGGGATGCAGCAGCAGTGCATGTGGGGGATCAGGCTGGAGATTGGGCAGCAATGGGAGTAGTGGATCAGGCTGTAGTGTCGGTTAGGGATCAAGTCGGGGACAGGCAGCAAGGCTCAGGCCAGGGCAAGTGGCAGTGAGGGTATGGATGTAGGCAGGGTGGACAAGTATCGGGGGACACAAGAGACAGGTATGGGGAGAAGGTAAGTGGCAGGGTTTCAAGGCACAGGAGTCAGGCTACTTGCCCCCCACCATGATTGGTGACAAATTCAAGACAACCCTCCAATAATTAGATTCTATACATGGAAAATTGTATCACGTTT